>NC_037339.1:83832475-84446211 GCF_002263795.3 Bos taurus | reverse complement strand
ACAAGGAAACGCTGCCTCAGTCCCACACGCAATTCGCAGACGGCCCGGACTGCACTCTGACGCTGTCATATACAGGGCACCGTTGGCTTAAAGAGCTTCAGGCAGCCCTACACACGCAGGGAGCTTTGTGGTCACGTTTATGCTGTGATCCACGAGAAGGGGGTGTGCCCAGCTCCCGAGGCTCCCAACCGTCCCTTCCAGGGGCTCCTCGTGCTTCGAATTTTCCCCTCATGACATTGTTTGCATGCGTCACAGCATCTCAGAACTTTACGTGTGTGACAATAGTTGGGAGTTAGGAGGAGTTGGACTAAAATGTGTCCTTAACTAGCTATTTTTTAAAGTTATTATGCAGCCAAGAGAATGGAGAGAAAATTATTTAAATCCACATTATGTATTATATGTCAAAAGAAATATAAGAGCTAAAAATCAACCAAGAATTTATTTCAGAAAAAACAGGAGAAATTTTTAAAATTTTCCACAATTTTGGAGAAAGCACATCAGACAAAAAATGAAACTATGAAAGAACTGATTGATAGACTTTTTTACTATAAAAATGTTATGATCATCAAAGATGAAAAGAAACAGAAATAAAAGAAATAAGGAAATAATAATAGGGAAGACATTTGCATCAAGTAAACTATAGAGAGAAGGTTAACACCTGAAATACACAGAGTTCTTCACAAAAATAATAAAATCACAAAGACTATAGTAAATGAAAGAGCCTAGGATAGGAATAAAAAATTCACAATGAAATATAAATAGTAAGAAGAAAATGTTTATACTCTTAGTTATCCAGGAAATGCAAATTAAAGCAAGACTTCCAACCATTTTATCCCTGTGAATCTTTTTTGAGAGAATAGTGTTCTATTCTGCTGGGCCTGTTGGAATATTTTCATAAATAATAAACAGTAATACAATCTGATACAGTCCTTCCTTGGTGAATTGTATAATATTGGATATACAAGCAATTGAATAATATTTCAATGCCCGCAACGTTTCAACCAACCTCTCATTCATTCAAGAAATATTTATTAAGCATCTATGAGGAGCCAATAACTATAATATGCTGGAAAATTTATGATTATTGCCTTCATAGTTCTTACAGTTGTTCTAAGGAAAAACGGATACCGCTATTTCTGAAGAAAACAAAAACACGAGTTCAGAAAAATACACGCACCCCCTACCTTCACTGCAGGCGTATTGACAGTAGCCAAGACACGAAGCCACCTAGGTATCCATCAACAGGAGAGTGAATAACGAAGATGTTGTAGGGCCCCCCGGTGGCTGGGCGGCAAAGCATCCTCCTGCCAATGCAGGCGGCGCGGTCACGATCCCTGATCCGGGAGGTTCCCACATACCACAGAGCAACTAGGCCTGCGGCCCACAAGGAGTAAGCTGGGCCCTGGAGCCGGTGCTCTGCAACGAGAGAAGTCACCACGGCGCGAGAAGCCCACGCATGGCAAGGAGAGTCACCTGAGCAGCAACGCAGCCCCAGCACAGCCAGAAGCATAAATAAATGGACAAAGAAAAACTGTGGAAGAGTTTAAAATGGCCCACAGCAAAAAAAAAAAAAAAAAATGTGGCATGTATACAATGGAATATGACTCAACATTAAACAAATGAAATCTTATCATCTGTGACATGGCTGGATCTCAGAGTGTATTATGAGAAGTGAAATAAGTCTGACAGAGAATGTCAAATACCGCGTGGTTTTGGAAAGAATAAAGCAGTGCCATGGTGGGCACAGTATCTGCCGCTTCTCCAAAGATGCCCTGGTCCCTGTCCCCAGAACCTCTGGCTCTTGCTACCTCTAGGGCAAAAGAGGCTTTGCAGGTGTGGTTGAGTTAAGAACTTTGAGATGGGGAGATTATCTTTGGTTATCTAGTTGGGTCCACTGCCTTCACAAGGATTCCAATAACAGGGAAAGAAAGCAGAGACAATGAGGAGATGTGAGGATGGAAGCTGTGTCATGTGAGAAGCCAACCCTCCATCGCTGGCTTTGAAGATGGAGAAAGCGGAGCATCAGCCAAATAACCCCAAGATGAGGAAGTGGGTTCTCCCCTAGAACGTCTCAAAGGAATGCAGCCCTCTCCAGGGACGCCCTGTTAGACATCTGACTTACACAACTGTTAGATAAGAAATCTGCATTCTTTTAAGCCACTAAGTTGTTAGTAATTTGCTACAGTAGCCGCAGAAAACTAAGGCAATGTTCAGTAAATATTTATTGAAATCGAACCAAAAGAGCTTACAAATATATAATGTATGATGCATTAATCATACATGGAAAGAGAAGAATTTAAATATGAGAGGTTCTAGCTATTAAGCTTCTGAATGTCATGTTTCAGAGCATGAGACAAAAAGATGGGGCTCAATTCAAGATTCAGAAAGATGAAAATTCCCCAATTAAATGAGATTGTTGAAACCAGGTTGAAGAGACAGTATGCGTCAACTTCTTTGAACCATCTCTTGGAATAGGAAAGTGCTCAGAAAAGACAAAATATTTGAAGGGACATAGAAATTACTACATTTCTATTGCTTTAATATTTTTTGAACTTGCATTTCTGAAGCACATTAAGAAGTGATGGAAGGCCCATTTCGTGGCTTTTCTTGTGTAATCAATGCCTTAGGAAGCCCCTCTCCCCTTTTCTGGGTTATGACTCCTCAAACTAGGCAAGCCTTTGCTTTCAAAAGATATGCATGAGAAATAATGGCTATCTTTAATAAAAGTATTTTGCAAAATATTGAGATATCTGATGAGATAATCAAGGGACATGATGGCTTTTTCCCAAGGTAATTTTTGTAAATCTAATTCTGATCCATGGTCACAGTCAGCTGATTTAGCACTGAAATCTGTCATTGCCAATGCTTTTCTTAATCCCCTAAGAATAGTATATTACTAAAAACCCTTAATTTTTCCCAATAACCATACATATCTACTGCTTTATAACTACATTTGGAAAATAATATAATTCTTTTTGAAAAAAGTATTTTCCTTTATTATTGTTTAGTTTCTAAAAATAGGGTGGAATTAAATGTCATGTACCTTTGGAATTCATTTTATAAATACACTTGGTAACTAGGAAACTCACATTGCCATTATTTATAATCTAGGAATTCTTTCCATGGTAACTGTTATAAGGTCACGATTGCGGCATTGCAATGGAGGCTATTTAAGAATCAACCAGAAAAGCCTTTTCCCAAGAGGTGGTAATGTCTGATGTCTCTATCACCCAGATTAATGAGGCAAGGCTTACTGACTTCAGGGGGTGGCCCCACCTACAGTTCATCTCTGTCTTCTTGCCATGGACCTTCTTTGGGCCAAGAAGTGTTGCCAGCAGCACCAGCCCTTTGATTTCAGAGCCCTTGGAGACTGGAGTGCCATGTATAGTGTGTGCCCCCTCTTGTGACACCACGAGTAGGTCAATCACCCTGGCATATCACAGGGCTTACCAAAGTCCAAGATGTAGGGGAGAAGTGGGAGGTCAAGTGTGGCTAAACTTCCTCACATCCCAGAGCCTTGCTGGGCAGCCCGGAGGGGCCCCGGGAACAAGCCCCAGGGGAGAGGTCCCAGCCATCAGCTTGTTCTCTGATCCCAAAAGAGGTGGAAATTGGCTCAAAAGCCACACAAAGAGTGCTTGCTCTGAGATGATGTCACAATTCATTCATGCTAATGAGAGATGCAACCTCTTGTCCTTATGCTGACAATCTTTACTATGCCAGCAATTACCCTAACCCCACTTCAAGTGGAAAAGACACTGAATTAGGATGGGGGTTGATGACAGACAGCAGCCAACAAGATCCAGGTGTCCAAAAATAATCCAAGGGCTTTGTTTTCTAGCAACCAGATTAGTCGCGAAGGACTTAAGCCCCATTTGAAAGCTTAGTGTGTAAAGAATCCGCCTGCAATGCAGGAGACACAGGAGATGCAGGTTCAATCCCTGGGTCGGGGAGACCGCTGGAGGAGGGCATGGCAACCCACTCCGGTACTCTTGCCTGGATAATCCCATGGACGGAGGAGCCTGGCGGGCTGCAGTCCATGGGGCCTCTAGCTTCAGGAGATGCTGGCAGGACAGCAGGTGGAGGCAGAAAGTCCAGCCAGAGGGAAGATGCTTCACTTCTTCTTGAAAGATGGAAGAGCATCCAGGGCATTTCATCCCCACCCAAGGACAGCAGCCCCATAGGAGAGGGTTATTCTAGTCCTATCCTGACACGCATTACAACAAACTTTGAAAGGATCACGATGCCAGGAAATGTTAAGAGGTGGGTGTACCAGCTGTGGTGCTTCCCTGGTGGCTCAGTAGTAAAGAATCTGCCTGCAATCCAGGAGACTGTCTACAGTGCAGGAGACACGGGTTCAATCCCTGGGTCGGGACTATCCCCTGGAGTAGGAAATGGCAGCCCACTCCAGCTCAAGTATTCTTGCCTGGAAAATTCCAGGGACACGGGAACCTGGCCAACCCCAGTCCACGGGGTCACAGAGATTCAGACACAACCGAGCAACTGAGCACACAAACAGCAAAAGCACAAGCATTAGAGCAGCTAATTTAAAACTCGGTCAACCAGTAATCGTGATGCTTTCGATTCAATGACGCTCTCATTCGTGGCTGGTGGGAGAGTAGGTGGTAGAACTACTGTGATTAAAATAAATGATTTAATGGTCACTGAAAAAGTCGAACACGCATCTACTCTATAACCCAAGAACGTCACTCCCCAAAGAAAGGAAACAAAAGAGCACCAGAAAATTCATGCACAAGTGTTTGCAGATGATTTATCCGCATTACACGTAATCCATAACACTGACACTAGGGAGGGACACGCGGGGACTCGGAGGGCTGCGGGCAGCGGCTGTGAGAGTCGCACTTGCTGCCGTCTGACTTTCTGTATTATAAGATGGTTTACCGTATCGCCCACAGTGTGATGGAGCCTGCCAGGGTTCACGTAAAAATCTTTACAGTTTTACACTATGCTTTGAAGCCAATTTTGGATTCTCTTTGAGTCAGCAAATTCATGTCTAGAAATGGATCTGAAGATAACAAGAATGTCCTTTACAGGGCTATTTATAACAGCAGAAAATTAGAGGCAATTTAAATATCCCAGAATAGGGGTTGGGTGGTAACGATTACAGTGCATCTATACAAGCTTTGTCCACAGCAGTGAAGGAGAACATTCAACGCCACGAACAACATACACTATCGCAGAAAAGATGTGTGCCTTGTGTGTGATCTGGAAGGCTGTACTCTGAAATGCCAATAGCCAACATCTCTTTATCTTCTGTAAAAACACGTCCCAATTTCCCAAAAGGCCTGTCCTCTCTTCCTTGACGCTCTTCTTAGAAAGCTGTGTGTGTCCGCCTGCAGTGCCCTTCAGGACACGGGGGCAAAGGAGGTCGGTGGACACAGGCAAATGCTCACGCTGCTTGCCTGGAGTGAATTGTAAAGTCTTTGCCACCAACCCGGGAGTCTTGCGTCTTTTGCCAACATCTGTGAAACTCTGCGGAGAAGGCAATGGCAACCCACTCCAGTACTCTTGTCTGGAGAATCCCAGGGACGGGGGAGCCTGGTGGGCTGCCGTCTATGGGGTCACACAGAGTCAGATACGACTGAAGCGACTTAGCAGCAGCAGCAGCATGAAACTCAGCCCATCTAACCCAACGACTTGTGAAAAGGGCAACACCGCTGGCCCTTCATGCCTCTTTGCAGCTCAGATGGAGCCAGAGGCTGGCATTTTGGGTAGAGACACTGGTCCACCAGTTTCATCAACTGTGAACACACTCTATTCTTCCCAACTTCCGCCAGCCTTGAGCATCACTTCTTCATGAGAGATGCTGGTTATTTCATGGGTTTTAACTCTGGATAGTGGTCTCCGTATTTCTCTCCGAGCTCAGGGGACTCTCACATCTGGCAGGGCAGGAACCCCAGTCCCAGAGACCACTTCTCTTGTTCATCACAGGACTTTTGTATTTTATTTTATTCTTAATTTTTATTTTTATAGAAGTATAGTGTATTTACAATGTTTCAGGTATACAGCACAGTGACTCAGTTATATATATCCTTTTTCATTATAGGTTGTTACAACATTGTAAGGGCTTCCCTGGCGGTTCAGTGGTAAAGAATCCATCTGTCAGTGCAGGAGCCGTGGGTTATATCCCGGGATCAGGAAGATCACCTGGAGAAGAAAATGGCAAGCCACTCCAGTATTCTTGCCTGGGAAATCCCATGGACAGAGGAGCCTGGCAGGCTACAGTCCATAGCGTTGAAAAGAGTTAGACATGACTTAGCAACTGAACAATAAGAAGAACCCAACATAGTAAATAAAGTTCCCAGTGCTATACAGTAGATCTTTATTATTTACCTATTTTATATAAAATAGTGTATATCCATTAATCTCAAACTCTTAATTTACCCCTCCCCTACCTTTCCCACCTGGTAACTGCAACTTATTTTTTATATTCTTAGGGCTTTGGGGATGTTCATTTTAAAAATCACTCATCTCTAAAGAGATGCATCTTCCCCAAAACATCTGAACACCAAATTCCAACCAAGAAAAGATTAAAGTAATCAGACAAGATGTTGGTGACCCTTACCCGACAAAAAAGTCAGAAAAGCTCATTTAGTGTACATCTCACAGATTAATCCTAATCTCTAATTAAATCAGTTCAATCCAGTTGCTCAGTCATGTCTGACTCTCTGCAACCCCATGGACTACAGTAGGCCAGGCCTCCCTGTCCATCACCAACTCCCAGAGCTTGCTAAAACTCATGTCCATAGAGTTGGTGATGCCATCCAACCATCTCATCCTCTGTTGTCCCCTTCTCCTCCTGCCTTCAATCTTTCCCAGCATCAGAGTCTTTTCCAATGAGTCAGCTCTTCTTATCAGGTGGCCAAAGTATTGGAGCTTCACCTTCAGCATCAGTCCTTCCGATGAATATTCAGGACTGATTTCCTTTAGGATGGACTGGTTGGATCTCCTTGCAGTCCAAATGACTCTCAAGAGTCTTCTCCAACACCACAGTTCAAAAGCATCAATTCTTCTGCGCTCAGCTTTCTTTATGGTCCAACTATACATGACCATAAATATACATGGACCACATCTATACATGACCACTGGAAAAACCATAGCCTTGACTGGATGGACCTTTTCAGCAAAGGAATGTCTCTGCTTTTCAATATGCTGCTATGTCATAGCTTCTCTTCCAAGGAGTAAGCATCTTCTAATTTATAATTAAATACACACATTTAATTGATAACAGGGACACTTACGTGAGAAACAAAGATAGATGTTGTGCTGTTTTTTTCCTCTAGATACTGCAGTATCTATATGAGATGATGGATTTTTACTAATTTATCGTGATTATCACTTAAAGATGTATATGAGTCAAATCATCACACTGCCCACCTTAAACTGTACAGTGCTGTATGGCAATCATATCTCAATAAAGCAAAAAGGATGAAAACATTAGAAGATTTTTGCAGTGATGTGGGACTGGGGTTACTTTGGCTCCCAAGGAGACTTTCGGCCACGTCTATAGACATCTGGGCTTGTCACAGCTGGGAGGAGGGGGGCTTCCCTGGTGGATCAGATGGTAAAGGATCCGCCTACAATTCGGGAGACCTGGGTTCCATCCCTGCACTGGGATGATCCCCTGGAGGAGGGCATCATATAGGGCAACTCACCCCAATATTCTTGCCTGAAGAATCCCTATGGACCGAGGAGCCTGGCAGATCACGGGGTGGCAAAGAGTCCTATATGACTGAGTGACTAAGCACACACACAGCTGGGAGAGGAGTGACTGCTGATAATGAGTGGACAGACCTAGGGGTTATGAGAAACACCCCACAGTGCACAGGACACCCCCCGCAACAAAGAGCCATGGAACCTGGATTCGTCACAGGGTCGAGGTTGAGACACCCTAGACAGAGGGACGAGTGACTCTCCAGTCCTGGGTCAGTGCAGGGGGGCAGGGAGGTATGAGGTCTGAACTGGAAATGTGGCGGCCAAGACAAAAGCAATGGATGGAATCGGAAAACATTTCAGGGCAGAACCCACAGAACTAGGAATTGACGAGTCCTGAGCTCCTAGGTGAGGGCTGGGTTCAGAGAGACACTTGGGTTTCTGAGAAGAGTCCCCTGCTCCCTGTCACAGCAGGGCCACACCTGGGAGGGGCACTGATGAGTCTGACCCAACAGGGCTTCCTAGTACCCGGCTGGAGTTCGCCGTCTGGTGGATGACTGAAAATTGATTTTGAAGGTGTTTGAAAGCCCCAGTGGAGGGATGGAGCTGTGCTCTCCAGGAATGCATCCCGTCACAGCCTTTTGTCTCCCTCGTAGCAATGGTTCATGGAGCTCTTCTTTGCATACGTTGGTTTGCTTGGTACTGTCTGTGTCTTCCCTCTTGAATGGCACTCCGCGGGTGCAGGAGTCTGGTCCACCCTCCTGGTCGACGTGCTTCCAAAGCCTAGAACCATGCTTGTCACCAAGGCACTGCTTCACTGCTCGTTCACGTGATCGTAGAATGAACACATGGATGGATGACCACACCCATGCCCACATCAAAGAGCGTGTGTGTGGACCTCGGCAAAGCTCAAGGCTGGAAACGCGATTTTCTGAGTTTATTTATTTATTGCTCTGCTGGGTCCTTCATTGCTCTAGTTGAGGTGAGTGGGGCTACTCTTCCTGTGGTGTGCAAGCTACTCATTGCTGTGGCTTCTCTTGTCATGGAGCATGAGCTGTGGGCTGCTCAGGCTTCAGCAGTTGTGACACATGGGCTCAGGAGTTGTGGTCCCGGGCTCTAGGGCACAGGTTATTCAGGAGTTGTGGTCCCGGGCTCTAGGGCACAGGTTATTCAGGAGTTGTGGTCCCGGGCTCTAGGGCACAGGTTATTCAGGAGTTGTGGGTCCCGGGATCTAGGGCACAGGTTATTCAGGAGTTGTGGGTCCCGGGATCTAGGGCACAGGTTATTCAGGAGTTGTGGGTCCCGGGCTCTAGGGCACAGGTTATAAAGGAGTTGTGGTCCCGGGCTCTAGGGCACAGGCTTAGCTGCTGCACTGCACGTGGGATCTTCCCGGATCAGGGATTGAACCCGTCTCCTGCATTGGCAGGTGGATTCTTTACCACTGAGCCCCCAGGGAAGCCCTGGATGGAAATATGACTAGAAATGGTGAAGCAAGTATTGTCCCTGCTCTGAGCACGGTGAGACTTATCTTGGAGAAAGAACCAGGCATGGGAACCAAACCAAACCTGGGAAGCACCCAAGAAACACGTGAAGTCAGGAGAAGGAGAAGTCTGGGAAATTATCATAGAAGGGGCAGAGAGGTGCCCACTGAAAAACTACCGGAGAGTGAGCAAGGTGCTCGGGGAAGGAGAGTGAACGAACAGTCAGGATGCTGTGAACATCAGTGGACAACCAGGAATGGCAGGCCTGGTTTAACCTGCCCAAAGGTGAGCATCGGTCCCCTGAGACGTTTATTCAAAGCCTGTGGCCCTCGTGTATATGCAGCCCCTTAGTCGTGGGCACCACCCTGACTGGGACCTGACCCTACAAGGCCCTGCCTGACTCAGCTGTGGAACACCCTCCTCAGTCTCCTGGCTGAGTCTTGATCTTGTTCCCACCACCCCCTCTCCCCACCAGCCTGTTCTCCCCCAGCTTGTGCGTGTTCCTTGCTCTGTCTGTGGCACCGCCCTTCCTGGCGGATTCCTAGTGGTCCCCAGGGACCCCCTTGCAGAGGGTCCTGGTCCCATTTTGCAGCCTCTCATATCCCCACAATGCCTCGTATACAGTTCAGTTCAGTCCCTCAGGCGTGTCCGACTCTTTGCGACTCCATGGACTGCAGCAGGCCTCCATATCCATTACCAACTCCTGGAGCTTGCTCAAACTCATGCCATCCAACCATCTCATCCTCTGTCGTCCCCTTCTCCTCCCGCCTTCAATCTTTCCCGAAATCAGGGTCTTTTCAAATGAGTCAGTTCGTCACATCAGGTGGCCAAAGTACTGGAGTTTCAGCTTCAGCATCAGTCCTTCCAATGAATATTCAGGACTGATTTCCTTTAGAATTGACTGGTTGGATCTCCTTGCAGTCCAAGGGACTCTCAAGAGTCTTCTCCAAAACCACAGTTCAAAAGCATCAATTCTTCGGCGCTCAGCTTTCTTTATAGTCCAACTTAAGCATTCAGTGATGCGTAGACTCAGATAAGGGAAGAGATTAGAGAAAGCAAAAGTAATCCACTCTTTATGCAGTGTGATTATTTAAGGAAATAGAAGTGTGAAGATACGAACACCCCCAAATATGTCAGCCTACAGCCCGTATTCCTTCACCCTGTCCTCAGGGAGAAGCATTAAGAGATCTTGTGAAGAAGCCTTATCAGCCTCAGATAATATTACAAGAGCAACAATCAGGCAGATGTCTGCCAAGCACTTTCCATGTGTCAGGCAGTCAGCTCTGTAACATGACTTAATTTAATCCTGGGCAACACTCTGCTGCAGCTCCGCTTGTTTACAGAGGAGATGCTGTCGGACTTGTGTGCTGTGGTATTCTGGGCTCCCGGTAGAGGACCAGGCTCCTGGTACATGCTTCATAAGCATTTGCTGAAAGAAAAAACAAACTCGTTTCACAAATGAAGAAACTGGCTTGAGAGGCTTGAAGCATGTTGCCAGAAGCCCCACAGTCAGGGAGTAACAGAGCAGGCATCTCCCTACTGACTCCAAACCCCCCTGGGAAGACGGCCGATTTACCAATGCCCTGCTGGTGGTGTGACCTGAGCACTCTCCAGGGTCTGGTGGGATGGCCCACTCCTCACCCTTTCATAATGTGTGTTGGGTTTCACCCTCAGTCTCCTGCCCACCCTCACACTCCAGTTACTATGGAAGGTCCCTGTCCTCTACGTAGGTGTGTGCAAGCCAAGTTGCTTCAGGCATGTCTGATTTTTGTGACCCCATGGACTGTAGCCCATCAGGCTCCTCTGTCCGTGGGATTCTCCAGGCAAGGATACTGGAGTGGGTTGCCATTTCCTTCCCCAGGGGATCTTCCCCACCCAGGGATCAAACCTGCATCTCTTACATCTCCTGCATTGGCAGATGGGTTCTTTACCTCTAGCCCAACCCGGGTGGATTATAGCAACTGAGCCAGAGCTGAAGGGTCCTTTTCAGCCTGGTGAGTCCCGTGCTGACGTCTTTGTGAGGGAAACTAGACCCTCCCCTTCCCCAGGCTCCCTCTCCTGTTCCTTCCCAAGAATCCTGGGACCAGTAACTCAAGGAAGTCATCTCCAATCCATTACCGATTTTCACTTCCTCACAGATGAGGATGGCTTCCTGGGACTATCGATTTCAGCGTTCTCGAGAAGAGAGTGAGAGCCCACTTGTGTGTGGAGGGCGGGGGGAGTGGGGCTTGGGGCACGGCCGTGTGTGTGCAGGCATGTTTCGAGGGTACTTGAAGCCGCAAGCACTCACATCATTCCGGTTTTCACATATGCCTCGCAAGCATGAACTTCGTTGTTCACGCTGCTCAGATCAAAGATTCCCTGTTATTTAATTGCGGTAAAGAGCCTGTCCATGCCGTTAATGAAAGCACGTCATCCTATACGCCTGTTAAAAGTGATATAGACGAAGTGTGGAAAGTGCTCTGTAGGGAACAGTCTGATGCTGGTCCCTTTGGGGATGCTTGAGATGAACTAATAGGTCTCTTTCATGTCTAATTTATATGATTCTAATTATAGAGTCATTTTCATTCCTGTGGTTATTCTCCTCTGCCAACATAAATGTGCTATACTTGTGACCCAGCCATCACTCTCTCCACTTTGCAACTCCCTCTTGGGTCTTCTCTCAAACTTTGATATCACTCTTTTTAGGAGACATTTTGCAAATTGCAGCCTTCTCCCCAGCAACACTGTACATTTAATAGAGACAGAAGAAGCCCAAGAGAGAACGCTTTCTCTGAGATCAGTGTGAAATAAGTTCGCTGTGGGTGAAAAGAGGGCAATTGTAGAGAGAGGAATGTGGCGATGTAAGCCACGTACCAATGGGAGAGTTGGACCATAAAGAAGCCTGAGTGCTGAAGAATTGATGCTTTCAAACTGTGGTGTTGGAGAAAACTCTTGAGAGTCCCTTGGACTGCAAGAAGAACATACCAGGCAATCCTAAAGGAAATCAACTCTGAATATTCATTGGAGGGACTGATGCTAAAGCTGAAACTTCAGTACTTGGGCACCTGATGCGAAGAGCTGACTCACTGGAAAAGACCCTGATGCTGGGAAAGATTGAGGGCAGGAGGACAAGGGGACGACAGAGGATGAGATGGTTGGATGGCATCACTGACTCAATGGATGTGAGTTTGAGCAAACTCTGGGAGGTGGTGGGCAGCGAAGCTTGGCATGCTGCAGTCCATGGGGTTGCAAAGAGTCAGGCACAGCTAAGCGACTGAACAACAGCAATGGAATCTGTGATTCTGTTCAGTGGTCATGACTGGATCTCACGTAACACATTCATGTTCAGTGTTTCGGCAAACACCTCATACTATTGCAGAGAGGATGGAGTATGTTCCCAATCCCAGACTTTTGGTAGCTTTTTGTCTGCACTGAAAATCAGAAGATGAAAAAATGGTCCAGAAAGAGCGTGTGGCTCCCTGGCTCGTCTTAGGCTGGGCAGGCTTGGGGGAAACAGAGAGTTGATTGTGGAAGCTCTTAGGATAGGTATGATCAGCCCAAGGAAGGATACTCTGCAGAGAACATCTGAAGCCTGGGCAATTTGCTCTTGGTTTCTGTCCAATCAAACGGCAGAGGAGACAATCCAGGGAAGAGATGAAACAGTGTTCTCTGGTTATATGTCCAGGAGTGGGATTGCAGGGTCAGAGGGTAATGTGAAGAGATATACGCACCCCAGGGTCCATAACAGCACTGTTTACAACAGCCAACACTTGGAAGCAACCTGAATGTTCGTTAACAGATGGATATACATATATACAATGAAATACTACTCAGCCTTAAAAAGAATACAATAATGCCATTCGCAGCATCATGGATGGACATAAAGATTATCATACTAAGTGAGGTAAGCCAGACAAAGACAAATATATTGCCTATATGTGGAATCTAAAAAAAAACAAAAAAACAAGTAAACTATTTACAAAACAAAAATAGGCCCACAGACATAGAAAACAGACTTATGGCTACCAAAGGGGAAAGGTGAGGGGGTGAGTTAGGAGATTGGGGTTAGCAGATACACACTGCTGTGTGCAAACTAAGAATGAGGACCTGCTTTACAGCACAGGGAACTCTTCTCAATGCCTCACAATAACCTAAAAGGGAAGAGAACCTGAAAAAGAATATATTATATTTGCACAGTTGCTGTTGTTTATTTGCTCAGTTGTGTCCAGCTCTTTGTGACCCCGTGGACTGCAGCACGCCAGGCTTCCCTGTCCATCACCATCTCCTGGAGTTTGCTCAAACTCACATCCATCGCGTCAGTGATGCCATCCAACCATCTCGTCCTCTGTTGTCCCCTTCTCCTGCCTTCGTGTATAGATGAAACTGAATCACTCTTCTGTACACCAGACACTAACCCAACATTTTACATCAAATTTGGAAGGAATGATGCTGAAGCTGAAACTCCAGTACTTTGGCCACCTCATGCGAAGAGTTGACTCATTGGAAAAGACTCTGATGTTGGGAAGGATTGGAGGCAGGAGGAGAAGGGGACGACAGAGGATGAGATGGCTGGATGGTACCACTGACTCGATGGACGTGAGTCTGAGTGAACTCCGGGAGTTGGTGAGGGACAGGGAGGCCTGGCGTGCTGCAATTCATGGGGTCGCAAAGAGTCGGACACGACTGAGTGACTGAACTGAACTGAACAACTGATGCTTCCATAAAAAATAAAAATGAATGTAGAAAGGCGCCCAGAGCAGGTCGCAGACCTTTTTCCAGACGCCCGATCGCTGAGATGGGCTTCCTGGTGCCCCTCGGGGCTTGCGGGCGAGCCGTGTGTGAGTGGACAGGCAGAGCCAGGCGGTGGGCAGTCTGCAGTGGGCTTCTGCCCGAATCCGTTGCTGAGGTCTCCACGTGTGCGTCCCCCTTGCGCCGTCTTTGTTTTTATTTACCCTTCTGCTGCTGTGCTGTTTCCTTTCATCTCTCTGCAGAGGCTGCACCGTCTTTCACTGTTTGACTTTCTCAAAAGATTTAAGCCCTGCCAGTGGCGGCGGACTGGCAGCCATAAATATTCAGCTTTGAAAATCCACACTAATCAAACAATTTCCCTATGTCGTTTGCATATTTTGGTGACTTGCAGATGAAATTAACTCACCAGGCAATCTTTACACACACACACACACACACGCTTTCATCACTGGAGAATTTTAGAATAATATCCTGAATGATATGCGTTTTTCTTCTACACAAAGACCCTCTCTTCTGATGGGTGTTTTTGTCTAAATTTCGACCTATTGAAAAAAAGGAAAGAAAACAAAATACTCTTGCAAAATAGTTTTAAGTGTGTTTAAAGTGCACGATGGTTCCTTGGACCCATTAAAGCCGTCTGTCTCAGCAACAAAAGATGGAATCAACAGAGAACACAAGTGGAATTATGCATGTCATTTATAATGAACCTCATTATACAAGGGGGCCTCATTCTATTATGAAGCACTGTAGTTTACAATCTTATTGCTATTCAGCTTTGAATAATGACAAAGAAAAAAAAATCCCCCCACCCATGTCAGAGCTAATCTTTTTTAATGCTTGCAATTTTGTATTACTTGTATATTTCCCTCAAAGAAAATTTCCCCATCACGATCATTCCACTCAGCTGTGTTCACCTGTCACCTTAATGACATTTAGCATCTTACTTCCACATGTCCTGAGAAAAATGAAAGAATTCCATATATCCTTCTGCCTCTAATAAGTCAGACACAATGGCCATCTCGCAGTTGAATATGGCATCAAATTTATAAACAATAAGGTCTATTTACCATCCCGGGTAAGCCTCTAATTCCATCAAGAGTGTTTATGTGCCTTCTTTGACAGAATTATAGCTGGGGGTGCGTTACATGGCCCAGTGCTGTGTGCTGGCTGTTTGCATGGCTTCGAGGTTTAATAAGACTATTTGCCATCAAACCCCTTTTCTGTACATTTTTATGACTCTACAATAAATTCAGAGGCGGAGAATCTGTTTGGTGCACGCATATTTGGAGGCATTTTGGGGCTGTTATTTTTAAGCACCAACTCGTAAATTGCAGAATAGGGTTTTAAACGCCGGAGCGTTTCAGCCTGGTGCGGCTCTCGTTTCTAACACAACACCCTGGAGTCAACGCGTGTCTCCTGCTTACCTGGGCTGCTTGTCAACATCATTTATTTATCTGCACAGAGAAGAAAGTCATGTTGGGACCAGTGGAGAGACAGGGAAGAAATAGAAAATTAACCTCTGTTCCGAAAGTGGTGCTATTTGTGTGTTTAAGGAGACAGAGGGGCTGCCTGTGTGTGTGGCTCAGGAGTGCTCGGGAAGTCTGAACAGCTGAGGGTGGGTGCAGTCGGCGGCGAGCTGGGCTTCTCGGCCTGGCCCTTCTCCTCCCTTCTCTTCCTGCACCGCCGCCTCCTCCTCTTCTGTCCCAGGCAGAGGCTGATTCGTAGCTTTGGATGCCAGCTCCATCATTTCCTAGCTGAATGTGGGATGGGTCCTTAGCACCCACTAAGCCTCATTTTCCTCAGCTGAGGAATAAAGATAATAGCAATTCCTCCACCACACGTATGTGGGTGAAATTTCATTCACATGAGATGTGCCTAGAAATCACGGTGCCCCGTTACCTTTGCTTTCCAGCTTATACCCATTTTTAAAGAATTTATTTGATTGAAGTATGGTTGATTTACAATGCTGCGCTAATTTCTGCTGTACAGCAGTGAATCAGTTATATATATATATATATATATATATATATATATATATATTCTTTTTCACATTCTTTTCCGCTGCAGTTTATCACAGGAGACTATAGCTCCTTGTGCGGTACCGTAGGACCTTGTTTATCCATCCCATACACGTTTGCACCTTCTAACCCCAAATGGATGGCGTTATGGCGGATGGATATTTATGGCGGATAAATGCCATATGGCGGATGGATGCCATTCCATCGCTCTCCTCTACCATCCCCTCTGGCAACCACAAGTGTGTTCTCTACGTCTGTGACTCTATTTATGTTTCATAGATAAGTTCATCTCTGTCCTGTTTTGGATTCCACATATAAGCGGTATCACACAGTATTGATCTTTCTCTGTCTGATGTACTTCGTTTAGGATGATCATTCAACTTACATCCATTTTAAGGAGACAAACGAGAGCACTGACTTGACCCTTGAGTTTGGTGGTCAGCAAGGCCCTAACGTGTGTGGGTGAAGGGTTCTGATTGTCCGAGTCACTGTCAGTGATTGGAAACAAACGGCAGACCGAGTCGGAGATGAGTCAGCGATAACTGACCCCTGACTCCTGTACGACCGTCTCTCCACGGAAGCATTTATGAAAAGGCAGGAGGATATTAGCTCACAAAAGGCTGAAGGCGCCGATACATGCCCCAACACTGACATCCTTGAAAACTCTAGCCAGTCACAAAAGACCCTCTATCGTACGATTCCATTTATGTTAGATGTCCAGAGTTGGTAAATACATAGTCAGAAAGTACTGGCTTCCCATGCGACTCAGTGGTGAAGAATCCACCTGCCAGTTCAGGAGACGGGGGTTCCATCCCTGGGCCGGGAAGATCCCCTGGAGGAGGGCATGGCAACCCACTCCAGTAGTCTTGCCTGCAAAATTCCAAAGGAATAGGAACTTGGTGAGCTATGGTCCATGGGGCCTCTAAGAGTCTCATACGTGGATTTGTGGTTGCCAGGAGCTGAAGGGGCCGCTGAGGAGTCAGGTCTTACAAATTCGGTTTCTTTGGGTAGGGAGGAGAATGAGAGAGCTGTGATGTTTACCCAGCTCTGTGACAGTCCTAGGAACCACACGAGGTACACTTGGAAAGCGTGGATCTTATGGGATGTGAATTCCATCTCAATAAATCTGCTCTGCAAAGTATCAGAGCAGGGCCACCGTCAGATCCTGAGGTTCCATGCATGTATGTGTGCTGTCGCTTCAGTCGTGTCCAGCTCTTTGCAATCCCATGGATTAGAGCCTGCCAGGCTCCTCAGTCCATGGGATTCTCCAGGCGGGAACACTGGAGTGGGTTGCCATGCCCTCCTCCAGGGGATCTTCCTGGACCCAGGGATCGAACCCGCACCTCTTCTGTCTCCTGCATTGGCAGGCGGGTTCTTTACCTCTAGCGCCACCTGGGAATCTAAGTGGTTTAATAACTAATGAATTGTGTAATAGTTTTTCTTTCTGGAGTTGATTCACTAGAAATAAATCCAAATAGCATCCACCTCATGAACCCACATACAAACCCACAGGAGATGTGAGGGGCAATGTTTTCCTTCATTCTTGCTGCTGCTGCTGAGTCACTTCAGTCGTGTCCGACTCTCTGCGACCCCATAGATGGCAGCCCACCAGGATGGCCCGTCCTTGGGATTCTCCAGGCAAGAATACTAGAGTGGGTTGCCATTTCCTTCTCCAATGCATGAAAGTGAAAAGTGAAAGTGAAGTTGCTCAGTCGTGTCCAACTCTCAGGGACCCCATGGACTGCAACCTTCCAGGCTCCTCCATCCATGGGATTTTTCAAGCAAGAATACTGGAGTGGGGTGCCATTGCCTTCTCCTTCCTTCATGCTTATCTGCTGGTAAAAATCTTCCCGTAAAGCAAAACACCTAAACAAGGATTAACTAAGATAACACCATGATGCATTTTGATACTATAATGCATTTGAAGAATCAAAACTCCTGAAAGTTTTTATCAAAAAAATGTTGAAGCAAACAAAAATAGAGTGAACTACCAGAATTCTTAGCACTATTTAATAGTTAGAAATGATTGTGTGCTTTAGACACTAAATATTAAGTAGAACTTTAAAAAAGATTAGCATCAATAAGAGTGTTTCATTGAAAATTAGAGCGATGGACCCTGTTAGCACAAAACTTTGATCTTTCCAAATAAGACAGTAAGTTTTTTGAAAATCATAAAAATCAAGGCAGTAAAATTTCAATCATTATTGATGGCAAGGTTTCACCGAAAGCTCTTTTAATAATTTCATGTGAAATTCAATATTTTTGAACTTAGTGATGTTTTCTAGTGATCTTGGGAGCTGTAAGTGATGTTATCGGGAAAAAAAAAATCAAACCTTGTTCTTCGTACATGGAAAAAATAAAGAGGCTTACAATAAAAACTTATTGGATTTTGTATAGATGTTATCCAGACAAAGTAATAGAGACAATCTGAAGTTTCAGCCAAAATTTAGAAACATACACTTTTAAATTTGGTGACATCAAAGTCATGATAAGATCACTATTCTGAATGTGTTATAAAAGGTGCAAATTGTCAGGCTCCTGTTTGCTGCTCCAGATAAATCTCATATTTGTATGATGTGCCAAATAAGCGCTAGAGAAAATTCAATAATGCATCTGAGACAAGTGGGATTTAAACAAGGAAAACTGGAAGATAATTCAGTGTTGATAGTATGTTAGGTTTAAAGTTGCAAAACTAATTTGAAGATTACATCACAATTTTTATACTCACTTTAATAGCAGTTGAATGTAGAAACAGTTAAACGTCAGAAAATATTAATCATTCTTTTTCATATTTGACTTTGTTAAAACTCCTTATGAAAAAGATGTTACTCTCTTTTTTTTTTCTTTAAAGCAGTAAAACCATTTCTTTCTGTTAATAGCCATCCAAAAGCATTCAAGTTATTCTCTTTGACTTAACAATAAAGAAGTGTTTTCAGCCATCAAGGCCGATCTATTTCTGCAAATCTCTTTGGATTGAGAGTGATCTATTAATAAAATTAAGTCAATGAATGGATGGAGCATGCTGATAAACAGTGTCTGTTGACTTGGCTAACTGAGATATTGAATGTTCTATGCAAACCTCAGACTGTATAACTGAGGCTAGAAAATACTTTGAGTATAATCACTGTGAAAAAAAATCAGAGGGAGTAAGGCTTGAGCAGTGAGATGAATAACGTGGTTGAGTGTAAATTCTCTGCTTGCTGAGGCTGCAAGGACTCTAATGACTGTCCAGGGACTGGAGGTGTCAGTGGGAGAGTTTGCTGCAGTCAGTCCTGTCGCGTCACAACAGACTGGGTCGCCCCTGATCTGATGACTGCAGTGTCAAAAGATCGTGGAAACAATTCCTCACCTATCAACAAATAATCTGGAAATTACTGTGATCATTTGGGAGAAAGTTATGCTAAAATATCACGTGATAAACACTTAAAAAATACGTGTAGTTTAATTCAAGTAGTGAATGGATAGAGAAAGACGTGGGTTTCACTCTTTGATTTGCATATGGATTCATATGTATGTAATTCATATGAACATAACAGTTAAAATTTGCAATGTCATTCGCCGTGTGACTCAGGGAACCTAGAGGGGTGGGATGAGGTGGGAGGCGGGAGGCAGGGTCAAGAGTAGGGGACATATGTATACCTGTGGCTGATTCGTGTACGGCAGGAACCAGCACGACATTGTAGAGCAATTATCTTCCAATTAAAAGTCAATCAATAAAATACCATTTCCCCAGAAAGAGACATCAAACAACTTAAATTAATAAGAGCTGAAAATTCAGAAAGCTGAATACCCTTATTTTTTATTCTCAAAAATTGTTGGTTTAGGGCAATTGCAAACAAAATTCCCTATGGAAAATTTGGGCTGGGGTTATAGGCAAAGTGAGTCTGAAAATGATCAAGAAGATCAGCCACGTGTAATTGAACAGTAAAATTTTGAAATAAAGTAGCGAGAAGCATTTTTGCCTAGACACAAAGCTCTGATAGAAAAGTCACTTTGGTCCTGGAGAAGGGCTCAGTGGATGAAATAGATGAATAAGAAACACGATGGCATCGTGGCTTTCCTGGCGGTCCAAGAGTTAAAACTGCACATTTCCACTGCAGGAGGCCAGAGTTAGATCCCCGGTGGGGGGAGTGGGATGCAGTGGGCAGCTAAGATCACGCATGCCATGCAGTGTGGCCAAAAAAATAAAAGAAACACAGGGACATATTGCAAAAGCAGTAAATAATAATAATAGCATCATGAGGTTATGAAAAACAGGAGGATTACAGTTTTCTGAAACAATGTATTATCTGTTGAGAAAACAAAAACAAAACCGGGTCAGAGTCTATCTTTACATATGGTGCAAAACGCAGGGGAAATACTTCTCTGTTCTGAAGACGGTCAAGAATTTTACAGTCAAAGCAACGGAAGAGAGCGTGATGGTTAATCAATACCGTCAGCTACATAAAAAGCTCCTCTGTTCCGCAAATCAGCATAAATAATATTAAAAGGCAGCAACAACCTAGGAAGAACTGCAGCAAACACGGCAAACATTAGATTAATGTCCGTTATGCAGAAAAACAGGGTATAAATCAATAGATGAGACAGTAATGCACCTAGAAGGGAAGTTGGCAAAGAATGTGAACCAGCAATGTATTAAGGAAAAGCTGAGAACCAGTATATGTGAAGCCATCTTACCTTTGCTTTCAAATGAGCAACTTTTCTATCATGTTAATAAGATTGTTTTCCCCTGAGGACATGTACAAACATATGCTATGATTTGCTGTGCTTTCCACTCTAAAGTTACTATTATGCCCCTTTGTGATCAATAAGTATCACATAGAGAGAGAATTTGAGATTATGGAAATAACTCAATTCTCATCACATTTTGGGAACCACTTTTAAGGTCCAGCCATGATTTTTGCTTGAAACGGTGTCTGCTGTGGTGCTTGTCAAATGGAGATTTTCTTCATTCTTCATTTTCTCCGCCTGTATTTATTAACTGGGATTTTGCTGAAAGGTCAGACATCTCCACTGGTGGAGAAACCTCCCAGATGTCAGCACCTATACAGTAGCATGCTGCATTAATGACTCAGTCATGTCCCAGGCTTTGTGACCCCATGGAGCCCGCCAGGCTCCTCTGTCCATGGGATTCTCCAGGCGAGAACACTGGAGTGGGTTGCCATTCCCTTCTCCAGGAGATCCTCCTGACCCAGGAATTGAACTCAGGTCTCCTGAATTGCAGGCACACTCTTCACCACCTGAGCCACCAGGGAAGTCCCAGTGGGGTCTACCAAATGGTGACTTTCTATTTCTAACTTTCCTTCTACTTGTAATAATTGGGGTTTTACTGCGAAGACAGGTTTTTTTTTTCCCAACAGTGGAGAAACCAGGCAGAAGCCACATTACCAAATGATCAAAGTTACCATCAGCAACGGAGCAAGTAGACATGTTTCTAGGTGTGATGCACCGAGCACATAGTATCTCCTCTGTTTAGAATTCAAAACCGAAATGCCATTATGGGGAAATGCCAGTCACACCAAAATAGAGGAATATTAGAAAGATAACTGAGCACTATTCCTCCCAAGTGTCAAGACCTCTGAGGACAGACCCAGGAAAGATCCAGATTAAAGGAAATTAACAAAACATGGCAATGCAACCGACTTGCTTTCTTAAATTTTATCCTGGACCAGAAAATGGACATCAGTGTAACAACTGGTGAAATTTGAATGAAATATGTAAGTTACATAACAGTATTATAGCAGTGCTCTTTTTTTCCTATTTTTTAAAGCTATTATCATAAGAAGAATTGGGATGAAAGATATACAGGAATTCTTTAAAGCATTTTTCCAACTTTTAAAATTCAGCAAATAAAAAATTAAAAAGGAAATGAAAACATAATACCTTTTTGAAAATAGTTTATTGATCTCCTTTAAGACACTTAACACTGTTTCAGCATTTCTCCACTTCACTCTTCTGTATTATTTTCTTAAAGAAATAATCAGAGTTGTTCTCGAAAAACATATTTCAAACATTTTCATAACAGTATTTTCATTTTTATATAAATGCAGTAAATTTACATCCAGACTGTCACTGAAGCAACAAAAATTGTGTCTAAATATTATTTGATGGCATGGTATTTGGGAGCTGGGTGGAAGAGGTGTTATATACAGAGAAATCCTAAACCAGTCTGAGAGCCTCAAAAGAACACTCATCCAAAGATAAAAAATAAGTTGAAAATGTTCAGATCTGTTTCATTAGCAAACAGGTCTTCTGCTGAGTTGCAACACCAGGGCCCATAAAGCAGCCCACGGTGCCAGTAGGAGCCGTGGTCAGGGTGGATGGTCCTGAGCCGTCAGAGGTGGGCAGGCAGGACTCACGGAGCAGAGAGCCGCCTCGCCCTCCCCATGATCTCACTGCTGACTCCGTGGGCGAGGAAGCGCTCTGACGGGGTCCATCCGGGTCACCCTTGATGAGCCTCCAGGCAGAGAGTGGGACGGAGAAAGGCGGACAACGGGTGTCCCTACCTCACAGCTGTTTGATTCTCTCCATTTTAAAAATGTCGAAGCATAGTAGATTTACAATGTGTTAATTTCTGCTGTGCAACAAAGTGACTCAATTATACAGGCACGCATCCTTTCCCATCTTCCTTTCCCTTTCCGGTTAATCGCAGGATACTGAACGCAGCTCCCTGGGCTCTACAGCAGGTCCTTGTCTATCCATCTTGTGTGTGACAGTTCGCTTCTGCTAAACCCAGGCTCCCAGTCCTCGCCTTCCCACTTGGCAACCACAGCTCTTGGATCTTTTGATCTTCCATTTCTTCCCCCTCGGACCTCACCAGAAAATTCCTGTTCATCTGGAGCTCAGGGGCTCCACTGTAAACCTGAGCCCCAATCCACCAAGGCTGGCACTTGACCTGTCAGAGGAGGACAAGCCGGGAGTTAGCAAACCCCGTCTCAGGGCGGAACGATGGTGAAAACTGGTGAACTTGTGAAGAGGGATTCACTGACCCCTCTGAGCCTGAGATGAAAACAAGCAAATCCGAGTCTTTCTCAGCAATGTCTTCTGGACTTCCATTCTGAATGTCAGAAGCTACATTTTTTTCTGGGCATCTCTGATATAAAGTCTTCGATCCTTCAAGGCAACTGTGCCTTGGGGGGACTCCAGTGACTGTCTGTCTCACTGGGGAAAACGAGAGATACCCAACGTGTTCCTGTTTATGTTTCTCAGACGATTCCTATTTCTCTAGGAAAAAATAGAACTGGAAATAACGTAACACATTAATACTGGGTTTTAGTCAAGGGATGGTATTGTGAGAAATTCTTGCTTCTTTTACACCGTTATTTTTTTTCCAAAATGTTTTTATTTTTATGATCAAGGAAAGAAACTTTTTTTTTCTTCAAGTGACCAGAATCATACTTGATGATAGAACACCGAGTTTGAGAGGTTATATTTGGGAGAAATGAGGCATGTGGCCCATCATTGCCCTAGGTACTCAAAAGGTGAGTGTTCGTCGCTCAGTCATGCCTTGAGTCTCTCCAAATCCATGGACTGTAGCCCACCAGGCTCCTCTGTCCATGGGATTCTCCAGGCAAGGATGCTGCAGTGGGCTGCCATCTCCTTCTTCAGGGGATCTTCCTGCCCCTGGGATCAAACCCAGGTCTCCTGCATTAGAGGTAAATTCTTTACTGTCTGACCCATCAGGCAAGCTCAAAACTCTGATAAATTTTTATCTTTAGAGGCACACATAATCGTACTGTATTAGCTTTTTGCAGAGTCACATTTTCTGAATTCTGTGACAGCCACACCTTTTATTCAATGTTGCCACTCTTTGACGATTTATGAGACTTCACACGCATATGTTAAAAGATATCTTATAAAATAAAATTGCTCTTTTCTTTGGAACATCTGTCTCCCTTATGTGGCAGTTATAGGGCAATTTCCTTAGAAATTTATTATTAAAACAGAAGAAGGAAAAGAAGTCTCAGGATAAACTATGAAAATTATGTTGGATATGGCATGCTTAAAAGATGAGGTGCCCTGAAACGAAAATTCTGGAAAGGCTTTTCCTTTTGCAATGTTTTCTTGATTTTATGCAAATAATTTGAGCTCCCTTTTTGACTAAGTCTCTCAGGATGGTGTTAGTTTGAGCATGTTCTAAGATAGCCAAGCTTGAGTACATGCAAATAATTGGGAATTTTAAAATACGATGATATCCAGTTTCTTCCCCAAACTGTCAGCTAAATTGATATTTTCTTCAAGACAGAGTAACAGGTGCCAAATTAAAAGGCAGTTTCTGCAAGAAGCTGTTTTGTATCCCTGAGATGTCATTTTGTTAGACCAAATGACAATGACTAGCCAAGAATTTGCTTCTTGGAAAAACTGGCCAGCAAGTGCTGTTAAACAGTCTCCAGCTTTACTTCCCTCCCTTCTTACCCCATGTCCCACTCCTTTCACATGCACACACATACACACACACACACACACACACACACACACACAAGCAAGCAATTAAATGCCAGCAAAGTGCAAAGAACAAGTCAGGACAAGAATACTTTTTCAGTTCAGTTCAGTTCAGTTCAGTCACTGAATCGTGTCTGACTCTTTGCGACCCCATGAATCGCAGCACGCCAGGCCTCCCTGTCCATCACCAACTCCCGGAGTTCACTCAAACTCATGTGCATCAAGTTGGTGATGCCATCCAGCCATCTTATCCTCTGTCGTCCCCTTCTCCTCCAGCCCCCAATCCCTCCCAGCATCAGAGTCTTTTCCAATGAGTCAACTCTTTGCATGAGGTGGCCAAAGTACTGGAGTTTCGGCTTTAGCAGCAGTCCTTCCAGTGAACACCCAGGACTGCTATCCTTTAGAATGAACTGGTTGGATCTCCTTGCAGTCCAAGGGACTCTCAAGAGTCTTCTCCAACACCACAGTTCTAAAGCATCAATTCTTTGGCGCTCAGCTTTCTTCACAGTCCAACTCTCACATCCATACATGACCACTGGAAAAACCATAGCCTTGACTAGACGGACTTTTGTTGGCAAAGTAATGTCTCTGCTTTTGAATATGCTATCTAGGTTGGTCATAACTTTCCTTCCAAGGAGTAAGCGTCTTTTAATTTCATGGCTGCAGTCACCATCTGCAATGATTTTGGAGCCCAGAAAAATAAAGTCTGACACTGTTTCCACTGTTTCCCTGTCTATTTCCCATGAAGTGATGGGACTGGATGCCATGATCTTCATTTTCTGAATGTTGAGCTTTAAGCCAACTTTTTCACTCTCCACTTTCACTTTCATCAAGAGGCTTTTTAGTTCCTCTTCACTTTCTGCCATAAGGGTGGTGTCATCTGCGTATCTGAGGTTATTGAGTTTTCTCCCAGCAATCTTGATTCCAGCTTGTGTTTCTTCCAGCCCAGCATTTCTCATGATGTACTCTGCATATAAGTTAAATAAGCAGGGTGATAATATACAGCCTTGACGTACTCCTATTCCTATTTGGAACCAGTCTGTTGTTCCATGCTTATTATCCAGATTAGACAGAAACAAGGATGTATAAGTTTAGGATGTGAACAAAAAAGTTACAATCTTTCCTGTTCTTTCAAACAGGTTGCATAATCCTGGGATATCTCTCTGCATTATTATCAGTCGGATGGGAGTAAAAAAAAGCAAATGACTTCACGTTGGCATCTGCTAGTATAAAATACTTAAGAAGCTGGTCAAACCTGTAGTGATTCACATATATATGTGAGAAAGACTAGCTAAGAAGATGGGTAATTGGAGAGGACAGCAGCAGGCATCCTCCTCACAACCGAGGAGCAGGTCAGGGCCTTAAAATGCACCCACATGGTGATTTTTTTAAATTAATTTTGCAAAAGTAGAGAAGGAATTAGATACCCTAGATCCTACTGGGCTACACGTTCTTATCCTTTCCTGACATAAAGGGAGTTAGTTGGCTCTTTTTTCTAAGTGAAAAAGAAAAGACTTCTCTTTAAAATTTATCTTCTAAGAACAATAAATGAGTTCTATGGAGTAGGTTTTATTTTTAGCTCACTAGGAGCTATAGTAAGATGTCTTATGCGAAATATCTCTTCAAAATGTACCTTTTGGGGAATATTAGTTAGTTCTTTGAAATAGGAATCTATGATGAGTTCAAAGGGAACAGGCCATAGTTTCTTTTTCCTGAGAGATCCTTTAAAAAGTTCCAAGTTCTGAATTTTTGTCTAAGTACCATGAAAACTAAAATAAAAACTCTTTCACTCTGAACAGTCAAAAAAAAAAAAAGGGCAAGTTATTCGTCCCACGGTGTCTGATCTGGAAAGTCTGTTAGCCATGGGGCGTTTTGGTTCTTTGAAGATTTCATTATAGCAAGTAGAATAACACATGCCAGAAAGAATGCATACACAATATAGGGAGTGCACAGCGTATAAACTCTTGTGGAGCTAATTCCCTTCATTAAATAGGAGAAGGCACTTTGAATGGCTGGGTTAGTACCTGCAGAGCCATAAGCTTCGTGTGGATTATAATATTTCTATTTGGTGTTTCATGGTTTTTGGAATCACGGGGCACATTTAAGGTTTTGACTTTTAAGGTTAAAGCTGGTGTATTTACAGCCAGGCCTACTTGGGAACTGGGCACCTCGAACTGTGTTAAAGCCACCGTGCTTACTTTGCCTCTGTCTTTTTTGGATAATCAGGCTCACTCTCCCATTGAACAAGGAAAACTGCGCTCATCGCCTGCAAGCAAAAGGCTCTTTCACAGATAACAGCGGTGCTGCGGGAGGCTTTGCAGGCAGCCTGCCGCTCCCTGGCGGGCAAAGCCAAGTGCTCTGCAAAAGCAAGGGACGCACACGGCACACGGAATCCCGCGGCGACCCTCGCTTCATTGCAGCCACAAGCGCTTTTGGAATTTAAACGTTTTTTTTTTTTTAAAGACGTCTCAGTCGAGGGTTATAGGAGGCCGCTTCTGGTGTTGGGAAAAACAACCAAAATATGTGTTCTCTCCCTGTCTAGACAGAATGGTACTGTCCCAGACAGAAAGGTCTCCACAGGCCAGACAGTCCGTGTAGTGCCCAGAGCACTGTGATGCCCTGTTGTGAGGCTGCGTCCTCAGGGTAATTAACAAGACCGCCAGGGAGACAGCCGCGCGCGCGTGCGCGTGTGTGTGTCTGTGTGTGTGTGTGTCTGTGTGTGTGGTTCTCGGCACGAGGCTCACGTTCTTGGACGCACATTCAGACACGAGCCCAGGGCGATAGCGATCCACATGGATCTGTAAATGCTGTGAGTGCACACAGAAACTTATTTTGAGCCCCAGATTGGTGCTAATGGAAAAACACAATTCGGTCTCACTATTTTATTTTAAAAATCAGTTTTCAAACTCAGAATTTCAGCCATGGTTTCGTTAACATCTAACACTTACTTGGATTTTGTGTTCGGAAGGAAAAAACAATGGTTCAAAATCCATATCATTTGCAATGTGCATGTTTTTAAATCTTAATGTGGTAAATTGCACACTTAAAAAAAAAACTCTTCTCCTCATTTTTCACCTGGTTCCCAGCCATAAAAGACGATGACTTAGCTTCCTTGTGGAAGTCCCCTGGTTTTCCTGGGACACAGGCACCCATTTATCATTCCAAATCACTATTTAATGTTAGGAGACCCAAAAGAAAGTTTGTGTGAATTTGGGTACATTTAATCCTTAAAGTCTTACTTTGTCTTAAACAGACCCCTTACTGAAGATCAGAGAGAATGGCAGTTTAGTCCCTTTTTGCATATTTTTCTGCTTTAAGAGCACAGTAAAATGTACTTGGCTTTAAATAACTTAAGTGTGCTGCTTTGTACATGGAGAAAAAAGTCACAGTGTATCTCAGAGTTTATTCTGATTGGTCCCTTTAAATGACGGAAATGGCTTCCTCTGCTTACAGACCAGTGCCGTTCATCTCCTTAGTCCAGAGATGACAAGCTTTGAGAAACACTGCCTGAAGTAAGGCCGTGGGCTCAGCCAGAGTCCCGAAGATGCTCACCTGATATATTGTCAGATTTCAGAAGATAAGAACTGTGATTTCCAGGTGCAATTTTGAGTCTTCACGGGCAAGTGCTTCTGCTGAAAGCTTCCTGCAGGAAATCTTTCCTGATGTATCCCAGTGGATGCACTTGGTCAAAGAAGCTGTGGCCAAGAACAGAGCTGGCATCGTGCCATCTTGCGGCTCTGTGTCCAGGGACAGGAGGCCCCCAGCGGTGGCTTTTGGTGGAAGGTGGCCTTCTCCCCCCGGAAGTCCTGAAGTCAGTGAACAATTTCATCGCCAGGCAAGCACAAGTTCTGTGATGCAGAGCACAGAGGAACAGGATGCTGCCTTTGAGATGAGGTGGTGGGCGTGCAGACTTGAGCCCACCAGGAGGGAAGCCTCGCCAGGTCCTGGAGGAGGTGACCTGGGGGAAGGGGAGCAGAGGGTGCGCCCCACGTGCCCAGGAAGCGGCTTCAACTTGGTCCCCAGGAACAGGCTCCGCCTCCACGCCTGCCCCACATGGCAGCGTCGTCTCCTGGCCTTTGGGCTGGTGGCCTGCCCACCAGGTCTGTGTTTGTCCTTGGTCACCTCGCCCTCCAGAGTCCAGCCAGGGACAAGCTGAGGATTTGCACAAACACACCAACGGCTCCCTGAGCTGCAGGTGGCTACCAGCAGCCCAGAGTCTACTTTAGTCTGTTCTGCAGGCTGGACGTGTGGACCAGCGCTTCATTTCATGCCTGATGTGTGGTCTAAAATTGTCCTCGCAAAAGAAACGCCTAGAGGTAGGTTATTAGAGTGGGGAGGGACAGAAACACAGAGTGGTGAAAAGAGTGGGGAGGGACAGAAACACAGAGTGGTGAAAAGGGTGGGGACAGACAGAAACAGAGTGGTGAAAACAGCGGAAGATCCCCAACAACAGCTGTGCTCCACAAGTCACGAGAAAAAGCTGTTGGACAGAAATTGAGCCCTCAGATACCAGTTTGAAAAGTACAGAATGATTATACCTGACTCAGAAAAGCTGAAAAATTGGTTTCTTTAAATCTCAGTCTACAAACTTTAAACTCTATTTTTGATGTTCATGTCTTTAAGAAGGATATTTTAAAGAATTTGAGTAGAAAAATATCCACTGTCAAAATCATTTTCTACAGATAAGAAACAATTTATCTACCATGTAGCTTTCTACATGGAAAGATTTCTCAATTCTCTACATTGAGCACTAAAATAATAAATGCATTTTCTCAAAAACTATAGTGTTCAGCATTGTATGTCAAAGTCAGTCATCAAGCACAAAAAACAAAAAAGCAAATCCTTCCCAACTTGGATATTTCAGGTTTTTTTCAAGGTCTCTACTAGTTTGAGTTGCTGTTTTGTTGTTTAGTTGCTAAGTCGTGTCTAACTCTTTTGTGACCCCACAGACTGTAGCCCACCGGGCTCCTCTGTCCATGGAAATCCCCCAGCAAGAATATGGCAGTGTATTGTCATTTCCTCCTCCAGGGGATCATCCCAATCCCGGGGATCAAATCTGCATCTCCTGCATTAGCAGGTGGATTCTCTACCACTGAGCCACCAGGGAAGCCTGTACTAGTTTAAGGGATCATCTAATTGAGAGACGCGTGGAAAAGTGCGAAAGCGGCTATCCTGGGAGGGGAGGGCTCCAGGGAGGCTGTGTTTCTTCTGTATGAGGTTTCATATTCTCTAAGTTTTAGACAATAGACCGTGTTAATTTAGAAATCTTAGGAGTACTGAGATTAGGTGATGGAATTCCAGTTGAGCTATTTCAAATCCTGAAAGATAATGCTGTGAAAGTGCTGCACTCAATATGCCAGCAAATTTGGAAAACTCAGCAGTGGCCACAGGACTGGAAAAGGGCAGTTTTCATTCCAATATCAAAGAAAGGCAATGCCAAAGAATGCTCAAACTACCGCACAATTGCACTCATCTCACACGCTAGTAAAGCAATGCTCAAAATTCTCCAAGCCAGGCTTCAGCAATATGTGAACTGTGAACTTCCAGATGTTCAAGCTGGTTTTAGAAAAGGCAGAGGAACCAAAGATCAAATTGCCAACATCCGCTGGATCATCGAAAAAGCAAGAGGGTTCCAGAAAAACATCTATTTCTGCTTTATTGACTATGCCAAAGACTTTGACTGTGTGGATCACAATAAACTGTGGAAAATTCTTCAAGAGATAGGAATACCAGACCACCTGACCTGCCTCTTGAGAAATCTGTATGCAGGTCAGGAACCAACAGTTAGAACTGGACATGGAACAACAGACTGGTTCCAAACAGGAAAAGGAGTTCGTCAAGGCTGTATATTGTCACCCTGCTTATTTAACTTATATGCAGAGTACATCATGAGAAACATTGGGCTGGAAGAAGCACAAGCTGGAATCAAGATTGCCCGGAGAAATATCAATAACTTCAGATATGCAGATGACACCACCCTTATGGCAGAAAGTGAAGAGGAATTAAAAAGCCTCTTGATGAAGGTGAAAGTGGAGAGTGAAAAAGTTGGCTTAAAACTCAACATTCAGAAAACGAAGATCATGGCATCTGGTCACATCACTTCATGGGAAATAGATGGGGAAACAGTGGAAACAGTGTCAGACTTTATTTTTTGGGCTCCAAAATCACTGCAGATGGTGACTGCAGCCATGAAATTAAAAGACACTTACTCCTTGGAAGGAAAGTTATGACCAACCTAGATAGCATATTCAAAAGCAGAGACATTATTTTGCCAACAAAGGTTTGTCTAGTCAAGGCTATGGTTTTTCCTGTGGTCACGTATGGATGTGAGAGTTGGACTGTGAAGAAGGCTGAGTGCCGAAGAATTGATGCTTTTGAACTGTGGTGTTGGAGAAGACTCTTGAGAGTCCCTTGGACTGCAAGGAGATCCAACCAGTCCATTCTAAAGGAGATCAGCCCTGGGATTTCTTTGGAGGGAATGATGCTAAAGCTGAAACTCCAGTCCTTTGGCCACCTCATGCAAAGAGTTGACTCATTGGAAAAGACTCTGATGCTGGGAGGGATTGGGGGCAGGAGGAGAAGGGGATAACAGAGGATGAGATGGCTGGATGGCATCACTGACTCGATGGACATGAGTCTGAGTGAACTCTGGGAGTTGGTGATGGACAAGGAGGCCTGGTGTGCTGAGATTCATGGGGTCGCCAAGAGTCAAACACGACTGAGTGACTGAACTAACTGACTGAAGTTTTAGACAATAGACCATGTTAATTTAGAAATCTTAGGAGTACTTATTTTAAACAGAGATTGTGTGTTGCTGGGCTGCAGAGAAAGCATCCTCCTCCCGCCCTCCTCCCCTGGTTTCCAGGCTGCTTCTTTCCCTTCTCCTTCTCACTCGACGCTTTCGGGCAGTCCCAGGCTTACTGCTCTCGGGATCCATCTCTGGGGCCCCACACCTTATGCCCCTGATTCCAGCACAGTCAACTGACTCTCTGTACCCTGACCGTCTCGATAACGCCTGAATGGTCAGCCAGCCTCCCACACTGTCCAGCCCCTCGGTGGAATCCCTTCGGCACATCACAAGAACCCCTGAGACTCCAATTTCAAAGCGGCATTCACCTGCCTCACCCAACCTCTTTCTAGGCGGTGTTCTCATCTCCACTCGCTGAAGCTGCCGTCCGGTGGGGGGACTTTGACGCGAAACCTCACTGTCCTTCTACATCCGCCCTCAGCAACCATCAATTCCTGCCTGTCCACCGACTACAGGGCTTTCTCCTGTCACCATTGCAAGGGGCCTCTAGATTGGTTTCCTAGACTTCGGGCTCATCTTCATTTGCTAGCAACTTATTTCCTCCCAAGGCTGCCAGAGTGACTCCTTTAAGAAACCACCTCTGATCACACCATTCCTCTCTGTCAGGTCTCTCGATGGCCCCAGATTGCCCCTAGATGAATTCAGACGTCGTGGTCCAGTCAGCGAATTTCAGCCTCTGCAATCTCCTCTCCTCACACTGGACTTCCTGAGCTGTCAGGTTACTAAATTACTTGCTGTTTCTATAATGAGCCTCATGTTTTCAAACCCACGTTTTCAGTGAATGCAGCCCTTTCCCCAGAATGCCCTGCTTGACAAAACTCCCACTTCTTATTTCAGAATTCAGACCTATTGTCCCCTCCTCCAAAAAGACTTGTCTGAGCAGAGTTGGGACCCTCTCCAGGGTTTATCACGCCCAAATAATTCCCTGCAGCCACTTCTCTACTCCCCATCTAGAGCTCTTTAAAGGCAGATTTTTTTTTTTAAATAATTCATTGTGCTGTTTCCAGCCTTCTTCATAGTGCCTGGCACATAGTTGATACTCAGTAGATACATATTGAGTGAATGAATGGATGTTGTTGCTGCTCAGTCATTAAGTCATGTCCAACTCCTTGCAACCCCATCAACTGCAGCATGCCAGGCTTCCGTGTCCTTCACTATGTCCCAGAGTTTTCTCAGATTCATGTACATTGAGTAGTGATACCATCCAACCATCTCAGGGATTCTCAATACATGTTTAAGACCATAAGCAACTAGGTTTGGAAACCATTAAGGGGCCAAATATGACCCCTTATTATGAATTTCAGGACACACCATAAGTTTCCTGAGCAGCTGTCCCATATTTAAAGCATCTCAGGCCTAAGGCAATAATAAATGATATGGAAATGCAACTAAATTTCAGACAGAATTGTTGGACAGGAAGGCCACCCCCAAAGAGATTGAAAAGCCTAAGTCTTGGGGGTCACACAGGGCTGGCATGGTGACTCTGACTGCTACCTGACATTAGCCTAACCCCAAACCATTCAGTCTCCGTGCCTCTGTTTCTTCATTTTTGAAACATGTCTGTAAGGTTTATAAATAAAACGTCTACACTATGCAGCCATCTCTTTGGGTAGGGTGGGAAGTTTAAAGAAATCAACATCCATTTTTAACCACTCTCGGCTTAAGAATTTCTTCTTCCCAGTAAGCAGGTCATCTGATCTCAACCTTTTCCTTGAGATTCTCAGTTTCACGAGTACATTGTGTTGGGTGCTCTTCAAGGAGCTCGGCAGCTTTGTGTCCCTTCTTGTCTCCGTGTGGCATAGTTCCAGGCTGTTGTCATTGGTATTTTATTTTCCTTAATTAACGTTAGCTATCTGTGATGCCTAGTTACACCTTTTGAAACGAAATCAATGTTTAGAAACAGTCTCTGATAATCTTGAACTGCTGTGTATCTCTTAAAATCTGAAGATTCACTGAAAAAACCAGTAACACAGACGGAATGTCTCTGTCTCGCTATTTAACATTTTTTTTCCTTTGAGACTGATCTACTATGCACTTAATTACCAATAATTGCCCACCAGGTATGAGATTATAAGAAGTAAATGTCAATAATTAGCAATCGTGTGAGACAGTTTAAATTTTTCCTTCGGAGAGATTTATTTCTAACTGTCTCTGTGGTGCGTAGCCTTTGAAATATTAGATAATGGATTTTTATTGATTTTTAGCTGAACACGGAAGAGGTATGAAATACATTTCCATAACTTTGATGGTCAGGAGACTCAGAGTATATTGATTGGATTGATGTAATACATGGGTTTGTTTAGAATATTCACGTCAGGAGAAGAGAAAGCACGTTTCGGCAGATAGATGCCAGGCTCCGCCCCAGAGGAGGAGGAAGACGAGGGGGAGCAGAGGATGAAGGCAGGGCGGGGGTGTTCGGGATCTGATGGCAGGCGTCAGCCTGACTGACTGTGTGTTTCAAAGACCTGCTCATCATGCCCACTGCGCTGTGCTTCTGGGCACCCAGAGTGCATCACACAAACGCTCTGTAACCTTAGCCTCCCCCTCTTTAAGTGACTGAGGCCAGGAAGCAGCAATTGCCTCTTAATGCGTTTGTGGGAAGAGAGCTTAGGAAAGCATAAGACAAAGCTCTGAGCCTGACGGCAATGCGGCCGGGGAGGCTGTCTCATCAGCATCACTTTCAGAGAAACGGTCTTCCAAGTGAGGTGCCAGAGGGGTCCCAGGGGCCGAGTTCTGGTCCACATCTTCCTTTCTTCCCCAGAGACACCTGAACAGTTCATTCAGAGGTGAATGGGGCGGGCCAAAAGTGCGGTGTTAAAACATTTATCAGAGAGACAGTTTGGGCTGGATCGGTCAGGCCTTTAGTTGTTCAGTCGCGGAGTCGCGTCTGACTCTGCGACCCCATGGACTGTAGCCCACCAGGCTCCTCTGCCCATGGGATATTCCAGGCAAGAATACTGGAGTGGGTTGCTATGCCCTCCTCCAGGGGTCTTCCCGACCCCGGGATCGAACCTGCATCTCCGGCATTGCAGGCAGATTCTTTACCGCTAACCCCACCTGGGGAGCCCACAGGTTTTAGACGTGTGACTCTATGTTCTGTTTCGCTGTGTCCTGTCTGATCTTATCTCAATATGATGATTCCAGGCTCACGCATGGTTCGTTTGTGAATCTTTTCTAGGAAAATGCACTTTCCCACAACTTCCAGAGGCACTGAGTAATAATGGATTTCAGTGTTGCTGAGCTCCTTGAAGATCAAGTGCAACCCCTGAAGGTGGGTAAAGTGAGGTTCAGGGCGTCTCCGAGGTGTCTCTTGATACTTGCTGGCAGAACGGTTTCCCTTCAGTGTCGTTAAGTGCCGTCCCTTCCATGGGGTGTACAACCCCTCGGGGCTCTCTGGAGTCAGTCTGTTGTTCTCTGTCTCTGTGCTGAGTAACCCTGGAAGGCCAAGCCACAAGATTCTGTGCGGAGATTCGGAAAAAAGAGAAAACATCGTGGGACGTGTATGCTATCCTTAAAGCCTCCGCTTTAGCTCTGAGTCGCCTGCTTTGATGACTTATCTTTATTTTCTCAGAATGATGTTTATTCTTTCCAAAGCCTTTAGGAGATAATAAAATAAGGATGGAAATAATAAGAATATATTTAGAAACCTAAAGTGACCCAGTATCATCAGGGTTTAGTCATTTCAGAGGAACATATCCAAGAAATTCAGCCCAGAATTAAACTTGGGGAATAAAAATAATATCTTAAACATTTGTGGTAGACCAGGGCAGAGAGTATGATTGTTAAGATGACTCTTCTAAGGAAACTATCCCTGCATTGCATTGAATATCTTATTGTTGTTTCTCTTTATTCTCTCAGTCGCGTCCAACTTTTGCAACCCCATGGACTGTAGCCTACCAGGCTCCTCTGTCCATGGGATTCTCCAGGCAAGAATACTGGAGTGGGTTGCCATTCCCTTCTCCATGGGAATCTTCCCAACCAAGGGATGGAACCCACATCTCCTGCATTGCAGGCGGGTTCTTTCCTGCTGAACCCCCAGGGGACCCCTTGAGGGATTCTCGTGACCACTATTTCCCACGGCATAAAGGAGGCGATGCAGGTATAATGTGGTGATTGAATGAAAGACCTACCTGCTGACCTGTACACTAAGTGGAGTGGCCCTGATGGATTTAACCAAATCAAATTTGAAAACACACAAAAAAATCTGTTGGAGTCCTTCCCTTTGCCTTCCTTCGGTTTTCCTGTGTCAGGAGGGGGAAAAAAAATCAGTAGATCCAAGGGCTCAGGATCGGATGCTCACTGCCTGCCCCTCCCCTGCCGTGGCTGCGTGCACGTTGCCATCTGGCCTCTCTGTTTGCTTTGCAATTTCCTATCGTTCATCATCGATTCCTTGTTTATGTGACTTCGCCTCTCATCGGACGATGATCCATACCTTTGGAAGCTGTCTGTGGCTTTCTATCTGAGCTGACTTGAGTAAACAATCAGAAAACAAATTGCCGCCTAATATTGTCTCAAGATGAACCGAGGATTAATGTCTGGAAAGACGGTTCTGTGCACAGCGTGTCAGGGTTGTCATCCCCGCTGTTGTTTGTAGAAATGTACGAGCCCTTCACGCCAAGATGATGCTCTAGGCGGTGGGAATAAATTACTCGGAACCTGTTGTCCTTTCTACCGGGACGATGTGTGCACTTGTTTGTTTTTCTGCCCTGTGGTTGCAGCGGTGGCCCGTTTCCAGGGGGGTTTCCTCTCCCATTGCTGGCTGCTCCTTGGTTTCGGCCCTTACTCCATCTTCTTACAGCGTGGTTCCACCTGTGTGCTCCGCATGAGTTTATTTTTCCACTAGCTGTTTCATGGTAACATTATTTCAAGATGTTTCACCATACCCTCGTCTTTCTTTTCCTTGCTTGTGCATGCGTGCTCAGTCGCTTCAGTCATGTCTGACTTTGCAACCCTATGGACTGTAGCCTGCCAGGCTCTTCTATCCATGGGATTCTCCAGGCAAGAATACTGGAGCATGTTGCCACGCCCTCCTCCAGGGGATCTTCCCAACCCAGGGATCGAACTCAGATCTCTTACGTCTGCCTTGGCAGGTGGGTTCTTTACCACTGACGCCGCCTGGGAATAGTGTTTTTAATTGCCCTAGGGGCACCTTCCATGGTGCCTGCAATAGTCCTGGCTTCCTACCTGTTGCCTTACTGTCATTACCAATGGTCTTCCCTTTCACACTGAAAAGGGAAAATGTTGAAATGAAAATTATAGTGGGGGTTTCTCTCCCCCCCTGGATCATGACGTCTTTCAGATTTTATAACCATCTTCTGAGGATCTTTCTTCCAGGTAAAGACTGATTTGATAGGTACTTAATTTGGATCCACCATCCCCTGCCATGAATGAAATCATAAAATGGGGCCAAGCTCTGAACCTAAGACTAAGTCAGTCCTAACGGGTGATTCTAAACGACAGACAGGGCGGGAGAAACATTTTCGAGCCTGCTAAACCTTTCTAGTCGTTGCTGTTGACTCAGAAGCTGCTAATGGTTCTGGGCTTGGCAGCGTGATCACTGGTAGTGAGCATGTAGCAATCACTTTATTTTCCTCTTTCCCCCAACACGTCTATTATATTTGCACAGACTGTGCACCAAACACTGCGCTTAGCATAAAGCTGTATCCATGAGGGTATCAGATAAACCCCCTACTGTTTATTCGGAGGGATGGAAGTAGAGTCACAAAATGACAGGTTCAGTAATTAAATCTTGAAAAAACAACAAAAAAAATCAGATACTATTAAGGCTTGGGAAAAAAAAAAGTGATATGATAGAAGCTGAAAGCCGCCGTGGAGCATAGCTAAGGATGAGAGACCCAGGAAAGGTCCTCAGAAACTGAGGTGGCATTTAAGAAGAGAACCAAATGGTCCATCCCCTTACTTTTGGCTGGACAGGGCTCACCCATCGTCCACTCCATTTTTCAGACTTCCCTTTGGCTAGCTGTGGTGTGTGAATAAGTTCTAGCCAATAGGTTATAAGATGAAGCATCGTGTGCAGCTTATGGAATGCAGCCTTAATGTGAGGCATGAGCGTCACTGTTTATCTCTTCCGTTTCCTTATTCTGCTGCTTAGAGCGGAGCCTTAGCTCCCGGAGTTCGAGCAGCCATCATGCACAGCGTGGTAGAGCCCAGTGCGGAGTCTGATCAGAGGAAGGTCCTAAAAGGACCCCGGCTCCCTGGTTCTTCCAGATATCTCTCTGGCTCTCTTCAGCTCTGCGCTGTGCTGCGCTTAGTCATTCAGTCAGGTCCCACTCTTTACGGCCCCATGGACTGTAGCCCGCCAAGCTCCTCTGTCTGTGGAAATCTCCAAAGAAGAATACTGGAGTTGGTAGCCTATCCCTTCTCCAGAGGAACTTCCTGACCCAGGAATCAAACCAGGGTCTCCTGCATTGCAGGTGAGTTCTTTACCAGCTAAGCCTCCCAGGAAGCCCCTTGTTCAGCTCTTGATGCTTTAAATAAGAAATTGATGGTATTAAGCCACTGGCATTTCAACTTTTCTGCCACACTCAGTTGTGTCTGATTAAAACAAGCGCTAACAGCCCCAAATGCAGAATGCTCCCGCAATGCATCATGTCACGCAGGCCAGCAACTCAGAGGAGATCGTCTGGGGTCGGACACTTGGAGCTGAGCTCAGGAGAGGATTCTGGTGGGGTGGGCTGGGAGCAGCAGTATTTTGAAGACTCTAAGACAGGAGAGCATGCACATCGTCAAAAAGCCCAAAACTGCGGCTTGAGCAGAGGAAACCCGTGTTTAGCAGGAGCCTGGAGAAGCCAGCAGGGCCAGATTATCTGTGACCTTGGAGGCCATGGAGCAAATGTTGGTCTTCATTCTAAAATAAAATGGGAAGCTATTTCAGAGTTGTATGCAGGTATTTTGATGATCAGATTGGGGTGTTTGAAATATCACACTTATTGCTGTAGGAGAACTTATTGGACTTGAACAAGGATGGGTAGAAGACCATCTAGGAAGTTAGTTGGGTCACATTTGGTCCAGGGGCGGGGGGAGGGGCCAGGAGGTGGCGTGGGAGGGTCAGCAAGAGGGTGGGGCTTCTGGCTTCATCTGCATTTCCCCTGGATGGGAATGACCTTCTCTGCTCCCTGCATATCTCCGTCTGTAGTGTGCCTACTGTCTCCTTTCCATCTTTCATTTTCTCTCCCACCCAGCAGAGTGCCTTGCTCACAGTAGGTTCTCAATGCATATTTACTGATTTAGTTAAAGGGTGGGTGAATAAAGCACAGTTGTATAATTCTTCCCAAAGAAACCCAAGGATGCTCACAGATCATGCTGCAAAGCTCCTCGGAGACGTTTTTCTTGCTGACTCTGTCAATGTTGGTCACTATGGCGGCATCATCTGGAAGCGTGGGTCTGATGTTGCAAACCCCTTTGCCTATGAAAACACCTCGTGTTGCAGAGCTATCAGCATGAGCAACAAGGATGGTGCAATCCTGGCGCTTTGGCAAATGGAATTTCTGAAGGAAAAAAAAAAGTACAACTTTAACCCACTTGCTCTTTTGCAACCTTGTAGCAATATCTGTAGGAGGCCAGTGGCTTTTCTCCCTTGGTAATAATGTAGGTTGAAGTAACAAGGTTTGAGTAACAAATGATTTTGCTCTGTCTGGTTAATTATTATGGGTGGTTTATCCCTGGATTGAATGCTCTTTGCAAGTATCAAGAAATGAAAATGGGAACAGAAAACCATCCTGTATTCCGAGAATTGCTAGGGGCTGGGTGAATCAAATGTTCCGTCTGTAACAATGTCGTTCCTGGGCAGTGCCCGCCTTCAGGGTGAGACATCCCAATGACAGGAGCTCATGACAAGACAGGGCCAAGTTCAGAAAGGCCTCCCGTGTGATGTCAGCGTGACCCACCCAACAGAGGTAAAGGAGGGTGCGAAGACCACCGCCCAGGGGTGCTGCAAACTGTGTCCTCACAAGGACTCAGAAGGAGCCCACTTTTAGGGGCTCCTTCAGCACCCATCAGCACGTTCACGACAGAGAAAAGTCAGTGACCCCGCTAAACGCTCACAGATCAGATCAGATCAGATCAGTCGCTCAGTCATGTCCGACTCTTTGCGACCCCATGAATCGCAGCACGCCAGGCCTCCCTGTCCAACACCAACTCCCGGAGTTCACTGAGACTCACGTCCATCAAGTCAGTGATGCCATCCAGCCATCTCATCCTCTGTCGTCCCCTTCTCCTCTTGCCTCCAATCCCTCCCAGCATCAGAATCTTTTCCAATGAGTCAACTCTTCGCATGAGGTGGCCAAAGTACTGGAGTTTCAGCTTTAGCATCATTCCTTCCAAAGAAATCCCAGGGCTGATCTCCTTCAGAATGGACTGGTTGGATCTCCTTGCAGTCCAAGGGACTCTCAAGAGTCTTCTCCAACACCACAGTTCTAAAGCATCAATTCTTCGGCGCTCAGCTTTCTTCACAGTCCAACTCTCACATTCATACATGACCACTGGAAAAACCATAGCCTTGACTAGACAAACCTTTGTTGGCAAAGTAATGTCTCTGCTTTTGAATATGCTATCTAGGTTGGTCATAACTTTCCTTCCAAGGAGTAAGTGTCTTTTAATTTCATGGCTGCAGTCACCATCTGCAGTGATTTTGGAGCCCCAAAAAATAAAGTCTGACACTGTTTCCACTGTTTCCCCATCTATTTCCCATGAAGTGATGGGACTGGATGCCATGATCTTAGTTTTCTGAATGTTGAGCTTTAAGCCAACTTTTCACTCTGCACTTTCACTTTCATCAAGAGGCTTTTTAGTTCCTCTTCACTTTCTGCCATAAGGGTGGTGTCATCTGCATATCTGAGGTTATTGATATTTCTCCTGGCAATCTTGATTCCAGCTTGTGTTTCTTCCAGTCCAGTGTTTCTCATGATGTACTCTGCATATAATTTAAATAAACAGGGTGACAATATACAGCCTTGACGAACTCCTTTTCCTATTTGGAACCAGTCTGTTGTTCCATGTCCAGTTCTAACTGTTGCTTCCTGACCTGCACATAGGTTTCTCAAGAGGCAGGTCGGGTGGTCTGGTATTCCCATCTCTTGAAGAATTTTCCACAGTTTATTGTGATCCACACAGTCAAAGGCTTTGGTATAGTCAATAAATCAGAAATAGATGTTTTTCTGGGACTCTCTTGCTTTTTCCATGATGCAGTGGATGTTGGCAATTTGATCTCTGGTTCCTCTGCCTTTTCTAAATGCTCACAGTGACCCTGAAAGAGGCAGACATTGCAGAGCCCCAAGGGTCAAAGACACCCACCAGAGGCCCAGAGCAACCTGGAGGGGCGGTGTTTCCTCCCAGCAGGCCACTTGGTTTTCTGCTGCTGCTGCTGCTGCTAAGTCGCTTCAGTCGTAGCTGACTCTGTGTGACCCCATAGATGGCAGCCCACCAGGCTCCCCCATCCCTGGGATTCTCCAGGCAAGAACACTGGAGTGGGTTGCCATTTCCTTCCCCAATGGGTGAAAGTGAAAAGTGAAAGTGAAGTCGCTCAGTCGTGTCCGACTCTTAGGGACCCCATGGACTGCATCCCACCAGGCTCCTCTGTTCACGGGATTTTCCAGGCAAGAGTACTGGAGTGGGGTGCCATTGCCTTCTCTGACTTTGTTTTCTACTTACACATAATTGGTGACAGCTCATCAGGAATCACTCTGACTTCAGTACTTCCTGGAACCAGGTAAAATGCACGAGTTAAGAAGAAAATGCACAAATGTATGTGCTCTCTCTCTTTTTCACACATACATGTACACACGTACACAGCTTATCCCCAATCCATAAATTTTGGAAAGTCACAACTGCCTGAATCATGCAGTGTCCAGCTATTAATCAGCAAATTTAAATAACCAAGAACATCAGAAGAATTGTCATCCAGTGAGATGAATAACCTCTGAAAGACAATTGCTCCGTTTGGAGGCTGTATTACGGTGTTTTTTCACTGCATAATTGCTTTTGTCCTAAATCTCATCTTGTGAATGTCAGAATTCGTCCTTTGTGCTTTAAAAAAGAATGTGTGACTAAGCAGATGTAGTTTCCTGTTTTTTTTCGTCACAAATTTTATTTTAATTACAAATGGCCTATGAACTCACTGCAGAAAACGTAGACAACACGCAAGAATAAGATTACTGGAGATGCTGTTTTGAAGACTTTGTTTCAATTCTGGGCTTTCTGAAATGTGCACCTGGGGACTGGCTGAGATAACAGTGCACTTTGACTGCATACGTGTCAGGCGTTATTGTGATATTGTACCGGCATCGACTCAGCTGTTTATCCAATTCTGCGTGACTTTGAACTTTCTTATTATGCCTTTCAGACACAGTTCTGTATATTCTTTCTATATCTTTAAAAATTCTTAGTAAACATAATTTTTAATGCCTGTGCCTTTTATGGGATAGATGTATCAGGGCAGGTTTATGTCATGCAAACAAGTAATGTTTCCAATTTTCCATTAATGTGAATAATGTAAACATTGTAATTTACTGTAACTGTATCACAATTATTATTCTGATGAAAAATCACAAGTTATTTTTTATATAAATCCTCAAATGTGTTTCTGATTGTGGAATTAAAATCGATTCCCAGAAGCAAAATGCTGGCTCAAAGGCTTGGAATATTTTCTATATATAGTATTTTTACAAGGGAATTTTCACAGCAGAAGGTATTTCAGTTTGACCAGATTGGCTAAAGTGCAAGGCCTGAATATCAGTTAATTATTCAGTTTCTCCCCAAACAGGGGAAGTGGGTGTTTGGAGCCCCTGGTCGGCTGGATATTTGCTTCTAATCCTGTTCTGCTTTTATTCAAATTCCCTAAGGAAAGTCGAAAAGAGCACACACAGTGCTCAGTGTCCCAGTGATTTCTGATGACTGGGGGCAAGGGGGCCCAGGCTTCCTTTATCAGCCCCCAGGTGCTGCCTCGGGGGCCTGTTTGTCAGAAAGGCATCCTGCTGGGCGGGGCCTCGTGGGAGCCTGGACGGGATGTCTCGGAGCAGGGCTCGGGTGTCTGGTGCCCAGTCAGCCCTGCCTCACCCTCTATGCAAGAGGACAGGGTTTCCAGGTCCGCCCCCGCTCAGAGCCCACTGGCACCAGCAGCGTTGGTCAGGACCCGGAGAGCATCTCTGAGTCATCGGTGCCTTTGAAGCCTCATCTGCGCCTTCCACTGAGAGAGACCAGATTCGGGGTCCACGTGGAAAGCCGCCGGCTTCCTACATTGCTGACGCCATCGTCCTTTTCTGCCGCTCTTCCTTGAAAGTCAGGACCGTGCTTAAAATAGAAATGAGTAAACTTAATATAGATGCAGCCTAACCGAGAGAGTCTTCACGCAGGAACCAAAACAGAGGAGATGAGAGGGATGTTCATACGGAGAAACCAGTTTGTTCACTGTATCCCACGTCACGGCTGACGAAAGCCTCCCAAGACGTGGAGTAAAATCGAGACTGCACCCCTGGAACGTGAATCGAGCACCTACAATGGCAACGAAGGAGAAAGTGGCTCTGTGATTCACAGAGTGTGGCGGGACCTAGGTCAGCTCTGGAAACTTTACTCTGAGCTGATCATTAAGTGATAGACGTGCTGGCGAGATTTTGGACGTGGTGAACTATTTTACACATTCGGTGATTGATTGAGACGGTGCACATCAAAACTCAACTCATTCTATGAGAAGAAAAATGCAGATGTGATTTTAATAGATTCATTGGCACGTGATTAGCAGTCATAAAATGCACATATTTAAAGTGTGCAGCTTGCTAAGATCTGGCCTGTGTGCACACCGGTCACCACCCCCTGCCCCCCACAGTGAAGGTGATGCGGGTCCATCCAAAGCTTCCTCGTCATCCTGTGTCATTCCTTCCTACCCGATCCCCCAGCCTCCTGCCCCAGCAAGTACTGTTCAGTGCTCCGACCCTTTTGATTAAATTGTTAGAATGTTACAGAAAGGACCAAAAGTAGCCATTCATCTGCTGCTTTAAGAGTAAATAATACCCTACACAACACGTGTTTAAACAATAAGGATCAATGATGCTACAGAAAACCCATCAATCATCTTGGCCGCCGGAGAAGCCAAAGTCCGCGTGATTGCTCCATGCAACATCGCAGTGTTACAAACTCATGAACTGGGGTTTCCCAACCCTGTCAGGACTTCTTGACTCTTACTGGAACTTAGTGACCATTGTGTTTAGCTATTCTCAGACCATTATTATAATAACCTTCTAGATTCTTTCTGATGTTCCAGCTGGTTTTAGAAAAGGCAGAGGAACCAGAGATCAAATTGCCAACATCTGCTGGATCATCGAAAAAGCAAGAGAGTTCCAGAAAACATGTATTTCTGCTTTATTGACTTTGCCAAAGCCTTTGACTGTGTGGATCACAATAAACTGTGGAAAATTCTGAAAGAGATGGGAATACCAGACCACCTGATCTGCCTCTTGAGAAATCTGTATGCAGGTCAGGAAGCAAGAGTTAGAACTGGACATGGAACAACAGACTGGTTCCAAATAGGAAAAGGAGTACGTCAAGGCTGTATATTGTCACCCTGCTTATTTAACTTCTATGCAGAGTACATCATGAGAAACGCTGGACTGGAAGAAACACAAGCTGGAATCAAGATTGCTGGGAGAAATATCAATCACCTCAGATATGCAGATGACACCACCCTTATGGCAGAAAGTGAAGAGGAACTAAAAAGCCTCTTGATGAAAGTGAAAGTGCAGAGTGAAAAGTTGGCTTAAAGCTCAACATTCAGAAAATGAAGATCATGGCATCCGGTCCCATCACTTCATGGGAAATAGATGGGGAAATAGTGGAAAGTGTCAGACTTTATTTTTTGGGCTCCAAAATCACTGCAGATGGTGACTGCAGCCATGAAATTAAAAGACGCTTACTCCTTGGAAGAAAAGTTATGACCAACCTAGATAGCATATTCAAAAGCAGAGACATTACTTTGCCAACAAAGGTTTGTCTAGTCAAGGCTATGGTTTTTCCAGTGGTCATGTATGGATGTGAGAGTTGGACTGTGAAGAAAGCTGAGCGCCGAAGAATTGATGCTGTAGAACTGTGGTGTTGGAGAAGCCTCTTGAGAGTCCCTTGGACTGCAAGGAGATCCAACCAGTCCATTCTGAAGGAGATCAGCCCTGGGATTTCTTTGGAAGGAATGATGCTGAAGCTGAAACTCCAGTACTTTGTCCACCTCATGCGAAGAGTTGACTCATTGGAAAAGACTCTGATAATGGGAGGGATTGGAGGCAAGAGGAGAAGGGGACGACAGAGGATGAGATGGCTGGATGGCATCACTGACTCGATGGACGTGAGTCTGGGTGAACTCCGGGAGTTGGTGATGGACAGGGAGGCCTGGTGTGCTGCGATTCATGGGGTCGCAAAGAGTCGGACACAACTAAGCGACTGAAATGAACTGAACTGAACTGAGATTCTTTCTAGGGATGTACTTTAAATTCACCAACCTGCCCTTTGCCTTAAGGGAATCTGCGTTTCCTTGGAGGGGTTTGAAATGCTTTTGTTTTCTGCCGTCTTTCCTTCTGCTCTCTGTTTTTCCAAGATCATGAAGAAGCCCCAGCGATCACACTTACAGAAGTTCTCTGGCCCCTGAGACTTCATTGTGGGAGCTCACAGCTTGTCTCCCTGCTTCTCTCCTGCTTCTTCTCTCCCTGCGTCTCTCGAACTAGAGACATTGGGTCTCTAGTCTTCTGATGCATCTCTGAGCCACTGGGCTCCTGTTGGTCTCAGCACGCCATTATTTCCAAGATTATCCTCAGGACAGAAAAAGAGGGAGAAAGAAAGAGAGAAACAAAGGAAGAAGCGAGGGGGAAGGGAAGGAGGGAGGGAGGGAGGGAGAGCTGCCGTGCTGAGTACTTGACCGCATCGCCTCATTGGCAGGTCCTGCTCATCTCTCACTGGCCAGGGGCCACTCTGAGGCACAAGAGTCTGGGCCTGGCTTTCCAGACTCTCAAACACATCCTTTAAATCCCTTCCAGCTCTTCTCAGCCATGTTATTCTTTTCCTGCATTTTCTCCTTTTAATGGACCCCTTAATCAGCTCTGCATTCTCAGCAGCTCTCCACGTAACTGTTCCTCACTAAAAGGTTTCCACTCTCCACAGCTCTACCCTGCAGTCCATGGCCGTGACCTAGAACTTTCAGCAGCATTCCAGCCTCTTTCTACTTACGCCCAGGCCCTTTGTCTCTGTCTTATCTTGTCCCTGAAAAAATAGCAGTTTGGGTTGGGGTTACTCCTGCTCAGCTGGGGGTGGGCAGCGGGAGTCCTGCAGGACGGAGGAGAGGGGTCTGGCGCTGTGAGCATCCGGGGCGGAAGAAGGGGTTTTCTGTCGCTGGTGCCGCTCCCTTTCCAGCGCAGGGGCTAGTTTTCAGTTTACAGAGGGAAACGCTGAACAAAGGCCGCATTCCTTAAAGCCCGCGTGTATTCCTCGCCACAGCCACCCAGGCACTCGGGGACCCCACGCAAACGTGCAGTGGCCTCTGGAGAGGAACTCGTGGTGAAATTCAAGAAACAGCAGCAACAGAAACAAGAACAGAAGCACCACCGGCTGGCAGAGCCTGAAGCCCCAAATCCCAAGGTTCTTCTGCATTTTGAGACCTTCTTCAACAACACGGACACTCTGCTTGGTGAGTCGGTAAGAACGCTCGCTCTTAGGCGCAGTGAATCCCTGTCTTTGTCAGGTTGGGGGGCTGACATGGCAGAGAAAGGCTGTGATCTGAATTTCTCCAACCAGGTGCAACCTAACAAGCACGTGGCTGGGGTCAATGTTGGGTGAACACCCAGGATTACCGGACAGATGTTAGCCTCCACCTGGCTGGGTGCTCACAGAATCCCCTTTATCCCCTGAAGAATTGCTAAAACCAGCAATTAGGAACAGTAAATGCCAGTACTTTGCCTTGAGGGGACTGGGAGCTTCAGGGCAAAATATCTAAGATGTGAAATCTGTCATTAAACAGAGCCTTGGTCTTAAATGTCCACAACCCTCTCCTTGCCCAACAACTTCTTTCTGAATTTCGCTGCCTCTGTTTAACAGTTTGTTTTCTTAGGGAGTAAGCTCTGTAAGCAACCAATTGTTTTCATTCCTGTGTTGTTTTTCCAGCTCTCTTAATTGGGATAAATGAACATATGGCTTGACTTTTAACCTAATTTTCCTTGTGCTTAAACCAAAAGAGTATACCATTATTTGTGTGTGTTCTGTGCACTGGTTTATTATCAATTCCAAGGACCTTACCAGTATGACCTGGGAGATTCTACAAAATGCGAAAAATTGCTCTCACCCTTTGCCATACCTAAAATCAATGGTAAAATGAAGATAAAATGGAATCTGATATGCCAGACAGTACTATCTTTACGGAAAGACTGCTTGCACTGGTATTTTGGACAAAGAGAGTTTACTAAGTATCTTTTGCTGAAAACTTTTCGTAGTACAGTGGATAATGGTTATGTTATTCATGGTGGTTAAGCTCTGTAGTCACCATGGACACAAGATTAGTGAATTTCAGGAAAACTCAGGAACCATCATTCCTGTAGAAAATAGTTCCTTTAAACTTCTGCTATGACATTTTCACCAGCCAACCGATTCATACCTTTGTTTTATGTACGTTTCTGTTTAGAGGTACCTTATTTAACAGATATGGATGGTTCAATAATGATAAGGTTAAACTCATGGTCAACCGCCTTATAACTCAGTCCCAAACAAAGCTGAACTAGCAAAGGTTTTCTCCACAAGGCTTGTCTCAGCCTTCTCACGCTTAGGGAGAGCAGACAGCACTCTGGTGCCACACTTGAGAGCCATTTTAAGCAGCAAAATCACCCAAAAAAGCACATGACGTGGAAAATGTGGCACTAACTGCCGTGAAAGGACCCCAGTCTCCAGTCTGAGGGCTGGGGCAGGAAGGCAGCTCAGTTCAGTTCAATCTCTCAGTTGCGACCCCATGGACCCCATGGACTGCAGCACACCAGGCTTCCCTGTCCATCACCAACTCTCGGAGTTCACTCAGACTCACGTCCATCAAGTCGGTGATGCCATCCAACCATCTCATCCTCTGTCGTCCCCTTCTCCTCCCGCCTTCAATCTTTCCCAGCATCAGAGTCTTTTCCAATGAGTCAGTTCTTCGCATCAGGTGGACAAAGTATCAGTTTCAGCCTCAGCATCAGTCCTTCCGATGAACACCCAGGACTGATCTCCTTCAGGATGGACTGGTTGGATCTCCTTGCAGCCCAAGGGACCCTCAGGAGTCTCCTCCGACTCCGCAGTTCAGAAAAGGCAGGCTGTCCCTGTGTGTTCTCACCTGGGAACGTGCCCACCAGGCCCACTTCAGAGTTTTTCAACTACATCCATGTCCGTGAGTGAGTAAGTAGCACAGTGTTGATCTGGGGGTTACAGAGAAATGTAATGAGTTGATTTGCAAATACAGAATCCATGGCCAATGAGGACCAGCTGTACTTCTGGAAGAATCTCTGAAGGCATCTCTATTCTTCCTGTCCTAATATATTTTTTGCCAATACTGATTATCTCACTTCTGACTATTCCAGCCTTCCTGACTTAACTTTCTCTTCTTAAAAAATTTTGTGGAACTAAAAAAAAAAATTTTTTTTCTGGTTCCTTATTCTCCACACCCAGCCTCCAATTCAGAATGATTGCACTTTGGTTGTCTGTGTAAACAATGATGGGAAAGGACGCTCAGAGGTTGCAGTGAGTGTGCCCCCCCCCGCCCCCGCTTGCATCCCCACACCTCGACATCCCCCAGCTCACCCCAAATACAGGTGCAGACGTGCTGGAGGCTGGCTGAGTCTTTTTGTCCGCGGACACTCTCTGTCCAGAGGAATATGCTAGATCCCCAGAGGGCAGAGCAGGCGCATGCGAAGGCGCGTGCGAAGGCCCGTGCGAAGCGATCAGACACCCAGCTCCTCACCCCTCGGCGGGAGGATTCTGGGGCATCTCCCTAGCAGCCCTTGGCCCCCCTGGCCCCAGGGCTCACCTGCACCCTTCCATCTCCTCATGACACCCTGTGGATTGCCTCTCTCATTAACTCGACCCAGGGACTGAACCCATCTCAGGCATTGAAATGCCAGGGCTCCTGCACTGCAGGCAGATTCTTTCAGATCCACCAGGGAAGCTCTCTCATTAACAACCTTTATTCAAATCCTTAATGCAGGTTCTAATGCAGGTTCCTTAATGCAATGCCCTTAAGGTAACTCATACTAAGGTGGAAACACTTTTGGGGTGGGGTGGGAATCCTAAGGAAAGATTTGCATTTCTGTAAGATGGTTTGAGCTGAGAGACACCAGAGGGCCCAGAGGAGAGGCTGCCCTCTGACCTGGCCTCAGCTCCCCCAAGACCCTGGCCTCTGTTCCCACTGCCAAGCTCCCCAGTGCCCTTGGAAGTTTCCTGGGCTGCTCTCACAGATCCCTGCCAACCGGTGCAGGTAAGGCCGGGAGAGGCTTTCTTTCACCACGTGGGCGGCCAGGAGCCTGGAGTACAGGAGCTGGCAGGGTCGTGAAGGCTCTGAAGGCCTGTCCCTTGGGCTCCGGGCTGGCCAGCAGTCTTGGGTGTCCCCTGGGCCGTGGACACATCACTCCAGGGTCTGTGTCATGTCAGTGTCCACATCTTTGCCCTTCTTCCTATAAAGACACCAGGTGTTGGATTCGGGCCCATCCTAGGACCTCATCCTATCTGCATTCTGCCTGCAAAGTCTGTTTCCAAATGAGGTCACGTGTACAGAGGGTTGGGACGTGAGCACACCTTCCGAGGACGCCCTTCAACTCAGAACCGTGCCCGATGCCCTTGACTATGAAATGCAGGCGTTGGGCGGACAAGTGATCTCTGAGTTCCAGTCTAAATTGTGTAGTTGCACAATTTAGGCGTCAACGATAAGTGTTGCTAGCACTTTCATGGCTATTGTTTTTCTTCTCTTTACTCTCTCACTTTCCCATTATAACCACAGTAGAAATCAGACTGTTGTTGTTTAGTCGCTAACTCGTGTCCGACTCTTGCGACCCCATGGACTGTAGCCCGCCAGGCTCCTCTGTCCATGGAATTTTCCAGGCAAGAATCCTGGAGTGGATTGCCACTCCCTTCTCCAGGGGATCTTCCCGGCTGGAACCAGAGTCCCCTGTATTGGCAGGCAGATTCTTTACCTCTGAGCCACCAGGGAAGCCCAGATATCATATTGCTACTGCTACTGCTAAGTCGCTTCAGTCGTGTCCGACTCTGTGCGACCCCATAGATGGCAGCCTATCAGGCTCCCCCGTCCCTGGGATTCTCCAGGCAAGAACACTGGAGTGGTTTGCCATTGCCTTCTCCAATGCATGAAAGTGAAAAGTGAAAGTAAAGTCGCTCAGTCGTGTCTGACTCTTAGCGACCCCATGGACTGCAGCCTACCAGACTCCTCCGTCCATGGGATTTTCCAGGCAAGAGTACTGGAGTGGGGTGCCATTGCCTTCTCTAAGATATCATATTACAGTTCCTCTAAAAAGAAATACACATATCACCTCACATTAAAATATAGAAAAAATAAAGCATACATCAAATTGACATCTCTTCCAATAATTACATTCTCAACTCTAAGCGTTTAACTTTCTAATTCAACCTCAGATACTCACTGAACATTTATAAAACATTTTGAAAGCACTGGGTGAAGGTAACTATTAGTCATGACACAGATTTCCTGAAGGACCATTATGTTACTTCTGATCCCCCGCTCAGGTACAACGTGTTACAAAGTTAATGTCAGAATGTTATCTGCCCAGGACTCCAGTGGGTTTGCAAGGTTCAGGGTGCCTTCCCCACAGTTTAACTGCTCCTGCCAGGGAAGGGATGAATAGAACCGACTGTATTTTATTTTTCTCTAAGCTGTAGTGTGTTTTCCGCACGTCGGGGGACCGGAAACGAGAATAACAGGTATGAATCATATCATTAACCCCAGGGAGCAAAGTCTGAGCGAGTCTGCTCTCCTGGAAGGCTGGTTTTTCTTTTTTTTCAGTCTGATTGTTTATTTTGTGAGATTTTTACTTTTTAAAAAGATGCTCTGTTTACGCTATAGCCGCCAATGGAAATAAAAACGAATTATCCTTGGAAGGAGGTAGGAAGCGTTTGTAGTGCTGTGCAGTGGGGCCCTGGCTGTGTCCACTGCGAGGAGAGATGACGCCTGGCCCAAGGGGCTGAGGGAAGCCACGTGGCCACCGAGCCCCACCCGTGATGTCTCCCGAGTCTGGGGACGGGAAGTCACGTGTGGTGTCATTTTCAGCTCCAAAGGGAGCCAGATGCTCCCAGATCGATATCGCACTCCAGTGTCAAAGAGGTCTTGTGATCTTACCAGGCATCTTTAACCAAAGAGAACAGCAAAACTTTCATTCCATGGGACCTGGCAGGAGCCTCCAAGGTCTCTTCCCTTTTCTCAGTCCAAGGGGTGAATCTAGGCTGAGCAGGTGATGGGATTCCTTTTTTTTTTTTTTTAATAGTTTTATTTATTTATTGCATTTATTTTGGGCTGCGCTGGGTCTTCGCCGCTGCATGGCTATTCTTTAGTTGCCACGAGCGAGGGCACCTCTCTGCTGCAGAGGGGGCTTCTCACTGTGATGGCTTCTCTTGGCGCGGCTCCCAGGCCCTGGATCACAGGCTCAGTAGCTGTGGTACAGTTTCCGTGAGTTCTTCCTGGGTCAGGCATCTGACCTCCGTCTCCTGCATTGGCAGGTGGGTTCTTTACCACTGAGCCACCAGTGAAACCCCTGGGGTTCTTAGATATTTGGAAACCTCCTTCAGCTGAAAGCCAGGATGGCCACTTTGATCTGATTATACTGTTTGTTGGGGTCACGTGGAGAATGAGCAGACAGCAGCAGTAACCCTCCTGGCCTCTTCCGACTTGAATGGAGAGTCAAGCGGTTGGTACGTCCACGTGCTGACGAAGAAGCTGGTCAGTATCCTGCTTACAAGCTGTCTTCTCAAGATGAACAGTTACATACGAGGAGTCTCAATGCATGATGAACGCGACTCTCGCCTTCAGAAGTTACCCAGGCAAAGTCAGAGAGAGAATTGAGGTGATCTGCTCTGAAAGGAAAAGGGGAAATTGGCTTCACTTTTCTTTCTGCATGAACAGCATAGTGGGCCTAATTTTTCACTTCACACTGTGGTCACACAGGAAGGTGGACACTGCCAACAGGAAGCCTTCCAGGCTTTCATTCATATTTTTCCCAAGTGCCTCCACCATCAGACCATATTAGTGTTTTGTGGGCACATGCAATATGACTGGAGCGTTGTAAGAGCCCCCTCCGGTCCCTCCAGTGTCATTTTCTACAGGGATTTCCACAGGTGGCAGAATATGGTCTTATTGCCACATGCCCAGAAAGTGAGGAAGTGGCCACGTTTTGCACACTATACATTTTAAGAGCTGGATGTTAAATGACGTCCCTGAGGTCACGCCAGGGCAAGAACGGTGGATAATGTTTGCTTAGTCTCCAGACTCACTGCTCACCCGACTGCCCACATGGGGAACCCCAAAAGCCCTGGTTTTAACTCGACTAGATTCAGACAGAGGGTATCTGGCTCCCTGATTGCTGGGCCCAAAGTCAACAAGACACATGCCTTTCTCCGGCAATTGGAAACTTTTCAGTCTCTCGCATCAGGTTCCTTAACATGTATCTCCTCATCACTCAGTTGTGCTGGGGACTTGTCCGGGTGAGAACACATTCAGAAGGGCAACGGTGTGCTGGGACCCCGGTTCTCAGCCTCATTTTGCAGGTCTCACCACCCAGCACAGAAGACCCTTATCAACACGTTTCCATTTTTCTTGCAAAGAGGGTTTTCGGTAAGAGAAAACACGGCGGTGAGGAGATACCCCACATCCAAGGTAAGGAGCAGCGGCTGCGCTTTGCTGGAGCAGCCGTGAAGAGATACCCCACGTCTACGGTAAGAGAAACCCAAGTAAGACAATAGGTGTTGCAAGAGGGCATCAGAGGGCAGACACACTGAAACCATACTCACAGAAAACTAGTCAATCTAATCACACTAGGACCACAGCCTTGTCTAATTCAATGAAACTAAGCCATGCCTGTGGGGCAACCCAAGATGGGCAGGTCATGGTGGAGAGGTCTGACAGATTGTGGTCCACTGGAGAAGGGAATGGCAAACCACTTCAGTATTCTTGCCTTGAGAACCCCATGAACAGTATGAAAAGGCAAAATGATTGGATACTGAAAGAGAAACTCCCCAGGTCAGTAGGTGCCCAATATGCTACTGGAGATCAGTGGAGAAATAACTCCAGAAAGAATGAAGGGATGGAGCCAAAGCAAAAAGAATACCCAGCTGTGGATGTGACTGGTGATAGAAGCAAGGTCCGATGCTGTAAAGAGCAATATTGCATAGGGACCTGGAATGTCAGGACCATGAATCAAGGCAAATTGGAAGTGGTCAAACAAGAGATGGCAAGAGTGAATGTCCACATTCTAGGAATCAGCGAACTCAAATGGACTGGGATGGGTGAATTTAACTCAGATGACCATTATATCTACTACTGCGGGCAGGAATCCCTCAGAAGAAATGGAGTGGCCATCGTGGTCAACAAAAGAGTCCGAAATGCAGTACATGGATGCAATCTCAAAAATGACAGAATGATCTCTGTTCGTTTCCAAAGCAAACCATTCAATATCACAGTAATCCAAGTCTATGCCCCAACCAGTAATGCTGAAGAAGCTGAAGTTGAACGGTTCTATGAAGACCTACAAGACCTTTTAGAACTAACACCCAAAAAAGATGTCCTTTTCATTATAGGGGACTGGAATGCAAAAGTAGGAAGTCAAGAAACACTTGGAGTAACAGGCAAATTTGGCCTTGGAATACAGAATGAAGCAGGGCAAAGACTAATAGAGTTTTGCCAAGAAAATGCACTGGTCATAGCAAACACCCTCTTCCAACAACACAAGAGAAGTGTCTATACATGGACATCACCAGATGGTCAACACCAAAATCAGATTAATTATATTCTTTGCAGCCAAAGATGGAGAAGCTCTATACAGTCAACAAAAACAAGACCAGGAGCTGACTGTGGCTCAGATCATGAACTCTTTATTGCCAAATTCAGACTTAAATTGAAGAAAGTAGGGAAAACCACTAGACCATTCAGGTATGACCTAAATCAAATCCCTTATGATTATACAGTGGAAGTGAGAAGTAGATTTAAGGGCCTAGATCTGATAGATAGAGTGCCTGATGAACTATGGACTGAGGTTCGTGACATTGTACAGGAAACAGGGATCAAGACCATCCCCATGGAAAAGAAATGCGAAAAAGCAAAATGGCTGTCTGTGGAGGCCTTACAAATAGCTGTGAAAAGAAGAGAAGCAAAAAGCAAAGGAGAAAAGGAAAGATATAAGCATCTGAATGCAGAGTTCCAAAGAATAGCAAGAAGAGATAAGAAAGCCTTCCTCAGCGATCAATGCAAAGAAATAGAGGAAAACAACAGAACGGGAAAGACTAGGGATCTCTTCAAGAAAATTAGAGATACCAAGGGAACATTTCATGCAAAGATGGGCTTGATAAAGGACAGAAATGATATGGACCTAAGAGAAGCAGAAGATATTAAGAAGAGGTGGCAAGAATACACAGAAGAACTGTACAAAAAAGATCTTCATGACCCAGATAATCACGATGGTGTGATCACTGACCTAAAGCCAGACATCCTGGAATGTGAAGTCAAGTGGGCCTTAGAAAGCATCACTACGAACAAAGCTAGTGGAGGTGATGGAATTCCAGTGGAGCTATTTCAAATCCTGGAAGATGATGCTGTGAAAGTGCTGCGCTCAATATGCCAGCAAATTTGGAAGACTCAGCAGTGGCCACAGGACTGGAAAAGGTCAGTTTTCATCCCAATCCCAAAGAAAGGCAATGCCAAAGAATGCTCAAACTACTGCACAATTGCACTCATCTCACACGCTAGTAAAGTAATGCTCAAAATTCTCCAAGCCAGGCTTCAGCAATACGTGAACTGTGAACTTCCAGTTGTTCAAGCTGGTTTTAGAAAAGGCAGAGGAACCACAGACCAAATTGCCAACATCCGCTGGATCATCGAAAAAGCAAGAGAGTTCCAGAAAAACATCTATTTCTGATTTATTGACTATGCCAAAGCCTTTGACTGTGTGGATCACAATAAACTGTGGAAAATCCTGAAAGAGATGGGAATACCAGACCACCTGACCTGCCTCTTGAGAAATTTGTACGCAGGTCAGGAAGCAACAGTTAGAACGACATGGAGCAACAGACTGGTTCCAAATAGGAAAAGGAGTTCGTCAAGGCTGTATATTATCACCGTGCTATTTAACTTATATGAAGAATACATCATGAGAAATGCTGGGCTGGAAGAAGCACAAGCTGGAATCAAGATTGCTGGGAGAAATATCAATAACCTCAGATATGCAGATGACACCACCCTTATGGCAGAAAGTGAAGAGGAACTCAAAAGCTTCTTGATGAAAGTGAAAGAGGAGAGTGAAAAAGTTGGCTTAAAACTCAACATTCAGAAAATGAAGATCATGGCATCCGGTTCCATCACTTCATGGGAAATAGATGGGGAAACAGTGGAAACAGTGTCAGACTTTATTTTTCTGGGCTCCAAAATCACTGCAGATGATGACTGTAGCCATGAAATTAAAAGATGCTTACTCCTTGGGAGAAAAGTTATGACCAACCTAGACAGCATATTGAAAAGCAGAGACATTACTTTGCCAACAAAGGTCCATCTAATCAAGGCTATGGTTTTTCCAGTGCTCACGTATGGATGTGAGAGTAGGACTGTGAAGAAGGCTGAGCGCCAAAGAACTGATGCTTTTGAACTGTGGTGTTGGAGAAGACTCTTGAGAGTCCCTTGGACTGCAAGGAGATCCAACCAGTCCATTCTGAAGGAGATCAGCCCTGGGATTTCTTTGGAAGGAATGATGCTAAAGCTGAAACTCCAGTCCTTTGGCCACCTCATGCAAAGAGTTGACTCATTGGAAAAGACTCTGATGCTGGGAGGGATTGGGGCAGGAGGAGAAGGGGCCGACAGAGGATGAGATGGCTGGATGGCATCACTGACTCGATGGACGTGAGTCTGAGTGAACTCTGGGAGTTGGTGATGAACAGGGAGTCCTGGCGTGCTGCAATTCATGGGGTCTCAAAGAGTCAGACACGACTGAGCGACTGAACTGAACTGAACTGAATAAGAAATAACAATGCATTCTTCAAGTCCAGCTTTGGGTCCTGCAAGCCTTCCATCTGGGACTGGAAAACGGGCTGCCATCCAGCACCTGCTCTTAAATGTCCCGGAGCCCGGAGCTCCGTTGAATGGATACACCCAGGACGTAAACAGGGTGCCCAGTGTGCGGGTTTGAATCCCCCAAATCTGGAGGTTCATTGTTCCCAGATTCTCGTATCATGTCGTATGCGCAGTGAGCGTTTCTTCAGAGCCCTTAAACGTTCACTAATCAGACACCGTGTTCTCGCCGCACTCTCCAGTTCAGCTCACACCTGCGGCAGGCATGTGGTGCCTCCGGGACGCTCGCGACGAGTACGGAGCGGAGACAGGCGGTTGCCCAGTGGCCCCAGTGCCTGCGGAGACTTTGCAGGGGCGCACGGGGGAGCCCCGTGCAGAGAGGGAGAGAGCCACATGCAGCTGCGGAGTTCCGGAGAGGGCCTGCAGGCAGAGACAACGTGCTTTCCCTCTTTCATAATCAGCCCCTGTAAACATGTAAGGAATGGTTTTATTTTGCGTGGGAAAAAAAAAAAAAACTATGCTGTTCATGGGACGGTTCCTTTATTTGTGAGGCAGGCACCAGTTGGTTTGGAGGCGGCCTGGGGATACTGCTGGCAATTGAAGCCAGAGGTGAGGAGGTCACACCCTGCAGGCTGCGGTGGCAGGTGGAGAGGACCCAGGCCCGGGAGACACGGGAGCTCGTGTGGCTTTATTTGAGGGGAGCTGGTGCAGTCTAAGGCCCAGGTGTGGGGGCCGCTGAGAGCTGCCCAGGGCCCTGCGGGGCAGGGGATCGTCCCCCGCCGCTGGCGGTCCCTGTCTGGGAACTGCTTCTGTGGGGCGGAGTGGCCTCGGCCGAGTTCAGCCCTGCCTGCTGGCAGCCTCCCGCCTTAGTCCACTGCTGCGTCTCTAACAGCAAGGTCTCACGCCGGGGTGGGCACCACCTGGGCTTAAATTCTCACACCTCCAGAGGCTGGAAGTCTGACGTAGGGGGGACAGCGTGGCGGGAGCTCGGAGGTCAGGGGGACCGTGTGGTGGGTTTCTACTGCGAGAACCCCTGCCCTGGGTGCCACACTGCCGACTTCGCATTGTGTCTGCACGTCGCAGAAAGACGGCGGGGGCTCTGGGGTCCCCTTTACAAGGGCCCTACCTCAGGGCATGGGACTCCACCTCCCCAACCTACTCGTCTCCCCAAGGACCGACTCTCTAATTCCACCACCTGGAGGTAAGGATCTCAACCAGTGAACTCTGAGAAGACACAAGTGTTCAGTCCACGCACCTCTGTCCAACGGCTGGTCAAGGCAGGCGTGCACACTTCGCCCCTGTTGCTCACCTCCAGACCATCACCCAGCCCAGTCCCGACCATCACCCAGCCCCACCCTGACCATCACTGAGCCCCGTCCCGGCTCCAAGGCCCTGGTAAGCTCAATGCATCTGCCGCCCGGCTCCACCTCCGTGGACACCATCCTGCTTCCTGACCCCCTGCGGTCGCTGTTCCCTCCCCTTGTCCCCAGTGGACTTCTTCTGTGCAATATGTGTCTTGAGTCTGCTTCCTGGGGAACCTGAGCTGTAAGTGTTCTGGTCAAGGGCGGCCTGAGAAAGCGGCAGGTCAGCTCGCTGTGAGGGCAACCGGGCCGCGGTCAGCATCCGGCATTGGCAAGGCTGCTGCAGCTGCCGTGACTTCCTGCACAGGAGATCTGGGCTGGGGGTGGGGGCAGGAGGGTGGGGGACCGATTCACAGCCTTAGCAGCTTTCCAGGCTCCAGGAGCAGTAATCCCAAAAGAATCCAGTGTCCTTGCTGGAGGGAGCTGATGCATTAGAGCGGAGGTTCTCAGCAAGACCGATTTTGGCTCCCTGGGGATATCTGGTGATATAAGACTCATCACAACTGAGAGGGGACAGTTGCTACTGACTGACATCAAGGGGCAAAGTCCGGGGATGCTGCTGAACACCCTGCAGTACACAGGACACCCCCCAAAGCAGAGAGCCACCAGGCCAAAGGTCAACAGGACCAGAGTCGAGAAACCCTGCATCCAAGGCAGTGAGAGGCAGGGAACTTCCCCGGAGGACCCGTGGTTAAGACTCTGAGCATCTAATGCAGAGGCCACCGGTTCAGTCCCTGGTTGGGGAGCTAAGATCTTGTGTGTCCCACAGGGCAGCCAAAATTCTTTTTAAATAAATAAATTAAAAAAATTTTAAAGATATTGAAAAGCTAAGAGTGATTAAGTTAAGGCAAGTGTGAAAGTCAGAGGTCTATGTTGCTGAAGCTGAAGTTCCAATACTTTGGCCACCTGATGCGAAGAGTTGACTCATTGGAAAAGACCCTGATGCTGGGAAAGATTGAGGGTGGGAGGAAGGGGGATGACAGAGGATGAGATGGTTGGATGGCATCATCGACTCAGTGGACATGAGTTTCAGCAAGCTCCAGGAGTTGGTGATGGACAGAGAAGTCTGGCGTGTTGCAGTCCATGGGGTTGCAAAGAGGTCAGACATGACTGAGTGACTGAACAACAACAATGTGTTATTTACTGAATGTTTGTGTCCCCAGATTCCTGTGCTGAAGCCCTAACACCAATGAGCTGTTCTTAGGAAGTGGGGGCTTTGAGAGCTGATTAGATGAGGTCGTGAGGGTGGGCCCCCACTGTGGGATTAGTGCCCTTGTAACAAGAGGAAGCAGAGAAGGCAATGGCACCCCACTCCAGTACTCTTGCCTGGGAAATCCCAGGGATGGGGGAGCCTGGTAGGCTGCAGTCCATGGGGTCGTTGAGGGTCAGACACAACTGAGTGACTTCACTTTCACTTTTCACTCTCATGCATTGGAGAAGGAAATGGCAACCCACTCCAGTGTTCTTGCCTGGAGAATCCCAGAGATGGGGGAGCCTGGTGGGCTGCTGTCTCTGGGGTCACACAGAGTTGGACGCGACTGAAGCTACTCAGCAGCAGCAGCAAGAGAAAGCGGCACCAGGGCTCCTCCTGCGATGTGTGGACACAGAGAGATGGCAGCCACCTGCAAGCCAGGATAAGGGTCCCCCCAACCCCCGCCCAGGAGCTGAATCTGCCACAGCTTGATCTTGGTCTTCCAGCCTCCAGTACTATGAGAAGTCAGTCCAGTGTACGGTGTTAGAGCAGCCTGAGCTGACCAAGAAGGCCTCCTTGGCTGGAGGGCAGAAGAAGCAGAGAATGGAGATCAGCACCTGGGGGTTAGGATAGCAGGTCCCAGAGGAAATGGGATTCCCACCTCCAAAAAACCTGCTGAACTGTACCCAGTCCTGATTTCAAAGCAGCCGGGCCTTGAAATATACTTCTTGGTGAAGAAATATGGTTAGTGGAGGTTAGTGGAGCTGTTTACAAGATGAACAGGGAAAACAGTGAAGGAGCCATGAAATCTTATTCGTTTATCCATTCGGCAGAATACTGTTTTGTCCCTTTAACGACCCTGGAAATGTCCGCATCATGTGGAAACATGGGTGTAATAGTGTTGAATAATATGGTAAATGCTGTAAGTGCCGTGTCAAATGTAAAAAGTTATACAATGTAGAGAAAATGATTTAAAGTATGTAAGATGTTTTCTTAAGAAATGAAAAATACATGAAAACACTGTTTTCTATGTTGTTAGAGTGTTGGAACGGTGCCTTGTGACCCAATAAAATGCCGTTTCTGAAATATTTTTCTTAATGACTGTAAATTAGTAAGAGTACTACCCCCTTAGGCCTTCCCAGGTCGCTTAGTGGATAAAGAACCCGCTTGCAATGCAGGAGACGTAAGAGAAGCAAGCTCAATCCCTGAGTCGGGAAGATCCCCTGGAGGAGGGCATGACAACCCACTCCACTGTTCTTGCCTGGAGAATCCCATGGCCAGAGGAGCCTGGAGGGTTACGGTCCACAGTGTCACAAAGAGTCGGACACAACTGAAGTGGTTTAGCATGCACACACACCACCCCATTGCCGTAAATATAATTTGCATAGTCATATGCCCTGCACAAAGGCTCCTGGCTTTGGGGACTAACATCCAGCCCAGAGGGTCTCCAATTAGCTTTCCTCATCTGCAGCAGGATGGATTTTCTAGCTGGCAGACAGGCTCAGCTATGCTGGGAAAGAACCTATAGAAAGTTTCAGGATGTGCCCACCAAGAGGACAGCTCTAGACTTACTTGCTTTGCAAAAGGGGTCCCACAGACACGTGATTAGACCCCTACTCAGAGGGGACTTGACCAATTGGACTTGAGTCACTGTCTTCCCTTCTGTGAACCGGGATGCATTCGTGAATCAGGAGACGATGAGGGCTCCACCTCTCCTCCTAGCCTGGCTTTCTAACAAAGATCCTGCTCTCCTGCTCTGCTTTTGAGGCGTCTGTGAACAAGTGCCGGGGTGAAACGTGGAAGGCAGGTGCCGGGAAGCCGCTGGAACGACCCTCCTGGGTGCCATGACCCATGAGAGCAGGGCGGGGGAGAGGAAGTGAGACAGCACAGGTGCCCTGGGGCTGGGACTCTGCATCCATCTGCTGCCTGGAGAGAGGAGGTCGCCACAGAGCAGAGTGATGCTCCGGAACCCTGGCCATGTTCTGGTTGCCCTTGGAGACACGGCCGGATGGCAGAGGAACAGGACCCGGAAGACGTGCTGAGGGCAGAGAAGTAACGAGCGTGGGCCCTGACAGGTGCTCCCGACCCATCGGCTTTCCTAAGAAACACGGGTGGGCTAGTGAGGGTGGGTGTGGATGGACACAGGGGCCTCTCGTGGCCCTGGGAGGTGATCTGGGGGGAAGATGGGGCGGGGTGCAGAGGCGAGGTTTTACTCTCAGCCCCAGGAGCAGGGAGAAGCCGCTGCCCGGGGGGAGGGCAGGGTGGCAGCTGGGCTGGCCTAGAGCCGGGCTCTGCACGTGGCGTAAGGCGCATCCTTCCCCTGCCCGGCCTCGGGGCTCCCCTCCGGTCCTGAGGTGTCCACAGATGGCACCGCGGGGCCTTGGTTCAGGTCTGCACCTCCTGGTTGCTTCACCACCACCGTCAGGTGGTCGCTCCTTAAGGAGGCGACCCGGGGGTGCTGAGCCCCTGAATTAAGCAGGGAGATCTCGGAACTGGGAGGGTTTCCCTCGGGCTTGGAGAGGAACAGGAGGCCCCCGAAGCCCTTCTCCAGGCTGGTGGTGTTTCAGAGGCTCCTGTCCCAGAAGAGATGGGAAAGGGGCTTGGCCAGGACCCCTTGGAGCCCAGCAGAGTCCCGTTCCAATTTGGGAATTCTGAGTCCAGTGACCCAGTTGCTTTCAATGGATTTTTCTATTTTTGCCACTGCCTCTGCAGCTGATCTCCAGTACATATTGGGCACCTACTGCCCTGGGGAGTCCATCTTTCAGTGTCCTATATTTTTGCCTCTTCATACTGTTCATGGGGCGCTCAAGGCTATACTGAAGTGGTTTGCCGTTCCCTTCTCCAGTGGACCACATTCTGTCAGAACTCTCCACCATGACCCGTCCGCCTGGGGTGGCCCTACGTGGCATGGCTCATAGCGTCACTGAGTTAGACAAGGCTGTGGTCCATGTGATCAGATTGGTTAGTTTTCTGTGATTGTGCCAGAAATTTTGATTTTCAGTTTGTCTGCCCTCTGAACTGGCTCATTTGAAAAGACCCTGATGCTGGGAAAGATTGAAGGTGGGAGGAGAAGGGGATGACAGAGGATGAGATGGCTGGATGGCATCACCGACTCAATGGGCATGAGTTTGAGTAAGCTCCAGGAGTTGGTGATGGACAGGGAGGTCTGGCGTGCTACAGTCCATGGGGTTGCAAAGAGGTGGACACGACTGAGTGACTGACTGAACTGCTGCTGAGGACAGATTCTAGCCTTTTCCACTCTTTTTACAGCTCCTGCTACCTAGATGCAGATACAAATATTATACACTGGCACAGGCTGTTCAAAATCAGGGCACCAGAGAAATCGGAAAGGGAAAGAAACAACATCTTTCTGAGGTGTGTTGTCTTTCCTCTGCCAGCCAATGACACTTAATGTCACTGAGCTGGGCACGTGGGCTTGTTTACTACAAATCGGCATTCTGGTGACTTCCTTATTTCAGTGATCTTTGAAAACTAGCCCAACGAGGAAAAAGCCTCGTTTGTCTGTTATGACTGCACGGGGGCAACCCCCTGCGTGGCATTCTCTTCCCAATGGACCGCCTTGTCCCTCGGGGCCTGGCCAGGGAGACCTGCCGGGGTTGTAAACCTGCTCTGGGCGTCTCCTGACACTACGTGTGTGTTAGTGAACGTGTCCGGAGTCTCGGTGAGAAGCTGAGGGTGGGGCAACACGAGGGGGCAGGTGATGGAAAGGGCCCCCTGGGGACCAGATCCTGGGAGATTTACTCTCCTGAATTCTGGAAAGGGAAGGGCTAGATGAGCTGGCGGTTCCCACAGCGTGGGGGTCCCTGGGGTTTCCAACAGGGTAACAGCGCATCACAGGCTTGAAGAGATTATTCCGAAGTAAGCCTGGCCCTCAGCTCCAGAGCCTCGGCCACTGACTAGTAAATAGAGGGGCCATGTAAGTTCTCTGGGGCTGTCGTGAACAAGTGTCACAAACCAGGCGGCTTAATAGACATCTGTTCTCTCAGAGTCCCGGAGGCCAGGATATTGGGCTCAGGGTTCTGGGCAGGGCTGGTCCCTCCTGAGGCTGCGAGGGAAGCTCTGATCCCCCGGCTCCTCTCTCCCAGCTTGTGATGGTTTCCCGGTCATTCTTGCTCTTACTGAGCGTGGACATGCATCCCTTCCAGCAATGCCTCCATCCATGTGGCTTCTCTGTGGCCAGACTTCCAGGCCCCATAAGGCCACCAGCCTTACTGGATCAGAGTTCACCCTAATGGCCTTATCTCACCTTGATTATTTCTGTAAAGATGATGTCCAAATATTATCATCTTCAGAAGTTTTAGAGTGTACAGTTTCAAGCTGCTTTTGAGGGGGCTAGGGAGCTGGGCAGGGGGTGAGACTGCTCAACTCGTGACAGCCACCAGGGAAAACTTAGCTTGGCCAGCTCATGACCTGCCCCAGGGACATGTTCCGTGTCCCTCGTTTATCGTGACCTACCTGCCGAGGACCCAGAGAGAGCTGGCTGTTCAATCGAGAAGCGCTTCAAAGCAGCTTTAAAATTAAATATTTATCTTGATCTTTTATAACCCTACTTACACAAGGGGCAATTACTGTGATGCTAATTAGTTTTACCAGCATATAGTTCTTGGCAATAAAAGGCCTTGGTGCATAATTAGTTTGCAAGAAAAAACAACCCTGGCAAATATTAAATATTTAAGAACTCAAAATAACTACGTGTTGTACTTGACTGTAGGCTGGACAGTCCGGGCTCCAGAGTGTGCTGATGGTTTAAAGGGTTCATAAAGCAAGCGCGTGTGCATCCCTTTAGATCTTACCTGGAAGCAGCCCAGCCTGCAGGCGACCCTCTCTTTCCGGCAGCTTCCCTTCCAGTCCCACGCTTCCAGCCTGTCCACAGGCGAGTGGAATGAAGGACGGCGCCACTTCAGCTGGATGGCAGGTGTGAGCACCGTGTGGACAGGCCTTATCATGACCTTCAGTTTCACCCAGGGGCTCTTGAGATTAAGGCTGCATGTTCTGCCAGAAGCTCAGTTTCTTAGAAATAATCTTTCCGAAAGCACTGGCTGTGTTTAAGCTGCTACACAAACGGGACCATTATGCCATTATTATTGTCCTCATCATTTCCATGACCTCTTTCAACACTGCTAGAGTGACAATCTCAGGTCCCCGTGCCCTGGACCTGTACAGGCAGGCCACGGGGCAGGTGGTGTTCCGCTTCATGTCCCCTGCTCCTGGAACTGTTGGCCTCCATGTCCCCTCCCTGAGCGTGGCCAGACTCCCACCCCTCACTGAGGAGGATGCCCAGCAGAAGTGCTTAGTGAGGTCGGCTGGTAAAGCACCTGACCTTCCTGCCTTCCCCTCCTTTCCTCTGTCCCTCCTCAGTCGCCGACTCTGATGAAGCTAGCAAGGCCCATGGGACAAGGGGCTGAGGGCAGTCTCACGCCCACAGCCAGAGAGGAAGCCTCAGGCGTGAGTTCACCCCTTGACTGAGCAGGCAGTTCAGTTCCGTTCAGCCGCTCAATTGTGTCCGACTCTTTGCGACCCCATGGACTGCAGCACACCAGCTTCCCTGTCCATCACCAACTCCTGGAGCTTGGTCAAACTCACGTCCATCAAGTCGGTGATGCCATCCAACCATCTCATCCTCTGTCGTCCCCTTCTCCTCCCACCTTCAATCTTTCCCAGTATCAGGGTCTTTTGAAATGAGTTAGTTCTTCTCATCAGGTGGCCAAAGTATTGGAGTTTCAGCTTCAGTATCATCCTTCCAATGAATACTCAGGACTGATATCCTTTAGGATGGACTGGTTGGATCTCTTTGGAGTCCAAGGGACTCTCAAAAGTCTTCTCCAACAACACAGTTCAAGAGCATCAATTCTTCAGTGCTCAGCTTTCTTTATAGGAAACCCTCTTAATATGGCTTACAATGATCAGAGACCTGGGTGTATTTCCTTGGTGGCTCAGTGGTAAAGAACCCTCCTGCAATGCAGGATTTGCAGAAGATATGGGTTCCATCCTTGGGTCTGGAAGATCCCCTGGAGAAGGAAATGGCAACCCCCTCCAGTATTCTTGCCTGGGAAATCCCATGGACAGAGGAGCCTGGCAGGCTACAGTCCAAAGGGTATCAGAGAGTCGGACACTACTGAGTGACTGAGCATTCACGCATAGACCTGGGTGACATTTTGACTGCAACCTGAGTGGTGTCCAGGCTCCCCATGTGAACTGTGAGTCATAAAAATAGTTTCCATCTGTTAGGGACTGACTTGTGGCCTTGAAAAATCTACATGTTGAAGCTGTAAGGATCATCACAGAGCTGCCAAGACTTGCACTCAAGTCTGCGGGGTGAGAAGAGATCATTGGAGGAAGCCAGCTTCTAACAAGTCAGACAAAGAAAAAACTGAAGAGAGCCACTGAGAAGGGGTCGTGTGTGTGAGAAGAGAAAAACCAGTATCTCCCAGGAGTTTTCTAGGTTGGAATAGCGTTCGACGCCAAACACAGTAGAGACATTGCGTACGTTCTGGGTTTTTGGGAAATCCACAGTGACAAGTTTCAGAGCTTTAAGAACAGAAGCAAGATCCCTGTTCACTGAGTGGTAGGCGAGCAACGTGACTGTAAAGTGAAAGGGAAATAGGGCGATGGGTGGCCAGATCACCTCGTGGTGAATTCTGGTGTGCGGACCCTTCCCTACGGGATTCCTTCCTGATCTGATGCTAGAAGTGCCTTCGTTCAGCTGGGTTTTGGATGTCCACACGCTGCTCTCCTTGAACGTTTTCCTCCTTTTTCCTCCATCTAGAGCATCACTGTGGAGCATGCCGTCAGATGTCGGCTGGCAGGCAGCACGTGGGGGAAGTGCTGAGGTCCACACGGGGCCATAGAGATCAGACTCGTGTATTTATGCAGAGGCAAGGTGTCTCAGAGCCCAAGCGCCTCCAGGCAGGTCTTCCAGCCACCGCACCCCCCACAAGTCCGTGAGTGTGGGGCAGTGTGATTCTTGAGCCAAAGGAAGTTTGGATTGGAAAAGACGGAGCTCAGAGTTGTCTGAGATTTCATCATCTTTGTGAGATTCCGAGAGTCCGGTTGTTCACTTCTCAGTCTACAGTAGAACGCAGCATGGCAGGAGTAGACCGCAGCCTCGACACAGCACAGCCTGGGGTGGGGGCAGCGGTGGCTGTGGAGGGGGCCCTGGGATGCGGCCAGCGTGTGTGATGCCCAGGCAGTAAGCAGTGGGGATTCCGAGACTCTCAGAACAGTCACAGGGACCTGAGACCCGCTCTTCGTAAGTTGGGACCATGTCAGCTGGCAGAACGCCCTTTGGAGGTGACAAAGACCACGGGTGTGTCTCCTGATGGACGGACCTGCCGTGACCCCAGTTGGCCACGCCCAGGTTGCCCGGGCAAAAGGAGGGACTGGTCCTCCCTGTCACTCTCGCTGTTGTTTCTCTGCATGGTGCTTATTGTGAACCCATCCTTCTCTGCTCGCTCTCATTTCTGCGTGGTGTCTGTGGGCCGGCTGTGTCCCCAGGAGAGTGTCGTCTGAGTGATGCTGGGGCCTCTGTCCCACTGGACCTTCACTAGGTCCCAGCGTTTGCTGCCCTCTGTCCTCTCCCGGGGCAGCCCTGGACTGGTGGTCTGTGGTAGCTCAGCGTTGTCAAATGTGCGGTTGTGCCCCTCAGTCTGCTCTCTCCCTGCTGTCCCCAAATCTCTTTCCTGCTCTGCCTGGGGAAAGGCTGTAAGGATACCAGGGTGAGAAATCCAACTCCAGATCGTCATCATGCCATTAATTTGCTTGATTATTTTAGACAGGTATTCTGGGTTGAACTGTGTCCCTCATACACAAAAAGGGGGCTTCCCAGGTGGCGCTAGTGGTAAAGAACCAGCCGGCCAGTGCAGGTGAAGTCAGAGATGAGGGTTCAATCCCTGGGTCAGGAAGATGCCCGGGAGGAGTGCATGGGAACCACTCCAGTGTTCTTGCCTGGAGAATCCCATGGACAGAGGAGCCAGGCGGGCTACAGTCCATGGGGTCGCAAAGAGACACAACTGAGCGACTAACACTTTCACTTTCCCTCCTAGTGTTAACATTAATGGCTATCAAGTAGATCTTTCTTTAGTTTCCAAGTGAAAGTGTCAGCCATCCTATGTCATCAATGGGATTGATTAATCCTGCCCCCTCGGGCCTTGTGTCCAGTGTGTATGGAGTAAACAAGGATGCCAGCCCGGCCTTGTAATATCCACCCAACCTTACCACCTTGTGTGAAATATTGATTCACACAAGCAGAAATAGGAGGCAGCGGCCAGGTAAGCTAAAAACTGAACAAGGATCAGGGACAAGGCCAAAAGAGAATGAGACCAGTTTAAGGGAGATCTCAGGATCACTGAGAAATGTCAAGGCCGAGCATCATTACAGGATGTCACAACTGTTTCTTCTTCCATGAAGGTGTTTCCATGTCCTGAAGAATGACGAGAGTCGGGTGTCAGTTCTCAGTCACTTTTTGTATGCACAGCTATCGAGATCCTTTCAGTTGGATAAGCACCAGGTGTCTGGGATATGAAGACATAGATAAATACCATGCTGTCTGTACTTTAAGTCATATTTTGCCCATGGGTCTGCCTATAGTTTTGTCTTAAGAGTAGCTCAGGTTAGATCTACAAATAAAGGGGGAAATTCTGACAGATCTGGGTCATGTTCATTATGTAGAAAGCAAGAGCTGGAGCTCAGAGTACATTGGAATCTGGTGGCCGGGTGGGTAGTTTGAGTTGGAGTCCTTGATGAGACAGTCTATAATGAAAGGGAACTAAGAACTAGTGAACTTTTCTAATGATGAAGCGTTGTGTAAAGTAGAAACGTAGGAAGGGTTAGAAAGTAATTGAATTTCTCCTTTTAGTTCTCTGGACACCTCGATGTTACATGGTTGTGACACCATTCCCCATTTATCTACCTCTGAGCAGACAGAGGCTCTGGATATACCTACATACAGTAGCGATACAGATATATTAACCACCGATCCATGGCCAGCTAGTGAGTGGGCCATATTTCACAGCTCTAATGTAATCAGAAGCTACAAAGTTTAATCAAGGTCTATGATATCTCATGCTTGTGAGGCCATTACTTTGAAATACTGTTGCTTTTTTTTTAAGCACCAAGAAAAGACCAGTACTTACATTGGATTTTAAACCAATATTATTGAAATATTCAAAAGAACTTAGATGAACCATGTAACATTGAGCTCAGATGATTGGAAATCTTAATCTGAAAACATTTTCCAAGTAGAAGATGAAGAGCAAAGTTGTCGGCTGTTTTTATTTTCACTGCTTCCTCAAGTAGAAGATGACTGGTGGGTGGCCAAGGTATTGTGCTCAGTCAGAAAAGAGAGAAATATTTCTATTATAATTATTCCTTTAAATGTTTCAGGGAACAGATATCAGCAGTTCAATTTTATAACAATTATAAGTAAGCCTGTCAAACTTTTCTGGAGAAAAAAGTATTGCCTTAATGTAATTTTTATGAATTGTTTTAAAGCCAGAGTATCATGGAGTGATGCTAACCTAAGTGTAACAGACTGATGCGGGACACCATCCTGGGTGCTGTTCCTCCGGCACCAGGGCTTTCAGTTTAGGGCTTAGAGACCTCATCTTTACGAGGGACTATTTATAAGGACCTTTCAGAAAGTCACTAGAGTTATTTGCAAGTTGGCAACAGATAATTCCCATAGTAAAGAGAAAACCATACATCGAAAAGATGCATCCACCCTGATGTTCATAGCAGCACAGTTTGCAGTAGCTAAGACATGGAAGCAGCCTAAATGTCCACTGACCAATAAATGGATAAAGAGAGTGTGGTATAGACCCACAGTGGAATATTATGCAGCCATAAAAAAGAATGGAATACGCCATTTGCTGCCACATGATGGAACTTCAGATTACCATACTAAGGGAAGTAAGTCAGAAAAAGAAAGACAAATATGATATCATTTAAATGTGGAATCTAAAATACGATACAAATAAACTTATTTATAAAGCAGAAACATACTCATAGACACAGAGAACAGTCTTGCGGTTGCCAAGCGGGAGGGACTGGGTGGGAGAGGGGTGGATTGGGAGTTTGGGATTACAGATGCAAATATTATACACAGGTTGAATAAGCAACAGGGTCCTACTGCAAAGCACAGGGAGCTATATTCAATATCCTGTGATAAACCATAATGGAAAAGAGTATGAAAGAGTGTGGAGATATATATATAGGGGCTTCCTCATAGCTCGGTTGGTAAAGAATCTGCCTGCAGTGCCAGAGACCCGCTTTCTGTCCCTGGGTCGGGAAGATCCCCTGGAGAAGGAAATGGCAACGCACTCCAGTGTCCTTGCCTGGAAAATCCCACAGGCGGAAAAACCCATAGGCGGTGGGCTGCAGTCCATGGAGTCGCAAAGGGTCAGGCAGACTGAACAACTAACACACACACACACACACACATATAAACTGAATCACTTTGTTGCGCATCAGACTATACAGCAAACAACAGCTAAGCTTCAATTTTTAAAAGAGAAGCATGTCAACACCCCGTAGATGGATGATTTCTAAGGTTTCTTCCAGCCCTTATTGCTTTATAATTCTGCTCCCCTTCATCAGGACATTTTAAAGAACCGCGTGTTCTCTGTTCTCAACTTTTGGCTTTGCCCGTCTCTTCCCCAGACAACCCATATCTACAAATCACTCACTGGGGGAGATTTATGTGGAAGTATTATCAGAAAGACATGCTTTTGTAGCAAGTGTCTTTCAGAACACACCAACCCAAAGCATTAAAAAAAAAAAAAAAACTTCAGTAACTCTAAATCAAAAGCACGCGTCCCTCCTTCACAGCTCAGGACCGTCTTCAGAGTGTCCGGCACACTTTCCCGTTGTGGGTTCCTGCAAGAGCAGGGGAATAACTGTCTTTAAATAGTGGCTGATCTTCGTATCATGAATTTCCTGCTCCGAAAACTGAAATGCCTTGTAATTAACCAGCTGTAAGAACACATAAGACGGTACTAAATTTTCCTTAAGTACAGCCTATTTCGAAAACGGAAGCCAAAATATATAATTAGGTTGGCATTAGAATTTGCTAGCTGTGTGTCTGGGAGGGGCACCGGGGCTGGGGCCCTTGTGAAAGGCAGGCTGCCTGGGTGATGGAGCACAAAGCGTTATCTGAGAGAGAGCGTGCCCTCTCTGGCCCTGTCTCCACGCCAGCACGGCCGTCCTATGACCAGCCTGCCAATACAGTAGGATTCCACTTGGCGGGCTCAGCCAAGAGAAGCAGCCTTGCCCATCTTTGGAGCAGACGCCTGCCCAAGTAAATGAAAGCAAGGGCTAATCAGATCACTGGGTTCCAAGATGACTGGCACAGGAAAACAGGCCGTTGTGCCCATTTACATGAATAAGCATCGCACTCCTTTTCCCGGAGGCTGCTCACGGGACAAGGGTCAGGCTTTTCCGGAACGAACTCCAAGAGAACTCTTCAGACAAGGAAGGAAAGGCTCGAGCTTTGACCTCTGGTCTGTCTGTAATTGTGATTAAAAGTCACTCTGATTCTGTGACAAATACCTTGTGTCTATGTCATGCTTTAAAAAACAAAAAAAAAACTCTTGTGATGTGGCTGCTGTCAGACCAATGTGAACACTTGGACAAGAAGAAAATAAACGTCTTCTGCTCACAGGTGGCTTCAAGTTTACAGCATATTCTTAAGAAGCAAAATGATATTGGCAGTTGCTAGGGTGCTGTCCGATAATTAAGCTCTTCTGACCAATAAAAGGGAAAGCGTGTTGGACTTGCTGGCTGGAGAAACAAATCCTAATTACTATTAATGAGATTCATTATAATATGGAGTCTCCCAGCAGTGAATTTTAAATTTCCCTTGTCAGTTTTTCTATCAACGTGGCACAGCAGAAAGCATCTGCTCAGGAGTGCCCATGGAATGGCATGCTTATTAGCTGATATGGTTAATCTATTTATTTGGGGACTCATCATGTTGGTAGACAAGGGATCAATCCCTCTCTCAAATCAACTTTTCCACATAAAGCTGAAAGCTGGGGTGTATGTGTGGCATGTTTTAAAAATCATATATTAAAAATAATTGAAAGGAATTAAACTCTAATGGCTTTTTTCTTCTTTCTTTTCCATTTTCTCCCGTTTGGACTAACACAAATGACCCTCGTTGCTTCTTGTTATCAGAGGGAGGGAAGCCCTATGTTGGTATATTTCAGAAAAATCAAGTATTTTTGTGGACGATACAATTCTAACTCTTTATTGGAGGGTGAGTATTCGAAAAGTGATGCCCACTAAAAATGAAATGTGACCCGTCTAAGTAATTTTAAATTCTCAGTAGCCACCTATTCAAAAATAAGAAGAAACATATGAAATTGGCTTCAATGATGCTTTATTTAAGCCAACAGATCTGAAAGAGCTTTGTCAACATGGACTCAACACAAACCCTGTGACTGCCTGTTCTGCTTTCTCTTCTTGTATTTCGCACTCACGGAACTTCATCACCCTCCTTTCAAAGTCTCCACAGACTGACGTGTGAGTGACATCACCTTGTACAACCCTGGTCCTGAGGAAATACTTCCTCGGATTCTTATTTGAGAAACTGGAAGGCAATGCTTTAAAAAAGAGAGACAACATTTAACAAAGAGAGACTCCATTTCATTGAAGACATTCAATGAAACATTTTTTAGATAAAATCTTTGTGATTATACAAGTGAAGCATTGTAGAGCTGTTAAACCTCACCCTTCTAACATCTGAATGACATGTCATTGCTAAAATGCAAACTTTTTCTTTTAAAGGTTAAGACTTAATTAAATATATTCGGGATGAATTTCACCAGCCAAAATCGCTTCAGATCTTCAGAATATCTAGCCAAGCTTCAGTAGATGTAAAACAATTTAAAATTTCCACATGTAGAGACAAATAACTTTTCTCTATGTATATTGCATATGGAAATTAAGCAACTTAATGCAATAACATAGCTATTTATAATAGTTTTAATTAGTCAAACATATCTGAAATGTTCATAAAAATAATTTTTAAATTTATTAATTTCATTCTCCATCTAAATCCTATTAATTTTTTAGTATTATTTGAGAAGACGACCCAGAAACATTGCCTGCTCCAGTTTTCCTGACAATTCCACTGCATCTAGATCTAAATGGTGACAGCCAACCACGTATGCTCCAAAGGAGGCATTTTTCGGAAGACAGGGTAGGGGTGGGGCGTTGTTTTTCTGTTTTTTTTTAATTTTTGTTTTATACTGGAGCGTAGTCAACAGTATTGGGCTAGCTTCGGGTACACAGCAAAGTGATTCAGTTACACATATACATGCATCTATTCTTTTTCAGATTCTTTTCCCATTTAGGTAATTACAGAGCAGCGAGCAGAGTTCCCAGTGCTACACAGGGAGTCCTTAACGGTTATCTGTTTTATGTATAATAGTGTGTACACATCAATCCCAAACTCCCAACCTATCCCTCCCCACCACCCTTCCCCCGGTAACCATATGTTCATTCTCTAAGTCTGTGCCTCTGTATCTGTTTTGGAAATAAGTTCATTTGTATCTTTTTTTAAGATTCCAAATATATATGATACCATGCGATATTTGAGGCTTCCCTGGTGGCTCAGCATTACAGAATCTGCCCACGGTGCAGGAAACAGGAGACACGGGTTTGATCCCTGGGTCGGGAAGATCCCCTGGAGGAGGAAATGGCAACCCACTCCAGTATTCTTACCTGGAGAATCCCATGGATGGAGGAGCCTGGCGGGCTACAGTCTGTGGGGTCACAAAGAGTTGGACACGACTTAGCAACTAAACAATAAAAACAGCTCCAACTCTTATTGAGACCACTTTGTGCTCCACCAGAGTCTCTGATCATGACCCAGTAGTAACTGTGAAGAAACCTGTATTGATTTGTAGCTATGTGAAGTGTATTTTAAAATTTTGCCATAACTGCTCCTTTGTGGGCCTTTAAACATCCTCTGAGTATGATGTTAAACATACTTCACCATTAGAAATGGTGTAACTATCCAGCTTTGGCAGTATGTGTATGGGAACTCTTGCTGGTAAATGTCTGTAGAAAACCAAGAATCAAGTGCTTAGCATTTAAAGACTGTTGACACGTTTCCCATCACCATTATTTGTTTCTGCAGAGAGCCCTGTGAGCTACAGAGCAGGTAAAACAGAAACTTAGGTTGTGTTCAGGTACCAGGGGCAAGACTGGGGCAGAATTCAGACCATAGCCCACAAGAAAGCTGTTCCCACTCTGGATGACTTACATACCCACTCAGGGCTTCAGGTGTATTTGTAAATATTAATATGTATTTACTAATGCTTTGATTATCCTCATATTCCGAATACTCATTGGAAGGACTGATGCTGAAGCTGAAGCTTCAATACTTTGGCCACCTAATGCAGAGAACTGACTCACTGGAAAAAACTCTGATACTGGAAAAGACTGAAGGCAGGAGGAGAAGGGGACAAAGAAAAATGAGATGGTTGCATGGTATCACCGACTCGATGGACATGAATCTGAGCAAGCTTTGGGGGATGGGGAAGGACAGAGGAGCCTGGCTACAGTCTACGGGGTCACAAAGAGTTGGACATGACTTAGCGACTGAACATCAACAACATCGTCATTTTCAAGGTTGGAATTGAATTACTAGAGGAGAAAGGACTTGCCGCAGGACTGACAGCCACAGGATCCTGGTAGGAATGCTCACAGGAAGTGTTATCAAGACCAGTAGGAGCCCTCGGCTCCGGTTCCCAGTTAACAGATGATAGAAGGCAAAGCCCCTCCTCTCCAGTGGGTTTTTCCAACCTTCTCTGTTAGTAGGACCGATCTTTCTGGTGAAGCTAGGGAAGGAACAGGAGTTGCATCCCAGACAGCTAAGGGGAGGGTAGCAGAGCGCTGGCCCCATGCCAAGGATGGAGGCTCCAGTCCAGGGGACTTTTACTGCAAAGTGTGCAGAACGTAAATGTGTGATTTTGCTGCTGCTGTTTTTGTTTAGTTGTTCAGTCGTGTCCGACTCTTTTGTGACCCCATGGACTATACAGTCCATGGGATTCTCCAGGCCAGAACACTGGAGTGGGTAGCCTTTCCCTTCTCCAGGGGATCTTCCCAACTCAGGGATCAAACCCAGGTCTCCTGTGTTACAGGTGTATTCTTTACTGCTGAGCCACCAGGGAAGCCCAGATGTGTGATTACAAAGCCCATTTCAGCTACATTTAAAGAATCCCAATAAAGATGAAAGGTCAAAGTCATGGGTATCGGAAGCTTCCAATAAGACAGACTTGATGACACTTTCTGGGAAAACTGTAGAGTGAATTAATAGACCATAGATTTATAGGTCCTTTGGATAAAGAAGGAATGATTTTTGAGGAGTCAGCGTGGGCTTGCTTCCGGCAAGTCATGCCTCGTTTTCTTTCTGAAGCTCTCACTAGTCTGGCAGCTCCTGGGATGACAGGGACACGGTGTATCTGGCTCTCATCAAAGCAAGTGACAGAGCCTTTTTAATGCTCATGGAACAGCAGGATGCCATGATCTGACTGATAGTAAGATTGGATGAAATGTAAAGGAGTGGATAGCCGTTAAAAAAAAAAAAATGGTGATTAATGTACTGATATCCACCTGAGAGGAAGTTATTAGCAGCAAGGCGAAGGGCCATGATGTGATTAAGTTCAGTCAAACACTTTTATCATTCACTTACTTGAAGGCATAGAAAACATGCTCCTCAAATGGGAAAGTGATCTAATGATCAGGAGGAAGAATCTACTACAGGAGATGAGTGTGTCAGATTCAAATAACCCAGACGTGCTAGCGTGAAGCTGAAACAAAGTGTCAGGCCCTTCTCCCCTAGAAATCCTTCTGAGCAAGGGATACGCCCATCAGCTCGAGGTTGGTGAGGATTCCTGCTTTTATCATGGCGAAGGGAGGCTGGCACTTCTCTTGTAAGAAATAACTCCGCAACAAGGGGCAAAAGAGAAATAAGTAAATTTCACTATTGATGAAAAGGAAGGAAGGGGGAAAACAGGAGAACAGTCTGTCAAAAGCAACAGACGTCAAACTTAGAAGTTATGGAAGGTGACCGCTGTGGTCTCAGGTCCCATAGAAGTCCGACAAAGTCCACAGGTTTGCAGGAAACAGCAACCCTGAGGAGCAGACCCAACCACACACCCACGAGGTCTGTAAGCTAGTCTCTCCAGTTGAAGGAGATTTGACTCACCTGTCTTAATCCCAGAGTGAGTCTGGCTCTGAGAAGTGGCTGAGCACACAAATGCACATTGGTGAGCTAGAGTTCATTATAGAACAGCAAACATGGTGCAATCATGCTGAGATTCTTTTTGGTAAAATTCAGTGCACGCTATAATACACAGTGTTCTCAAAGGTGTCATGAACCATTTGCTTTTCTACTTTACTGGGGAGAGCATGCCTGTGAATCACATTTAAAGAGGGCAGCTGGATCCTTTATCAAGATTTGAAGTGTACATAATCTTTGATTCAATAATTCCACTTTTGGAAAAAAATCTACTGATATATATGCATGTTGGCAAGATAATATGAAAAAATATAATATATAAAGTAGTATTATAAGCCTATAAGATACAGAATAAATATCAATTAGTCCATGCTATTATAAAAAATGATTGAATAATCCTTCACTCTCGTGTGGATAAAAATAATTCTGCTAATATGTAAGTTAGCACAAACATACTTAATGTTGGAGTCAGAATGGAAGGCTGCAGCTCAGGACCGTGTCTTGCATGGGGGTCTTCCTCTCAAGGCCGTTTTCAGGAATTTCATTATATCTTTTCAAGCATCTCCCATATAACAAGTCTAGCCAATTGGTATGTTATTGTTTAGTTACTAAGTTGTGTACAACTCCTTTGCAATCCCATGGATTGAAGCTCACCAGGCTCCTCTGTCCATGGGATTTCCCAGGCAAGAATACTAGAGTGGGTTGCCATGCCCCCCTCCAGGGGATATTCCCCACCCAGGGATCAAACCTGCGTCTCCTGCATTGGCAGGCAGATTCTTCACTGCTGAGCCACCAGGGAAGCCCATTGGCTAATTGGTCTGACTGTCTGCAAAATCAAACTATTTGAAGAAGGTGATGTGTTTTTATGGATACCCAGAACATGAGTGCAGGCTCACACACTGGCAATAGAACCGCTGACACACTGACATCGTGAGAGATTATTTTGCATGTGTTTTATTTGTGGTGGATCATCGAGGTTTATACAAGTTAAAATACATGAGAGAATGAATTGTGTGGTTTGTGTCTTGTTTAGTTTTCTTCTTCGCAGGGACAACACAAGCCTATAGAGGATAAAAATTCCATGGACCAGAATGTGACTTTTTATGAATTGAATTCCAAGAATAGGATCACTACAACTGGAACTGGAAAAAAAAAAAAAAAAAAGTCAAAGACTGCAATTAAGCAAGTCATTCACATCAATATCCGTGTCTGGGCTTTCAGCCCATGAGCTGGCTCATCGTCAAGGCCAACTTTGCATGACCCTAAATTCAACAGGTGTGTTAAAGCTATGAGCACCATGATTTGCTGTTTCGTGGGACAATTTGGTTACACAGTCCCCCTCTCTCCAAAAAGGCTGAGGCGTTTATACCGTCAAAGCTAAAAATCTAATCTTCCTCATCACCTGGTAACATCCCCTGGCTTTTAACAGCTGTCTTAGGAAATGCCACCAAGAATGCAGACAAGAAACCACAAGAGATGGCAAAACCTCCCCAAAGGTGCCATTTTTGGTCTTTGTCATGTTGTTGACCTTGCATTTTCATGCGCACAGAAGTAAAGTCCAGATGTGCTCTTCTTCTTTTTGCAGGAGCTCCCCTGGATTTCAACTATGACTCTAAAACAGGAGGCTCAAGGTTCATATTTTACAAGAGTCTTTGTCTTGTCTAGTGCAGAAACTGCCCCTTTAGAGTGCAGGCTTTGTTCCTTTTTTATTGCAGCAATGTTCAGCATGCTGCTAAGCGTCCCCCTCTGGTCTTCAAGGTCCTCATCACTATTCTCTGAACAGAGACTTGCCTGCAGAACTATTTGCTATTGACCAGGGCTTCCCTCGGAGAAGGCAATGGCACCCCGCTCCAGTACTCTTGCCTGGAAAGTCCCATGGACGGAGGAGCCTGGTAGGCTGCAGTCCATGGGGTCGCTAAGAGTCGGATACGACTATGCAACTTCACTTTCACTTTTCACTTTCATGCATTGGAGAAGGAAATGGCAACCCACTCCAGTGTTCTTGCCTGGAGAATCCCAGGGACAGGGGAGCCTGGTGGGCTGCCGTCTATGGGGTCACACAGAGTCGGACAGGACTGAAGAGACTTAGCAGCAGCAGCAGCAGCAGCAGCAGCAGCAGGGCTTCCCTGGCAGCTCGGATGGTAAATAATCTACCTGCAATACAGGAGACTTGGGTTTGATCCCTGAGTCAGGAAGATCCCCTGGTGAAGGGAACGGCTACCCACTCCAGTATTCTGGCCTGGAGAATTCCATGGACTGCAGTCCAAGGGGTCACAGAGTTAGACACTCCCTCCCCTTCCCTTTCAAGGTTCCAAGTTTTTCTCAGAGGCTCAGACCTTGGGATTCAAGGCAGCGAGCGGTCCGGCTTGTGATTCTGTGGTCCTGCTCTGATTACCTTTCAAATGCATTTGGGCTAAGTTTGTGTCCATCCTTTGCTGACAGATATATCCTGGATCTTTAGACTTAAATGCGTTTTCTCAAAAAAACCCAGCCATAATGTTGCATTAATGAAGCTTATTCATTAGGTTATGTAGGATTCTTTTCTCCCATCGATGTGAATATTTAGTTCCCATTCACGGTGAATTACATGGACATATTGATGCCAAAGGGCTTCCCTGGCCACTCAGATGGTGAAGAATCCGCCTGCCAATGCAGGAGATTCAGGTTCCACCCGGGGTCGAGAAGATCCCCTGGAGGAGAAATGGCTACCCACTCCAGCATTGTTGCTGGAGAATCCCATGATTCTCCAGCAAGAGAGGAGCCTGGCAGGCTACAGTCCATGAGTTCGCAGAGTCAGACACGACTGAGCGACTAACATAACACATTGACATTAAGACCGGACTGTGCAGAGAACATCTGTTAATATGTACTTTCTTTAAAAAAAAAAAAGTCACAAATCAGAAAAAAATTACTTTGGAAAGAAAGAGGAAAACTCTTTTGCTAACTTGGGAAGAATAGGGTTTGAAAGAATGCCAAGCTGTGGTTCCCAAGTATAAGATCAAGGACTGTGTTTCCCAGTAGGAGGCATCCAGAAGCAATGCGCCTTTGTTCCAGCCCCCTCCTTTCCCTCCCAGTTCCTACTGGCCATAGTCTCCTGCGGCAAAACCATTCCCTCTGTGGCCGCCCTGCCTGTGATGGATAAAGGGCAAGGTGGTGGGGGGCGGGAGGGGTCCACTTCACTGGCCACACGGGCCCCTTTGTGGACCCAAGCATATGCTGTCTGTGTATGTCCTCACTGAAGTCCCCAGTCAGACTATTTTTCTTCTGGCCTTTAACTGACTCCTGGGGGTTGTTTGGGCCGGTGGGCCTGGACCAAACCTCCTAGGAGCCAGAAGAGAGGAAAGGAGGGGGCTGGGGCTCGGCCAGCGGTAGGCCGTGTGAGTGCAGAATGGCCCCAGGGCGGCCAGTGGCTGCAGCGAGGCCTGGAAGCGCTCCACAGCGGGGCGTCCTCCGACCCCAGCTCCAGCCTCCCCAGGACCCCCCTCTCCCGGCGACTCCAACAGGGCTTTGTCCGGGCCCAAGCAGCACCTAAATTGAGCCCCGGCAACCGGTGAAGGTTTACAGGCTCAACAAGGACCAGCCGTGGGACAACCGGGGCGCCCGGCATGTCATCCCGCCGCGGGGAGTGGCGCAAGGGCACATCCCTGCCAGTCAGAACCTGGTAAAACGTGGTCCCCCGGGGAAGGGAATGGCAAACCACATCAGTGTTTTTGCCTCAAGAGCCCCGTGAACAGAGTGAAAAGGGAAAAGGCCATGACACCGGAAGACGAGTCCCCGGGTCAGGTGGTGTCCAATGTACTTCCAGGGGAGAGCAGAAAAACCGCTCCCCAAAGAACGCAGAGGCTCGGCTAAAGCGGTAACGGAAACATCTCTCAGTTGCGCCTGTGTCTGGCTGTTTCAAGGAGCTTGGCTAACTGAAGCTGCTGTTCCCTGGCAGTTCCTAAAAGGGTCCCTTTTTAGCAAATGGCCAAGCCTCATAATTTCCCCTAGACAGCTTGTTTGCTTGCCCTGTGCGAGCTCATGGTGATGGCAATGAACTTGAACTTTTGAGTAATAATTTCGCATAGCACGGGGCACGTGATTCAGAACCCACACCGGGTCTTCCCGTTCCTCGTGCAGTGGGCGTTGCCCTGGACTCCGGTTCCACCAGACGTGTGAACAATGTCCATCACAAAGGGAAGGAGCCGCACAAAAGAGTCAGGGCTGCTCTGAGAACGGGCTCTGCCCCCCTGGGGTTTCCTTACGGCCTGACAACCTGAGCTGCGGGGACAACCTGCACAGATGGTGTCGGCAGCTGTGGGAACCAGGTGCAGATCTGGACCGACTTCAGGAGGTCTCTCGTGCTGTTAGAACGATACAGACGCTCTCTAGAGAGCGGTGGGAGGAAAGGGGAGTGGGCAGGGGTGCCAGCTGTCCCTCTGGTCTGCCTAGGTTGGTACCTACCGCCCTCCCCACCCGTGTCAGTAATGTGACCTTTATGTCACCTGTACAAAAGCCTGTCTCTCTCTCTACCGGGGGGAGAGACACAGGAGCTGCACGGGATGGGGAGAGAGTTAAATTCTCACCAGCAGCACAGGAAATAGTAAACAAACGCTCTCCTCTCCCGCCTCCCAGCCCCGGGTTTCAATTAGAGATGTAAATATATTCAAATGTTCTGCCTGATACACCCTAGGGTGGTGCTGGAAATTTGCTGCCGTAGGCAAGATGGGGGAAAAAAAGAGCCACAAACCCACCTACCCCCTCACAGCTTACAGACCCTCCCATAATAAAGTCACTAAAACATTTTGCTGCCCTAGGCAACCACCTGCTTTTTCTGTAAAACCCATCCTAGGCCTGAATCCAACTCAGCCCTGTGGATTCAGATCACAGGAAGACAACCTCAGGTCAGGGCGAAAAGCAATTCAAGTGCATTCTAATGAATCAGTAAAACAACAGTCACCCCTCCAAACTAGACTGCTTTCAAGCTCTTCTTGTTAAACCATGGATCTTTAGTTCTTTGCTGTCAGGAAAAGACTGAAGGCAAAAGGAGAAGGGGGTGGCAGAGGATGAGATGATTGTATGGCATCACTCACGCAATGGACATGAATCTGAGCAAACTCCGGGAGATGGTGAAGGACAGGGGAGCCCGGTGTGCTACAGTCCAGGGGATCACAAAGAGGCAGACGCAACTTATGGCTGAACCACAAAAACAACATTGCTGTCATATTTCCTTTGGGATTAGAAATTCTAGATCACTTAGGAAGAAGCAAAGAGGAATGAAGTGGGTTTTTTTGTTTGTTTTACCAGAAACAAATTTTATCTCTATTTCCTTCCATTTTGATCACTTTTCCAACTTTCATATTATTGTATCACATGTCCCTTCCAATGTTACCTGGCTGGTCACTGAAAGTGAAACTTGCTCAGTCATGTCCAACTCTCGGCAACCCCATGGACATCCATGGAATTCTGCAGGCCAGAAGGGAATAGCCTTTCCCTTCTCCAGGGGATCTTCCCAACCCAGGGATCGAACCCACATCTCCTGCATTGCAGGCTGCTTCTTTACCAGCTGAGCCACAGGGGAAGCCCGGTCACCACACATTTTTAAAAATCCCTTTGAAAAAGAACAAAAATAAGCGAGTCAAAGTGATGGCTGCATCGAATAGCTTCTTGGTGTCCATGTATGCACTGTGCATCTGTGTGACTTGCTTGCTGTGTGTGGGGGCAGTCGGCCCCCCCATTTGTGGGGGCCAAGTCAACAATGCAAATGTAGCCTTCACACCTGTTACAAAAGGAGCTGGCAAATAGTTAATTCTGCCTGCTTATCCATACCCAGAAAGCTTGGGTTTGAATTGGATATTCTCAGATCCTTCTAACATCTAAGCTGGAATCAGGACTGGGCTTCATGACCCGGCCCCTCTTCTAGCTTCTTACCTTGGTCTTTGGTGTGCAGGTGGGCCCCCAGCCTGCAAGTCCAGGTTCAGCCCATTCCCCACAAACAGTGCTGGCTCCCTGGGGTTGCAGGACCCCTCAGGATGATGGATGGGAACCTGTTACAGGCTTTGAATGTGAATTCAAGAGTGTTTCTTCGGGATTCCTGGATCCAGAGGATGCAGAGTGTGGACTAGAAAAGAAAGCATCTCGCTCTTTGGAAGGACGAGGCCAGAGGAGGACCAGAGGGGGACCTCCTTAGCTCGGGCCGAACAGTGACCTGCATTCGTCTGTTGGGACCTTGTAAGCTTGATTCTAGCCAGGAGTCTGCACTCTGATCACATATCAAGTTCATTATCTCATTTAGTCCTTGCAGCTCCTGCAGGCTGTGTGTCACTCCAAGCAAGGGAAGGCACCCTGGGGGAATTAGCTCCCATAGGGGTAAGTGTACAGCAGAGATGACCCTGAGAGGGGACACGTGTCCCACTTCTCTCCACTACACCCAGGATGTGGGGCATTGAGTGAGCATCACGTAAGGACGGAAGAGGAGCAATGAGAGCCCAAAGCTCTCACGGAAGAACATTCTTCTACCAGCCGAGGAAGGAAGACAGGGTATTGAACTGTCAGGGACTCTCCAATAGGAGATCAAAAACTGCAGTGCTGGAGGAGACTCTTGAGAGTCCCTTGGACTGCAAGGAGATCCAACCAGTCCATCCTGAAGGAAATCAACCCAACTATTCATTGGAAGGACTGACGCTGAAACTGAAGCTCTAATACTTTGGCCACCTGAGGGGAAGAGTGGACTCCTTGGAAAAGACCCTGGTGCTGGGAAAGACTGAAGGCAGGAGAAAAAGGGGACGACAGAGGATGAGATGGTTGGATGGCATCACCGACTCAACAGACGTGAGTTTGAGCAAGCGCTGGGATTTGGTGAAGGACAGGGAGGCCTGGCGTGCTGCAGTCCATGAGGTCGCAAAGAGCTGGACACGACTGAGTGACTGAACAACAACTGCATCTCCAATAAGAGGGGGAGGAGCCTATAAATGACATGGAAGAGTCAGAGTCTCTGCCAGCGTCTCAGGACAGTGAAGCCACCTGTCAGGCGTGAGGAACTCCCCAGCATGCTCTCCCTCGAGCCGTCCTCTCAAAGCCCTGGCCGCTGCAGGGCACTGGTGGGCCCAACCCCCCTCTGTTTTCTGTTCCCAAACTCCTCGAGCCCTCGCTTTCAAGTGTAGTCACATACCTGTTGTGCACCTCATAGCTGCTGCAGAAGGTGGTTTTTATGGCCTCTGTAATGAGCTCATTTCTGCATTAGGCGGCCTCTCAGTCCAGTCAGGAAACTTAACACCTGGAGCTCCAGGTCTTTCTGAAATGCCCTGTATTCTGATACGTGGATTTAGAGTCAGGTTCCAAACCTGAAAGTCAGGGGTTGAAATGTCAACATTTCTCAGCCCAGGAGCCTCCTACCTAGGGGCAGTTTGGGTAGCGTTGCCATGGTAACCCCCAGCCAGTTTCAGATAACTGATGGTTACCCAGTGCAGGACAAAGGAGGAAAGATCAGCTTTCCAGGCCAGGTCCAGTGTGAAGGCCGAAGAATGAGGAAAGCCCCATTTCCCAGCATGGAGGATTCTGCAGCTCGGAGCAGGGATATAGCACGGGTTTACGAACACTGACCACGAGCACCCTCCAACTAGCGCATGCCAATTGTGTTTTCGTCTTCCTGCTCTGCAGTCATTATCCTTAAACTGTAAACGTTGGCGCAAAGAAATACAATCTGTGAAATCCTTCTTTTGTGTTTAGATGGAAAAACAGACGTGGTGTCTGAGAAACATCATCTTCCCTTCCCACCTGCCTCCTGCCTAGTGGGCTTCAGCATCCAGGCTGAGGGCTGATTCGGTTCCAGTGGGTGGAGCTGCCAGCAGACGCTGGGGATTCCAGGTGGGAGAGGCAGGAAGAGTCCCACACTGAGAGATGCCCAGTGAGGCAGTGGCCTCAAAGTACCATGTCCATTGGCACCGCCAATACTTGGAGCAAAGAGAAAGCTGTCTGGTCCTTCTTGTAAAATCCATTTGTTTCAGAAAACATAAGAGCACAACATTTAGGGTTGAGCCATCCAGTTCAGAAACAGATCCACTCTCTGAATTTAAAGGACCACAAATTTCTCGGTACTTGAACCGTAATATTGATGCTGTGAGTATTGACTTGCACAAGGCACACTCAGGAAGGAATCCTGATTAAATGTAATGGGAAAATGATGACCTGCGTACCCCTCATTGACATCATTATGACATCAACCAGTTTGCACTCTTGCTAGATAAACAAATTTGTGTATTAAAAAAACAAAACAAAACCGGGGATCGTGGTGAAAGCAAAGCGGTTGTTAATTAAGAACTGAATCCATAACTACGATGCATGGTTATGACTCATCCAGGTCAAAAACAGATTGTGAGTCTTGAAACCCGGCCTTGATTATTTGATATCATATGATAATGCAGCATGCAGTGTTTGCTAAGTGCTTGCGTAGGAACTGAAGGCTGTAGGCTCTGGTTGCTCAGCCTCCGGGGCCACCTCCTACGTGTCAGGAAAACAAGGCAGTGCATAAAGGTGATTTTCAATCTCCGCTGCACATTAGAGTCACCTGGGAAGTATACTTACAAGTGTGAGGAGGGAGTCCCATCCCACACACGAAGAATTAAAATTTTCAGGCAGATGTGCTTTGCACTCACTCTCTAAATATTTCTAAGAGCGTCCGGGCTTCAGAACTGCTGTATGACTAGCTTGACTTGTCGAATTTCCGTTCATTCCAGAATACCATGTCTTATGGCAGTGATTGGGCTTCCCAGGTGGCTCAGTGGTAAAGAATACACCTGCCAATGCTGGAGACTCAGGAGACACAGGTTCAATCCCTGGGTCAGGAAGATCCCCTGGAGAAGGAAATGGCAATCCATTCCAATATTCTTGCCTGGGAAATCCCATGGACAGAGGAGCCTGGTGGGCCACAGTCCATGGGGGCTGCAAAAGACTGAACAACAGCAACAAAGGTTCCCACCCCTGAGAACATCTCCTGAGAATCCCTTGAAGGACCTGGTATCCGGCAGGTGGCTCAGGCAGCACTTCTGAGCTCCCGACCCATTTGCCTGAGTCTGGGTCTTGGAAACTCGGGTTTCTAACAAGTTCCTAATCAGTCCTGATGCTGCTCTCTGGGTACCAGCCTCTGAGAGTCTCTCTACTAGGGTATATTTACACCCCCAAATTGCACACAACAAGCTTGCAATTTAATAATATGTATGTGATAGTATGATGTTATAATTTCACAGCCTAACGACTTCCCATAACAGAATCCCCCAATCAAATGATTGCATTTCTGTGGGTGGTTCTTGGTGACACAGCCCAGGGAAAGAAGACCCTGGAAAGTGTCCAGAGGGTTAACTCCCTGGAGGTGCCTGCAGATGGTCCCTAAGCATCACTGCTCAGCCTTCATTGACTTACGATTGCTCGAGTCTTCACCCCAAACGGGCAGAGACATTTTGTTCTCCCGGCACACTTTCCACCTTGCTCCCCTCCCCCCATCCATCATCTGCGGCGCTGGCTCTGGGACCAGCACACACCATAAAGCCGACGGGCAGCTTCACCTGTGCTATTTCCCAAACTTTTTGGCTCCCCCGCTTCTGGTACCTGGAAGCTTCCTCCTCCAGGGTTCCCGTTGCGGAGCGAGGGCCTTGTGGCAGGGGCAGCCAGTGAGTGACGAACTGTGCGTCCTCGTCAGGCTGAGCGTCCGTCACTCAGAAAAGCACACTTTGCATCTTCCGCCTTCCTAAGCAGTGTCTCTGCTCTCTCAGCCTCAGATGCAGAACGAGGAGACACTCCAAGTGATGGGCGTGGAAACGCTGAGAGAGAAATAAACCGACTGCTGCCAAACCTCCGAGACCCCCAGGCTGTTTGTGACTGCAGCAGAACCGCGCATATCCTAACGCAGACGCCGGGGCCGGTTGCCTTTGCCTGGATTCACACCAACCGAGAACGCTTCCGGTCCAACCGAGAACGCTTCCGGGCCTCGGAGTGACCGCCCAATGCGCAGTCAGTGCTTCTGCCCCCGTCTCTTCCCTGGGTCTGAACTTCTGCCTTGCATGCTTGCTACTCAAAATCTGAATACAAATTGCCGCGCCTTCATTTTTAAACTGTTGAATGTTGACAAAAGAATAGTCAGTTCTGGTTTCCTAGTTTTCCCAGTTCATGTTTCTTCACCTGTCACATGATAACAGACACAGAAGCCGCCTTCGGGAGGCTTGGTGTCAAAGGTCTATCTGAATTTCAGTGGATGTCAGATTCCCAGTGGTCCAGAGCCCCCGACTTGGGGCACCCAGAGTCTTCTGGTGTGTGCCGGGACATCCCCTCTGTGGTGTGACTGTGCCCTGGGGCCTCCCCCAGGCACGGCCTTCTCCACGGCCACTTCTCTTACCACAGCCGGCTCTCTGCAGAAGAGCTGGTTTGGAGGAAGTGTTGTGTGTTTTCCTTTCAACGCATCTGGGCTAAAACCTGTATGCTTTGTATGAGGTCCATCCAAATGTCTGATGTCGTCAATTCCTGAGTGTCCTCTAGGTAAGTTCAAGGCACAGAATTCAGAGCTCGGCGTGAGTCATTGGACCTTCACAACAAACTGGGAGTAAGTATTGAACCCATGTCACAGGTTAGGAAACTGAACCTCAGAAAGGGCAGGCCTGTAGCCCAAGATTCAGGCTTCACTGCTCAGTAGCTCAGTCATGTCTGACTCTTCACGATCCCGTGTATTGTAGCCCACCAGGTTCCTTTGACTGTGGGGATTCTCCAGGCAAGAATACTGGAGTGGGTTGCCACGCCCTCCTCCAGGGGACCTTCCCAACCTGGGGATCGAGCCCAGGTTTCCTGAAGTGCAGGTGGAGTCTTTACTGTCTGAGCCGCCAGGGAAGTCCATATATATACATGCATCCCCTCTTTGGGGGATTTGCTTCTCATTCAGGCCCCCACGGAGCACTGAGTACAGCTCCCTGTGCTGCACGGCAGGTTCTCGTTCATTGCCTGTTGTACACACATCATCTGTCAGCAGCGTACATGTGTCAACCCCAGTCTCCCAACTCATCCCACCCTCTTTACCCCCCTTGGAATCCATGCCTTTTTTTCTCTGTGTCTCTATTTCTGCTTTGTAAATAAGATAGTCCATACCTTTTTTTTTTTTTTTCTACAAGAGGTTTTTAAAAGTGCAGAATACAGTCCTGGGCTTGGGAACTCAAAGTTCTTTCCAAAACTGGAATGACTGAACCTCATCCCAAGCAGTGCTCAAAATAATAGCCCTTATGACTATTCTTGTTAGCGACCATCGGTGGAATAGTATTTTCTCTGGAGTCATTCTGTCGAATTCACTTTATGTATCAGTAAATGGGCTCTTTCAAACAGTCGTCCAAATAGAAAAGATGATCCACTCAGCCACACAGAGTGAGAGCAACAATCTTCATACACTCCGGATCCAAGGCTAATTTGCAAGGGTATATGTCTATTTTCACTTTCTCTGGAGATAATCCCATAATACAAAGCTTCTCCACAGGGAGAAAATTCCATGGTGGGGGATGAGAGGTCCCAGCTCTGCTCTGAGGATTCACCTCTGGGCCAGAAGACCCCATGTCAGGGCCCCGTTCCCCTAAGCCCCCACCACACAAAAAGGAGATGGGAAAGCCCTAATGCTCTTTACCTGGCTCCCATGCAAAGCAGAAGACAGCTGGCCGATTTTCAGCTTCCAGTGGGGTGATTCATTAGAGAAACAAAATTAATGCTTGTGAAATTTGGGAAGCAGGTTTATTACAGTCTGAGGACCTGCTCATTAAAATTTAATTTCTACAAAGTGGAAATAAATACAGATTTGCTGAAGATCTTAAAAAGAAAATGATTGGGGTAAGTGTTGGGAGGAAGGAAAAGAAATCAAGTTCTTTGTCCTGAACCAAAGTGGAAACTAAGAATTGTTTTGAATTTTCACCTCTGAAAGCTTGAGTTTTACAAAATGCTTTGGAGAAGGGAATCTCTTTTCGAATACATAATCTACTTTGCTTTCAGTTTTTCCTTTGTTTTAAAATGTATACTCAAATCACTTGCTAAATGAATATTATCAGTCTTGGTTTACCTTTGAGTATGAGGATCTTCCCATCCTATAACCCCACAGTAATGTCTGTGAAGATAAAGGCTGGGGAGACTTCCTTGGTGGTCTAGTGGTTAAGACGTTGCCTTCCAATGCAAGTGGTGTGGGTTCAATCCCTGTTCAGGGAGCTAAGATCCTGAATGCCATGCTGTCAGCCAAAAAAGAAAGAGAAGAAAAAGGAAAGTATAAAGAGAACTTGAAAAACCCCAGAGGGTTGGAAAGTTGAGAAAGGCCATAGCAGCTGCCATGAGGGATGACTAACTCCAGTTCTGCACCCTTCCTGGAGGAGGGAGCACTTGGCCCCTCTGGGTTTCCTTATTTCTGGTGGTTGTGAGATGCAAGTAAAACGTAAGACATTTGTAAAGCACTGCCCTGGCATATCCTAAGTCCTCAAGCGATGGTTGTGGTTATTTATTAAATATTCTATGACACACCAGTAATATATGTGATCCTTTTGTTGTTTTTTGTTTAGTCGCTCAGGCACGTCCGACTCTTTGCAACCCCATGGACTGTAGCCCACCAGGCTCCTCTGTCCATGGAATTCTCCAAGCAAGGATACTGGAGTGAGTTGCATTTCTTCCTCCAGAAGGTCTTCTGGACCCAGAGATAGAATCCGAGTCTCTGCTTGGCAGGCAGATTCTTTACCTCTGACCTTCCAGGGAAGCCCACACGTGGTCCTAAAGTGGAAGAATTTCCCACGCTTTATCCTGAAGATGACCAAGATCTTTTCTCTAACATGGAATCTGGTCTCGTTCCTACTTGCTTTGTTCACCACAGGCCATGTTGCAGAGATGGGGAGGTTTGTTTAATTAAAGAGATGTGTGCAATTTTGGCTAGTGGTCAAACATGCCCTACAGTGGGGCTCATTCCAAAGTTAACAATTATCTCAACCTTGGGGCTTCCCTTGTAGCTCAGTTGTTAAAGAATCTGCCTACAATGCAGGAGACCCGGGTTTGATTCCTGGGTTGGGAAGATCCCCTGGAGAAGGAAATGGCAACCCACTCCAGTATTCTTGCCTGGATAATCCCATGGACTGTAGCCTGCCAGGCTCCTTTGTCCATGGGGTTGCAAGAGTTGGACACGACTTAGCGACTAAATCTCCACCACCAATATTTACCTTATCAAGGGAGCTGCACTCTTTGCCTTTTCTTTCAGGGAACTCTCCTGCTGAATAAAGCTCAGATCAGTCAAGGCAAGTGTTAGCTTTTCAGAGCATCGTGCTCTGAACCTGGGAGGTGGGTTTCGGGTCACTTTGACGGTTGCAGGTGGGTTGAGGGTCTCCTTTGATAGGGGGTTGAGACCCCCTATCTTCACAGTAACATTGTTTCACCTTGCATGTCTGATTGATAGCTTTTAGCAGGTGGCCTCTGCTGAAACATACATTTTCTTCTTCCAAATTATGTCAGCGTGTGGCATAATGGATAAAGCCCTGATCATTTTCTTCTGCTAAGAACAAGTGAAACTTTCTGAAAACCTTACCAAGAAGTAACTGTATTGATTCTTTTAATTATTTTCGTAGTTGACCATTTTATCTTATCCAAGTATACACCCACCCACCACTGAACTGAGTGTGGTATACAGCGTCTTGGGACATGGGCCCCCTCCCTCAGAGGGTCATAACCAAGGTCAGTGTGAAGTGACTGAAACACGAGACTGGTAACCCCAGAGCCACAGCCCAGCCTTTAATAATGGCCAGGTGTACAAGCAGGACTTAATACCTGTTATAAACAAATGATTCAGGCCTCTAACTTGCACCTGATTTCTGAATTACTTTGAGATGGAGGGTCCAGCCATCACACTGCTGTCCTGTGTTTCTGTAACACTGAATTGCGTTATGTGATGATGATGCACCAAATTAAGAGGTGAATGGTGACCACAGAAGCTTATGCAGATCTCAGGGTTAATTTACCAGCCCTGTCATCAACCCCCAGGAGAGAGAGCCTCTCCGTGGGGACCCAGCTGTGGAAGATACAAGAACGTGTGCCACATCACACCTCTTGGGAGGAACTTCGACCTAGGTGAGAAGATTTATGGGCAAGAAGTAATTAGAGAATAATACAATTCAGTAGATAGTCAAGCACTTAACCAACTATAAATATGACCGATTAATGAGGAGAGGTGTTTAATGGCACTGAATAAGAGAAGAGCCTTTTTGAAAGAAGGCAAAAACGGGTTGGATTTGAGATAGTTTTACTCCCTATATATAAATTTTTGGCAAATAATCCTTATTGATATATATTAATTTTGACAGTGTTACATACATTTTCAGTATTCAGTATTATAATATATAGGGCCTCCCTAACGGCTCAGATGGTGAAGAATCCATCTGCAGCGTGTGCGGGAGGCCTAGACTTGGTCCCTGGTTCAGGAAGATCCCCTGGAGAAGGGAGTGGCTACCCACCCCAGTCTTCTTGCCTAAACATTCTATGGACAGAGGAGTCTGGAGAGCTATAGTCCATGGGGTGGCAAAGAGTTGGACACAACTGAGCAAACAGACACACACATTATAACATGTATGTTTGCATTGCCAAAATTATTTGCTCAAAATTTGTATGTCTGTGTATGTGAGCATGCTAAGTCACTTCAGTTGTGTCTGACTGTTTTCAGCCTTATGGACTGTAACCGCCAGGCTCCTCTGTTGTGTGTGTATAGCGTTGCCAAAAATTATTTATGCACAAAAAGCAACAGAATATAACACATACAACACTGCTCCTTAAGGTACTTTATTGCACATGCACACATACATACATACACACACACACACACACACGCACACCCCACTATATGCTCCAGCACCACTGAACCATTTGAGGACTTGGAAAAAATGTTGTGTGGCTTCAAAATGTTATTGTACTAATTCTCAACCTTGACCACACAGATAAATCACAGGGGAGCTTTAAAGATTACTAATGTCCAAGAAGAATCAGGCGCAATCGGGTGCATTCAGGAAGGTATAGCCAGAGACATCACTGTCTGAAATAATCAAATCTCTTGTTTGGGTGACAGCATCCGGGCAGGACCTGCATTTTAGGGCTGTGGGTAATTCCAGTGTGCAGCCAGGGCTGGAGCAGCACTCCTCCAGGCGAGTGTCAGCTATATTTTCTCTCAAATTCCCTCTCTCGAGGTTCTGTCTTCCAGGTGAGCCGCTTTGGACCTGTCAAAACCATCACAGAGTTAAACTTTGCAATAAAATGCCTGCTCCTCCAATGTTTCCAGTGCTGGTATAGAGAGTCACTCTTTCCTCTGTATCTTGAACGGAAGGATAGTTCACGTTCCGCCAAGTCAAAGCAGGTGACACCCATGGACCAGTGGCTTCACCATGTGAAAACTGGGACACATCGGAGGTGTATTTCAGACTCCACAGTTCCTCAAGGGGCCAGGCCGAAGCAACAAGCCTTCTGCAGTCACACCCCCTGCCTCCTTAACCATCCCTGCTCTGGGCTCACGCCCTGCCCAGGGTGCCATGGAAGCACATCGTATTCTTGGCTGATTCTGCAAGAGACTAAGACATAAGACCTAAGGCATTCACAGTGGTGTTTAATCCAGGGGTGGACAGGAGCTGGCTTGTGTGTGTGTGTGTGTGTGTGTGTGTGTGTGTGTGTGCACGCTCAGTTGCTCAGTCACTCTGTCTTATCTGACTCTTTGCAACTCAATGGAGTGTAGCCTGCTAGTCTCCTCCTTCCATAGGATTATCCAGGCAAGAATACTGGAGGGGGTTCCCATGCCCTCCTCCAGGGCATCTTCCTGACCCAGGGATCGAACCTCAGTCTCTTCTGTCTCCTGCATTGGCAGGTGAATTCTTTACCGTTGCGCCACTGGGAAGCTTCTACCAGCGTACAAAAACTAATTGTGAACATCTTGTCTCAGATCTGTACTGAGGGAAGTCATATTGATAGCTTGAAACCATCCACAGTGGGATGTGGCAGAGAGACTGAGGATTTAGAGAAATTGTATGAGTAGAAGCCATGAGAGCAGTTGTTGGATAAAGGAGTGTTACAGATAATTTTAAGACAATTCTGACTCAGGGAAAGGTGGTTCCATGGTGCATTTGGTCTGAGGTGCAAACTAGATGTGCAGTTTGAGAATCCAGGAAATGAACCAGACCTCCCACCTTCAGAGGTCACAGGCTCATCATAGCAGGTCAAACCAGAACCGGAAAGATGGTTGTACCATGGGGAAGGGACTTTGGAACTTTCCAAGATACATGAGACCTTAGTTACAGGTAGGAAGTGACCTGGCAAGAGCAGAAAATAAGCCGGTTCCCTGGGTCTCCTTCTACCTGATTAGACACTCTTCCCTAGGTCGTTGTTTCCCCTAGTCCCCTGGGTGGTTCTCACTGCCATCCAGACGTGCAGTTGCCTCCTCGGGGTAGCGCTCTGGCAGCTCCCCGCCTCTCCTGTAGGTTCTGTGCTCTTGTCTCCGATGCTGCTGCTGTTCACTCGAGAGCTCTTCCGTGGGGCTCTTCCCCCAAACCCTGGAGGTTTGCTGACGGTTTCTTTGGTGCTGTTCCCAGTGAACAGTTTGTAGGCTCCTTCTCTCTGTTTCCAGTGATGGTTTGACACACTCGATTACTCCATCCACGAAGGAAGACATTCTGGTTTTGCTCCTACATCCCAGGTCACTCCTTCTGAGTCTCCTTTGCTGCAGGATATTCCCCATCACTCCAACTCTCTTACATGGGAGGGCTCCAGGACTCTGTTCATGGTCTTTCCCCTCCTTAACATAATTAACTCCATGACCTCAGCCAAGTGTACACCTTTCAGTGCCAACCATATCCTTTAGGACTTCCAAATTCCTATTAGGTCCAGACCCCCCTCTTAACCCCCAGATTCACATTCCACTCAGTGTTTCCCCTTGGGTGCCTAAGGAGCATCTTGAATGTAACAGGTCTAAGACAGAAGTATGGCTCCCCGCTGCCACACACACACACATATTCATGTCCTTCCCTCCCTTTGTTACCTCCGGTCTCAGAACACCATCATTCTACTTTCTCATCTATGACCTCTCCTTTTTTCCACACTCCACATCCAGTCCATGACAAATTAATTTGTCTCTACCTTCAGAGTGTATCCAGGATCTGACCTCATCAGTGACCTCCACAGTGACCTTCCTGGCCTAAGTCTCCATCGCATCCCAAGATCATGCCTTACCCTCCTAACTGGGCTCCCAGTGTGCATTGCAGCCCTCCTGCAGAACATGCTCAACACAGCCATTCCTCTGAAACGTGTCAGTATGTGGTTGTTCCTCTGCTCAAAACCCTCCACAGGGTCTCCATTTCTCTCTGAAACCAGAGTCCCTACATGGTCTGGGGCAGGGGTCCCCAACCCCCGGGATCTAAAGCCTGATGATTTGAGGTGGAGCTAATGTAATAATAATAGAAATAAAGTATGCAGTAAATATAATGTGCTGGAATCTCCCCAAACCATCCCCTTCCCCCTGGTCCAATTCTGTGGAAAAATTGTCTTCCACAAAACTCATCCCTGGTACCAAAAATGTTGGGGATGCTGGTCTCATGGACAAAGCCCTTCATGATCAGGTCCCAATGTTTCTCCCCTCCTCAAGTCCTTCAAACCTCATAAGCCACCTCTCAGGCCCCCAAACCCTTTCCTGGACCCTTTGGTACTTGCTTCTCTCTCTGCTTGGAAATTCTCCCAAGTATCACGTTTTCATTGAGGCCACTATTTAAAGTTGCAATTCCTCTCCCTTTAGGACTGTTATTAGCAAGCTCCCTATTTCACTTTTCCATTGACTTTATCACCATCTGACAAATTGCATAAACAGTCCCATCACTTTAGTGCTATTTGATTCCTGAGTCGGGTACTCAGTTAGAACATCATGAGATAAGACATTATCAGAATTTATTTGGTGCCTGAATTTCAGATAGCAAGTAATGAGATATTGGGTAGCAAGAGATTTACCCAAATATTTACCTGTAGATGTGCAGTTCCCGTCTTTGGAAAGCTAGGAATCCTTACTAAATTTGCTTATTTATTTTGGTTATAGCACTCTACAAGTGAGATCATAAATGCATGGATTTTTCCTGTTTCAGTTCAGTTCAGTTCAGTCCAGTCGCTCAGTCGTGTCCGACTCTTTGCGACCCCATGAATTGCAGCACGCCAGGCCTCCCTGTCCATCACCAACTCCCGGAGTTCACTCAGACTCATGTCCATTGAGTCAGTGATGCCATCCAGCCATATCATCCTCTGTCGTCCCATTCTCCTCCTGCCCCCAATCCCTCCCAGCATCAGAATCTTTTCCGATGAGTCAACTCTTCGCATGAGGTGGCCAAAGTACTGGAGTTTCAGCTTTAGCATCATTCCTTCCAAAGAAATCCCAGGGCTGACCTCCTTTAGAATGAACTGGTTGGATCTCCTTGCAGTCCAAGGGACTCTCAAGAGTCTTCTCCAACACCACAGTTCAAAAGCATCAATTCTTTGGCACTCAGCTTTCTTCACGGTCCAACTCTCACATCCATATATGACCACTGGAAAAACCATAGCCTTGAGTAGACGGACCTTTGTTGGCAAAATAATGTCTCTGCTTTTCAATATGCTATCTAGGTTGGTCATAACTTTTTTCCCAAGGAGTAAGCATCTTTTAATTTCATAGCTACAGTCACCATCTGCAGTAATTTTGGAGCCCAAAACAATAAAGTCTGACACTGTTTCCACTGTTTCCCCATCTATTTCCCATGAAGTGGTGGGACTGGATGCCATGATCTTCGTTTTCCGAATGTTGAGTTTTAAGCCAACTTTTTCACTGTCCTCTATCACCTTCATCAAGAGGCTTTTTAGTTCCTCTTCACTTTCTGCCATAAGGGTGGTGTCATCTGCACATATGAGGTTATTCATATTTCTCCCGGCAGTCTTGATTCCTGCTTGTGCTTCTTCCAGCCCAGGGTTTCTCATGATGTACTCTGCATAGAAGTTAAATAAGCAGGGTGACAATATCGAGCCTTGAGGTACTCCTTTCCCAATTTGGAACCAGTCTGTTGTTCCATGTCCAGTTCTAACTGTTGCTTCCTGACCTGCATACAGGTTTCTCAAGAGGCAGGTCAGGTGGTCTGGTATTCCCATCTCTTTCAGAATTTCCCACAGTTTATTGTGATCCACACAGTCAAAGGCTTTGGCATAGTCAATAAAGCAGAAATAGATGTTTTTTTCTGGAACTCTCTTGCTTTTTCGATGATCCAGTGCATGTTGGCAATTTGGTCTCTGGTTCCTCTGCCTTTTCTAAAACCAGCTTGAACATCTGGAAGTTCACGGTTCACATATTTTTGAAGCCTGGCTTGGAGAATTTTGAGCATTACTTTACTAGCGTGTGAGATGAGTGCAATTGTGTGGTAGTTTGAGCATTCTTTGGCATTGCCTTTCTTTGGGATTGGAATAAAAACTGACCTTTTCCAGTCCTGTGGCCACTGCTGAGGTTTCCAAATTTGCTGGCATATTGAGTGCAGCACTTTCACAGCATCATCTTTCAGGATTTGAAATAGCCCCACTGGAATTCCATCACCTCCACTAGCTTTGTTCCTAGTGATGCTTTCTAAGGCCCACTTGACTTCACATTCCAGGATGTCTGGCTCTAGGTCAGTGATCACATCATCGTGATTATCTGGGTCGTGAAGATCCATTTTCCTGTTTAGCTCACAGCAATCTTCTAGAACAGCACCGAGCACAATTCAGGTCATTCAAAAGATAAATGTTGGCCAACTGAGGTAAGGGAGGAAGGAGAAAAAGCGAGAGACATCAACTAAACATAGATGGACATGGAGGTCAGGATATTTAATACCTTACATCTCCTCCAACCCTAAAATGTCGGCATTCAACAACGCTGGTCCTATTAATTCCAAAAGCAAACAGCAAGATCAGTCCCCAGATCAGGCATCAAGCATCATTGCTGTTTGAGGTCTCAATTCACTTCTGTGTAACTCCGCTCACTTTGGAGGGTTCCAGGTCATGAGTCCCATCTTCTGAAAGTAGGTATCTATCTTCCCCAACCACCCTCGAAGCCGAGACCCCATGTATCCCACGGGTCCTCCACAAGATGTACCTGTCCCAGACACTGATGAAGCTTGCACAGAGAGCAAGAGGCCCCCACAGGGCCCTCTGTCTGCAGAGAAACTCACAGAGGCTGAATCTCTGGACCACTTCCTGGTGGCAGCAGCAGAAATGAGTGTCTGTCTCGGGCCCGCTCTGCCTCGTGGCCGCAGCCCTTATGGGAGCTCAGGGTTACCCTCTTAAAGCAGCCCTCATGAGGACTTTTTGAGCCATTTAATTTTCTTTGATAAACTTATTTCTTTTGGGCTTAAAATAGACAGAGGTGGGATTTTGGCTTTTGCAGGTTGGTACCGGGTTTTACTGGGAAAGACTGAAGGTGGGAGGAGAAGGGAAGGACAGAGGATGAGATGGTTGGATGGTATCACTGACTCAATGGACATGAGTTCGAGTAAGCTCCAGGAGTTGCTAATTGACAGGGAGGTGTGGCGTGCTGCAGTCCATGGGGTTGCAAAGAGTCAGACATGACTGAGTGACTGAACTGAACTGACCAGGTCTTAAAGGGAGAAGTTCTGGTTACTAGGACACTTCCTGCTTCCTTTGGGAGAAAAGGATGGGAAGCAAATTTCTTGGTAGGTCAGTCTTTTTTTTCCCATTTGTGCTTATCTTTCTCCCCCCCTTTAAAAAAAAATAATTTATTTTTAATTGAAGTATAATTACTTTATAGTGGTGTGTTGGTTTCTGCCATACATCAAGACGAATCAGCCATAGGTATACATATGTCTCCCTCTTGAACCTCCCTCCCACCTCCCACCCCATCCCACCCCTCTAGGTTGTCACGGAGCACTGGGTTTGAGCTTCCTGCATCATACAGTAGTAGGGAGATTCTTTAAAAAAAAAACAACTAGGAATAAAACTACCATGTGACCCAACAATCCCACTATTAGGGATAACCGCTGAGGAAATCATAATTGGAAAAGACACATGTGCCCCAGTGTTCACTGTAGCACTATTTGCAATAGTTAGAAGATGGAAGCCATCTAGATGGTCATCAACCAATGAATGGTAGGTTGGCTATTTAACTGCAGTTTGAAACTTTCACAGTTGAAATGCTCGAAATCTTTTATAAATCGCTATTGTTTTGTCACTAAGTTGTGTCTGACGCTTTCCGATCCCATGGATTGCAGCCCACCAGGCTCCTCTTTCCTTGGGATTCTCCAGGCAAGAATACTGGAGTGGGTTGCCATTTCCTCCTCCAGGGGTTCTTCCTGATCTTGGAATCTAAACCACATCTCCTGCATTGACAGGTGGGTTCTTTATCACTGAGTCACCTGGGGAGCCCCTTCTTATGAATTATTTAACTGAAAAACAGTCCATCCAGGCCAGGATTCCTGAGGCTCAGGACTATTGATGTCTTGGGGTAGATTGTTCTTTGTTGTGGGGCATCCTGTTTACTGGAGGGTGTCTCCCAGCCTCCCTAGTTTCTATCCATGAGAGCCTGGGAGCATCCTCCCCTGCCCATGAGAACTGAAGATATCTCCAGACACTGTCCGTCCAGTGCAGCCCCAGGGAAAAAGCACCCTGACATCTGCAACCTCTACTCCAGAGGCAGTTGCACTGGTCCTCCATGAGTTTCCTTGTCGCGTGAGGGAGCCACGGTGCAGGGCCAGGACCACAGCCTGTGCCTCCCCCATATCCAAGGACGATGCTTTTCAGGGCCCCTGGTCGATTCCAGAAACCGTGGATGGTACCAAATCCTATGTATGCTGTGGCCTTTCCTATACATGCATACCTGTGATAAAGATTAATTTATAAGTGAGACACAATAAGAGATTAACAACAACAAACAATAATAAAATAGAGCAATTATAACAAGATACTGTGATAAAAGTTATATGAATGTGATCTCTCTTTTCCCCAAAATAACTTATGGCACAAATTTTGCTTCTTAGCTAAGCCCTTCTCATGCACCGTGGTGGGAACATCTGCCATTTAAGGTGCGACAGCAGACTAGCATGACTTTCTTCTTCCCAATCTCATGGAGAAAAGATGCATTCTTACTGCAGATCTTAGCTGTCTAAGCATACTGACTTTTTAACCTGTCCTCGTGACATTGAGAACTTGGACTTTTCACTTAAAGGAAAGTGAGCTTTGGCATATCAGAGTTTCCAGCATGACTTGTCTTGCGCTTTGGGGCCATGATTAAAAAAAATCAGAGTCACGTGAACACCAGGGCTGTGATCCGTGACAGCAGATGGGATAACTGAGGGGCTAGTAAGTGGCAGAGGAAAGGGACACCGGGGACAAAGGGAAGGTCCATGTCCCAGGCAGGCTGGGGCAGGTCAGTGAGAGATTTCATCACGTGACTCAGAACCGGGAGCAGTTTACAACTTATGAATTGTTTATTTCTGAAACTTCCCATTTTAGTGTTTTTGAGCTGTGGGTTGGCCGCAGGTAACCAAAACTGCCGAAAGTGAAACTAAGGGTGGGGGAGAGGACTAGATGATTGTTCGCTGGATGCGAAATTCAGAAAGAGTAGATTTTGTCCAATTGAATTCCTTATTGCTATATGAAAAATAAAACACAACAGTTGCTTTGAATCATAAATACTCTGTGTTGTCTTATTGCTAAAATATCTATGAGCTAGTCACTTCTCTATTATTAGAAATGCCACACTTTTATATCATATAGCATTTCTTGAAATGACTTGGCTGTCTAAAGTTAAAATCAGCAATGATGTGTTTGGGAAAGTATATAATTGTGGACAGGTAGATATATTTAATGTTTTTCCCCCAGATAAAGCCTTGCCTGCGGTCAGCCTCTTCCTGCTCAGGCCCTAATGCTCTGTTATTTTCATGTTTGTGTCGTGTTGGTAATATCTATTACTGCACATTTTACATTTCCTGGAAGTTTTATTAAAGCCATTTATTTGTAATAATAAGGTGAACAAGATATTTATAGCAGTCTCATTTTTAAAAATACTGTAAACACATATTACAAACCTAATAGACCATAGCTAGAATCTTGATATGTGGAAAATCTGTCATTAACACAACAGAGTCACTGATTTTCTAGCACAGCCACAAGATAGGTTATGGCCAACAGTGATTCCTAAAGATTACAAAAAATTTAAAAAGCTATTGTTAATATTATAAATAATTGATTATCATTTATTACAAAATAATTACCTTTAAGCAATTATCACAGTTAACAAGCAATTGCTTCGGGATTATTGCTTAATTACTATTAAACAGCAAAGTACATATGGCATATAAAATTCATTGTTTATTATTATTTTTACAAGCACAGATGGCTTGGTACAATCAGGAAGACTGATGGAGAGTAATCTTTTTTTAATGTAATTACCACATGACTATGTCAAATGACTTTTTTTTGTTGTTTTGCTAACATTATAATGTTATTTTAATTAAGAGGCTAAGGACAGTAATTTTTCCCACCTAATTAGACCAAAAGGAAAAGAGATATTCAGGATATTTTTAAAACTTGATTATAAAAAATTTAAATTTCATGAATATGAATCACATTGGTACATCTATCCTTGCTTTTAGCTTAGATGGAAAAAAATGCATTTAAAAAAATCTTGTAACTCAGTGGCAGTTCAGTATATCATAAAACTCTAATGGCTTATAATAAATAATAAAGTATCTATTATGGATGTGTGTGTAGCTTTGGAAACTGTGGTGATGAGAAGAAAAGACAGCACCAGTGATGACTGATGGTTCAGAAGATGCTCAGATTTCTGCAGGTCTTCGTTAGACCAACATGGCTATTCATAAACATTACATACGATTCCACACCACTTTTGTAAATACAAGACTGGCATTACGGACGGATGATTTTCTTTAGGGGGGTTTCTGCACCACCACCATCTCCCTGCAAAACTCTGAGACCCACCTTGTGTTTCCTGTAATTAAGCCCAGCATGAGGTTTGTCCAGGTTTAAACAAAACCAAATGTGGGCAGAAAATAAGCTGGTCCAAGGGTGAGTGCCTCCAGCTCTTGAGAGGATCGGGGTTTCCCGGGAGAGCTGATTCACAGCAAGTGTTGCCCTGAAGTCTAGGGCATTTAAGGACTGAGTTTCAGAGCAGACCCCTGCTTTTGAGGGGAAAAGCAGCCTTGTGTGCAAAACACAGATGGTCAGCCGACTTTCTGGAGGTGGTTGGAAGATCTGTTTGGTCAAACTGAAGAGCTGGCTGGCAGTTTGGCTCCCGTCTCTGGTCAGAATCACTGCTTTCGGCCACAGATGGTTGCAAGATGGTGGTGCATATGGTTGTTTCCGACTCTAGGGCCATCAGCATGGTCACCTCCTGATAGGATGCTCAGACCTTTCAGGGCTCCCCAGGCAGGTCCTGAACAGATGCTGAGGGTTCTCCCTGGGGTGCACACGCCATCCATCCTGGCCACAGGCGTCAGGGGGCTGCTGAAACCTGCGTTCAAGTCCCAGGATCCAGCTGTGTGATGATACAAAGCCCGATTCCCAGTGCACAGTGGTGACCTTGTGTGGATTCTGTAAAGCTTTCTCTCCCCAGTGGACACCAGCACCTTCCTCTCCTAAGGCAATGCCAAGCTCCAAAATCATGTGTTCTCTGGAAGACACATTACTTCCTGCTTAGAAGCGAAGCCGTGTGTTACTCTCAAAAACTGGGAGAACGCAGGGCTGTGTGGTCCTAGGGGCCTGTCCCCAGCGTGTGGCCACCTGCCACCAATTCACCAGCAGTTCTCTGAGCTCGTCCCCTACTAGCCAAGCCCCTAGGGAAGGGGTCTAGCACCCACCAAGAGCCTCCTCTCGCTTCCTGAGCTGAGGCCGTCAGGGCCAGCGTCGGGGTTAAGCTGGAGCTCTTTTTCGCCCAGAGATTTATTTCAAGTTCCTAAGAGTTCAGGCCAGTGACTACAGACAAATCACTTGAGTCTCTCTGCGCTTGTTCTTCCCTCCATCGTACGGTGAGAGTAGACTTTCAACAGCCCGCCTCTGAAGTGACGGAATCCTGCTCACGGTGCTTCATCTGATTTTTGTCCTACTCCCAGGCGATTCTCAAGGCTGGCCGCACATTACAGGCATCTGGGATCTTTTAGAGGCCACCTGAGGCCAGGACCACGCACATTCTCACATACCGGAGCTTCTGCGGGTGGGGAGCCGGCGAGGGGGTGTGCAGAGGAGCCGTCTTTCTGATCTCCCGGGAGGAACACGGTGGCTGCGTGTTCCTAAGGACAGGGTATAGGTAAGAGAGCGAGGTACGCCTACTAAGGCTTTCCTCCTGTCTAAATTAAACCCTATGGTTTATTCCCACTAAAACGATCCCACTAAATAAATACAGCTTTCTGAAAAAACCCCTGTAATTGTCTATCAGAGAAATGATGCAGAAGAACTGGGCAGAATAACCAGACTTCTCCCGATTTAAGATGTTTTTAAAAAGAAGAAAGAGAGAGAGAAAGGTACTCACGACTAGTGTGTCGTTTAGTCTTCTCTGTGAAGAGTCATCCATTCCAATTAAACAATTTTGTTATATTCTAGAGAAAAAACCCATGAACTATGAATTTCAACACATTTCAGTCTTGGTAGTTTAAAAGGTTTCTGTCTCAACTACTCAGCTGCGTCATTAGCAAAAGCAGATACAGGCAGCAGGTGAGCGGGTGAGCATAGCTGCATTTCAACAGCATCTATTTGGAAAATCTATTGGGGGCTTCCCAGGTGGCATTCCTGGTAAAGAACCTGCCTGCCAATGCAGGAGATATAAGAGATGTGGGTTTGATCCCTGGCTTGGGAAGATCCCCTGGAGGAGGAAATGGCAACCCACTCCAGTATTCTTGCCTGGAAAATCCTATGGACAGAGGAGCCTGGCAAACTACAGTCCATGGGGTCCCAAAGAGTTGGACACAACTGAGCAACTAACAGTACTATTTGGAAAAACAGGCATGGCTGAACCCACAGAGGACAGTTTGCTGACCCCCGGTAACTCCAAGCAAGCGATAAAGTTGCATCACTATAGCTTAACACCAGCTTGACGATAGGCTCTGTAGAGTACATCGAATCATCTCGTGTGGGAGCTTCAGCCCCAAGTTCCTCTCTGTCACGGAAATGCAGTGAAGTATTTTGTATTGTTTTCGCTTCGTTTCTGTTGCTATTATAGAATGCAAATCTTTGAAAGGAAGAAGAAACAGTTCTCAGAGGTTTCTGAGATGCTCTTTCTGGGTTATAATTCTCAAATTTGGCTGAAATAAAATTTTCCACTTCTTTGATTAAAGAAAAAAAAAAAAGAATATTTGATTCCCCTCACAATCCCCTTAGTGATTAAAAAAAACAAAACAAAACAAAACAAAACACAGAGGCTGGGCTGAAAGTCACGTCCACTAATAAGAGCAATCCCATCTAGTAAAAACTCTGATTCCTTTGCAAGATGCAAGCAAGGAAGCAGAAGCTTCCTCCAATCTCAGAAGCTTGCATTCAATATCTGGGATGGATTTTGCCAGTGAGAGGGATAAACTCTATCAGGTTTTAGAAATACAAATCCAAGGATGACTTGAAGGTTAATTGGAAATGAATAAAACCCAAAAGTTCACATAAACTACAGGGGGAACCACGGAGCTTGTTTCCAAGCGTGGTTTGGCATTGAGATCGTGTCAGCTAGGTCTTGTCAGGATACTTCATGCAGGCATTTCATTTCTTTTCAGTTTTTCCTCTGTGATTTTATTTTTGTTGCTGGAGTAAACATTGAACTAGTGGAAAGTAAATTCAGATTTCAGAGAACCAGTTTTGTTGTTAACCTGCTTGATGAACCCTAAGGGGACCTGTCCACACCTCAGAAAGAGGACAGACATCGTCTAGGACCACAAATTGTAAACTCCCAGGAATCACAGAATTCTGACTGGAGGAGCATGGAGACCAGCATGTTCCACGTCCACTCTCTTTCCAGCTTGCTCTTCATCTAGGAAAGCCCTCCTTTGGGATGGCAGGCCCCAGGGCCCCTGGCCAGGCAGGTGACGCTGCTGAGGATAGACAGGGGAAGAGGAAGAGGGATGAAGGGAGGTCGCGTCTGTCTCCGGGTGAAGAACCTGGAGTCCTTGACCAGCAGCTTGTTGTCCAATGGATGCCAATGGCCCAGCTCCTGCCAATCCCTGCCTTGGAGAAATGTAGCTTCTGGGGTTTCACATCTAATTTCTGAGGATTGGTGTGAAAATTCCCAATTTGTCAATATCGGTGCTTCTTGTTTCAGGGAAAAGGCCAACCTCCCTGTGCATGCCAGCAGCAGCTGGTGGGGTGGTGGTCTGCTTAGAGCCCCTGCTTTAGCTCTCGGAAGAGTATTTACATTTCAGGGATCTCCCTTAATTACAGAGAAAATCATCTTGGGGGAAGGTAAGGAAATCATTACCAACAACTCTCTTACTGTGTTAGTCGCTCAGTTGTGTCTGATTCTTGGCGGCCCCATGGACTGCAGCCCACCAGGCTCCTCTGTCCATGGGGTTCTCCAGGCAAGAATACTGGAGTGGGTTGCCATGCCCTTCTCCAGGGGGCCTTCCTGACCCAGCGGTTGAACCTGGGTGTCCTTCACTGGCAGGCAGTTTCTTTACCATCTGAGCCACCAAGGAAGCCCTATGGTAAGAGCAAATTAAGAGATTCTAGTGGCAAAAACTGTAGGCAGAGGGGTGGGAAACATGTTCTGTTTCTGTTATGAACATCATGGTCCTCATACACTGCTTTGATGGGTCCAGAGCAAAAGTGTTGGTGGGAAACACATGTCTGCTATATCTCAATATTGTTAAGTTATGCCCGAAAATTACCCTGAGTTAAAAATCCTCAATCCACGACCCCCTCACAAACACACATAACAATGAACTGAACAAGCTACGCAAATGTATGATACCAAGGGTGGACAATTACCTCTTTCTCCTTGATTTGATGACTGATAAAAAGGTTAACTGGAGGGAAAAAAAAGATTCAAGTAAGGACATATGCAGGGAAGTATCACAAAGAAATGAGCCTCAAGGAGGCAGCCAGGTGATGGAAGCGTATACACACCTTAGACCAATGAAGGAAAAGGGATTTTGAACTTCCAAGAGGGAAAGGCAAGTTATGGGAAGATGAGGGGAGAAAACCTACGTGAATGAAGACCGTCTTGTTACGCAGGCGAGAGTCTCTCAGGTGATGAGATTCGCGTCTGGAGTCGCTCTCTTCCTGGTAGGAGAACACCGTTAGTAGTGGGAATTTCCTTTACAAAAGGAGAATCTTATTTCCTATTTTTAGGCAGCTGGTGGGCGGTAAAGAGCTTTTCCTATGTCTGCTGGGACTCGGTCGCCTTTAGTTCAGCTAATCCTCGATCCAGAGGCGTATTTTGGGTGGCTCAGCCTAGTGAGCTCCACGTGTGCTAGTTACTCAGTGTCTAACTCTTCGAGACCCCATGGACTGTAGCCTTCCAGTCTCCTCTGTCCATGGGATTCTCCCAAGAATATTGGAGTGGGTGGCCATTGCCTTATCCAATGGCCAGTGCCAACCTGGAACTTGTTTCAGGGGTAGAATGTTGTCCTCTTAACAAGTGCCTTCCAGTCATAAGAACTGACTACTTAAAGATGATTTTATAACAGAATTCTAACTATAGAAGTTCTAGTCTCACACAACATAGCTTCATCTTTAGTGTGCTGCTTTCTGCTTATTATACCCACCTAGGATGGGGCTTCCCCAGTGGCTCAGGGATAAAGAATCCTCCTGCAATGCAGGAGACCGCTGTCCAATTCCTGGGTTGGGAAGATCCCCTGGAGGAGGGATAGGCTACCCACTCCAGTGTTCTTGGGCTTCCCTGGTGGCTCAGCTGGTAAAGAATCTGCCTGCAATGTGGGAGACCTAGGTTCGATCCCTGGGTTGGGAAGATCTCTAAAGAAGGAAATGGCTACCCACTCCAGTATTCTGGCCTGGAGAACTCCATGGACTGTATAGGCCATGGGGTTGCAAAGAGTTGGACACAATTGAGTGACTTTCCTTTTCACTTTCAAGGATGAAAAGCTATGAGTTGGAGCTATGGAAGGTGTGGTATAATTTTGGGGTGCCCTTAGTGGGGGGCAGGAATCTGCCTGCAATGCAGGAGACCTGTGTTCAGTCCCTGGTCTGGGAAGATCCCCTGGAGAAGGGAATGGCTCCCCACTCCAGTATTCTTGCCTGGAGAGCTCCATGGACAGAGGAGCCTGGAGGGCTATGGTCAGTGGGGTTGCAAAGAGTCAGACACGACTGAGCGACAACACTGCTGGGCAGCGTGTTCCCACAGGGACGTATCCACCTCGTGGGCTCATGGCCATGCAGACATTGCCTGTCAGCTTCCCAGGGGCCCGGAAAAGCAAGTTCGGTAGCACTGGAAGAGGCAAGAAGCTGATAATGCGTGTTTTCGTGGGCGTGAGGACTATTTGGCTGGGACACAAGGGAGAAATAAAAGTGTTTCGCTTTTGGGATTTTGGCGCCTTGTGAGTTCATGACCTGGTTTGCAGCTCAGTCATGGAATGGCTCCATGAGCAAATGGATAAACACAGGCCCGGCACAGAGGCTGCGGCGCAGCGAGGAGTGGCTCCATGAGCGAATGGATACACAGGCCCGGCACAGAGACTGCGGCGCAGCAAGGAGCCAGTTTACCGTCTTGGCTGAAGAAAGACGGGAGGTGTGAGAAACCGCACAGGCTGCCACCCCAGCCCTGCAGGCCTCCGTCGAATGGTCCCTAAAGAAAATCGGGTGAAGTAGAAGTTCTCTCAGCAACTTCCGGGAACAGACCCCATGCCTTTGCTGAATATCCCACCCGAGGCCAAGATGATGAATTCTGTGCGGGTGTCTCCTCGCTGGTGTGGGTACCACGTTCTTCTGCTTCCTCTCTTCTGTGGCATCTTTACCATGTGTCTCTGCCCACACCTCTCTATGTCACTGTAATTATGAATATGTGCTGTGCTGTGCTAAGTTGCTTCAGTCGTGTCCGACCCTTTGTAACCCCATGGACTATAGCCCCCAAAGGCTCCTCCATCCATGGGATTCTCCAGGCAAGAAGACTGGAGTGGGTTACCATTCCCTTCTCCAGGGGATCTTCCCGACCCAGGGATCAAACCCCCGTCCCTTACATCTCCTCCACTGGCAGGAGGGTTCTTTACTACTAGCGCTACCTGGGAAGCCCGATTATTAATATGTATGTAATTAAATACTGTGAGATAAAATGCAGCAAAATTGGAGGGAAACAGGTGTTGCTATGGAAAGCACAGTTAAATTATTTGGAAGACTTTGACACAAACAAGATGTTATTTTAGACTTTTTCCCGATGAGAGTAGGTGAGATTGTTGTAAAGGCACAGATGACGCCTGTATTTAATTGAAAAGAGAATAAGGAAGAGAGAAAGAGAACTATAGCAACAGAGCGTTGGCCTTACGGTCATCGGCAGAGTCGGATGCCTCACACTCCAGAGGCCTTTTGGGCTGAAATCTTTATATATGGTGGTGGGTGAGGCTTTGGAGCCCAGGCTCAAAGCCATTGCTCCCACTTACTTAGGTGAGTTAGGAAATGAGATTTCTCCGAAAACTGGCATTCCATCCGTAAGATTTTCAACCCTCCTATAGGTAAGAGGTAGAGCTTTGAGGCGTCACAGCTGCCTCTGAGGAGAAGGCAGACCCTCAGGGTGGCCCCCTGTCTCTGCTCTTCTAAGGCATTTTAACTCATCTGTCAGCCTGGGGATGTGTCATGCAAGCGGGCCCCTCCACCTCTGAAAGTGAAAGTGAAAGCCGCTCAATGGTGTCCAGCTCTTTGTGACCCCATGGACTATACATTCATGGAATTCTCCAGGCCAGAATACTGGAGTGGGTAGCCTTTCCCTTCTCCAGAAGATCTTCCCAACCCAGGGATCAAACCCAGGTTTCCCGCATTGTGGGTGGATTCTTTAGTAGCTGAGCCACGGGGGAAGCCCAAGAATACCGGAGTGGGTAGCCTTTCTCTTCTCCAGCAGATCTTCCTGACCTGGGAATGGAACCGGGGTCTTCTGCATTGCAGGTGGATTCTTTATGAGCTAAGCCACGGGGGAAGCCCAAGAATACCGGAGTGGGTAGCCTTTACCTTCTCCAGCGGATCTTCCTGACCTGGGAATGGAACCAGGGTCTCCTGTTTGCAGGCGTATTCTTTACCAGCTGAGCTGTCAGCCCACCTCTGACCATGCTTTATTCTTAGTGCTGTGAAACAAAGGAGCAGTGAGGGGCGCCGTCTCTTTGGCCAAAGGATCTCAGCCCGCAGAGGGCCCTGTTTGGAACAGGGAGGCTGCCTACCACTTGCCAAAACACGCTCATTCCACCTGATGGCAGCCCCTTGCTTCCACGTTAGAAATGGGCCTGGAGCTTAGAAGATGTGGTGACAAAAAATTATCAACTCTCAGAATGGATCAAAATCCCCCTTTTTATAAAACCGATTCATTTAAGGTACTTATTTAAGTGCTGTCAACACTAGCATTCTTTTTTGTTTGTTTGTTTGTTTTACTATAACCTTGTTCTGTGCTAAGTCGCTTCAATTGTGTCTGAACTTTGCGACCCCCGCCCCCCACCACCTCCATGGACCATAACCCACCAGGCTCCTCTGTCCACGGGCTCCTTCAGGAAAGAATACTGGAGTGGGTGGCCATGCCCTTCTCCAGGGGACCTTCCCAACCCAGGGATCAAACCCATGTCTCTTACATCCTCTGCATTGGCAGGCCAGTTTCTTTTTACCACCAGCACCACCTGGTAAGCCCCCACTGTAAGTGTTCATTTTACTCTAGTGTAAATCCATGAGCAGTCAAGAGCATTCTCCACCCGGTAGACATTCACCGGTGCTGTGTTCTCTGCCAGGCCTGCTGCTGGGTGCTGCCTGGAACAGCAGGAAGAGCAGATGCGAGTTGGTCAAAGGCACAGATTCCCCCTTCCCTTCTTCCTCCCGCCCTCCATCCCTCCCTCCCTCCCTCTCTTGCTCTCTGCTCTCATTCTGTCTTCAGTTATTTGCTTCGCGTCTGCAGTGTGGCAAACACTGCATCTCTACGGATGCATCCATTGGCCCTACTCTGCTGCGTAGACTCCGCAGTTGGATGGAAGAGAGAGCGATGCGTGTCGGCCACATTGTAAAGCGCCCTTTGAGGCCCTTATGCACAAGGAACATATTGAGTGGCAGCAGAAAGGCGCTGTGTCTGCCCGGCAGATGCCGCGGGCACCGACAGGCATCCCAGGGCCTTCATCCCGGTCGGCGGGCTCCCGGCCCGGGGACGTGGCGCGGCGGCCGCACACAATGGCTCCTTGGTGTGGCCGGGCTGGCGCTCTTTCTTACACATTCTGTTGCTTCAAACAGAAACGCCACTATCTTCCTCACCCCTTTCAGAGGGAAGTTGTTTTTTTCCCCCATCTGATCCTCCAGAGCATTCTATTCTGTGCAGATGTTGGTGGCAGGATATTAGAGGCTTTCCTGGCAAACGAACAAGTCTGTCTTTCTAACAAAAATAAGCAAGCAGCCAAATGCGCAGGAGACACAGGGTTGAAAATAGCTCAAGATAGAGGCCAGCTCACTCGTATTAGAGACCTGGCCTTCGTCTCAGGGCGGACGTCATCATCATTACGTGTTGGAATTTAGCTAGAAGGTGGATTCTTCTCTTTCAACTGTCAGAGCTTTGGGAACAGATGGCTCTCTTCCTCAGGGGCACTTGGTGGCTGATTGGCAGTGTGAGGCAGAAACAGGCAGAACTGCAGAAAAATCCTATATATTGGACCCTAGCAGCCTTTTTTATTTGGATTATTTTCCTCTGAGTAATGACAGCAGAAACCACGCAAATGCAGAAACCCATCCAGAGGAGATTTTACAAGATGTATGAAAAGTCTACTAGAAAGCCATCATTATCTTCCACTTGAACGGGGAGGAGCCCCACATATAGCTGTGTCTTGTTGAAATGGCCCTGACCTGTCACGTTTAGAGTGACCCAAGTCTATAGTCCGGAGAAGGCAATGGCACCCCGCTCTAGTACTCTTGCCTGGAAAATCCCATGGACAGGGAAGCCTGGTGGGCTGCTGTCTATGGGGTCGCACAGAATCGGAGATGACTGAAGCGACTTAGCAGCAGCAGCGGCAAGTCTATAGTCAAAGCTGTGGTTTTACTAGCAGTCCTGTACGGATGTGGAGTTGAACCATAAAGAAGGCTGGGCGCTGAAGAGCTGATGCTTTCACACTGTGGTGCTGAAGACTCTTGCGAGTCCCTTGGACTGCAAGGAGATCCAACCAGTCCATCCTAAAGGAAATCAGTCCTGAGTGTTCATTGGAAGGACTGAGGCTGAAGCTGAAACTCCAATGCTTTGGCCACCTGATGCGAAGAACTCACTCATTTGAAAAGACCCTGGTGCTGGGAAAGATTGAAGGCGGAAGGAGAAGGGGATGACAGAGGATGAGATGGTTGGATGGCATTGTCTACTCAGTGGATATGAGTTTGAGCAAGCTCCAGGAGTTGGCGATGAACAGGGAGGCCTGGTGTGCTACAGTCCACGGGGTTGCAAAGAGTCGGACGTGACTGAGTGACTGAACGACAAGATCTTCAGTTAGAGAGACTGAAGGAACTGCCTGTCTATCACCACTAGTTACACGAGAACAAGAGCAGCACTGCCGTTGGTCACCCGCAGATTGTGTAACCGACCAGGACGCTATGGGACCTTCCCAGGACAGGGGTGGGGCTTACCCCATATCCTCTGCTTTAGCTCCTCTCTGAAGTACCTGTTGAATAGAGAACAGAATTTGATGCACATTTCCTGAGTTTTGCAGATGTGACACTCCCTACCCCACCAAATGGAATAAGTTGACTGCTTGATTGTCATGAATGCCTAGCCCTGGGCCTCCTGGAGCCTCAGGACTGAGAATGTTAATCCCCACGACCCAGCCCTGTTACCACATCACCCACCACACCAAATCAACCAAACAGAGAATTGTCCGAGAGCTGATCACACATCCTGAGACCCTGAGACCCTGAGAACCCATCAGGAGCTCAAGGCTTTTCAGGGCACGAGTCACTGGATCTCCTTGCTTGCCCTGCAATACAGTTTGCTTGACCTCATGGTGCTTGGGGCACATGAATGCGTGTTAACCATTGTTCCTGAGTGTTTTTATACAGGGTGTTTCATAATATACTTCAACGGAGATTTACATATGCATTGCGGAAATCCGTCCTGAATATTCATTGGAAGGACTGATGCTGAAGCTGAAACTCCAGTACTTTGGCCACCTAATGTGAAGAACTGACTCATTTGAAAAGACCCTGATGATGGGAAAGATTGAAGGTGGGAGGAGAAGGGGATGACAGAGGATGAGATGGTTGGATGGCATCACCAACTCCATGGACACGGGTTTGGTTAACTCCGGGAGTTGGTGATGGACAGGGAGGCCTGTAGTGCTGCGGTTCATGGGGTCCCACAGAGTCGGACAAGACTGAGCGACTGAACTGAACTGAATTGTTGGAGACGCAGATCAACCGTTTAAATAACTGAAAATTACAGACTGGGCTGAATCTCACCAGCAGACAGGCTCCTTGCTTGTCCACTTTCTCTTCCCTGCCTCTCTCTGCACTTCTTCATCTCCCTCTCCTCTTCCTTCCTCTAGGACAAGTCAGCACCAAGAGCAGCATGACCAGAGTGGTGGAGACGGGCCTGGGGAACCACTGCTTTGGAAACTGGGGTTTCTATGCTCTCTCCAGGCCACACAAAGCTAAGCTGATAACTTAAAAATGTGGAAGGCATGGTGAGGCTGGACCCTAAAATTTCCAAGATTAAGAGAACTTATTTTATTATGCAAGTTATAATACGACCATTGTAAAAAAAAAATTAACTGTAATACTATATATTATGAAAAAGGAAAAAAAATCACTAGTAGTCTCTAGCTAATATCACTCTTAATATTAATATTTGTTTCCAGAATTTTCTCCAGTTTTGCATGTTTGTGTGTATGATTTTTAAAGGGTGATGCTATAATTATTTACAAAAATTTGCCTTATAAATTTGCCATGCCAATATATTCCAATCTGTTTTAACATTCTTAGACTGAGCGACTTCACTTTCACTTTTCACTTTCATGCATTGGAGAAGGAAGTGGCAACCCCGTCCAGTGTTCTTGCCTGGAGAATCCCAGGGACGGGGGAGCCTGGTGGGCTGCCGTCTATGGGGTCGCACAGAGTTGGACACGACTGAAGCGACTTAGCAGCAGCAGCAGCAGTAGCACATACATACTGTGCATGTCTACAATATGTGTTTAATAATTTAATAATGCCTGTATTAATGATCAGTTCAAAGTCTGATATCTCTCATGTAAAAGCAATGCTGTGAACATTCTCATGTATATATTTGTTAATTTGTCTTCTTTATTTGGATCAATTTCTGCCAGTGGAGTTCCTGAGCCAAAAGTTAGCTGACATTTGAACTCTGATTCCTACGACCAGAGGTTTACGACCCAACAGCCCCATAAGAAGAGCATGGTATGCTGATCCCAGGCAGAGAGGGGATTTAAGTCAAAAGACGACAGGACTGAGGCCGGCTCTTCTGGCTCATGGCCCTTCTTCCGCACGTTCGCATATATTTAAACCTAGTCTGCCTTCCCAGCCAGCTCCTCTGAGACTTCTCATCACCAGGAGTCACCCTGCCCCTCTCAAGTTTCCACAGATTTCATAATTATTGAGAAAAGACTCCCAGAAAGTAAAGAGGACAAGGGAAGCGTAGTGGGTGTGAGCAGGGGAAGGCTCGCGGCGTTGGTGGGGTTGAACGGAATGGCAGGATGGAGGCGTTTAGGTGCGGCGGGGATGAGGCTTAGTAACTGGACCATTTCACCTCTGGGAGGATTTTTCTTTAGTTGGGAATATTTATATGATGATGGGAAGGGCCCAGGAGAAAGGAGGGAGACCTGAACACACAGGAGGGAACTGTCTATCAGTCATCACGCCCTTTGATTACTAAGCAGATGAGATGAATGGGATCCAAAGCAAGGCAGGGGAGGGCAAGAGGAGGCTTTCCTTCTGTGCCACAGGTCTTCTGCGTAACAAGAGGGGAGGAGGCGAGTGAGTGCCAGCTCATGGCAAGTAATAGATCGTGGATGACCTTGATGGAGGAGCTGCCCCCAAACAGCCTCATAAGGAGGGGAGCTGGGGGCTGCCCCTGACTGTCTGGGAGCCCATGGAATCACCACCAGCAGCTCCAGAGAAAAGCGTGAATCAAGGAGATCACAGTGCAACCAGAGGGAGAAGCATAGAATCTCAGAGAAGTTTTAACTTAATTTCACCATCTCCTTTCTTAGAGCTCTTTCGTTCCCCCCTAAAAATCAGCCCACAGCACCAGCCCCGCCCTGCATTTCAAGCTCTGAGTCGTGGGGGTCTCAGCCCAGGCTGCCTCTGCTCTGTCTTGGCCAGTTGCAGGCAAGCAAGCGGTCTTCCGAAGGCCCTCGCATGATGGGTGAGCATCCATTTCACCTCCCTCTTTTGAGCCCCTTACGTTTCTTATCTTGGAGGATAACGAGCCACATTCCAGTTTCATCTCTTGCATAAGAATATAAAAATATCACCATTCTACCCCCGTCCCTCCCCTTGCCCCCATCGCTGTGTCTCTTGGCCAGGGCACAGTGTCATGCTCCAGGACTAGCCCCTGGTTCACCAATCGGACATGTGTGTTTCAAAGGACACACTGAGGCCACTCCTTTGGGGCTGGCCCGCTCCCACATCTCGGGAGTGTGTGTGTGTATGTGTGTGTGTGTGTGTGTGTATTAGTGTCTCAGTTGTATCTGACTTTCTGCGACCCCGTGGACCATAGCCCACCAGGCTCCTCTGTCCATGGAATTCTCCAGGCAAGAATACTGGAGTGGGTTGCCATTTCCTCTTCCAGGGGACCTTCCCGACCCAGGGATCAAACACTGGTCTCCCACATCACAGGCAGATTCTTTATCTTCTGAACCACCATCTATTTGTTTAATAAAAGTTCTGTCTGTTTGAGCTGTTAAAAAAAAAAGGCACATTGAGGGCCTGGTTTGGATGTGAGAAGGGAAGGAAAGAGATTATTAAAGATGATTCTTAGGTCTTAAAGCAGGAAGACCAAAGACTCATCACATCATGACAAGCCGAGGAGAATTGAGAACGTTGGTTCGGGGAGGGAAGACCCTGGATTTCCTGTTGGCTTGGCTGACCTTGTAGACTCTGAGGCTCGGCCAGGGACTGGATCTCTGATAGAACCCTGGCTGCCTGCAAGCAGACCTGTGTCCGAGTGGACACAGTACCTGATATACAGCCAGACGGCCTGCCTGCAAATCCGAGTGAAAAGTCAAAGCGTTAGTTGCTCAGTTGTGCTGGACTCTTTGCAACTTTACAGACAGTCACCCGCCAGGCTCCTCTGTCCCTGGAATTGTCCAGGCAAGAATGCTGGAGTGGGTAGCCATTCCCTTCTCCAGGGGATTTTCCTGACCCAGGGGCTGAACCCAGGTCTCCTGCATTGCAGGCAGATTCTTTACCAACTGAGCCAGAGGGAAGCCCATGGAAAAGGAGCAGCGTGGTGGTTCAAGGCACAAACCTTCACGTTCCAGAAAACAGTTACCTGGAGCTGATGTGCGTGCGTGCTAAGTTGCTTCAGTCGTGTCTGACTCTGAGCGACCCTATGGACTGCAGCCCGCCAGGCTCCTCTGTCCATGGGATTCTTCAGGCAAGACTACTGGAGTGGGGTGCCATGCCCCCCTCCAGGGGATCTTCCTGACCCAGGGACTGAACCCACGTCTCTTATGTCTCCTGCATTGATTGGCAGGAGGGTTCTTGACCACTAGCGCCATCGGGGAAGCCCGGGTGAGGCCAGGCTAATCTCTCAACCTCTCCCAGTCTGGTATTCCCCGCTCTTTCAATGGGGATGATTTGGATGGTAAGAAAAGCAATGCTGTACCTCACGAGCAGTAATGAAACGGAAATAGGGTGAATTCTCTGAAAATACTTTTTTAAGCTTTATAGAGCTTTTTGTATGTCAGTTGTTATTATTACAGAACATCCCCAAATTGATTTCCCATGAGAAACAGAGTGAGCTCTAAAGCCAGATGCCATCTATAGTGTCTACTTCATAGGGTTATTGTTGGGATTAAGTAAGTGAATACGTGCAAATTCCTTAAGACAGGACCTGGCACATGATGGATGCTCAATAAGTGGGAACACAAATCCCTTCTCCTGTGAAGCTCTTGATTCTTTTCTTTTTAATTGGAGTAGAGCTGTTTCACAGCGTGGTGTTAGTTTCTGTGTAAAACAATGTGATTCAGCTGTATGGGCGTATAGGTATGTATTTGTCCCCTCCCTCCTGGACCTCCCTCCCATCCCCCCGTCCCTCCTCTCTAGGTCATCACAGAGCTCTGAACTGAGCTCCCTGGGTTCTACAGCAGGTTCCCACCAGCTATCTATTTTACACACAATAGTGTATACACACACCAGGATTCCCTGGTGGCTCAGACAGTAAAGAATCTGCCTGCAGTGCAGGAGACCCTGGTTCGATCCCTGGGTCAGGAAGATCCCCTGGAGAAGGGAATGGCTACCCACTCCAGAATTCCTGCCTGGAGAATTCTGTGGACAGAGGAGCCTGATAGGCTATGCTCTGCAGGTTCTCAAAGAGCTGGACACAGCCGAGCGACTACCACACGAGTGTGTCTAGAGCAACTCCAGTCTCCCACTCCTCCTCCCAGTCCCCACCACAGCGTCCACACGCCCCGTCTCTACATCTGCGTCTCTGTTCCTGCCGGGCAAATAGTTTCCTCTCTCTGTTATTCTTTTATGGGTCAGTGACTGGAGGGAGAATGGAGTGCAGAGCATCAAAAAATTGTCTCTCTGATTCAATAAGACAAGAAAGGCGAGCTGACTGGGGGGAAGTCCTCCAGGGTGACTTGGAAAGGAGCAGAGCTCAGCGAGGTTTCATCAGAGGTCAAAGTCCCCCAGTTCCCTCGTGTGACTCGGGGAAACACGGCCCGTCCTCTGCCTCTGGGGTCTAAGGGAAAACCTCTTTCTCAGCCTCCACAAGAGGCAAGTGAGGGCAGGCCTGAGCTGGGGCGAAAGATCTCGGTGCTGATCGCTCGCATCCCCAGGTCCCCGAGGAAGCGACGACTCAGGAGAGCGGCCCGTTCCAGTTGAGGAGCCTGTTCTCTGGAATCGCTGTTTGGATGATGGGCGGATTCCTAGGAAGCCTGGCCAAGGCTGTGAGCCAAGTGGGTGAAGGTGGAGAAGGCGGGGAGGCCGCCGGGATGGGGTGCCAGGAATCCACAGCCTGACCCCCCGCCCCGCAGGGACGCAGGATCTGCAGAAAGGTCTTCTTACTTCTTCACGACAGTCTCCTTGGATTTTGGATCTTTCCACCCGTGATAACTTAGATGCTTTCCACATGAAGCCTCTCGCCGTGAAACAGTAGAGGGAGATCAGCTTGGAATCAGGCCGCTCTTTTGACCTCTACTTCAGTCTTGGCCGGAGTCGTTCCCCTAAATTTAGCCTTTGAACGGGAGGCCGAGCCAGGTCCCCTGTGGCCGAGTGAGTAAGAGTTGGCTGTGAAAGCCTGTTTTGTCTGCATGATCTAAAGAGAATTCAGAGCCAGGGGCTCCAGGAAGCCCTGCCCCTTTCAAATCCACTGCTCCTCTCGCAGCTGTTCTGTTGGGAGCAGGGGAGGAAACAAAGAGGAAGCCTTCCTTTCTTCATCAGAGGATTGGTGTTGTTTTAAAAGAAAGAAAAAGCAAAACGAAACATCTCTAGGCAACTCGTTCTTAGAAGACGGTCTCCCTGTGGGAGAGGCCTATGTCTGAGCTCTGTGACTGCTGCAGCGCACAGGCTTGCTCCTCTGCTTTATGACTCAGCACATACTTCTGGATGAGATTGCCATGATCACTGGGTGAATTGCTCCCAGATTACCAGGTTTTCAAATACAATGCCCCAGCCAGATGCCTTTCCTGACGTGACTATTAATTTTAGGTGTCTAGTTAGCTGGGCCAGAGTGCCCAGATCTTTGTCTAAATATTATTCCAGAGGTTTCCAAGAAGGTATTTTTAACATGAGATTTTGTGTGTGTGCTAAGTCGCTTCAGTCATGTCTGACTCTTTGCAACCCCATGGACTCTTTGTGACCTGCCAGGCTCCTCTGCCCATTGGCTCCTCCAGTCAAGAATACTGAGGTCAGTTGCCATTTCCTCCTCTAGGGGAGCTTCCCGACCCAGGGACGGAACTGGAACTCGAGTCTCTTACGACTCCTGCACTGGCAGGCGTGTTCTTTAACTCTAGTGCCGCACGGGAAGCCCGGGTAAGCCGTCACTACGTCACAAACCGGGAGAACCTTCTCCCAATTTGTGTAACTCCTTTATCATCATGCCTTTTGTTTCTAGATGTCCCTCTGCCTCACTCTGCCCTCCTACGATTGACAGCTCCTTTCCCTCCTAGGGATGTCCGTGGTGTTTCCCTGACATCCAAATAAAAATAAAGGAGAAATTATGACTAAGACCTACCCTTACAGGTCACCCATTCTCATTCCAGGCACTTAGTAAATGTATGAGGAATGAGTAAATGAATTACACTATTTAATAACGTGGGTAAAAATAATCATAAAGGTTTAGGGTTAAAGAGTCCTGAGACATTACTGATTATAATCATTTGTCTGACGTTGTCTCCTCTGAGCAGCACTGAGCCATTTGCGATAATTAAAAATTTTGATTGCTAGTGTCTATCAGCATGTACCATGTTCAAAGCAAATCAGAAGGAGGTACCTAATGCTGTGGAAAGTTCACGGACCTGCTGTGCACGTGACTCCAAGCCCTTTCAGGGCCACTTAGCGTGTCCTGGGCTCCTGGACTGAGGCCATTTGCCTCTGGACCTCAGTTGCCATCATGTCTCTCCAAGTCATGCGCCCCAGCCCTTCCTAAGACTAGAAATCCTCATTAATGGGCAGCATTTTTGTTTTTAAAGCTCTTTCTGAAAAGTGGTTCTCAATTTTCCTTGACTTTATTAGAATAGATACTGAAGAGTCAGTTAAGAGTTTCCTTAGGTGTGCATATGGACGGGTCAGCTCGTCCTTGCAGACCAAGCTCCATGGGATCAGTCAGGCAAGGGCATGGCATTTACTGAAGGGTCCCATTTACCAAGGCTACCAGGAGCCTGCAGGGGATGTAAATAATTTTCGCTCACTGAATAATCCACTCACAAGTGATCATTAAGTCTTTATAATATAGCATCTGTCAGGCGAAAGCATGAGCCTGACCTCTGTGTTTGAATCTTGGCTGGGCCACATGTGAGTGGTGTGTGTCCAGGCAGGTGTTTTTACCTGCCGACGCTCAGTGTGTTCACCCGTCAATGGGCAATAGCTTCACGGACCTGGTCAGATGCGTGAGGGTTGGATTCGCCAGTGCAGGTGAAGCTCTGGACCAGTGGGGTCCTGGTGAGTGCCTGGGGTTGCCTGTGGTTGTGGCTGTGTGACTGGCCTTCACATCCAGTTCTCTATGATGGGGACATGTGTTTTTTAGAAGACAGACGATGCCCAGGCCCTCATGGGTTACATCTATTGCTGGGAAGATGTGTAAACTGTCCAACAAATGACCATGCAATTAATTCAGGCCACGAGAAAGGCCATGACAACAAACAGAGCAAGGTGACAGCAAAGAGCGTGACGAGAAGTATCTTCTTTAGAAATAGATCAGGAAAGACAATGACTGGAACGTATAAATGGCCCAGAAATCCCAGCTAAGGAAATTCCAGGAGTCTTGAGAAGGTCTGCAAAGGCCTTCTGGAAGCATTTAGTGGGTCTGACCTACTCAGGAAAGGCCAAGCACCGAGCTGAGGGACATGGGGCAGAGTGCCATCAGCAGACCATCACGGAAAACCAGCAAGCTGCCTGGCTCCAGGGCCCAGGAGACTTTGGAAAATGATGGAAACCACTTGCAAGTAGCCAGGGCAGAGCTGGGTCATGAACAGCCCCCAAAGCCAAGTGCACAGTGCAGACTGGCTCTGGGAGACACAGCCTGTCAAGGACTCTATGTGGTCACGTGATGTTAATAGTGTCTATAAGGAGCAGGACAGGTGGTGGGAGCAGCTGGACGGTCCAACCCCCACCTTCCTGTGAGGTCAGAGGACCCAGCAAGTCACATTTCATATGAAGGGTACGGGGTGCAAGGGGAACGATCCTCTCAAGGCCCCTGGCTGACTGAGCTTGAAACTGAAATGACAAATCCACAGGAGGAAAGCAGGCATGCTTGGTCGCTTCCATTGTGTCCGATTCTTTGTGACCCTGTGGACTGTAGCCCACCAGACTCCTCTGTCATGGGATTCTCCAGGCAAGAATACTGGAGTGGGTTGCCATGCCCTCCCCCAGGGGATCTTCCCACCCCAGCGATCAAACCCACGTCTCATGTCTCCTGCATTGGCCGGTGGGTTCTTTGCCACCTGGGAAGCCCCAGCGAAAAACACATATGTGTGTTGTAAAGAATCTGCCCGCAGCACAGGAGACCTTTATCCATCCTTGTTGATCACGAAGCAGAGAAATGGGTGGTGGGTGATGAGAAATGGAATATTTGCTGCCATATCCGTAAAAAAGGATGTCACAGTCACCAGCAATTGCAGCCACCATGAATGGTGAGCTGGTGAACCTTGAGGGAAGTCAGGAAGGAAAGGATGCCTGCTATCTGGCAGCCATCAGACTGCAGCCACTCCCTACGGTGAGCCCTGAGGAGACTCAGGATGTGAAAACACAAGATTCTGGCCACAGATAGCTGAGATGCATATCAAAGGAATGATTTCAGTGAGCCCAGACTCATCAGAAAAGTCACTGATGTTGAGAAAAGTTAAAGGCAGGAAGAGAAGGGGGTGACAGAGGATGAGATGATTGGATGGCATCACTGACTCAATGGACATGAGTTTGAGCAAGCTCCAGGAGTTGGTGATGGACAGGGAGGTCTGGCGTGCTGCAGTCCACGGGGTTGCTGAGAGTTGGACACAACTGAGCGACTGAACAACAACACACTCTTGCATCTTTCCGTACATAGGAAAGTGCTTCAATCCTTGAAATGCATGGTTTTCTCTTTTGATTGTCAGACTACCTGCCCTTTGTTGAAAACCTTCTATATAACCTGGATTCCCCCTCCCACTCTGGCCTCCCTGGAATTGTTCTTTCAGGGTCACTTGAGATGCTGCCTCTGAAGCTTGAAGTCCTAAAAATTCTTGCCGAATAAAACAGAACTCTCAACTTGAACATGGTGCATAATTTTTCAATAGACAGTGAGCAGAGCAGAGAAGGGAGGGTAGAAAGAAGGTGGGGGCTTTGTGGGGCAGGCCTGGGGGGCAGGAGGAGAGCAGGGACTCTGCTCCAGAGCCACTGGGACGTTCGGTGCTCCCCGAAGTATGGATGACCCCCACGTTCACACTTGAGTCCCGACACTTCTCTTTTAGAGATCTGCTGTTTTTGCTGCTCTTGAGTCACTCAGTCGTGTCGAGCTCTTTGAGATCCCAAGCTCTTTGGGATTCCCTTGTGGCTCAGACAGTAAAGAATCCGCCTGCAATGCTGGAGACCAGGTTTGATCCCTGGGTTGGGACTATCCCATGGAGGAGGAAATGGCAACCCACTCCAGTATTTTTGTCTGAAGAATCCCCTGGACAGAGGAGCCTGGCAGGCTACAGTCCACAAGGTCACTGGGCTGGACACAACTGAAGGGACTTAGCGAACACATACACACACCACACACACACATACACACACAGAAGAATTAGATTTCATTTTTCACTGAAAAAAAAAACAAAACAAAACTGTGCCAGCTGCAGATTACCCACTTCAGGTTTCTAGAAGGTTTTGGAAAGGACCAGAAGTAGACGCAGGTTAGGTGTGGTGTTGAGGGCCCAGTCCTCTTTCAGAACAAAGGAGCCCTGGAGTCACACGTCTCTAGGCCCGTTCTAGCAAGTTTGATCTTTCCATTAACCCCTGGGAAACGTAACCCCTTCCTAATGCCAGTTAATTAACCGATTCCGGTGTGTTACCAAATGGATTCCCGGCCGGCTCTGGTGTGGTCCCGGGTCTGCCACCAGCCTTTGTTCTCACACTGCTCTTCCTGTGGGTTCACATCACTGTGAATCTCAGATGAGCCGCCTAATTAATCTGCAGCGCTCCTTTGGGATGGGGGGGCCTCTGTCCATTATCTTCACTCTGCAGATAGAAACAATTTAGAGGGCTGGGCCGAGGTCACAGGAGAATTAGCAGGAGAGACAGAATGAAATTCCCGGTTCCTAAGCCCCCATCCTCTTATCCTGTTCCCTAGACAACATCGTTTGGTGCTCTTGGTATAAAATTAGTAAATGCAGCGCAAGGCCCTCCCTGCCTGGAGATGAACTAGTTTGTTTGATACACGTGACCCAGTGGCTGCGGGGCTTTAAAGATGCACAGACCAGGCCCTGACTGTGTTTATTGGAGAATCTATCATACAGGATGGTTCTTAGACCTCATCCTGGAAGCTGTCCCCACAAAAACAGTCACACACACGAGCCACCTAACATCTGGGCTCAGAGGTTCTAGGTCCATGAGGATGTGTGGTCCCTCAGGCATTTTCTTGCAAATTAAAGAAGAAAGAAAGTCGAAAATATTAGTCACTCATTCATGTCCAGCTCTCTGCAACTCCATGGAGTGTAGCCCATCAGGCTCCTTTGCCCATGGGATTCGCCAGGCAAGAATACTAGAGTGTATTGCCATTCCTTTTTCCAGGGGATCTTCCCAACCCAGGAATCGAACCTGGGTAGTCTGCATTGCAGGCAGATTCTTTACTGTCTGAGCCACCAGGGAAGCCCCAGTGCAAACACAATGTGGGTGAAATATTATGAACTCTGTGTGACCTGTGGTGACTGCAAAAGATTACCTGTGCGTGTGTGTGTGTGTGTGGGGGGGGGGGGGGGTCTTTGTTCTGCAGTCTTGCTTGACCACTGAGAGTGGTTAATGGCGATCTTATGGTGAGAGACATCTTTTCCCAACACAGCAGGAAGTGTCTCACTAGCTTTGTGTGGCTGAAGCACAGGCTTCTGATTTTTTTCAGAACTAGATGTCTGGCAGGAAAGGGTATAAACCCAAGCTGTACTTACTCAATTCAGCAAACGCACTCAGAAACACCATCTCAGGACCAGTCGGGGACTGTGAACGGACTCACAAGCAGGCAGGGCTCCCCAGGCAGACTGTCAGATGACCTTCCCCTGCGTTTATTTGGAGAATCAGAATGGCAACCCTGATCCCCTGATTTCCTCCAGATCAACAGTCCAAGAACACTCTGAGCATGTCAGAGAAGTTTATCTTAGTTTTGATATTCAGTTGACTCCAAAGGCTAGATGCCCACCCCCTCTGTTAACAAGTAAACAAGTTCTTAAGCGGATCCTGGGAACTAAGTAATGAGTGATTAGTGGCATTCCATAAAGTCACTAGAATGGAATCCCAGGGTGGACCCCAGATGAGGGGAGAGTCTTGGATAATGCAAACACATTCTTGGGATTCCAGGTTTCAGCTGGGATTCTAAGTGGCCATGGAGCTTGCTGAGCTGAGATGCTGACCAGACTCCTAGGAGGGCATATCTGACCCTATGAGCTGTTATCCAGCAGGTCAGCCTGGGCAGGATCGCTGGAACCATTCTGATATCAGTTGTGCCTGCTTTGAGAATGAACGCCATCTTCATACATAGGTCGTACAATCTATACTTTTAGGCTTACTATCAACATGCAGCCCTGAAAAACTCTACAATTGTTATTAATGCATTTGAGTTGATTTTCAAGGAAACGGGCCTTCTTTCCATTTGGAAAATTGCAGCCAATAAAAGGCATTCCATTTATCATGCACTTAACTTCTGAGACGTAACAAATAGTCCTCCTGATAATTATCAAAGCTGAATGTTCATGGGAGAAACACTCTGTCCATAAATCTAAAAAATTGCTTATCCTTATAACTGGAGCATGTCTCAAAATTTGGAAATCATTACGAGTGTTTGTTGACTAGTTAAAGCTGACACATGGTAAACAGAAATGTCGTTTATTTCATTAGAACTGAAAAAGCCCACTCCTTCCCCTCCTCCAAAGTCTGATGTTCTCTTTTGATGAATTGGTCGATTATTTCCAACAATATCATTGCACAAATAGACATTAACTTGAATGATGGTGGCATGTCACTTCCCTGGAATTGCATTCAGAAGGCCTGCCTCTGACAGCTCACGTAGTCTTGTCTTCAGGCCTGTTTTTATGCAGCAGGAAAATAGGCTTTCTCAATGGATCACTTCATCACAGGTGTCTTACCTACCTGAGAGACAGCCTCCTGTCAAGACTGGCAGACTTTCTCATGCATAAACGACCCCGCACTCCGCTGGGAGCTGAGGACATGATCAATTAGCTGAAAAGAGTTCATTTGTTTTGTGTGTCAAACCCAAGCAGAAGCCCCGAGGTCTAAGTTTTGCAAGAGACTGTGCTTTTTTGACATGTGAAAGAAAAACAAGAAAAGAAGAGAGAGACAGAGACAAGAAAGTCAATGGTGTTTCCGAAGGAGCGCCTCACGGGGATTGAGCTCTGAGAACATCAAAGCCAGTCCACTGTTGTTCGCGTAAGGAAAGAGGTGCCTAGTGGTGACGCTGGTTGGCAAGTTTACGGAGCAAAAACGCCATCTGACAGACCCTGATGCTACCTGTTGCTGCTGGAAAAGGCATCCACGCACCCTAGCTAACCTCAGAGGGTGGCCTTCCCCAGATAAAGTCACTGTGCTCAGGGGCTTACCCTTGGCTTTGAACTCCCGGGAAAGCAGATCTGTCCGTCATCCCATGATGGTCTGGATTCAGGGGAACCGATGTAAATGTCAAAACAGTAATGCACAGTGGGAGATGTGAGTGCGTAGAGGGAAATATCATGCCCTCCCTTCCTGGTGCCCCTCTAGGACAGGAGGCACCCTGGCAGTGACCACGGCAATGAAGTGAATCTCCAAGTGGCCAGGTTAGTGTAGAAAGGGCCGGGAAGAGAATGGGGTCCAGGCCCGACATCTGGCCACCCTGATTTGACCACCGAGGTCACTGCTTTACTACGGAGCTGAAGACTGATCACCATCCCTGTCTCTTTTCTCTGAATAATCATGGCAAAACGCTGGCTTTCTGGATTTCCTTCCTTCCTCAATAATCCAGGTTGGGCTTTGCCTACTTAGTTTCCAGATAGTTAAGTAACATGGACATGGTCTCACTTGACTGGAGCTGATTCACATTTTAATTTCCCCCCTTGAACCAGTCACCTTGGTTGGAGCTCTGGGGGTAGTCTGTTTTCCCTTTTTTAAATAAACTTATTTATTTATTTTTGGCTGTGGTGGGTCTCCACAGCTGTGTGGGCTTTTCTCTAGCTGCGCTGAGAGAGGCTCCTCTTGGCTGTTCCGTGCAGGCCTCTTGTTGCACCAGGTTTTCTTGCTACAGAGCATGGGCTGTAGGTGCACGGGCTTCAGCTGTTGCCACACACGCGCTCAGCAGTTGAGGCTCTCGGCCTTAGCTGCTAAGCACCATGTGGGATCTTCCCGAACCAGGATCAGATCATGTCCCCTGCAGTGGCAGACGGATTCTTTACCCCGGACCACCAGGGAAGCCCTTGGGGTATAGGGGTTCTTACGGGACAGTGTTTTTCCTGCTTATCGGGCCATTTCTCAGAGAAGAGAATATGAAGGTTCACGTTCCGCAAAACCCTGAAGTGTCAGACCTGCCCCAGCAGATGCTGTTGCTGGTGTACCTGCTGGGAGGAGAGGAGAGGAACGAGGCCCTCTGTCTCCATGAGAGCGGACTCACCAGGACCCAGCATTTGTCTCCATGAGAGCGGACTCACCGGGACCCAGCGTTGCCGGTGGCGCACGCGCCTCTCTCCCTGGAGGGAACGATGCTGTCCACCTCTGCACTCTCCTTTGCTAAGGATGCTTTCTTTGCTTCCCCACAAAGTTGCCAGACAAAAACCTGCTTGTATTTTTATTTGGACTCAGAATGTTTTACTCTCTAAAGACACGATTGGTCATCAGACCTAACATAATCAGTCATCAGGATTGCACAGGTAAGTGTCAATCATCTCTCCCTTGTTTGCAGCCCATTGCTTGGTCGAGTATCAGATACAGCAAATCGAACTCATCACGTCTGCTTTTGGCTAGTTTTTCCTAGCAGGCTGCCTTAGGTCAATTCCTCAGGGATGCGGATTGAAGAGCCTCTGACCACTGCTGCCCCAGAGTGGGGCTTGGGGTCCCAAATGAGCCTAGTGGTCCTGGGAAAGCAAAGGAAGGGGTGACAGACGGTGTGGACCCAGTTCCAAAGGCAACACTGGAAGGAGGAGCTGAGGGCGAGGGAGAGGCTGATGCCCAAAATCATGGAAACAAGGACCAAGGGAAAGGACTGATGGTTAAAGCAAGTTCTGCACATGGCACCTTGTTAGCTGCTTCTAGCTCTTCCTGAATGAGACTCAGTTTCTCACCTAGTGGGGGACCTTGTCTTTCAGGGCACACAAAGAGTCTGGTGGGTAGCTGCCTATGATGGACTTTATAGGGAATGTCAGAACATCCCTGGGAGACAATGCAATGGAAAAATTTTATTCTTTACCATTGCTCCTTGAAAGGTCCCTATACATGATTAGAAAAAGTATCCAGATAAAACTTGGGTTGGTTGTGAAAGTGTCTCCTTCAAGGAAGATGCCTGAAAAATAACAAGTTAAATTCTCTCTTGTAACTTCAGGGCTTTTCTTCTGTTAAGGTGACTTGATAGTTACAAGGATGTCAAGTATTTGGGACGGTAAAAGTGGTCCTTTTTCTTTTCTGTTTTTCCATGTTCTGTACTCAGCTTCTCTTAATGCATGTTTCACAAATCTTTATTGCCCAATAGGCAGGTGGCTTAGATGGTAAGGAATCTACCTGCAATGCAGGAGACCCAGGTTCGATTCCTGGGTCGGGAAGATCTCCTGGAGAAGGGCATGGCAACCCACTCAAATATTCTTGCCTGGAGAATCCCATGGACGAGGAGCCTGGAGGGTTATAGTTCATGGGGCTGCAAAGAGTCAGACACAACTGAATGACTAACACACACACACAGACCAAGCTGCTCCTGAACTGGGTACTCAGCTGTTTCCGTCTGGGCTTGCCTTTCCTTTCTCTGTCCTACTAGCTCTTACACATAAATATCAGTCGTAAATATTGATTGCTAATAAATATCAATAATCAAATACTTAGTAGCATGTAGCACTTAACACATGTTGCCTGGCTAAGAATTCTGACCCCATCACTCGCTAGTGATACCAACAGTGCGATGAGGGCAATTTAATTAACCTTTCATGGCCTCGGTTTTCTCATCTTTAAAAAAAAAAAAAGAGATGCTCACACTCTCTCATGGGATTCTTTGGGGATTAAACGACAATACACATAAAGCCCTGCTGATAACTCCTGCCACACAGGAATTGCTCAATCATGCCAGTTATCAAATGCACTCATTAAACACCAACTGGATATTTATCGTCCGCCTGCCACTGTCCACAATGTCACACACATCAACGGTAATTACAAGTCCATGTGGTCACATCCTCACGATAAAAGTCTTAAGAGATAAGCAAGGGATCCTGACCCTCTTTAAACAATAAACCCGGTTGATGGTCAAGAAGGTTAAGTGATTTGCCAATGCATATATGGTCTGGTCTTTTATAATTGAGCCAAGGGATATTTTCCCAATTATATTTTAAAAATACCAGATTGTTAATCATTTTGAATATCTAATCTGTAGAACTTTAGAAAGTACAGCAAAATAGGCTGAAAAAATTCAAGGTTGACCCCAGGATGTTGATGTACAAACCCAGGTCTGCGAGATTAGAAACCCTCTTGTCTTAAAAATCAAGGGATCATGGTAACACTGATAACAGTTTAGAGACTCAGCCAGAAGGGAAAGCAGAGCATCTTTAGGGGTCTTTATACAAATTAGAGAGGGTAACCTCTCCACGTGTGATCTTGTTAGAAGACAACGGTGCTGTCTGATCCCGGCAGTGTGGGGACGCCAGTCCCTCTGTTTTAGATGAGAGTTCGGTCCCATGGAACGTGACTAGTGGGACCCCACCCAGCACGCCCCACTGTAGACGAGCAGCTGGGGCCCTCTGCAGGGGCAAAGCTGTGCAGGCAGGAAGCGCCAGGGGGCAGCGGGTTAAGGGGGCTGTCCCCCACCCCCAGGAGACCACATCCCATGAAAAGTGGGCCCGTTCTGGCTGGGGGATGACAAAGAGCTTATCAGAAGTAATTCTGGGGCTATCCCTCCTTTGAATGTCCCAGGTGGATCAGCAATAGAGAATCCACCTGCAAGGCAGGAGACCTGGGTTCGATCCCCGGGTTGGGAAGATCCCCAGAGAAGGAAATGGCAACTCACTCCAGGATTCTTGCCTGGGAAATCCCAGGGACAGAGGAGCCTGGCGGACTGCAGTCCTTGGGGTCACAGAGAGTCAGACATGACTGAGTGACTGAGCACTCACCCACACATTCTCCCTTCTACGTAGGATTTCTTGCTATTCTTCTCGGGCATCTCATCAAAAGTATGAGTAAAAACGTTTTAAAACTGGCTATAATTTGCAGTCATTTGGGGTGACTTACACTTGCTGTTTTCATGAGCCTTTAGAACTGCACAAACTGACGAGGTTTCTGTGTTGAGCATGCTTCCCTTCCTGGTGTCCTTCCTTCTCTGCCTCCCTCCCTCCCTTCTTTTCCTCCTTCCTTTGTCCCTTCCTTCTTTCTTCCCTTCTAAAACTTAGAGACTGTTAGCTCTCAACTATCTTTTTACTACCAAGAAATCTGTAAATTGCTACTGATCTCAAAACTTCTTTTATTTAAACTAATATCAATGGTAAGGCACTTTTAACTTTACAATATTGTATTGGTTTTGCCATATATCAAAATGGTAAGGCACTTTTAAAGGCACTCCTTAAAGAATTATTATGGAAATCGCGAAGCGCTAAGAAGCAGAGAGAGAAGGTATTAGAAGAACTCCACAGACTAATGATTCAGCTTCGAAACTTGACTTGAGGATAGTCTCTCACTTCATCTCCAATTCTAGCTTGTACCCCCTTCCCTGATTATTCGGAAACGAATCCCATATATCGTATCAATCCTTCCGTAAATATTTCAATGAGCATCTCTGAAAGACTGCTACAAATGTAACCTCAATACCATTATTGCATACAGAAACTGAGAGTAATTCCTTACTACAATTAAGTAGCCTGGGGGTGCTCAAGTTCCCAGTTCTCTCTTTTTATTCTCTTACAGTTTGTTTGAGTCAGGATTTCCATCAAGTTACAATCATTGCACCTGCTTGACCTTTGAGTCTAAATAAAAATATAGCCCCACCTTTTTTCTTGCATCGTATTTGCTGAAGAATCTGGGATGTTTGTCCTAAAAAGATGTTTTACAGTCTACGTTTTGCTGTATACCAGCTGAGTGATTCCCTTGAATCCCGTATTTTCTGTAAATTGGTCGTTAGGCCTAGAGTTTTGATGAGATTTGGATGATAGTTTTATTTATCCCACTTTTTATGCAAAAACATCTCATAGGCAGTATTATATAAGTCTGTCAGGAGGCACATGGAGTCCAGCTATATTTCTTTTTGTAAAGAGAGCTGCCATTAATAACCTATCTAGAATAGGTTAAAAGTAATTTAGAGGTTGCAGTATGGTGATATCCTAATTTGAGCATTCCTTTTTAATTTATTGTCTATAATGTGTCTTTCCCTCATATATTATTCAATTACCCTCAGGTAGAATCCTTTCAGAATATAAAAGTGCTTGACTATATCATCTTACTTACTATTCTTCAAAATAATGAATTGTTTTCCTAGCATCCTCTAAATATGGCCAATGAGATTTATTATTATAAATACATGAATTAATATCTTTGATGTGCTTCAATTTAGTGCACTTGTTAACCTTACATTTTTGTTCAGATTTACCCACTGTGCTCACTCAGTCATGTCTGACTCTTTGCAACTCCAAGGACTATGGCCCACCAGGCTCCTCTGCCTGTGGAATTTTCCAGGCAAAAATACTGGAGTGGGGTGCCATTTCCTCTAACAGGGGATCTTCCCAATGACCCAGGGATTGAACCCACATCTCCTGCATTTCCTGCCTTGGCAGGCAAATTCTTCACCACTGAGTCACCAGTTTAGTGAAAACCTCTTCAAGGTGAATGGTGAGTTTTTTGTCCGTGAGTCCAGTGGTCCTTGCTTATTTCCTGATTTCTGGTCCTAGACTAGCCCTCTAGCCATAAACAGATACACAGCCTATACAAAATGCATGGCTTTCAGTATCAAACAAACAATAGCTCAGGAACATAATCCACGGTAGGAAAGACACTTACGAAGTCTTTCTGATGTCTTGGCTTTCTGCCTGAAAATTCTTCTGGGTCGTGGCCCAGGAATGGGAACCCAAACAGAGAGCGGGGCCCCACAGTGACGGAGATCAGAGTTTGGGAAGCTGAAGTTGTTCGTTCCCAGGTCATTTCACAAGCAATGCACACTTGGGATTTGTGGGACAGAAGAGTGGGGGACAAGGAGCTATGCAGAGAAAGAGCTTCCCTTGAGTCTGAGTGTTAGTCTGGACAACTATTAAAGAAAGATCACCACCAGGAAACTACAAACAGAAAACCTACTGAGGTTCACAGAGAGCTGGGGGGCATTTGAGTCCCACCCCGCCCGAGTGGAAAGACCTTGCTGAACCCACATGGCATTCAGTAGTGGCTCCAGAAGAGCCGTGCATCAGGAGTAGGACTATCTAGCCCTGAAAAAAAGCTACTCTAAGCCCTAACAAAGCATTAAAGACAAAGAATTAGAAGGGTTAAACTAGTGTTCGAATTAATTGCCTTCCAGAACGAAGCCCAGTGCTTTGGAAAGGACAGCAGAATCCATGCGCTGGACAATACAGACAATGTCAAGCGCCGGGTTAAAATTACTGGGTATGTGGAGAAGCTGGACAGGGGGCTCAAGACCAGGAGAAAAATTAGTTACCAGAAACAGAGCTGTGATTCCTAAAGACCAAACCTGAAGATTTCAAGTCAGTAGTGATCGTCCTACTTGCCGTTGCGTTGTGCGATCCCACAGCCACACCCCACAGTCACCAGATCCCCTGACACGAGACCCCCTACTTACTCATCACTCCCACTCCCCTTTGTTGCTTAGTTGCCAGTTTGTCATGTTCAACTCTGTGACCCGGCCAGGCTCCTCTGTCCATGGGATTTCCCAGGCCAGAACACTGGAGTGTGTTGCCATTTCTTTCTCCAGGGGATCTTCCCGACCCAGGGATCGAACCTGCACCCCTTACAGTGGAAGGCAGATTCTCTACTATTGAGCCACCAGGGAAGGCCCTGTTGGCCCTTGGGTCGGTCCTGTTCCTAAGTATTAGTCTACCTCGTGGCTTGTATTTCTTTCTGGCTGACACTAAAAGTTCTCTTGGACAGTCTCATTAATCCCTTGTCTTCAACTGCATATTTAGTTCTGCATAAAATCCTGCTTTTATAATAATAAAAATATTACAGTAATTTTTCTCATTGTTGTGCCTATATGTATTAGGGGAGCTTCCCAGGTGACGTTAGTGGTAAAGAACTGGCTTGCCAGAGCAGGAGACATAAGAGACACGAGTTCAATCCCTGAGTCAGGAAGATGCCCCTAGAGGAGGGAACTGCAGCCCACTCCAGTATTCTTGCCTGGAAAAATCCCGTGAACAGAGGAGCCTGGTGGGCTACAGTCCAGGGGTCGCAAAGAGTCAGACACGACTGAAACGCATATGCATTCGATTTCATCAAGCACTATTATATACATGATCTCCTTTGCTTTTCATGGAACTCCTGTGGGAAGGAAAATTCAGGGACTCCTTCACAAAGAAGGAAATGAGAGCTCAGAGAGATTAAGAAGTTCGTTTCTCTAGGTCACCTGTCTGGCACAGTGTAGCATATAGGATTTCTGTCTCTCGGAAACGTGCACTTTGCAAGCCTCTAGTTTCCCCACAAGGACCGAACACGTGGTGGATTATCTCACATTCAGTAGTCGTGACACTTGCTGCTAAGAAATTGGTGGGGAGTTCACTTAATTTTGGAAGAGAAAAGTCTCCTTTTTGGGCAGTGATGTGCAGATGGAGTTTCTTTGCATAATGTCTTTAAATGGACCTAGGCAGAGCCCATCAGGTGATTCATAGGCCACGTCGACATTCCAAAGAGTCAGAGGGCTCAGCGAGCCTCTGGCTTTGTCCTCTGAGCAATGTGAACTATGTGAGCTCACACGTCCTCTCGTGGAGTTCTGTGCCAACGTGGATGTTCCGTTTCATTATAGAGCGGATTCTTACCCTGGTGGAAAGAGTCAGGAAGGTCCAGGGTAACTCCAGTCTCGGGCCTTGGGTTGCTTACCCTGGAATGCACTGGTGTTCACTTTCTTTATAGGGAACCCAGCGGCTTACGTAACAAACATTTGTCACTGGCGATGACAGCTTCTTTCTGGAGTTCATGCCCCATCAGAGTAGTTAGGAATGTCCCTTTACGCAGGAATCCCTAACACACTCGCTGATGTAACCCCATCGTGTTTGTTTGCTGTCTGACTTGGAAAGTCAAAGGGTTGGACACATTTTAACTCTCAGCAGGTTGCCTTAGCACAGTCAAATATGGGTCAGACTCAGTGCCCCAGGAAAGAAGTCTGTCTGTTCCATCTCCACACACACATACACACACACACACACACACACACACAAACCACCCTGAGAAAACAGAAGTTCTGTTGAAGCTCTTTTCTGTCCAGATCTAGCTTATCACTCACAATTTTAAAGTATTAATGCAAAGCATAACTTAATCTAATAAAAAATGTTAAATCATAGCCTCTGTTATACTTGTGAATCTAGCAAACATCTTTTCTATTTTTCAGATTGCTTACCTAAATCCTGCCTGTGGGATAAGTCACTTCAGTCATGTCCGACTCTTTGTGACCCCATGGACTGTAGCCTACCATGCTCCTCTGTCCATGGGATTCTCCAGCCAGGAATACTGGAGTGGGTTGCCATTTCCTCCTCCAGGGGATCTCCTGCCCCAGGGATTGAACTCGTGTCTCCTTGGTCTCCTGCAACGGCAGCTGAATTCATTACCACTAGCACCACTTGGAAAGCTCCATATGACCACAAAATTAAAATTGTGTTTTTTTCAAAGGAGGAACAAATTTCATATTTGTAGGTATGAGCATATAAAATGCTAAAAAAATTGTGTTAGTGCCCTGTGATATAGCATTTATTTTAGTGGGTATAAAAAAAAATTAGGGGCCTCCCCTGTGACTCAGAAGGTAAAGAATCTGCCTACAATGCAGGAGACCTAGGTTTGATCCCTGGGTCGGGAAGATCCCCTGGAGAAGGGAATGACAACCCACTCCGGTATTCTTGCCTGGAGAATTCCATGGACAGAGGAGCCTGGTGGGCTACAGTACATGGGGTTGAAAAGAGTCAAATGTGAATGAGCAACTAACACACAAAATAGTATTTTGTAACTTTGCTATTTATTTCTACGTAAAAAAAATGCATGCTTGCCACTAGAAAGCAAAACTAGAGCTAGGGGAGTAAGGAGCCGAGAAAGGGTAAATTTTGGGGTCTTTTCTGAGCTCCTTTCGCCCATGTGCTTGTATCATGTAAGTAGCTCACAACAGTGGAAGTCTTGCTTTCCGCTGTTTTTTGAGTTTTGTGTTGTTTGTCGTACGCTTTTTCACACCAGGCATTCACTCAGTGCTCCACGACAGAATCCCCGTGGTGAAGCCCGTATTTCCTTTGGCAAGAGCCTGAGCTAATGATGTTTCTCGCCACCTTGAAACAGTTAGGTTTAATATGGAGGCTTGTTGTGGCAATTCAGTTGGCATGAAAACAAGATAGGGTTTGGTTGACTTATGTTTCTAGAAGATGCATGATGTTGATTTCGCTAGAAAATGTGTTTATATCAGCGGCGTAGTAAGCAGATCACTGGGAGTTTGTTTGCCAGGATGTTTGCCAAAATTTAAAGTTGAAAGTGGTGATAAAACAGCACTACGTAAGTCCCCACGTCTCACATGGAAACTCTCGAGGCCTCTGGCTGCACCAGCACCTGCCGGAAGCTTTCATTCCGCCACCTGGTAAGGACTGTAGCGCTGGGTGGCGCCTCCTTAGAGCTACAGGCTTGATGGGGGTCACAGTAATCCTGCATGGGTCTATTATCATCTTCATTTAATTAATGAGAAAACTGGGGTTCACATAATCTAAGTAATTCCTTCTCTTACTATTTTAGGAATCCGTCTCTTGTTAGCTTATGCTAAGTCTTCAAAAAGTTGGCTTCCCATGTCCATCAGTGACAAGAATGCTTATTCGAAGTCTAATGCATATTTCAATCAGGTTTGTAATGAGTCCGTTTGTTGGCCTCTGCAAACTGTGTTACAACAATGTTCCATCTAAAGGGAGAGAAGCTAGGCTCAGAACCAAGAGTCAAAGAACTGGGTACAGAGGTCAGTGCCAGCAGCTGCCTGGCTGGGTTCTGTCCTTGTAGAAGTCTCAGGTTCTTCCAACATAGGTTCCTTGTCTGTGTCATGAAGGCATTAGGTGACATAGCTTCTAGGTCCTTCCACTGCTAAATTTCTGTGCATCTGTGCTGAATCATTTGGTTACAATGCATATTCTCTTTCAATCTTTTTGCCTACTACACAATCCACGAGATAGACTAGAAATAGGTTTTGGTTAGATAGCCTAGCTGCTCTATGGGGATTGAACTCTGGTGGGCAGAATAGACTTTTAAAGGGGGGCTCTGGGAGAACCTCACGTGGCCTGGAGGACCTTTTCAGGCATGACAGAGCCCGAGGGCCACGTGCCTGTGGTCTGGCTGCCTCTGAAACCTCATCAAAACAGGCCATATATGTTCTTTTTTTCTGATTTTTGGAAGAACTTACATATTGAAAAGTTGCTTTAGCTGTCTATTTTAAAGTAACAGATTACCTGGCTGAAAATTCCCCTCCATGATGAAAATTAATTTCATTCAAATCAAACACTTAGCTAAAATGTTTTCTTCTCTGCTGATCTGAATATGTAGACTTTAAAGTAAATGTGGTCAGAATTTTATGTTTTACTGTTATAAATAATGTTGCTACTGTGTTGCTGTTTAGTCGCTCAGTCATGTCCAGCTCTTTGCAACCGCATGGACTGTAACCCGCCAGGCTCCTCTGTCCAGGGGATTCTCCAGGCAAGAACACTGGAGTGGGTAGCCTATCCCTTCTCCAGCAGATCTTTCTGACCCAGGGATCGAGCCCAGGTCTCCCGCATTGCAGGCAGATTGTTTACCAGCTGAGCTGCCAGGGAAGAGAGTAAGTTTCCTAAAAACAAAGGGTCATTTTCTGGAAAGACTATTTAGCTAACAAATTTGAGAGAACTTCCATGTAAAAAACAAGCAAACAAAAACCCCCTTTGTTCCTGACTTAGCAAACTGCGTCAATCCATCTGCAGTGAGAAATTTTCTCAAGGTGTTTGGGTCTTGCTTCTAGCCTTGAAACTTGCAAGATGTAAGGACTGAAGATGACCCAGAGCATCCTCAGGACAGACTCCAGCCATTGCCTTGAGAGAAAACTCCTGTAGTCTCAGTTAGGACCAACTCCTGACTTCCTACAGAGGCAACATTGTTTTTCTTTTGTTCTTCAAAACTCTTGCTCAAAATAATGTTTTATTTTTGGCAATTTGGGTGAAGGAGGAAGAAGATATATAAAGCTACAGTTCATAGTTTAAATCAGGTAAATGCTACCTATTTTCCTTTCCAAGCTAAAATTTTCTTTCCCTCTCTTAAATCTGACTAGGTTCCTAACAGGTACCTCTTAATCATTGTACCGCATTTCAGGCCCTTTAACTGAACCACACATTATACTTTTAATGTGAGGGAGGAAACAATTTTGTTGACAGTTCAGTAGGGAATGTATCTTTCAATAGTCTCTGATCCTTTCCAACTGCATCTCTGTTGTATCTTCAATACGGTATTTTAAATCCTGTTGTCAGAGAAGAAAATCCTCTGTGGTCTGATTGCCCAGATTTTCTTGTTGCACCCTTTCCCTCAACTAAGTGACCTCAAATGTGTTACACTTTTTCGCTGTCTTGTAATGAGCACATAAAATGCCCTTGTGAACTATTGACAGAGTTTTACTTGGAAAATAATGCCAGTATTAATTCGGAGAACTTGGAAGAAACCAATTAGCTTCCTCAAATCAACAGTTCAGATTTGCAGGTGGTGTTCAAGGGATTTTTAATAATGAACACTTACCCATATTGATCTAGAAAATGCCTAATATTGCTTTGAGCAAATCCCACTGACTCCATAGATAAGAAGTCAGACTAAATCTGGCACCTGCTCAAACAGCACCAGGCAAGGCGTGTGCCGGACTTTTCCGAGCTTCTAGGCCATCAGTCAGACTAAAAGCGTCCACTGAGTTCTCGCTTTCTGAATAAAAGACGTGAAACAAAGAGACACCGTTTTGGCCCCACCAGACTTAAGGCATTAATATAGAGAATACTAAAGAGTTGCAAAAGCATATTATACTGTGCCTGGATCCTTACATGCTCAAGGAGTGTCAGAGTTAAACTTTGAAGAGCTGAGAATAAGGAGAGATGAAGAAAAGAGTGGAGTAGAGAAGCAGCGTTGGGCAGGAATGAGAAATTCTGATAGACGAGAGCATTAAAAAAAAAAAAAATCCTTTGCAGTGAAAGCCGGGTGGATGTGGGATCAAGGCCGTGGTCATCAGCTTTCTTTTCTTTACATGACAAGTGGGTCAGTTTCTCCTGAATATGCCCCTGTCAGTAACGGGGGAGAGTCCCAGCAGCCAGAGACTGAAGATTCCTGTCTCCCCTGGGGGTCCACATGCCCTGGCTGTTCCAGGACACCCCGTCTCCCCTGCCCTGTCCCGTGTTCCTCTCCCAACGGTCTCCTCTGCTGACTTGGACTCAGCAAGTTCCTGGAACTCATTGTAAAAAACAAGCAAGCAAACAAAAACACAAGATCATTAGCAGTCATGAATGACCGGGTATCTCTACCAGGTGAAAAGTGAAGAGTGCGGGAGACTCGTTCACTCGAATTCAAAGCCACGTTTCCAGTTCTTGAAATTGGAAAGGTCATTGTTTATTTGCTCATTTTTGGCTGCACTGGGTCTTCATTGCTGCTTGCAAGCTTTTCTCTGGCTGCGGCGAGCGGGGGCTGCTGTTCATTCTGGTTTGCGGCCTTTTCACTGCGGGCGCGTCTGCTCTTGCCGAGCCCCGGCTCCAGAGCACACGCTGCATAGTGGTGGCAGCTCGGGCTCAGCTGCTCTGCGGCCGGCCTGGGGGGTCTTCCTGGACCAGGGAGGGATCCCGTGTGCCCTGCCTGGGCAGGCGCTTAACCCTGGACCGCCAGGGAAGTCTCAGAAAGGTCATTCTGAATGAACATTTTATAGCAGAAGGTCACCCCGAAACATCCTCTGACCCCCTTCCCCACCCCACCCAGGACCATTCCTATTTCATTCAAAACTAGAAGAAGAGAAAAGGAGGCGGAAGGAGGAGAAGGATGGGGAAGGAAGAGCGGAGCTGCAGCCTGAGGGTGCCTCCATGGCTGTTTCCTCAGCCAGCTTCCCTGCTGACTCCAAGTCGCTGTGCTGTGACCATTCTGCAGTCAGGACAGATTTTCTCTTGACAGATGAATTCTTCTTGCCTTTCTGATGTTGGTTACATGATACTTGCCCTGTGCCTACTACTTTTATAGAATCAGGAGCAGGAGGAGACAGGGGTATGGGTTGTGGAGGTCAGGTGTATAGTCACCACCCCCTCCCAAGTGGTCCCGTTTTGAATGCCCTGGGCCTCCGAGTACCTAAGGCTCAGAGGAAAATAAAGACACATGATGTTCAGCCTTTCTTCAGAAAAAAAAAAAATACCAGGGAGTCAAAATGCAATTGTAAGCCTTATTATTCCTTAGCATTTAATAAAGCCCCCAGTGAGAGATGTTGAACATAAAATAAGCTGGCGTGGTATCTGCTTTTTGAAAAACTGAAACTCAAAAGACAAACCAGAGAAGCCAAACTATACAGATGGGCCAAGGACTGAAGCAAATACGGAGGGAGGGGCCCCGAGGCAGATGGTCAGGTCCGTGGAGCCTTCCTTTTTTTTCCTCCAAGATAATTCTTCTGGGTAATAAGGACCACAGAACATTCTGGAAGGAACTTGAAAAACAAATTTTTTTTTGTTTGTTTCATTTGCTTGGTTGTATTTAATCAAGGTTTGCTGTAAACAGTGAAGCCAAGCTTCTCTTAATCACGCTTACCATCAGGGGGTTTCAATACAAAACTCCCACTTAAAATTATAACGCTACTTTGATGAAAAACCTTCCCAACCCATTGCATTTTACATTTTTCCTGTTGGCTTTCTAAAACAGGACTGGAAAGTGCTAATGGCGTGTTTTGGAACTCTGAGTTCTTTGTGGTTCTTTAAGCCTCGTTAAAAAAAAAATATTCGGTCCTTATCACCACTAATCAGGGCTTATGTGTGACTGGAAAATTAGACGGTTCACACGTGGCAGGCAGGCAGGAGACACGGAGGCCTGGGCATAGAAGGAAAACATGTAGACACTGCTGCGATTGCTGAGGACAGACGATTCCCCAGTACCCGTGTGGGTCTGGATGCCTTCCAAGGTATTAATAGCTGAGGGGACAGGACTGTACATTAGACTGTTTCCTCATCGGCGGGAACAGAATGTGAGCTGTGGGGACTGTGACATGGAAACTATGTGGGCTGGCTCTCCGGGGCTTTCTTTTCTCCTTTTGAGGGCTTTCTGTCCTTTGTGCTTTCACTTCCGCTTGTGGGCAAACATCTCCGTGGACGACGAACAAGAAGTGACCTCACGGAAACAGTTTGGGGATGACCTTTGACTGTTTCAAAATAACGCACCCGGATTGGGCGAGGGGGCGTCTGCTTTCCCTGGGGCTGTCTTCTTGATCCCCCGAAGAGAATAAATCTGAACCTCTCTCCCCTGAATCTTTGGGGTGAAATGCCTGTCCCGGGAAATTCTGGCCTCAGATTTCCCTCTGGTGAGAAAGAGAGCGTTTGTGTTCCCATTGAGGTTGGGATCAACTCAGAAAGGGCAGTGGGGTCTCCCACTCCCCACTCAGCCCCTCATACCAAAGCCAGCTCCTGGGCAAAAGCCAAAATGAAGGAATGAATAAAACCACAGAAGGCAACCTTTACAAGAAAATAACCTGGGATGGATAAAATAATTCCTTCCTTATTTGTTCTTTTTATTCCAGTTGTTTCTAAAATAGGGCTGTGGCTTATTTTAACTTAATTTTTATTTGTATTGGTGTATGGTTGATTTACAGTATTGTGCTGGTTTCAGGAACATGGCAAAAGGGTTCAGCTATGCATATACATATATCCATTATTTCAAACTTTCTGGGGATAAACCAGGAGATTGGGATTGATGTTTGCACAGTACTGTGTATGGAATAGATAATCAACAAGGACGCTATAGCTCAGGGAACTCTACTCAATATTCTGTAATCGCCAATATGGGAAAAAGAATCTCCTTTCAGTTCTATTGAGATATAATTGACATATGTGTGTACTCAGTCAATCAGTCATGTCCAAGTCTTTGGGACCCCATGGACTATAGCCCACCAGGCTTCTCTGTCCATAGGATTTCTCAGGCAAGAACACTGGGGTGGGGTGCCATTTCCTTCTCCAGGGGATGTTCCTCATAGAGATCAAACCCAAGTCTCCAGCACTGTTCAATATTTTTCTTTTTCTTTTTGGCAGTGCTTCTTGTGGGATCTCAGTTTTCTGACCAGGGATTGAACCTGGGGCCGTAGCAGTGAGAGCTCCGAATCCTGACCTCTAGGCCACCGGGAACTCCCCAGCACTGCCGAAGGTGTATGACATGATGAATTAACTTACAGACATCATGAAATGTACATTCATAAGTTTAGTGAACACCCACCATCCTCATATTGATCCAAGATAAAAAAAAAAAAAAAGAAAAACAGTATTTTTGCATAAGAGAAGAACTCTTAGGCTTTACTCCCTTAATAGTCTTCATGGATGACAGAGCAGGGCTAATTGTATGCACCGTGTTGAGGATTCCCTTCCTAGTATTTGTTTATCTTCTAAGTGGATGTTCGTGCCTTTTGACCACCTTCATCCAGTTCCTCCTCCCCCTCCCTACCTCTGTAAACACAAATCTGACGTCTTTTTCTACGTTGCTTTTTTGCTTTTGAAGCATAACTGACCTCCAACACGACGTTAGCTCCTGTTACGCAACATTTGCGTTGTGTGCTTGCTCAGTCGTGTCCGATTCTCTGTGACCCCCTGGGTTGTAACCTGCCAGCCTGCTCTGTCCGTGGGATTGCCCAGGCAATACTAGAATGGGTTGTCATTTCCTTCTCCAGGGAATCTCCCTGACCCACGAATCAAACTCTGGTCTCCCGCGTCTCCTGCATTGGCAGGCAGATTCTTTACCACTGCGCCACCTGGGAAGCCCCTACAGCATTAATTTTAATGCATTTCTTTGTCTATTCAAAGGGATATTACCTTTGGTATCTAACATCTAAGAATTTGTCCAGGTGTAAAACAATCTGGGTTTGGGGGTGCCATGTGGCAAGATGGGATTTTGGGGTGGCATATAACTCCATGTCTCAGAATTAGTTTATTATCGTCCGCAAGCTACCTCTTCTCACAGTGGCTAGATTTGTATGCTTTAAGTCTTACGGCTGCTACTATTACTCAAGGGTAGAGATTGTTACATACTCAGGACCTGGAGCTCTGGAATTTTCAGTTTTTGTAAACCCTGGGACCACTGTAGACTCACCACATGGTAAATTCTCAAGAATATGGGTTGTTTGATTGTTTCAAGGGCCTAAGATGCTCTCTTTGGAATGATGGCTTAGGAAGCCATTCGTTCTGCTGTCGTCGCTTCCCCCCACCCCTAGTATATTCGAGGGAAAGACGACTACAGACCAAGCAAACGCATAATGGTTTTACTTGGGGAAAAAAAAAGTTATGCTGTCTGCCTAGTTCAATTTCAGTTTTAATAGCTATCTAAGTAGTTAAAAGGCTTCCCAAGTGGCTCAGTGGTAAAGAATCCACCTGCCAGTGCAGGAGACCCAGGGAGCTCAGGTTTCATCCCTGCATCAGGAAGATCCCCTGGAGAAGGAAATGGCAACCCACTCCATCATTCTTGCCTGGAGAATCCCATGGACAGAGGAGCCTGGCGGGCTACAGTCCACGGGGTCGCAAAGGGTCAGACATGACCGAGTGAGTGAGCACACACGTGTATTTAAAATGTGCAACGAGAGAGCAGTTTAGGGGTCTTTCCTGTTGCTTTGATCTAGAATCCTTCTAGATTTTGTGGAGACTCACACAGGAATTCTTTAAATTCCCACTTTACAGTTCTTGCCACAGCTTTAAATTTCAAAGGACCTAGCAGTGTGGCTGTACCCTGAAGACGTGTGCATTTCAGGAGCTCCTCTTAGTAATACCCCTACTTGGTCAGGTTGGATGTTCTTTTCTATGAAATCATATTTTAAACCTTCCTTGCAGTTTTGAAAAAGATCCTGTTTGACTTTGATAAACCCTGGCACTCTGAATTCCTTGTGTTTCTTCGTCTTCTTCCTTGGGCTTGCTGGAGGCAAGGTCTAACACTGTCAAATCATTAAGGAGGGGGGCTTTGTTTCCAGTTCCAAATCATCTCTATTTTCATCATCCAGAAAGAAACACCACATCTTGGGAATAAATGTTACAGCCTTCTTTGAAGACAATGGGCTCATGCTCCCAGCACAGTGAATCCTTGAAGTCACTTTTCTGCTTTACTTATTTTAACATGTATATATTCTTAAAACCGACTGTACACCTCTGATGGGTTTCATTCTTTGACTGTAGACAGGCCACCTCCTCCTTTGGGGTTGACTGTGGCTTTTATATTTTTCAGTTGGAACAAAAAAAATCCTTTAGCTATTCTACTGTGGTTATTTTTCCGCCAAAATGTCGATTATCTGATTACGATGAGAATCGTAACATTTTAGAATGATCATGTAGTGACTCACTGTGCATCCTCTCAGGTTGGGCTTCCGTGGTGGCTCAGTGGAAGAGAATCTGCCTGCCAATGCAGGAGACGTCGGTTTGATCCCTGGGTTGGGAAGACCCCCCGGAGAAGGAAATGGCAGCCTCCTCCAGTACTTTTGCCTGGAGAATCCCATGGACAGAGGAGGGCTACAGTCCTTGGGGTCGCAAAAGAGTCAGATATGACTGAGGGACTAAACAACAACACATACGTCCTTTTGCCTCTCTGCTCTGCAGCACACGCACAAAGACAGGCTAACCAGGATTTAGAGCCTGGACCCTAGGGTTCCAGCCCAGAGCTCCTTATGAAGGAGCAACATCAGACCCCTTCGCTTGGCACATAGCAGGGACTGGCCTATTAATTTTTATCTTTCCCAGGGCAAAACAGAATAACAAATAGGACCCATATTTATTCTTTTTATTTCTTCGCCTCAGGGCTGTCTGAGATCACCTAGGAAAGGCTAAGTTCAGTATTTTTCTGCTGTTCCAAGGGCTGCTGCTGCACGCTTCAGTCATGTCCGACTCTGTGCGACCCCAGAGACGGCAACAGAGAGTGAAGAGACGGAGCAGTGTAAGCCCAAAGCAGTGATTTCAGATGAAACCACGGCAGCTGATGTTTGCACAGTTGACAAACTGCCATCACACGTGTCTTCCCATTTCACACTCACGCCAACTGCACACAGTAGACTTCCACGTTACCCCGCTTTTATCGTTGAGCAGATCCGGGGTCACGAGACTTGAAGGGATTTTTCACAGAAGGCGATGTATCTGACGGTGAATTCTGTTTCAGCTACTGGGTTCCTTGTCTTCCTCTCCTTCTTTAATTTTGTTCTCTCTCTCCTTTTTTAAAATGCACTTTGATTTTTTTAAAAAATGCATTTTGAATTTCACCATCTTTCCGTAAGTGAAGATAACCTGTCTGTATTTGCTATGACTTCTGATATTTTTAATTTAGGCTTTTAATGGGCAATGCCTCGGGCTTGTTTATTGATGTGGCAGGTCCTGCCTCTTGTGATTAATCGAGTCAAGTTTTCTTTTTTTAGGTTTAAATTTTTTCTTCTATTTGTTTAAAATATAAAGGTCTGTATCATTCCTCCTGTAACTGCAGCAGAAGAGCCTCAGAGTTGGCGCATGGGACCCCCTTTCAAGCCAGCTCCCGTGTTGTGTTGCTGTGAGGGCTTCCTTGCGTTCCTGTCAGCCCAGACCACCCAGGCTCACTGACTCGGAGGTGACACTGACCAATTGGAAACCTAGGTCTGTGTGCTCCGTGTATTCACTTCTAATAGGGTTTGTTAAGGTGCTTTCAGTGGACAGAGCTCGGTTGTTTTTGTTTGTTTGTTTGTTTTCTGTTTTATTCTGAAAACAAAACCAAATCTTAAACCACAGAATTCTTCCTCATGATTCTCTATGGCTCTTATTAACATGTCAACTCATCTGGGTGATTCTGTCACAAAGCAAAATAGGTTCAGAATTATGTTTATGATACCAAATTATCAGCAGAGTTATTAAGTAAAATTCAAGTTCTCTTTGGAATTCTTTTCATCTCTTTGTACATCTAGTAAAGATGTACAAAGTACTCATTCAAAAGTTAGCTGAATTAATTTCTTTAATATATGATTACACTGTTATTTTGATTAGAGGAGGAAGTGGCCACACACTCTTGCCTGGAAAATTCCACAGATAGAGGAGCCTGGTGGGCTACAGTCCACAGGGGTCCCACAGAGTCAGGAACGACTGAGAGACTAAGCACATACATTACTTGGATATGCATCTTGGTTAATTTGCAACTACTCTTAATTTCAATATTTACTTTTTTATTATTTTGATTAAATTTTACTTTTTAATAAGTAAAACACTTAAATGTGTCAATATTATACAGAAAAGATACTCAGATTTATCACGTGTATGTGTGTATGCTAAGTTGACTCTGTTGTATCCAACTGTGACCCCATGGACTGTAGCCCACCAGACTCCTCTGTCCATGGGATTCTCCCGGCAAGAACCCTGAAGTGGGTTGCCATTTCCTCCTCCAGGGGATCTTCCTGACCCAGAGATTGAACCCAAGTCTCCTGCGTCTCTTGCATTGTCAGGCAGATTCTTTACACTGAGACATCTGGGAAGCCCCCTGTAGAAGTATTACAGTCCCCAAAATCAGTGAAAGGAAACAATGATTATTAGAAACACTCATGCAAAAAAATGTTTTGACTGTTTTTTTCATTACTGACCCTCTCTGAAGCCAGACTGAAAAGTACATGCATAGAAATTACGAGCTTTAGTGGACACTTTTGCCTAGGGAGATGTTTGGAATGAGGAATGAGGTGCTTCCTAGGAGAACAGAGGTATGGAGACATGGGTTTCTGTGTCTAATGCAGATGGCAACTCTCAGCCCCCTGTTTTACCCGGAGGAAAATTTGGGGTGACATCATTCTGCCAAGTGAGGGCAGAGGATGATTTGAAATGTGTGAGTCATGAGTTCTTAAGCTCCAGAATGATAAAAAATGGAGAAATCCTTAAGTGGGGGCAGGTACAATGCAATTAATAGCAAACCTTCCAGCTGAGTCATGGGGGGGGAGGCCCTTCTGAATAAGAAAGGCTTTGGGAGCATTCGAGTTCATTGTGTACTTACATACTTAAAGGATGTATTTGTTAGAGGGGATTGAATTGCGACTCCTCTTCCTCAGTGTCCAGTAAACCCTAGGATGACGGTCATTGAGACACCACAGGGAGGGGTGCTGGTGAGTCGCTCAGTCGAGTCTGACTCTTTGTGACCCTGTGGACTGTAGCCCGCCAGGCTCCTCTGTCCATGGGATTCTCCAGGCAGGCATATTGTAGTGGGCTGCCATTTCTTTCTAAGAAACAGGTTCCTCATGCGAGGCCAGTAGGTGATTTTTCATCTGTTCCAGGGGTCTCGGCCCTTTCTGGGCTGGTTTCAGGGACACCAGCTTTTCCATGGACTGGGGGTGGCGAAGGGGTGCCTTCAGGATGACTCAAGCACATTACACTTAACGTGCACTGTATTTCTGCTATTATTATACCAGCTCCGCCTCAGGTCATCAGGCATTAGATCCTGGGGGTTGGAGACCCCTGATACAGCCAACGTGAGCCAAAAACATATGTAGGGCTGCAGACTCAAATAAGACAACTCCTCGCTGGGCCAAACACCTACTGCCAGGAGCAAAATTCAGGGATGTAGCACCTCGGACCTTTAATGAGTCTTTTCTTAGAGTCATTGTGAACAAGCAACCTTGTGGCGTTTGGGCGTCTGGGCATCAAGCATTCTGGCTCTGGAGGGTCTGCCTTTCACCTGGGGCTGGAAGGTAGGCATTTCCAGTGCCCAGCAACGAGGCAGCATCACCTCAAATTCCCTCCGTCCCTGCCCTTGACAACCTTCAGGAGCTGAGATCACGGCCATGTGGATTTCTAGCCATGTCTCTTCTCTTCTCCTTGGGAAGTTATCTTGCTTTTGAAAATATGGAACGTTATCTTCTTAAAACAGCTCCGAGGCCCAAGGGAATCACAACAGTTCTCCAAATGCAGAATTTTTATGAAGAATCCTTTCCCCTACAACAGAAATGTATATACAGTCTGTTTATATACAAAAGTATTCCAAAAATGCTCCATTTGTTATTATTAAGGTTGCTTATGTTAGTCAACAATTATGTCGGTGAACCCCAGTAGGGACTCTGCTGGGTGGACCAGCTCTCCTGATTATCATACAAGACCTCGTTTGATGGAATGTAGCTTAATAGAGCCCCCAAGACAGGTTCAATGAGAAGAACCTCACGTGATGTGACAGAGTTTACACACTTTTCCACTCATTGTTTTAGATCAGGGACCTCTTTCTCTTTGTTTGCAGCAATCTTCAAAGATCAAAACCTCCAGTTGAATTTGGTATTATTCCATTTTTCTTTAGCGCTTTGATCTTTCCCCTTGGAATTTATCAATAGTTTCATTCTTTTTCATTTTCTTTATAAACTAAGTGGGGACATCAGGAGAATGTCATCCGGGCCAGCTCTGGAGCCTTCTTTTGAAGCAAATCCGCTCCCCAGGGCTCTAGGAAAACGCAAGCAAGCAGACAGCCCTGGATGTCTGTCGATGATTAATTCAAAGGAGAGAGAAGACACATCGGATGCATTCCTATTATAAAACAACAATTGAAATAAATGCATAGGTTTATCTACCTTTGATATTTTCTTATGAGAAGACATCAAGATTTTCTTCCGCCATTGTAACGATCCAGGAAACAACATAAAATTCAGATGCTATTGTGCTGTCAGATCATACAAAATTGCTATTTGAGGTATAAATAGATTTAAAAAAACCTGAAAAGTCATCTGAGAAATTAGAACAGGTGATAGAAATGTATTATAGGCAATCTATTAAGACTTATCCTTTGAAAGTGTCATCTTTACAGTTTTACAAAGCATCCTCTGGGTTTCTGAGAAACTTACTGAAACCACAATAATGGAACATCCCAGGGGACTGTGGTACTTAGGTAAAGAGAAAGACCACAAAGGTAATTCTTCCAGGCTGTATCTCAGCATGCTCCAACCCCTTGCTAGGTGGGTAACTTTGTAACTCACAGGGTTCTTAGAACATTGTAGGATTTGTTTGATAAAGTCACTGCTTATGAATAAGATGTAAAGGAAGTACAATAGGGTGAAGAATATATTTTCAGTTTTTTGGAAGCAGTGCTAATGTTTTGGGAAACCATGAACATTGTGGAGTACCTACCATTGCACAATAAATAGAAATATAATGGCTTTCATCCCTATTACCTGGATTTTTATGTACAGCTTTGAAAAATGTAATAAAATTACGTCAAACTTTTACTTGGAACACTTTTTTTCCAACCTTTGAATGACTTTTGTTGCAAATTTCCCAATGAGAATCAAAATAAAAATCAAACTTTTAAACTTCTAACTAAAGGCATACATGTAAAAGTTGAAACAAAGGGCTTCCATGGTGGCTCAGATGGCTAAAAATCTGCCTGCAATGCAGAAGACCTAGGTTCAATCCCTGGGTTCAGAAGATCTCCTCCAGGGGATCTTCCCCTGGAATACCCACTCCAGTATTCTTGCCTGGAGAATCCCCATGGACAAAGGAGCCTGGTGGGCTATAGTCCATGGGTCTGCAGAGTCAGACACGACTGAGGGGCTTTCACCTTAGCGGTGAAATGTGTCCCACTCTGGAGTGTGGGACTTGTGGTGCGACTTGTGGGATCTTAGTCCCCCAAGCAGGACCTGAACTTGTGGCTCTTGCACTGGGAGCCGAGTTTTAGTCACTGGACTGCCAGGGAAGTCCCCCAAGTTGTAATAACCTAGAGCTCTTTCTCACGATTGGAGTTGCGTTTGATGTCTGGCTAAAAATGGGCAGGAATAGAATTTTCCCAGAAATGTATCCAAACTTCTGGACTGTGGAATTCATAATATACGTTTTGTTCAAGTCTGTAATGTTCTTATGTGAGGTTCATTTACAAATCTAAGATTTTAATTGGCTGTTGCTTTTATTGGGTAGCATAATTCTACTAAATTACATACCACTATTTAAGAATACTAATGATATATTTTTCCACTGTAGAAAATGCATTTTAAATCATTTTAACCCACTATGAACATTTTGATAGTAGCTTTTAGAGCCCCCTCATAAAGCATTTCTTTAAAGCAATGAGGCTGGGCAGTGTTTGAACACAGGGTAATAATTCATACCAATTATATTGCTAAACATAAGGTCTCAAGCCTGATCATATATCATAATTCATACCTTATGGTCTGATAGCAATTAAAATACCATCATTAAATATACTGCAAACATACATATTTGTTGAAATCTTGCTTATGTGGAATAACATTCTGTGCTTTATTACCCAGAATAGCACCCCTGTTTATTATCCTGACAACGCTGTAATTGCTAGAAAACCAGTTTGAGAGTACATTTAATACCCCCTCAGACTCGGACTTTATCTCATATTATTACAACTATTAATTTTGTTATTAATAATACTATCGTGGCTATGAATGCTTTGCGTCTTGGCTGATTTTTCCATCATGTAAGTGGAGCAGGACAATCTGCTGGGTGCAGGGTAGTGATGAACACTGAAATCTCCCCACTGTGTGGAGAAGACTTGTACTGACTGAGTCAGGAGACTGTTTTAGAAAATCTTCAAGGGGTTTGGCCTTTAGCTGTAGAAGATGAATGACCTTAGATGAGACAAAAGGATTCAGTTCAGTTCAGTTTGGTCGCTCAGTCGTGTCTGACTCTTTGCGACCCCATGAACTGCAGCAAGCCAGGCCTCCCTGTCCATCACCAACTCCTGGAGTTTACCCAAACTCATGCCCGTTGAGTTGGTGATAGCATCCAACCATCTCATCCTCTGTCCTCCCCTTCTCCTCCTGCCCTCATTCTTTCCCAGCATCAGGGACTTTTCAAATGAGTCAGCTCTTCACATCAGGTGGCCAAAGTATTGGAGTTTCAGCTTCAACAACAGTCCTTCCAATTAACACCCGGGACTGATCTTCTTTAGGATGGACTGGTTGGATCTCCTTGCAGTCCAAGGGACTCTCAAGAGTCTTCTCCAACACCACAGTTCAAAAGCATCTTCAGTGCAAAAGGATTACTAGATATTAAATATTTATTATTGCATCACTCAAGGTACCCTGAGGAGGTGATGGTCAGGATCAGATTGTAATTACACGAGCCCCTAACCGTGACGACTGATAGAACAGTGTGTCATTTGGATCCACCCGCTCCTGGGAGGCTAGCTTCATGCACAGTTCCCTGTCACAGGTCTCCACCAGAGCTGTAGCAACAGTGCAACCTCCCAAAGACCATTTAATCAGGTTTCTTGAGACAGATTCCACACAGTAAGTATAGCGTTTCAGTATATCATGTTCAAATGGCCCGGGGTTTGGAACCGTGAAGATGAGGGTTTATATTCTGAGCTCAATTAAAGCTCTGAGCTTCAATTCAGGGTCAATACTTAGACGATGAGAATTATCAAGAAGGCATAGGTCAGTATCAAGACTGGAATACCGGGTGCAAAGGCGCTGAAACAGTCACAGCTAGGGCTCTGGGCACATTTGAAACAAGGTCTCACAGGTCGAATGCCCAAACTGTTCACTCTTCCCTCTGGTCTAAATAAAAACACGGTGTGTTAGGGGCAGAGATCCAGTTCACCCCTTTCATCCGACCAGGGCCACGGAGTGCCTTCGGTGTAAAGGTGTAGCCGGGAAAGCCTGTGTGTCAAGGACAGTGGGGTCTCTGTTGTCAGGGGCTGAGGTTCGGAAGGCAGTAGGAGTAGGGCTGGGTGACACCCCCTGAGGTTGTTGGATGTCATCGGTCCTGGTGCGTCTTACCCATGTCTCAAATCCGCCTTTAATTTTCTGCGTTCCGATGCTTCCGCATCCCCGCCTGGCCGAGGCTGGAGGAATGGTCTCTCCCGGGGGCACCTAAGTCCCAGGGACAGAGAACAACCACGACCACCCCAGACACCCCACCCCCCTTCTCCATACCCTTTCCAATTCCCCAACTCCAGAGCACTGTGCCCCTGCTTGGGGCCAGCAGGCGACAACCACGGGCAGCCTCTGCACCAGAAGTCCCCGATATCCTCCGAACCCATCAGTTCTGGACATGCACGCCTCGCCTCAGCATTCCTTCCCAGGAAACCCAGGAAACGCTCAGCCCCCCAGCTCCCTTCCTCTGTCTCCTGCCCCACCCAGGAGCTTCTCCGCGTGGTCTCCTCCACTCGGTGTGCAATCTGTGAGGACACGCACTGTCTTTCAAGGGAAGGCCTCTCCTCATTTACTTGCCTATTATTATTCCCATGTAATCAACATACTATGCTTACAACTGAAGTATGTCTATCTAGTAGTTTTATATGAATAACCATAAAAATCTCTTAAACCAGGGCACTTCCCTGGTGGTCCAGTGGTTAAGACTTCACCTTCCCACGCAGGGGGTGCTGGTTTGATCCCGGGTTGGGGAGTTAACATTCCACATGCCCTAAGGACAACACCACCCCCCCCACCCCCCCGCCCCAGAAAAACAAACATAAAACAGAAACAGTATTGCAAGAAATTCAATGAAGACTTTTAAAACTGTCCACATCAAAAAACCTGTAACACAAACAAACCAAAACTCCATTGATTCTGAAGTTTGCAAGATGCTGTGAGAAGAATGCAGGGAGGTCTCCTTGCCTCCGCAGATCAGGAAGCAAAAGCAACCGAGGAAAACGACGACAGCACATTCACCACACCACGGGAGAACAGAGTTGCACCCTTTTATTGGCACAATAACTTGTCAAAGGCTGGTATGAATAAAAAGTTCCAAGATGCAAGACATGCCAGTCCCAGGCCAGCAGAAGTGCACGGAGGAGCGAGGCGGGCGCATCACCACAGGGGCGGGGTCTAGCGGGGCGAGCGGGCAGCGGAGCTCAGAGAGGACCAGAGTCTTGCGCCGCATCACTGCTCAGACCAGCCATCTCAGCCCACTTGCCGGTACCCTGGAGACCTTTGAACGGCTGTGTCACCTGCATACCCTTCAAAGGAGGGTGCATCATTTCCTGTAATCCCTACTGAAGTCAGAGGATGAGATTTCAATAAAAGGCTCACCATCCATGTGCCTGGAACACAGGGCAAGGGAAGGAACTGTCTCCCGATCAATGAATGAAACATTCGAAGACATCGGACTCGAGCTGTAAGTCGACAGAGCTTGCCACGGCGAAGCTCAAACAATGACAAGGTCCCAGGAATTTCAGGTACTTTACATCAAAAAAAAAAAAAAAAAAAAGTAGGAAAAAAAAGTTCTAGAAATGATTTTTTAAAATCTGTATTTTGAAGAAAGGGAGCACCACCCATGGCATAAAATTATAAAATACAGTAACAAACATGTAAATCATTATCAGGATTGTAATTCCCATAAAACACAAACACCTACAGAGAAATAAACCCTATGTCCTGGAGAGTGCATGAGAGGCAAACGACTGGGGGACAAGAAACACGCGGCAGGACCGTACGAACACAGGTGTGCGGTGCGGGGGCGCCGTCTGCACCAGCCTCGCCTGCGGTCCATGCTGGGCCTGGCCTTTCCCTCCCCACCTCGGAGTAGCACGGCCCGGGGACCACGGAGTCTGGAGGCTAGAGTGTATCGCCACTGAACGGGCGAGAGCGCACACACACACACAGGGAACCGCGAGCATCTGACCGGGCTGCCTGTGCTTTTGTGTGTCGGGGCAGCCTCTGTCCGTGAGCTTGGCACCCTCGGGCGGCCACCCCGCGAATCTGCAGCTGGCCGTCACAGGGTGGAGTCCCAGAACTCGGGGGGCAGCCTGCGGCAGGGGGCCCCCTCGGGCTTCCTGCACGGAGGTGGGGGAGGCGCCCGGGGCTCCCCGGGGGGCAGGATCCGGGGCCAGTCCCCCCGCTCCTCGCAGAGTCTCCGTCTCCAGTCCAGGAGCTCCCGCAGGGCCACGCTCTCATTCTCCGACAGCCTCAGCTGGTGGATAACCTGGGGGAGGAACGCAGGAAGAAAGAGGAGCATCAGACACAGCGCAAGAGTGAGACAGAGGGCAGGGTCAGCGTCAGACGCTGGGGCTCCGCTGGCTGGGGAGAGATTTTGAGCACCCCCCGAGACCATCCCAGCTCTCCTGCCCTGGGAAGTGGCATCCTACGAGAAGCTGACTTCTAAACAGCAACCTGGAAGCCAGAAAGCAATGCATCACAGGTTCAAGTACAGAAAAAAATTCAACCTCGGATTCTAGACTCAATACAAATGTCCCTCAAAACTGAAGGTGAAATAAAAAATGTTTTTGGACAAACGAGAACTAGGAAGTTTCGCTATCACAAGTCTTGCCTGTTGTGTGAACCTCAACAAAACAGGCATGATGGAAAAAAATGGAAATTCAAGAGGGAAGTGAGGACCCTGGAATTGAATACATGGGTAAACGTAAGTTATGTGTTGGGAATGTTACAGACTTTAAGTTGTACATAGAACAACACACCAACAATAGCTGCAAAAGTCAGGAGGGGTCACGTGGAGCTCAGAGGCTCTGAGGTTCTAGCAGTATTAGGAAAAAGACAAAATTAACACAATTTAAGATGAAATTAGGGTTTCCCTGGTGGCTCAGTGGTAAAGAATCCACCTGTAATGAGGGTTTGATCCCAGGGTCAGGAAGATCCCCTGGAGGAGGGCATGGCAACCCACTCCAGTATTGTTGCCCGGAGAATCCCATGGACAGAGGAGCCTGGTGGGCTACAGTCCATGGGGTCGCAAAAGCGTCAGAAAAACAACAACGATGATGAAATAAATGAAGATTCATGCTTTATTTCCTAGTGAATGTACAAAAAGAATAATGATAGAATGTGTAATTAACAAATTAATATGAAATAATAAATTTCAATTAACCTAAAAGAAAGTAAGGTGCGATATATATATGCAGAAAAATATGTGTGTATATGAATACATATATACAGGAGAAGCTATATATATATCTAGGTGAACATTATATATATAGGTGAATGCATACATGGACATACAGGTGAATATATATCTAGGTGAACATATATATAAATGAAGGCCAAGTCCTCATGAAACGGAGTTGAGCAGAACAGGATCCAAATCCCCACCCAGCAGCTGGTGCTGCTCCTCCTCTGCGGCCGGCTGGCGTGTGCTGTGCTTGCTTCCACGCTGGTGTGACCACACACCCCTCCTCCTATCGAGCACAAAATACCTCCATTCTACAGCTCATCTCCATGCGAAACTCTTTTCAACAGCTTTTCACAATGACCACAAATACAGACGAGCTGGGCAAGGTGTGACCCTCGGCTGAGACCTTCGTAACAGGGAAGACCGGGAGACTGAGTCACTCCAGACACACCCTGACCTGCAGGGAGTGACTTGCCGCAGCTGCTGATCTGAATGAGGCTTGTGGGAGGGATTTTGACAAAAAAATGTCCTAAATCCCCTGAGTCATTGCTTCACTGCGGAAAACAAAAAAAGCTCTCTATCCTTTCAAAGCTTCTCAACGTTTACTAAAAATATCTGATTTCCCAAGCACATTATAAAAGGTGAAACCTATACACACAAGGCATTAGAAAGCACTTTCTTAACGAGTATATCGATGTCTTGAATAATGTAGTGGGTACAGAAGAACATCATCTTTGAATCAACCACCAAGAGCTTTCTATGCTTCCTTGATAAGCAAAAAATCGGACTGATGTTTGCAATAATCAACTAATGCTCAGAATAAACCCTCTTATTGAGAGATCCCATGAAACTTGATTCTGTATCACAGAGATTAATAGGTATTGAGTAAAATCTAATAGGTATAGAAAGTTGCCAGAATGGCATAAATGGGATACTAAAATATTAACATTATTGATCTTCATTTTAAAAAAACATACACAACAAATCTTCACAGGTTATATCTTACACGAAGGTTAAAATTCCGTGTAAGGACAAGTGACAGGTCACTGCTGTCAACACAGTGAAGTTCAGAGGGCGTTTTAAAACGATGACCCGTGAGACAAGAAACAGACGATCAGAAGGCGAGAACGGGACACTGTGCCTAATGATCCCTAACCTGATTTATTTAGATTTATTAAATGTATCAGGCTATGAGGCACAAAGGCTGTATGTGTCACAGTGAAGGAGCTTTAATATTTTAGAATAGCGAGCACATGCAACTATGAATGTTATTTAAATGGTGGCCAAGCAATACGTGAAGAATAAAAAGTATCTGCAACGTTATCCAGCACGGTAAAAACATCTAAATCACTTTTATCATTCTTTAAATTTCATGCCCTATTGGTAGTAACAAAAACTCTTACAACTTCTCTTATCATTATTTTATATTCCACAAGTTAAGTAACATCATTAATGACACAGAATAATACACGTATTATCATTACAAAGCCAATAATGGCTTTGTAAAATTTTGGCTTCAGTGTTGAAAGGAAACCATTTCTTTCCAGGAGGAGAAGTGACCCTGGGGGTTAAGGATGTTGATGTTTCTGGGAACCTGGAGTCAGCTGGCATCACCCCAGGCCTCACTGATCCTGACACGTGGAGGATAAAGGATGGCATATTGGTGTCCTTTAAATATCTTCTCATTGCTGTAAAAGACATATCTCCAACCCACGCCACCACTTCAGACAGCTACTTCCTTACTTATTTTCTTATCTGGCATGTTTTATAGAATAGTGTTTGCACAGACAATCATTCTCTTTCCCAGAACCGGAAGGTAAGAGTTGTAGCTGTGGAAGTAAGAACGGTTCCACACCCAGCGACCTCTGCGTTCCACGTGGCACCACCCCTGGGCTGCATGAAAATGACCAACGCCCTGTTTTTAAAGAAACTTCTAGACACGTCAGTCACGTAAGCGTCTTAACATGCTGCATGTGGCATGGAGACGGAGGAGTCAACAAGAGTTTGATTCTTGTTATTAAGTTTTCCTTTCTTTGTTTTTACCATTTACCTGGGAAAAGGGGCTCTATGAAGGAAGGTCTGGAGAGACTTCACAGAGGTGGGAACTTTCAATCTGAATTTTGAATAAACGAGAGGGGCATCAGTAGAACAGGGGAAGAAAAGACTGGGGGAGGCATTTTCACACGGCCGACGCAGACAAGCACCGTTTATGACACTGAATGTCCTTCTCTAACAGGGAGTCACAAATCCACGGGGATTTGGACTCTGGTATGAGCAGGGATGTGATGGTTGACCAACCAGGACTCTGCAGCCAAGGTGTCTGGACTGGAATCCTGAATCTGCTGCCTGATGACTGTGTAACCTGGAGCAAGTGCGTTGGCTTCCTCATCTGTAAGTGGATTCCAGTAATCACACCTCAAAAGGACAGGTGTGGGCTACTCCAGTGCCCTAAAAATGTAATGAGTGCTCTGTGAATGTGAGCTGTTATGACTGTGTCATTGCTACTAATAACTGCTTGACTTGAGAAAATCCCTAAACTTTCTGGTTTATGGTTATCCTCATGACTCAGTCAGATAATGTTACACGAAAATAATTTGTGGCCCAGCTCAAACGGTAAAGAATCTGCCTGCAATGTAGGGGACCCAGGTACAACTCTTGGGTTAGGAAGATGCCCTGGAGAAGGGAACGGCAACCCACTCCAGTGTTCTTGCCTGGAGAATACCATGGACAGAGGAGGTTGGCGGGCTACAGTCCGTGGGGATGCAGAGTTGGACAGAACTGCGTGACTAACAAGGAAAACAATATAAAGTAGTCTTCTCCTTCCTTATTCATAAGATCTCAAAATAAGAGCAACACTCTGGATTTATAACATAACTGTGACATACAGGACTCTAAACTGACACATGAATGATCATATTCTGAAGCCATTTCCCTGTGGGCTGGGATCCTCATCCTTGAACGAAATCTTTTCATTTCAGCAGGTTTTTCAGAAGATTTCTTCACTGAAACAAATCCTTAGAAAATGACACTAATAACTTTATATGGGGAACAGATGGTTGCTAGACTTAACATGGTGATCCTTTCCTAACATATGCAAATAGCAAATAATTAGCCTTGACACTAACACAGTGTAGTAAGTCAACTGCATTTCAGGTAAAGCCAAAAAAACACCACGGGGAGAAACTGGGCTCTCTCCAGTCTTTCTGACAACTGCATGCAAATCTAAAGTTCCCAGCTAAAATTTCAACAGAAAAAAAAAAAAGAAAATAGTGTTAACTAAGACACTGGTGAATAGGACCTGGAGAGTTTGGTATAGGGGGTTAGAAATAATGTTTTCTTCCCATTTTTGAGAAAATCTTGCTTATTAGGTATTTAAAAGTTTAAGACATGAATAGAGACTCAATCCCCCCACCCCCAACTCCAGAATTATAAACTGTTTTGTGTCCTCTAATGTCTTCCCTGGTGGCTCGGTGGTAAAGAATCTGCCTGCCAACGCAGGAGACAAGGGTTTGATCCCTGGGTCAGGAAGATCCCCTGGAGAAGGAAATGGCAACCCTCTTCAGTACTCTTGCTTGGGAAATCCCATGGACAGAGGAGCCTGGTGGGCTACAGTCCACGGGGTCACAAAAGAGTCGGACACGACCGAGCGACTAAGACAAACAACAGACACAAGGCCATGCTTGTGTGTATGTGTGCACATAATCGTGCTGGACACTTTGCGACTCCAGGGACTGTAGCTCACCAGGCTGCTCTATCCATGAAATTTTCTAAGCAAGAACACTGCAGCGGGTTATCATTTCCTTCTGCAGCGGATCTTCTACACCCTGGAATCAAACCTGTGTCTCTTGGGTCTCCTGCATTGTCAGGCAGGTTCACTACCAGCTGAGCCATCAGCGAAGCAACAAAGAATGTATCAGTTCAGTTAGCTCAGTGGCTCAGTCATGTCCGACTCTTTATGACCCTATGGACTGCAGCACGCCAGGCCTCCCTGTCCATCACCAACTCCCGGAGCCTATTTAAACTTATGTCCATTGAGTTGGTGATGCCATCCAACCATCTCATCCTCTGTTGTCCCCTTCTCCTCCTGCGTTCAATCTTTCCCAGCATCATGGTCTTTTCCAAGGAGTCAGCTCTTCACATCAGGTGGCCAAAGTACTGGAGTTTCAGCTTCAATATCAGTCCTTCCAATAAATATTCCAGACTGATTTCCTTTAGGATGGACTGGTTGGATCTCCTTGGAGTCCAAGGGACTCTCAAGAGTCTTCCCCAAGACCACAGTTCAAAAGCATCAATTCTTTGGTGCTCAGCTTTCTTTATAGTCCAACTCTCACATCCATACATGATTACTAGAAAAACCATAGCCTTAACAAGATGGATCTTTGTTGGCAAAGTAATGTCTCTGCTTTTTAATATACTATCTATGTTGGTCTTAACTTTCCTTCCAAGGAGTAAGCATCTTTTAATTTCATGGCTGCAGTCACCATCTGCAGCGATTTTGGAGCCCAGAAAAATAAAGTCTGCCACTGTGTCTAATGTTTCCCCATCTATTTCCCATGAAGTGATGGGACCAGATGCCCTGATCTTAGTTTCCTGAATGTTGAACTATAAGCCAACTTTTTCACTCTCCACTTTCAGTTTCATTAAGAGGCTCTTTAGTTCTTCTTTGCTTTCTATCATCAGGGTGGTGTCATCTGCATATCTGAGGTTATTGATATTTCTCCCAGCAATCTTGATTCCAGCTTGTGCTTCTTCCAGCCCAGCGTTTCACATGATGTACTCTGCATATAAGTTAAATAAGCAGGGTGACAATATGTAGCCTTGACGTACTCCTTTTCCTATTTGGAACCAGTCTGTTGTTCCATGTCCAGTTCTAACTGTTGCTTCCTGACCTGCTTACAGATTTCTCAAGAGGCAGGTCAGGTGGTCTGGAATTCCCATCTCTTTCAGAATTTTCCACAGTTTATTGTGATCCACACAGTCAAAGGCTTTGGCATAGTAAATAAATAAAGCAGAAATAGATGTTTGTCTGGAACTCTCTTGCTTTTTCGATGATCCAGTGCATGTTGACAATTTGGTCTCTGGTTCCTCTGCCTTTTCTAAAACCAGCTTGAACATCTGGAAGTTCACGGTTCACATATTTTTGAAGTCTGACTTGGAGAATTTTGAGCATTATTTTACTAGTGTGTGAGATGAGTGCAATTGTGCAGTAGTTTGAGCATTCTTTGGCATTGCCTTTCTTTGGGATTGGAATGAATACTGACCTTTTCCAGTCCTGTGGCCACTGCTGAGTTTTCCAAATTTGCTGGCATATTGAGTGCAGCACTTTCACGGCATCGTCTTTTAGGATTTGAAATAGCACAACTGGAATTCCACCACCTCCACTAGCTTTGTTTGTAGTGATGCTTTCTAAGGCCCACTTGACTTCACATTCCAGGATGTCTGGCTCCAGGTGAGTGATCACACCATCGTGATTATCTGGGTCATGAAGATCTTTTTGTATAATTCTTCTGTGTATTCTTGCCACCTCTTCTTAATATCTTCTGCTTCTGTTAGGTCCCTACCATTTCTGTCCTTTATTGTGCCCATTTTTGTATAGCAGACACCAATTAGATATGAAGACGGAATGTAAGTGATATAAAGACTGACTTCTTGCAAGTTTTTGCATCCCTAAGTAGGAGATTTATAATTTGTTCACTTACTGTCAAGGGTTAAAAAAACTCACAAAATCTCTCACAACTCAGAGGGAAACACAACACGATGGAAAGGCTTAATGAGGTTTATTACATATATATCTACTTACTAATTTCTAATGGTTTTCTATTGTGTCATTAACAGAGTCCTGTGACATGAACTAATTACAAAATGAGATTCAAATTTTCTTCACTTCCTGTGGCTATGCATTTTTATGAATAATACTAATAAATGTAAATTAATAATTTGCTGCTGATTTTTACCTTAAGTCTTCCCCTTCTAGGATAAAAATAATCTTTGTTAAATAATTCATATGTAAAATCATGTTGCTGTTCATTTGTCACAGAATTGATTTTCCTATTGACTGTTCACCCAAAGGTGAAAAGAGGCATTTACTGACATTTATGGAAATTAAGAGAAGGAAGCGGCTTGGCTGACTGAATACCGAATATTAGCGTTTCAAATGCAAATCCCATTTCCACTCATGCTAACAAGATGTTGGAGGAGAAAAACAGTACAGAATGAAATTCAAAAATCAGTTTGTAAAACCAAAGTTTACCTAAATAGACCCCAATGATATGGCTTAAAATGAAATGCCCTTTAAAAAGTCTTTGATTAAAGGGGTGTATATCTCCATACATTTTGAAAAAATTAAAAAAAAAATCTGAAATCGAAACAGCATTTCTCCTTCAGGCAGAAAAAGAGTTGATCCTTCTTAATTCAGAAATGGTCATTTATACAGCAATCCAATTAAGCTCATTCTTGCTATCTTGTTTCCTGTTTTTGCCTAAGGGTTAAACAAGGAAAACTACTCTTCCAAGGAAAGAATTCTATTGGAAATAAGAGTGTGTCTGGACAGCAGGCAGTGAGGGAGCAGAGGCTTTTAACTGTTTACCTTAGTCGTGCATGTTGACCTCTTAAAAAAATTAACCACTCTCCTTTACTTTTATAATAAGTAACATTATATTCGGAGAAGGCAATGGCAACCCACTGCAGTACCTAACCCTGGCAAATCCCATGGACGGAAGAGCCTGGTAGCGCTGCAGTCCATGGAGTCACTAGGAGTCAGACATGACTGATCGACTTCACTTTCACTTTTCACTTTCATGCATTGGAGAAGGAAATGGCAACCCACTCCAGTGTTCTTGCCTGGAGAGTCCCAGGGACAGGGGAGCCTGGTGGGCTCCTGTCTATGGGGTCACACAGAGTCGGACACGACTGAAGCGACTTAGCAGCAGTAACGTCTATTATGGAGAAGGGAATGGCAACCCACTCCAGTGTTCTTGCCTGGAGAATCCCAGGGACAGGGGAGCCTGGTGGGCTCCTGTCTATGGGGTCACACAGAGTTGGACACGACTGAAGCGACTTAGCAGCAGTAACGTCTATTATGGAGAAGGGAATGGCAACCCACTCCAGTGTTCTTGCCTGGAGAATCCCAGGGACTGGAGAGCCTGGTGGGCTGCCGTCTATGGGGTCACACAGAGTCGGACACAACTGAAGCGACTTAGTAGTAGTAGTAGTAATATTATATTGGAGCACACTTAATATAATTTAAACAGACATTTATTTGCATTTTGCAGCTGATTTTAAGTTTATAGCTAAGAATAAAAATGGACTCTGATGACCAGATGCATGTTTTGTTCCTACTGATGGAAAGTTATGAAATAGAAATTCATGACTATACATCTCATGAGATAATTAACCTGTGACATTTCAGAATATGGATTTTATATGAGCTCTAGTCTCTTACCTCAATTCACTGAAAAAACACGGCAGCACCAGTATAACTGCTCTAAGATTGTAGCAAAAATTAATAACATATATTTAGTGCACATTTACAGTGATGACATATAGTAATGGGTTCAAGAACTGAGAATATATGGAAAACCATAAATCCATGTTATTGGAAGCAGAGAAAGTAAGAGTGCCACAATTCCTTTAAAAATATTTTTCCTGGGATTAAATGGGAGACTCACTGGAGGGCCCAGGAGGCATTATTAAGGACAAACAATCTGTTGGATTTTCTCTCCAAAGGACGTCTGTTTATACACTTGGCTTGTTCAAAAATCTTCCAAGCCACTGCCTTTCCCTAGCACCTACTTTAGTAGGTGCACTAAACAGCCAAGTGCACCTGCCTTAGCGTGTCACAGAGAGCCCTGTATCTCCTGACCACACTAATCACTGCAGCTTCATCATCGCTCATCTTCACACAGACTCTGTGCCAGTCTAATGAGAGGTGCCCGTCCGATTACAGAACATGCTCTGTAACCCGACGTATCTTCTCTGTAACAGCCCCAGTCTGTACACCCAAATACAGAAAGCTCTGCAGTTCTCAAAAGCCCATTCCAAACATCAACTTTGTGATCTTGTTGTATATTCTTTTTTTAACTTTTAAAAATTAAAAAAAAATAAATTGGAATATTTACAATGTTGTGTTAGTCTCTGCTATACAACTGTGTGAACCGTCTGTATGTGTACATATGGCCCCTTCCCCTTGAGACTTCCTCCCACCTCCGATCCCACCACTCTCGGTCATCACAGAGTCACATGTTATCCTAGTAAAAAATCTCATAACCATGTGAAATAAGCAGGTTAAGGATTGTTAGCCCTCTTTTCATAGATGTTGAAATTCATCTTTAAAGCCCAAACTCACTTCGCCAATCAGTGGTAGAATCTGGATTCAAATTCAAGTACATTGAGTTTAGTCAACCTTCTTAACCACACTGACTTCCAAGTTTTTCCTGTCTGCTAGTCAATGAATGCACATACTTTCAACAATTACGAGACAGAAAGTGCTGTGATGGGTTTACAGGACTTAGAAGCACACAATATGACCAGCTCCCTCAAGAGGCTTTCATTCAAAGTGAGTGATAAGATGTAAAACTCAGAGAGTTAGATGAACAAACATGCGTAAACAGGACATCAACGCAAAAACCGCATGAGGAACCATAGCATTAATTGGCCAATAAATTGCAGATACAGTGACTGTGGCTGCAAGACTGCAGAGATGCCACTCATTTCAAGGCAGCATGGCCAAGAAATATCTACTGGGCTGCGGGATTTGTATTGGAATGAAAGGATGAGTCAGACACTAAAAGAAGAAAGGCTACTTGAGTCAAGTGAATCAGGAACCCCGTCCATCCTTTTGTTCACATCTACACTGACAATGACCCAGAAACGCAGGAGACAGCGAAGCACTCTGCCATGTGGTATGCAGCTTGAGACTTAGCTCCAAGCTAGCAGTGGAGAGGGAAGTCAGAAGGGAGGCAAGATGCCGGTGTGAAAGTAAGCAAAGCAAGGGTCTCAACCACGGCAGCTAAGTACTCCACAGCCTCCAGACGACGAGGTTCACGTCCAAGGACGCTCACCCCCACTGTCCAAACAGCCAGCACCCCCACTTGCAACAGTTCGTAGGGCACAGCTCACCTGACAAGTTATTCATTTCTGAAAATATTTTTTCTGCAAACAATTACAATCTGTGTGTCATAATATTAAACATTATTAAATAAGAGTGAGAAAAACCACTTCATGAAACTGAATGCTAATAAAACCTTTAGCCCAATTCCAATAGATTTTTTAAATCAACTATAATTAGCCAAAGGGTACAGTTTAGCAACTCCATGGACTGTGAACTTAGTGCATGGGGGAATGATCTCTGTCCTCAACCTCGAGTCTCCCTCCCAAGTCTAGCTGCCCACCAGAGCCGCCCACGTGAGAATGAGAGAGAAGACAGGCAATCCTTTCTAATCATGAAATGCACAAACAGGTCCCGAAAACATTAGACCGTTTCTCCAGGGCACCCAGTGTATTACAGGGGCTGATTTTGTCCCTGATTAAAATCAAGTCTATTGATTTTGAGGGATTTCTAAGTGACCAGTTGTTAAGAACTGCAAGCTTCTGTTTTACATATGTATGACTTGGTGGGGGCACTAATGATGATTATTTTGTATTAAAATGTCTGATAAGTAACATCCCAGCAATTCTATTATCAGAAGATATCAACAGGCATTTTTTTTACTATCTTAAATAATAAAGATTGCTAAATAATGGAGGTTAAACTTATTATTTAACTTTATAATATTTAACCTTATAAAGATTAGGTTAAACTAATTATTTATAGTGCTTAATTAGGTTAGGTCTGTCTAGTCAAGGCTATGGTTTTTCCAGTGGTCATGTATGGATGTGAGAGTTGGACTGTGAAGAAAGCTGAATGCCAAAGAATTGATGCTTTTGAACTGTGCTGTTGGAAAAGACGCTTGAGAGTCCTTTGGACTGCAAGGAGATCCAACCAGTCCATTCTAAAGGAGATCAGTCCTGGGTGTACTTTGGAAGGACTGATGTTAAAGCTGAAACGCCAATACTTTGGCTGCTTCATGCAAAGAGTTGACTCATTGGAAAAGACTCTGATGCTGGGAGGGATTGGCAGCAAGAGGAGAAGGGGACGACAGAGGATGAGATGGCTGGATGGCATCACCGACTCGATGCATATGAGTTTGAGTAAACTCCGGGAGTTGGTGATGGACAGGGAGGCCTGGCGTGCTGCAGTCCATGGGGTCGCAAAGAATCGGACACGACTGAGTGACTGAACTGAACTGAATTAGGTTAAACTTAATTAATGCTAAGTCACTTCAGTCGTGTCTGACTCTGTGCAACCCCATAGACGGCAGCCTACCAGGCTCCCCCATCCCTGGGATTCTCCAGGCAAGAACACTGGAGTGGGTTGCCATTTCCTTCTCCAATGCATGAAAGTGAAAAGTGGAAGTGAAGTCGCTCAGTTGTGTCCGACTCTTAGGGACCCCATGGACTGCAGCCTACCAGGCTCCTCTGTCCATGGGAGTTTCCAGGCAAGAGTACTGGAGTGGGGTGCCATTGCCTTCTCCGAAACTTAATTAAGCACCATAAATAATTCTCAGTAGCAACATGTAAAACATTAGGCCAAATAAATGATAAAAGGTATCTATCTGATGTTTGACAGAAAACAACAAAATTCTGTAAAGCAATTATCCTTCAATTGAAAAAATAATAATTTTTTAAAAAAAGGTATCAATGTCTTTTACTCAAGCTGCTATCTGTAACTGGCAAACCACAAATACCAATGGATGACCCCAAAGAAGTATATTGCTCATGTTAAGGCTAAAATGGGTATTTCTGCTCAGTAAATGACCTTCTACATTGTTGTGACTGTACTTTGCATCTTCCAGGGTCTTGGAATATTGTGCAGCCAGCTTTTGGATGGGAAAGGAAATGGAACACTCATAGCTGAAGGGAGGTTTGTAGGAGTCATGCCTGGACAGAGTGCATATCACTGTGGCTCCCTTTCCATTGGCTAGAACTCAGTCACATGACTGTTCCCAACCACAAGGATGCTGGGAAATGTAGTCTAGCCAGGTGCCTCAAAAGAAATGGATTAGGTGGGCATTAGGTCTGCCAGGGTGCGATGTCTGGGGTGAGTGACAGCGTCTTTAAGATATAATCATGGCAAACCACTGGGTACAGACGCTAGAGAAAATAGGGAAAGGAAACCAGATGTCAGGAAGCAGTAGGAAGAAAAAGAGACAAGATTTTGCCAAAGTTGGCAACATAAGAGAGCAAATCTCTTTAATTGAGACTTCCTTCCCAAAATAGATAATAAAAATCACCTGCAAGTGTATAAAATTAATTTAAATCCACTAGGGCTTCAAAATTTAGGCTTTTTATATCATTGACTTCATGAAACTTCTTCCCAATATCATAGTTCATCTGTTTTAGAACCTATTTCTAGCAGAGTCAGAAATACGAAATGACAGTTTCAAATAATAGTGTAATCAAAGAGATCAGCAAAGAATCAGGCCCTGGAGGTCTTCTAAGGTCATAAAATAAATTCCTTCACTGATGTGGGCTGATTACGTTTTAGCACCATGGAAAACTTTCTGTTCCTTTAGCCTAAATTTTTCTTTCAAAGTTGTCAGATCCCATTAATATACAAAGCATTGATAACCTCAGATACGCAGAAGACACCACCCTATGGCAGAAAGCAAATAAAAACTAAAGAGCCTCTTGATCAAAGTGAGGGAGGAGAGTGAAAAAGTTGGCTTAAAGCTCAACATTCAGAAAATGTTGATCATGGCAATGTAAGATCATGGCATCTGGTCCCATTACTTCATGGCAAATAGATGGGGAAACAATGGAAATAGTGAGAGACTTTATTTCGGGGGGCTCCAAAATCACTGCATATGGTAATTGCGGCCATGAAATTAAAAGATGTGTGCTCCTTGGAAGAAAAGCTATGACCAAGCTAGACAGCATATTAAAAAGCAGAGACATTACTTTGCCAACAAAGGTCCGTCTAGTCAAGGCTATGGTTTTTCCAGTGGTCATGTATGGATGAGAGTTGGACTATAAAGAAAGCTGAGTGCCGAAGAATTGATGCTTTTGAACTGTGGTGTTGAAGACTCCTGAGAGTCCCTTGGACTGCAAGGAGGTCCAGCCAGTCCATCCTAAAGGAGATCAGTCCTGAATATTCATTGGAAGGACTGATGCTGAAGCTGAAACTCCAATACTTTGGCCACCTGATGTGAAGAACTGACTCCTTGGAAAGACCGTGATGCTGGGAAAGATTGAAGGCAGGAGGAGAAGGGGGTGACAGAGGATGAGATGGTGGGATTGCATCCCTGACTCGATGGACATGAGTTTGAGCAAGCTCTGGGAGTTGGTGATGGACAGGGAAGCCTGGCACGCTGCAGTCCATGGGGTTGCAAATGTCGGACACAACTGAGCGACTGAACTGAACTGACTGAACAATTAACAAGTCAGAACATCTGGGGCCCAGGTTCCCAGGGGTCAATATTCCAATTCTCTGTTATTTTGGGAGGAGTGGAATTATTTGTCTTGTATCTCCCACTTACAGAAAATGAAAATACTTGCCCTTTACTTATTTTCTGAGCAGACCAAGGTTTCCAAAGCTGGTTAATTGTTTTAAAGAAAGACAATGCAATACGATCATAACTGGTATTTTACATTTAGCCTCTTGCTAGAGTATGTAACTTAACAGCTCCCCTTTTCTAGCACTAACATGTAACTCATGGTAATTTCTATTGCTCTTCATTAAAACATGGAGTAATATGTAGATTTATTCCCTTGCAGCCTCGCTGACCATCTCAAGGTCCAGGCTGGTTGTACGCAGGGTCTCTGCTCCTTCCCACCTGAAGGGCTCCCCTGACCCCAGCCTGGCTGACACTCTGACTTTCTACTTTATCTCTGCTCAGCAAGGTTTTTGTTTTGTCATCTGATTTAAAATTGCAACCCAACCCAACCTTCCTCCACACCACTCTTGTCACTCCCAGCCCTGCTTATCCTGGCTTCTTTCTTTAAAAAAAAAAAAATATTGAAGGAATGAGAAATCAGAATCATGACTATGTTTTTATAATCTTTGGCCATGCCACACGTGGGATCTTAGTTCCCTGACGAGGGATCGCACCCGTACCCCCCTGCAGTGAAAGAAGAGTCTAGACCCCTTGACCACCAGGGAAGTCCCGTGACCAAGTGTTTAAAAAGGAGAAAGGTGACCTGCAGAGACATCATGAGATCTTTCTCCTTTTAAAAACACAGTCACCAAGTGTCCTTCAATAGTTCAGTTTGGTTCAGTCGCTCAGTCGTGTCTGACTCTTTGCGACCCCATGGACTGCAGTGGGCCAGGCCTCCCTGTCCATCACCAACTCCCGCTGTACAATGTATAATTCTGTACATTGTAAAATGTCCAAAAGCACAGTCACAATTCTGCTCTCTCATCCTTTTCATACTTCTTAAAACTGAATTTTCCTCTTTGATGACAGTCAATGTCTTCACCGGATAAAAACATCATGCATTCGAAACATCTAGGTTACACATATGGTACAATTCTATGAAGGAAACATGTAAAATATGGAATTTATTTTCGTTATTTTCCAAGTTTCTATATATCTCTACAGGACATGTTCCTTCTGTTGAAAGTGCTGCCGTTTAAACTTCTACCATCCAATTAATTTACTGCCTTCATTTCTTGCACATAATCTGGAAGTCATGAGGTGTGCATACAGATTTCCTGAAACCTCAGCTGTGTGGAAGCATGCTCTATGTTAGGTCTCCCTTGGTTAGTAGCTTATCAGTGAGATACATATGATTCCATTTGAAATGGTTGTCTAATTTCTAATTCCCAGCATGTGTTTTAGAATCACGCCTTAACAATTAAAACGAAAGGTGTCTACATTTTACTGTTTTATCTACCACACTGATTCTTTTCCCTGCCACAATACATTTCAAGCAGTCCGTGTGACAAATAAAATGGATAAAGAAAGAAGGCATTGGGTTTATTGAGTGGTCTGCAGCTCTTCATTTCTTTGATATGTGACATTACAAAAAGGTTCCTTTGATGGTTCAGTAAAACAAACCACATAACAATTTGTTTCTTGATGTGGATCAATTGCATATTGATTCTGTTCGGGCTTTCATTGGAGGCTGTGTCGAGAGGCAGTAGATATTTATTAAGCTCTCAGGCACTGGATGGCCACTATTCTATCAGAAACCATCTACAATTTCTTACAGTGAATATCTGAATACATCAGATAGTAAGAACAACTTTTAGTGCTCTTTATAAAAGCTAAAGGATATAACAGAAGCCTTGGCAAGAAATACGATAAATGGAATGAAAATTACAGATTGTAAACCATGGCATATCACTGTGAGGGAAGGAAAGAGATGGACTAGGAGTGTGGGGTTAGTAGATGAAAACCCTCATATAAAGAATGGATAAAAAACAAATTCCTACTGGCTAGTACAGGGACCCTATCCCAGCTCCTGGGATAAACCATAATGGAAAAGAAAATTTCAAAAAGTATGTATGTGTATAACTGAATCACTTTTCTGCACAGCAGAAATTAGCACAGCATTGGAAATCAACTATACTTCAATTTAAACAAAATAGAGAATAGAAAAATAAAATTAAAAAAGAAACTTGTGGCTCTAAAGTAAATTTTATAGATAAGGAGAATAAAATCAAATTTGTGTGCCAGTCAAAATTCTTCTTTGTAAGCAACAGAAACTAACTCTCACAGGCAGAAGTGTTACTGGAAAGCAAAGTAACTGGGCATGAATTTAAGAAGGGCAGTTTTGGCGGGCGGGACCCAAGGCGACCGCAGTGGCTTGTGGTCACAGACACGGGCTAACGGCTATGGCCCCTGGAGGGAGCCACCACCCCCAGGTGGCCCCCCAGGGGTGACATCTATCCTCGACCCTTCCGTTGTATGTCTGGTAACTCATAATCCGCGGTGGACAGACTGAGTGCGTGTCACAAGGATCTGTCCAGCTCTCCAAGGAGGGGAGGAAGGTGAAACCTCTCTCCTTAAATTGTCACTGTGGTCAGTGAGCAGCTGAAAACACAGCCACAGATGGCCACTACAGCCAGTTAAGACTTTTACCTTGATCCAAACCACTTTCGGTTTGATCTTGACCCAAGTCTTTCGGAAGACTTTGCCTTCCAAATTTACGTAAAAGCCAGATGCCACCCCCATCACTTTTAGTGAGTTATGGCAAGTTTCTTCTCAGAAACAACACAGAGGATCTTGACGTCCATTCAAACCCTGGACTCTGCATTTTCCCTATGATCTCTGGCAAGCTACTAAATCTATTTCTTGATTTCTTTATCTGCAATAATGTCCAGACATTTTATCTTCCTTAAAGGGATTTCATTAAAATCACTGATGATGTTAATTAAAATACAGACATCCTCAAAGAGGAATTCAATTTTTAGTCAGCATTTAATTTTATTGTGGCATGCCCAGTCGGTTCAAGGCAGATTTTATAGAATTCTTACTTAATTGCTTTACTAGAAAATCTAGAATGCAAGATGCCTGACGTGTTTATATTTCCTCTATAAACGTCACCCAAGAGGCATTTGTGCTGAGATATGTGTGGTCATTCAAGGCAGAGCTCCGCCTAACCGTGCTGGGCATCTAGCACTGACCCACATGTCTTGCCAAGAGAAAGCCTGCACCAGGCATGCAAGAAAATGAGCTTGGTTTTCCATTTCCTTAAAAAAAAAAAAGTACTATGAGATAACTGGGGGTTGCCTGCCTTTGAAAATAAGCTCTCAGTGAAAGCTGGGAATGGAAAAGTATTCCCAGGACTTCCTTGGGGTCCAGTGGGTAAGACGCTGCCTTCCAATGCAGCGGGTGCAGCTTCAGTCCTTGGTTAGGGAGCTAAATCCTACATGCTTTGTGGCCAAAAGAAAACACACACATAAAACAAAAGTAGTATTGTAACAAATTCCATAAAGATTTTAAAAATGGCCCACATCAAAAAAACTCTTAAAAAAAAAAAGACAAAACAGAAAATTAGTCCTGGTGACCTCTCCCATCTCTCTTGACAACCAAATCAATGGAAGACCAGAGGGAAATTGCCAAGATGCCTCTGTTAATGCACCTTCTTTCCAGATGAACCCTCTTCTCTGTGACCCACAGCACAGTGGAAGCCCTGGGAAGGGCGTCTCTATTGCTGTGCTCCAGCACATAGGAGTCAACCCTTTGACAAAAATCAAGCCGATGTTCTGTTCTTTGCAAGCAGGTCCCCCGTGACTTACCGTAGATAAAGCATCTGTGATGTTTACAAGGTAAAATAAGTGCATCTCTGAGGAACAGAGGGGAGATCAGCACAATCTATTATTGCAAGCAATCAGCATTTTTTTTCTATTTCAATGTCTATATATCAGCGTAAGTGATTTCAGTATATTGCCTACTGTAAGATTTATCTTTAAGATTAAAATTATTGATTTTTCTCACTACCTCATCAGTGTTATTTAGAAAAATCTCAGTTGATAATATAACTGTGCCTATATAATGTCAAATATTCTGATGGAAACTGGATCCTTAGCTGGCTAGCTGGTTTCATGGAAACATCTAGATACTTGACTTTAGATAATTTTAGTGTAGATATCTGACATAGCAAAAGTTGTAATGCAACTTCATACAAGATAATCTTGTTGCTAAAGCAATGATCTTTAATATATCAACAGTAAAATCTGTAATACATTTTTGGTTGTGTACCACCTTCAAAGCAAAGTCATATTTTTTAAAGACTTTATTTTAAAACTGAACATAAAAAGCACACTAAACTATTGATATAAATCCTTTTTCTTTCTACAAATGCTAGAGTTTATTTTTAAGTGATAATCCTCTTTCTTTTGGCAAACTTTTTGAGGCCAAACACATTATGAATACATGTGAAATCACTGAAGCATAGCAAAACAGTTTTGTGAGCTGTAAACTCATTTTGATTCTGCAGTGTTCTGATGATGGGATAGTTTGTAGATGCATTTGGATTATGTGGGATTTGAGGTGCTAACTGAGAGATAATGGCCATAAAACTACATGGGCCTCAAGCATTTTATGTCCAAGATGTCACTTAAAGCCTTCTTACTTCAGCTGAGGTCAAATGCAGGAAATATGAAGACCTTCAGTGACTGCAATGTTCTCGTCACCTGACGGTGACTCTATAATGCCACAGATAAAGTATGTCTATAATGCTTCATTTAAGACCATTTGTTAAGTTTTATGCGTTTTGGACATTCTTCTTTTAAATGTTATTCACTCAGTCATGTCCAACTCTTTGCGACCCTATGGACTGTAACCCCCCAGGCTCCTCTGTCCATGGGATTTTCCAGACAAGAATACTGGATCTTCCCGACCCAGGTATCGAACCTGGGTCTCCCACACCGCAGCCGGATTCTTTACTGCCCGAGCTACCAGCAAAGGAGCAGAAAATAAATAGGAGTCAGCCAATACAAAAGGAGCGAGAATGTTGAGAAGAAACTTAAGGCAGAGTTGGAAAAAACTGTGTTCCTAGTCCAGCGGGAACAAACGCTCTTGGTCACACCTTCACGAAACTCTTCTTGTCTTTTAGCTCCAGTTATCACAGCAAAGGTGAGCATCAGAACATCGAGGGGTCCTTACCTGAGTGGTGTGACTCTCTCTGTGTCTCTGAAAGGAGGAGGCCCCACCCCCAGACAGCCTGGAGAATCCGTCCTCTTCAGGTAATCCTACAAGGGCAACACAGTGCAGCCGTTAAGTTGCGTGTCCTTTCCTCGAATAAAGTAAGTCAGGAGCTTATTGAACAAACTGAAAGAGTGACATTCCACAGACTGCAATGAAGGCCAGTAAACACTCGATGAATAACAAAGTCCTCAGAGCAGTTTGGGAATACAGGCATTGCTGGAGGCTTAGCTAAGCAAAGAGGAAGTGTGCTGGCCAAAAAAAAAAAAAAAGATAGAATGATAGAGAAGAAAAAATGTCACAATAGCAGAGAAGTAAGCAAAGAAGGCCTGAAAGGGAGAAAGGAAACTTTTCTAGAGGCTAAAAATAAGTCTGATGAAACTCTGATGGGGGAAAAAGAGAAGCTTGTGGACAACGAGGGTGAATGGGTTCCTGGGGTTGCAGTTTGTGGGGTCGGGGCAGTTAATAGGGGAAAAATAAACCTAAAAACAAATCACGAAAAAGCAGGGGAAGGGTGGGCGGAAATCTAAGATCAGACGCAGGCTGGCATTTCCGGGGAGCTGGATGAGCAGCAGTCAGGAATGAAATGTATGGCCAGGTAGTGGGGCAAAGCTACAAGCTTGGGCTTCGTGTGAAGGAGGGGTAGCAACTGTGTGAAGGGGACATGGGGCCCGTGACAAGCGAGCTTAACGTCTGCTTCTGGAGAATTCGGTTCACTGGACTTCTTACAGAGACTGGGGACCTGGGCAAGGAGAAGAAGGCCGTGACCCACTTTTTAAAACTGAATTATCAACTGGAGGATGGCTCGCAGAATCCGGACGGAAACTCAGCTCAGCGAGTATCCAAACTCAGAACCAAGTCAACAGCAAGACCCTCTTGACACAAGGCCAGCCGAGGAAAGTCAGGGAGTATCAGAGTGCCCTCTGGGTCACAGCGCTGGGAGACGCGATCAAGAGCCAAGAGAAGTCCTGCATCTGAGGATCTCAAGTCTTAACGGGAATGATTCTTAAGAAATGGAATTCGGAAAGAAGGTACTGACAATCCTTTGTGCAGGACAGCAAAGGAGACACAGACGTCAAGAACAGACTTTCGGACTCAGCGGGAGAAGGGGAGGGTGGGACGATTTGAGAGACCAGCGCTGAAACATGTATGTCACCATCTGCAAAACAGGTGACCAGTGTGAGTTTCATGTAGGAAGCAGGACACCCAAAGCCGCTGCTCCATGACAACCTGGAGGGGTGGGGCGGGGAGGGCGGGGGGAGGGGGCTCAGGACGGGGGGACACATATACCCACGGCTGATTCATGTTGACGTATGGCCAAAACCACCACAATGCTGCCAAGTAACTGTCCTCCAACTAAAGTCAGTTAATAAATCTTAAGAAAGGACACAGCAGGACAGCTCACAGGTTATATGGAGCATGAGTGGGGTTGAACTGGATCTGGAGAAAGCAAGCATTCCCTCTGGCTGGAGGAATTGAAGGAACAGGGATGGTGGACAGGCCACAGGCTGCGAACCTTCCGGGAGGGGTGGATTTTGAAAGGTGAGGACGGGCTAAGGCAGCAGAACACGAGAGGATTCCGCATTCTGGGGGTGGCCTGCAAGACGGGCAGGGCCGGGGTGGGGACGTTGAGGGGGGTGGGCCGGGGTGGGGACGTTGTGGGGCGGGGGTGGCTCGGGAGTTAAAGGCCCTCCCATTGGTCATTTTCAACCCAACTTCCCAACTACAGTGGGGGAAACAGAATGAAATTAAGTCCCAACTAGAAGTCACTTAATATGACTTCAAAATATCTTCAAATGGAAAGGAGGCGTGGGGCAGGGCTCTCCGAATGCCTGAGGAGCCTGCTGCCCTTACAAAACTACCTTCTGCTGCTCAGAATAGATAATTGCACAATATTCCAGATTGTCAAGTGAAGGCTTGCTTCTCAGGGCAGGTAGGCTCTGAATCAGAAAGCAGCATGAGTTCCAGAGAATCTATACAATTCTCACAAACAAGGTGATGTTGTAAAACCCATAGTCGAGTACATTCCACGGATCCCAACCAAAGGCTCCATCCCCCAGTGGTCTGGATCTATTCTTGAGTATAAGAGAGAAAGCCTTTCTCCGAGGTTCCCAGAGCAGTGTGGCTGGGTCCCACTACGGCACTGGGTTCACTGTGGCCTTAGGGTCTATGCACAGAATGCAGGGCTTCCGGTCTTGTAAGTGGTCTCACTCAGTACTGCATCGTCATAGATTATCCTTACAATGTGCTGAGGATAAATACGGCACAGATTTAAAAAGGCAAATCTTCTGAGAGTGGTAAATGTAAAACCAAATGTAAGGACTCTATTCTTTTAATTGCCATTTTTCTCCCCGATGCCCAATGATAAAATCCGTACTCATTCAAGCAGCAGAAAGTGGCCTATCTAGAATTTGTTAGGTCTGTCCCCACAAAATAAACATCTTGAGATTCACAATATTTTGTTTGATATAATGACAATGTTCTAGCACTAAAAACTGTTCTCTAATCTAATGATAAATAACCACAAGTCCAGGGAATAATTAAGTATACGAGAAAAGATCTAAGCCTGTGTTCACATCAGTAAAAGACGGCAATTAAAGTAAGTGATAGCTATAATTACCCACACATAACTATATTTCAGCAAATGAACAAACAGATCATTATTGCTGGGTAGCAGAGGTAGGGTGCAGATCCTGGCATTCAAGAGAAACTGTTTTCCTCGAAAATAACACGATTTCTGATTCAATTAAAACTTCAAGTTATTTTAAGCATTTATTCCCATCTCGTGACTTTATTCAGAAAGCATATTGACTATATGCTGTTGGTTGTGAATCAGTACTGCTAACCGATTTGGGTTATAATGACCACATTCGTATCATACTTCGTATATATGTAACATACTTAGGCCACGTGATGCGAAGAGCTGACTCATTGAAAAAGACCCTGATGTTGGGAAAGATTGAGGGCAGGAGGAGAAGGAGACGACAGAGGGTGAGATGGTTGGATGGCATCACCGACTCAATGGACATGGGTTTGAGCAAGCTCCGGGAGTTGGTGGACAGGGAAGCCTGGCGTGCTGCAGTCCATGGGGTCGCAAAGAGTCAGACACGACTGAGCGACGGAACAACAGTGTATCACGTGCTGTACACACACGATACGCAGTCAGTTCTTATCATACTGACTAGAAGGGATTTTCTGACTCTGGCCTCGGCACAGGACTCACGGGTTCCTATGAAACATGTGACGCTGTTCCAATCAGTGAAGGCTGGTACTGCATCTGGTACTGCATTGCCAGAGTCTTGTGCCAGATATTTTTATAGTCATGGGAAGGTTTCATGGTGTCAACACAAGTAGGTCAACATAAACACGTCAAGTTGCTTTGAAAGGCTGAAAGCCTAGCTGAAATAACTTTCCTTTTGTGCACATAGCTCTTGAGATTTTCAAGTGATCGTCTACGAATTGCAATACAGACCTGGCGTTATTTTAAAATCTGTTCTCTGTCAGCATTTAAGGGGTAATGTATAAGTCTGTGTCCCAGGGTTTGAACATACACTCTCAGTTACATACTGAAGTTTAGAACCCCAATATTCCTAAATACCTAATTTTATATGGTTCATTTCAGGCAACATATCCCACAAAAATTTCCATTTGGTCTACAGGAGTTTTGTTTTTGTTCCACCGGTTTTGGGATTTAGTTTGATTTTTAGAATAAGACTCAGAGTTTTTGGTATTTCACGAAGCCATAGTTTTTGGCTTTTGACTCAAAACACAGACAAATTAAATATTCTGTCAGAGGGGCATGCCTATTTTCTCTTTGCTCAGGAAAGAACAGCATCACCCTAGATCAGCTAGGGAGAATGGCAGGGAGTGAAAATTTAGTAAAAATGAAGGGATATATGGTTACCGTTTTAAACATTTGTGTATTCAGCTTTGATCATACAATATATTTTAAATTCCTTATTGGTCTAGCAGCTATCCTTAAATACCCCCAAATTGAAAATACATAGTAAATTATTACCTTCATACTAGATACATGCAGGCTTTGAGAGTTGCTTATCACGAACTTGTTGACTATTGCCATCATGCAAATTCCATTTTTACTATTTTAGAAATATGTAATTTCAATGTAATGGTATACAATGTTTTTGTTATCCTTTTCTTTTTATAAAGGGTTATCATCAGAGAGTTTAGAAAGCGATGTTTTTGCTCTTTAACTTTTTATGTTGGAGTAAAGCCAATTAACAATGTTGTGATAGCTTCAGGTGAAAACAAAGGGACACAAGGCCACACATATTCATGTATGAGAAAGATTGCATCTCTGTATTTCCATCTAAACACACACACACGTAATTTCAAACATTAACATGAAAAGTTTTACACAATGCCTATTTCCATCAAGTTGGAGTAATCCAACATAAACACCTAATGTTATTTCAAGGGTGGAAAATTGGGAGATAATTCTAATATCCAACAGGTTCAGTTCGGTTCAGTTCAGTCGCTCAGTTGTGTCCGACTCTTTGCGACCCCATGAATCGCAGCATGCCAGGCCTCCCTGTCCATCACCAACTCCCGGAGTTCACTCAGACTCATGTCCATCGAGTCAGTGATGCCATTCAACCATCTCATCCTCTGTCGTCCCCTTCTCCTCCTGCGCCAATCCCTCCCAGCATCAGAGTCTTTTCCAGTGAGTCAACTCTTCGCATGAGGTGGACAAAGTACTGGAGTTTCAGCTTCACATGAGTCCTTCCAAAGAACACCCAGGACTGATCTCCTTTAGAATGGACTGGTTGGATCTCCTTGCAGGCCAAGGGACTCTCAAGAGTCTTCTCCAACACCACAGTTCAAAAGCATCAATTCTTCAGAGCTCAGTCTTCTTCACAGCCCAACTCTCACATCCATACATGACCACAGGAAAAACCATAGCCTTGACTAGACGGACCTTTGTTGGCAAAGTAATGTCTCTGGCTTTTGAATATGCTACCTAGGTTGGACATAACTTTCCTTCCAAGGAGTAAGCGTCTTTTAATTTCATGGTTGTAGTCACCATCTGCAGTGATTCTGGAGCCCCCCAAAATAAAGTCTAACACTGTTTCCACTGTTTCCCCATCAATTTCCCATGAAGTGATGGGACCGGATGCCATGATCTTCATTTTCTGAATGTTGAGCTTTAAGCCAACTTTTTCACTCTTCTCTTTCACTTTCATCAAGAGGATCTTTAGTTCCTCTTCACTTTCTACCATAAGGGTGGTGTCATCTGCATATCTGAGGTTATTGATATTTCTCCTGGCAATCTTGATTCCAGGTTGTGCTTCTTCCAGTCCAGCGTTTCTCATGATGTACTCTGCATGTAAGTTAAATAAGCAGGGTGACAATATACAGCCTTGATGTACTCCTTTTCCTATTTGGAACCAGTCTGTTGTTCCATGTCCAGTTCTAACTGTTGCTTCCTGACCTGCATACAGATTTCTCAAGAGGCAGATCAGGTAGGACTCGCTTATTTAAGTCATGGTAGTTGTATCTGATGAGAAGCTATGCATTGCATACATTAATGACCAGCGGTCAACAACACAGATATGCATTGCTCACCTAGAGACAGACCACCTGAGATCCCTCAGGGAAAAAAGCAGGTGGTTCAAGCCATGGGTAGAGTGTAGCTCAAGCTTTGTTAAAAAAACCAAACATCTTATATAAGCACACAGATACATTTGTATGAAAAAAATACAGAATTCTACAAAGTGGAATATGAGACATGTTTTGGGGATTTTCAGGTAATATAAGGAATAGTACTTATTGTTTATTCTCTCCTGTATTTTTCAAATTGTCACATAAACATGTAGTTCCTATAACCTGCATAAAATGAAAACACCACGTGAAGAGTAAGAGATTACTTAAGAAGGCTGCTCAAGTCGGAGATAAAACTTAGGAAGACCCGTGCTGCGGGACCCCAGGTGCTGGTGCCGTCTCTGCCTGGTGTTGGCAGTAACACAGTTCTGGGTAACTGCAGGTCCTCTCCCTAGAAATCTTTACGGCTGGTATAAAAATCCTTCCGTGTCTTCCCTGTGTCATTTCCTTACAAGGCACCAGAAAGCCGCCATCCTATGAGTCAGCACTTCCAACCCTTACATGTGATCCCTGCTTAATATTGGGGTTGTGGGTGGCCAGCATTCAGAACCAGCTTGGGGCGTTTTCCACGTGTGTGCCACTGAACCAGTCTTGCTGCTGGGTGCCAACAGAACCTTCCCACATTACCCTGGGATCCTTCATGCCAAGCTTGAACAAACCCCGCTCCAGTCACCTCCCCACCCCATGACTCCTCCTAAGGAAAGCGAGACTGGTGATGCAAATTGCCTGCTAGATTTTATCCAAGATCCATTTGCCTCCTCCTGCTGGGCAGGTCAGCAATGAGCATCCTTGGGTGAGCAACATTCTCAGATGAAAAACTACACACACCCTATGACCTTACGTGGACCTGGAGGGAAGTCAGAGAAAGTAGGGTAAAGCCAGGGTACCACTATCCTGGCTACCAAACGGCCTTTGGGAAATACCTTCCCACCTTCCTGCTCCCTCATTTTAAAAAATATGGTATTTCATTGTCTTTGAATGTCCACTGATTCTTTGAAGGTAATTTGTCTTTGTATTTTAATCTCTGGCTGCTTTAAAGAATCTGCCTGCAATGTGGGAGACCCGGGTTCAATCCCTGGGTTGGGAAGATCTCCTGGAGAAGGGAAAGGCCTGGAGAATTCCATGGACTATACAGTCCATGGGGTTGCAAAGAGTTCGACACTACTGAGCGAATTTCACTTTCAGTGGCTGCTTTTAAGATTCACACTTGGTTTACTATGATATGCCCAGGTGTGGTTTTGTTTGTTTTTATTCTACTCAGCATTTTATTTATTTTTTAAAAAGTCACACTTACAGACAGAAAGATTCACCTTTATCGTACATGCTGTGCTGTGCTTAGTCGCTCAGTCATATCTGAGTCTTTGCGACCCCATGGACTGTAGCCTGCCAGGTTCCTCTGTCCATGGGATTCTCCAGGTTAGAATACTGGAGTGGGTTGCCATGCCCTCCTCCAGAGGATCTTCCTGACCCAGGGACTGAACCCAGGTCTCCCGCATTGCTGGCAGATTCTTCATCGTCTGAGCCACCAGGGAAGCCTGAATTTATAGGAACACACTCACTCCTGTTTGTTAATATCACATTCCCGTCTGCAGTCTGCTGTGGTCTTAACATCTCTGTCCCCCTAAAATCCATACGTTGGAATTCTAGCCCCAATGTGGTGGCATTGGGATGTAGAACCTTTGGGGGGTAACCAGGTCCCTGAAGGTCTGTGTCCCCCTAAAACTCACATGTTGAAATTCTAACCCCAAAGTGGTGGTGTTAGGAGGTGGGATCAACCTTTGGGATGATTAGGTCCTGAGGGTGGAGGCCCCACAAATGGGGTTAGTGCCCTTATAAAAGCAGCCCCAGGGAGCTGGCTACCTTCTTCCCTCCACCACTTGGGGACAAGCAAGAAGCCGGCCACCTGCAGCCTACAGGAGGGCTGCCACCCAAACCGGCGCCCTAACCTTGAACTCCAGCCCCCACCACTGCGGCCACGAAGCCACTGCTCCTCACAGACCGGCCGGCCTGGATGTTTCCTTACAGCAGCCCAGCCCAGTCTCCGGCAGCCCACTCATCTCTCACTGTCCCTGTGCCTGCATTTTCCAAAATGTCAAATAAATGGACTCAGAATCTTCGGATGTTTTTTTTTGCAGTGCAAAGCCTTCGTGATGCACACGTTTTTGTCACCTGCAGTAGCGGTTTATCCTTTTTTATTGCAGAGTTCATCCATGGGCTGGGCAGCCTGTGAAGTGGTCCCTGATGGGCCCACCTGGAGGCACTCACCCCTCACAGAACCCCCTCCCATGAGTTGACTGGACGTGTGGCCCAAACTCAACAAGCTGGACGTGGCCGGAGCGCTGGCTGTCTACTCCAGGAGCAGCCGTGCGGTGAGTGTGGCTTCCACCCCGGGGGCTCTTCCCAGCTTCCTGTGGACAGCTTGCTCTGGGGGAAGCCCCGGCCCTGTCGTGAGGCCTCCCTTGTGGAGATGCTTGAGCAAGTGATACTGAAGCTGGGCCATCTCTCCAGCTAGCCTCAAGAAGCCTGCAGTTCCAGCTGATGGCTGATCACTTCCCCGTGAGAGACCCTGAACCCAAGGCACTCAGCTCAGCCACACCCAGATTCCTGACCTGCAGAGACTACAAACAGCCGCCTCTGCATTCTGGGGGTGGAGGGTAATTGTTACAGGGCAGTAGATATCGAATACTGTCCAGTCACCAGCTGAAGGGCACTTCATTTCCAGTTTTTGTTGTTGTTCAGTCGCTCTGTTGTGTCCGATTATTTGTGACCCATGGACTGCAGAATGCAGGCTCCTTTATCCTCTACTATCTCCCGGAGCTTGCTCACACTCATGTCCATCCAGTGGGTGATGCCATCCACCCATCTCATCCTCTGTTGCCCCCTTCTCCTCCCGCCTTCAATCTGTCCCAGCATCAGGTTCTCTTCCAGCTCTTCGCATCAGGTGGCCAGAGTACTGGAGCTTCAGCTTCAGCATCAGGCCTTCCGATGAATATCAGGGTTGATTTCCTCTAGGATTTCCAGTTTTAGGTGACTGTTGAGTGTGAGCGGGATTTGCATTTGCGTACAGGTGTTCCTGTGGACGCTGTTTGCGCTTCTCTTCTGTAAGCACCTCAGGGCGGGGCCGCTGGGTTCCATGGAAGGCGCGTGTTTATAAGAAAGTGCCAACTTAAGCCAGTTGCTTAGTGTTTGACTCAGTGTTGGAAAATTCTCTCCAGTTTCTCACAAAATCGTGTCTCTCCCCCATGGACTCTGTCTTCTTTCCATCTAGGATTCCCTGACCCTTCTCGCCATATCCTTTATGTCTTTAAATCAATTTCTGAAATTTCCACTCTGCTTCTTTGTGCTTCATTCTGGATATTTTCTGATTTATCTTCCTCTTCCCTAGGATTTTTTTTTTTTTTAATGGCTGTGTCTAATTAACTTTAAGCTCATCCTCTATTGTACTTAATTTTATGACTGTATTCTTCAACCTCAGAATTTCCATTTGATATGTTTTTATGGTTTCTGATTTCTGCTGAGATTTTCATTCTTTTATCTCCGTAGGCAAAGTAAACATACTTACTTCAAAGCATGGGCCTCTGAACTCCAGTCTTCTGAGGCCCTGTGGATACGCTGCTATTTCTGCTCGCAATTTTTCATCTTACTTTGTGTCCTCGTCTGCCTGTTTCCTTTGGACGACGCAAAGAACTCTGTATTTGAAAAGTGGTTTGTAAGGACATCCTGAAGCTAAGGATGATGTCACTGTCCTTCGAGGTAGATCTATGCCCTCTTCTCCTCCGGGTGCCTGTGGCCTCTGTCATCCTGAAGGACCTCAGTCGGGCCCCAGGAACTGAGACAATTCACAGCGGAGCTGGGGGCCAACAAGCTCTGTGTCTGACTCTTACGGTGGACCCTTCAAGCTCACCTAGGGCTGTGGGAGGTTCTAGACACAGCCCGTCCTCACAGACCTAGGAGACAGCCCAGCGTCCCAGCTGCCTCCAGTGGACTGGTGAGCACCTCTGATGTCCTTCAGAGAAAAGCCTAGAATTGAGGCCTTCTGCTTGGCTTTCATTGAAGCCCACACCCATGCCCTCAGGCTCTTTAAGAGAAGGTCGGTCTGAATTTTCTCTTCAGACATTACCTAGAAGCCCTGGGCTGCTTCTAGGGTGGAAGGAATAAGCTGTTTGTCTAAGCCACTGTCAGAGAGCTTTTAGATACTCACAGCCAGGTCAGTTCCTGTAAGACACGTCCACTGACATACCCGCATCGAGTACCTAGACCTTCAATACTACTGTCCTTCACTCTTCTGAGGCATGGAAACAATCAACAGGAACTTTACTCACTGCTTGTAATAACCTATCAGGGAAAAGAATCTAAAAAAGAATATACGTGTGTGTGTGTGTGTGTGTGTGTGTGTGTATCTGAATCACTTTGATGTACATCTGAAACTAACAAACGCTAACAAATCAACTATTGCATACAAAAATTTTTAATTAATTACTTTATTTTAATTGGAGGCTAATTACCTTACAATATTGTAGTGGTTTTTGCCATACATTGACATGAATCAGCCATGGGTATAAATGTGTTCCCCATCCTGAACCCCCTCCCACCTCCCTCCCCATCCCATCCCTCTGGGTCATCCCTGCACACCATCCTGAGCGCCCTGTCTCATGCATCGAACCTGGACTGGCGATCTGTTTCACATATGATAATATACATGTTTCAATGCTGTTCTCTCAGATCATTCCACCCTCGCCTTCTCCCACAGAGTCCAACAGTCTGTTCTTTACATCAGTGTCTCTTTTGCTGTCTCGTATACAGGGTTATCATTACCATCTTTCTAAATTCCATATATATGCGTTAGTATACTGTATTGGTGTTTTTCTTTCTGACTTACTTCACTCTGTATAATAGGCTCCAGTTTCATCCACCTCACTAGAACTGATTCAAATGCATTATTTTTAGTAGCTGAGTAATATTCCATAGTGTATATGTACCACAGCTTACTTACATACAAAATTTTTTTAAAAAAAGAACTATATTTTTCTTTAAAAATACTATTAGAGCATCATCTACTCTGCTCAGGATAAGTTTCATTTTATACTGGCTTCCACAGACCAAATACTCCACAAAAATCTCTGGGGAAAAAAGCTAGCTAATATTGAATGCAATTTTAATTCTTTAACTTGAAAATAATAAGTTGACAGTATACCCTACAGTGATATTTCATCTTTCCCAGTTTTTAAGCCTACTTCATTTTTGTTTTAAATTCATTCCCCCTAGAAAGTTGATACAACTTAAAACTTGTATCTATTTACTTCTGAGTTTAAAGAAGTGCTTACCATTTGAGACGGAATTTCCATTTTCAGCAGTCATTGCACTGGACAGTGAATTAGAAAATTGAATCCCATGGTTATTTGCATTTCTGTCCTGCGTCTCTGATGTAATTTCTGAAGTACCAAAATCATCTCGGCTAGCAAGGTTCATGTTCGTTTCAAAACCTAAAATAAATTGTAGGAAAAAATGATTCTTTCCTGATCAAACGTACTCAATAAGTTGAATCAAATAGTGGAAGGAAATAATAAAACTCAGGAAGTCAAATGTTGATTACATTTGAAATAGTAAATTAATAATCATCCCTAATCAAATTTATGGTCTACAGTATATTCACCAGCCTGCTATACCGCTGTTAAATGCAATGGGCTGCATTGTGACAACAGTGAATTTCATAAATCTGCTATTTTCAAAGTTCTGTAGCATTTCTGATGTCATATGTGTAATTATAGAACTGCGTATCTTGTGAAGGTTATTTCCTGAAAGAAATATGATGATATATTCATGTTGTAGAAGTTTTCTGAGTTTTTAAGTAGAGCTGAGGCAAACTTAACAGTTTTGGAAAAAAAAAAAAACTATACTGTTATGGTTACAAAATATGTTATTATCCACTTAGGAATGCGTGCATGCTCAGTCACTAAGTCTTGTCTGACTCTGCGACTCCACGGACTGTAGCCCACCAGGCTCCTCTGTCCATGTGATTCTCTAGGCAAGAATACTGGAGTGGGCTGCCATGCCCTCCTCCAGGGGATCTTCCCAACCCAGGGATCAAACCCGCATCTCCTGCATTGAATGTGGATTCTTCACCTCTGAGCCACCTGGGAGTCCCCACTTAGGAATATTAAGACTTCAAAACCCTACTTCTGCATTCTGTGTGTAACAAAGTCACCTAAATGTCAACACGCACGTCCTATATTGAGCTCTCTGAGATGCAGAAACACAGAAACCACTGCCCAAATTAGGCTGAGGAGCCAAAAAAGAAAAAAAGAAATAGAGTTCCACCCCTGGGGGGTTCCTGTGTGACATCAGGATTCTCCATGCTGCTCCTGCCCCTTGGCTGCGGGTGCCCAGTAGACTCTTCTGTCTCTTAGGTCCTTCTGAAGTTTTAGGCTAAGATGTTGTTCATAAGGATAATAAACGTAATGCACTTTCCTGGATTTTACAGATGGTGAACAGTTCATCTGCTGTGATGCCGAGGGAGGCAGGAGGAAGGCCGAGCTCACCCCCGGGGCTGGGCTGGGCGGAACCCTAGCTCGCCCTCCTGGACGCAGCCTCCCCTGGTTCGGACGTGCACTCAGATAGCGCCCAGGCCTGGAGCCCCTACCCAGAGGCCCCACACCGACTCACGCTTCTGGGCCTGGGGTGGCCTCTTTCCAGCTCAGTGCCCGCTCCCCCAACCCAGGGTTCTGCTCAGAGCCCCCTCCCCCGTGCCGTGTGGCATCCACTCCATTACGAGTGAGCACGTGCCTGGTGGGCACACACAGGAGTGTGTGCCAGGCTTAGAGAGGCAAGAGGTGGGCAGACAGAAGGAGGGCAAAAAGAGCAATGCTTTGACAACCAGCCAGGAGTGTTTACGTTTCCCATTTCCGTGACCCCGGGAGTAGCTCCTGACCTGCATTTAACACACAAGTGAAAAGAGCACCCCTTGCGGCTCAGAGGTCAGGAATCCGCCTGTCACTGCAGGAGACGCGGGCTCGGTCCCTGATCTGGGGAGATCCCACAGGTCACGGGGCAACTCAGCCTGCAGGCCACAACTATTGAGCCTGTGCCCTAGAGCCTGGGAGCCCCGACTCCTGAAGCCTGCAGGCCGGAGGGGCAACTCCAGCGCGGCCCCACAACGAGAAGCCCCCTTCACTGCAACTGGAGAAAAGTCCGCGCAGCAAGGAAGGCCCAGCACAGCCCAAAATAAATAAATGAATAAAATTATATATAGAGAGAGAAAGTGGAAGTGAAGTTGCTCAGTCTTGTCTGACTCTTTGCGACTCCATGGGATTTTCCAGGCAAGAGTACTGGAGTGGGTTGCCATTTCCTTCTCTAGGGGATCTTCCCAACTCAGGAATCCAACATGGGTCTGCGTTACAGGCAGACGCTTTACCATCTGAGCCACCAGGAAGTGCATGTAGTGAAAAGGCTTTGGCCAGGCCGGCGTGGGAACAATGACGGCCAAGGTTAGGTTTTGGAATCATCACCCTCCTGGCTCATGACAAGCAGAGACCATCCAACAGGCTGGAGCTGAAAGAATTACCTGTTCGATTTGGTCAACTCTATTTTGCCATTTTCAGAAAAATCTTCTGAAAATTAGTAAAACACATTTGGTTTTAAAGCCGTCTCAAGACACACACATTTATCTGCTTCTATTTCTCTGGAAACTATTTGTTTCCACTCTTTAATTCAGCCGTTTATCGTTTATTGAGAGTTTCTCTGCCCAGACTCTCCCCGGGGCTGGGATACCGTGAGGCACAGGCAGGGAGCTGGGAGGTCACCTCCCAGGAATGTGGTCGACAGCCAACAAGCAAAGGATCAGGCCAGCAGGTGATGGACTGCGGTGGGCTCCCAGAGGGGCGGCAGTGGGGCAGGGCAGTCCAGGTTCTCAGGCCTTGTGGGTCAGGAAGCCTCCTCCAGGGGTCTTGTTTGGGCTCAGGGCATGAAACAGGGCATTGCCCAAGGTAACAGGGACTCTTCTTAGATCTGGCAGTTCAGTACTCAATCCTCTGAGACGGTGTGTGGACTCTTGGTAAGAGTGCATGATGCTAGCATCCCCCAGAATGAGCGGCTAGCTCATAAACAATGGATATATTTAATTTTGGTTGGACCCTCCATTTTTGCCATTAAAAGTTTAAAAAATATTCTTCTAATTCCAATCAGCAGGTTCAACTGTAGCCAAGAAATGTTTTAAAACGTGTCATACAAGTTAGGCTGCGATCCTTACATTATCTACTAAAGTATTCTTTATGTTTTTATCATAAAAGTGGCTGTTGTTCAGTTGCTAAGTTGCATCTGAATCTGTGACCCCATGGACTGCAGCACGCCAGGCTCCTCTGTCCTTCACTGTCTCCAGGAGTCTGCTCAAATTCATGTCCATTGAGTCGGTGATGCCATCTAACCCCCTCATCCCCTGCCACTCTCTTCTCCTTTTGCCTTCAATCTTTCCCAGTCTCAGGGTCTTTTCCAATGTGTTAACTCTTTGCATCAGGCGGCCAAGGTATTGGAGCTTCAGCTTCAGCGTCAGTCCTTCTAATGAATATTCAGGGTTGACTTTCTTTAGGATTGACTGGTTTGATCTCTGTAAGACCAGATATTTGTGTATTCCAAGGATGGCTCTGAGTTGGAATAAGGGAGTGAGTCCTTCTTAAGACATAAGAATGTGTGCTCACCCTGATGACGATTCTTCACACGGTTCTTACGGTAATCAGCACCTCCTGGGTGTTCATTGCGTGCCAATCTCCTGCTGCGGGCGGGACTTGACTTAATTCTCCCTTTCCTAACAGGGCGGTGGAGTCCTTACTCCCTCGCCTGTTTTCCAGATGATGTCACGAGGCCCGGGGAGGTAAACCCACCTGCGGACGCTTCACAGTGAGTCAGTGTAGCCGCGGGGTTTAGACCGAGGTGTGCAGGGCTCTGCCGTCCACCCACTCTCATTCCTCAGTTTGGCCTCTTACGTCAAGTCTTTCCTCCTTATTTCACCTGCTGATGTAAAGATAAGGCAGTTTCTTTTCTGGGTCTTTCCCACTGTGCCTTGGTGGGAATGAACTGGGAGCCCAGGTTGAAGAGCTGTCCTCTGGCCACTGAAAAGAGAGTTGCCACCTCAATACTGACATCCTCACTTTGGGGTTATGCTTATTCATGAATATCAACCAGGGGAGTCTTGGTTTCTACTTTCTGTGTCAGCTTCTGCCCCTAAGCGCCCTGATTCCACGGTGGATCCAACTGCATGAGAGTCTGCGTTCCAGCCTGTTCATCTCTCGATTCAGCCTCAGCGAGGGGCACAGGCAGAGGCTCCGGACAATTTGGTTTTGCTCTCCGCGGTCAGCTTCGTGGTGGAACGGCTGCAACATTCGTTGTCAGAGGTACGCCTGTGACCCTGCTTAAGCACTGAAAACATTGCAACAGCAAGACAGCAAGAGGACTCTGGCAGGAAGCCTGGAAAAGGCTTAGGTGTAAAACCGCAGGTTAGATGCCTACTTTGCGGAAAACTAGAAAAAAAACAATAACATGGAACCAATAAGGCCATCGTTTGTTCATGCCTCCAAGCCATGGTCCTCAGGGTTTTGAGGGTGAAGAAAAGTCACAGCAAAAGAAAACGTTTGAGATTCTCAACGAATCTAAGCAAACAAGTAGGCAAGTGAATGCTGGAAAACCCCACCCAGAGCTTTAAAGCAGTGTCTGGGTCCTGTCTGTGTCCCTGCACCTGGTGAGATCAGTGGTCCGTGTAGCTCAGGGCAGACTTCCGATGGACCGAGCGTTGACACTCGATAATTCGAATCCCTGCGGAATTTTCTTGTAGCCTGTGAACTCGGATTCTCCGTGACCCCACCTGGGGCTGCTCTCAGAGGTCTGCGGAAGATGAATCACGCTGGGATCTGACTCAAAGATAAAATCCTGGCCTTTATATTAAGATACAATGACTGAGCATAAGGAGGCCATGAAGGCACATTCTAGCTGAGTATTAATTGAACAAGAGAATTTGAGCAAATCTCAAAATCGAAATGCAAACAAACAAAAGCCCCGTAGTCCAATGCTAGCTTTTGTACATACGTTAGTTATCCTGGGCGGTGTGATGTTTCGAAAGCTGTGACTTTCAGTAAGAGATGACACCGCACCCCCAAACCTCCAGGGGACATGGGACACTGTCTGGAGACATTGGTGGTTGTCACACCAGGGAGGTGGGTGCCCGTGGCATCTAGGAGGGATGTTGCAAACCCGCTCACAATACCCAGGACAGAGCCGGCGTGCAGACCCACCTGACCCGGAGTCCATGCACCTGGCCACGGAGGGCGGAGGTGGACAAGCCCTGTTTCAAAAGCTGAGTTAGACACGTTCATTTGTACCACTGCGGGAGAGACGCAGACGCAGAGAAGGGGCTGTGGGCGCAGCAGGGGAAGCAGAGGGTGGGATGAGCTGAGACTGTGGTTGGCGCATATGCGTGACCTTGTGTAAGACAGACAGTGGGGAGCGCTGTATAGGCAGGGAGCTCGGCTCGGGGCTCCGTGATGGCCTGGGGCGCCGTATAGGCAGGGAGCTTGGCTCGGGGCTCCGTGATGGCCCGGGGCACCATATAGGCAGGGAGCTCGGCTTGGGGCTCCGTGATGGCCCGGGGCGGGATGGGGGTGGGAGGGAGGCTCCAGAGGGAGGGGATATATGTGCACATATGTTCGATCCACGCTGCTGTATGGCAGAAACTAACACAACATTGTAAAGCAGCTATACTGGAAAAAAAATGAAAACTTGGAATTAAAAACATAAAGCTAAGGCAGATCCCGCCCTTCCCTACTCGTGTCTCTCTGCCAGTTTCTAATTTTGTTCCGGTCAAAATCCAAAGGCTTCTTGAGGTTGACAGACCACCCCTCTCTAACCCCAGGATCCCACTCCCTGCTTGTCTTGATCTCATTTCCAACTACCTGCCGGACACCAGCCTCCCCAGCCTCACCAGCATCTCTACAACCCTCAACTCAGCCTCTGACTCTCCCCCGGGTGGTCCGAAGGGTGGGGCGGGGGCTCTGTACTTTGTTCAGGGCTCGGCTCAAACCACCCCGAGCAGAACAACCTTCCTGACCACCTTCGGAAAAAAACAGCACCTTGTCCTCACCCAGGTCAGTTTCTGTCCTTCTCACCATATTAGAAGGTCCTTCTCACCATATGACATGCTAAGTGTCAACTGTTGGCTTATTTTCCGTCTCTTCCCTCCAGAAAATTGACACCATGAGCTCAAAGGCAATCTTGGTGCCCCCAAGAGTGCCTGCACAGAGTAGATGCTCCACAATATTTGTTGAAATAAACAGAAAAAAGGATGCATAATGAACGAATGGATACAACAACAATGTTATACAAAACCCACTTTCTAAAAGAAACCACGCTATGTGTAACTGGAAGAAGAGTTGACAAATTTACGAACTGAAAAACCCGTGTGAATTATTATAGAAAAATCATACATCTCAGCAATTATTTCTCCCCATTCACATGAGATTATTGGAAACATATAAAAGGATTTCTGCTGTTAATGATATGCCTTTTGAGTTTTAATCACTACTTATAAAATTAGAAGGTAAGGAAACTTTCACACTCTGTGAGGAAGATGTGCTCTACTCATTCAAAGGGCCAGAGCTGTTTCTTTCCACCTGAGACTGCTAAATTGGACAAGACCTAATAGCCAAAGATGAAAGCAACCCAAGTGCCCACTGATGGATGAATGGATAAGGAAGATGCAGTACGTATCTGCCGTGGAATACTACTCAGCCACGAAAAATGAAATCTTGCCATTACTGACAACACAAACGGAGGCATTGTTTTAAGTGAAATAAGTCAGAAAGAGGAAGATGAATTCTGTATGCTTCACTTGTATGTGGAATCTTGAAAACAAAACAAATGAACAAACAACAAAACAGAGTCAGAGATGTAAACAGGCGGTTACCAGGGGGGAGGGTGGAGGCAGATGAGAGAGACGGGAGAGGGAGACTGGGAGGGGCAGGTTCATTACAAAATAACTGGGAGTGAGACACGCAGCGGAGGGAATACAGTCAACAGTGATATCATAGTTTTTAAAAACAGACAAAATCAAAGAGCCAGAGCAGTTTGATTTCTACTAAGAGTGTTAACTTGCAGAAGAAAAGATATGTGGATGTTAGAAATCTATCCCTGACTGATGGTGGGAGGTTTCACGTTTTCACTATTTTCCAACAATCACCACTGATAATTATGTCGTTATTGTTCCACAAAGGTCCTATATAGTCTCTTTAAACAAAAAAACCTCAGTGTTGACTGTGGCCTCTTAGCAGCTGGAGATGGGTAGAGGCGAGTGGACCCCAAGGCTAAAGGAGGAGGCTCCAGACTCCACCCCACTTGGAAAGGCCATTTCTAAGTCAGGCAAAGCACCCAGCTCATGTCTGTGCGCCTGATTGTTTTTTTTTGACAGAATTTCTATAATAACCCTGTTGTAGTAATACCTTTGTTATTTACTTTTTCTTTTTCTTTCAACAGATCTTCATCAAGCGTCCACTGTGCACAGGTACTTTTCTAAGCATAGAATAACGAGTATTTTGCTTAGACTGATCTTCTCATGTTAAATAGATGTCCGCTTCACTTCTTAAATTTGGGTCATTTTTACTCTTTTTCTTAAAGAAGTTCCTCCTTCCCCCGATTGCATAAGTTTCAATTTATTGAAAATAAGAAAAAAAAAAAGAGTCTGCTGCAGGCATAGAGGACTCTGGCAGTAACTCAGCTGGCCCAATCCTGACCCCTGGGGCCTGCTGCTCCCGAGGGCACGTCACTGAATTAGCGGATGAGGGCGACAGAGCAGCGAAATGCTGGACCTCATTGACACTCTTTGCAAGACTGATGCTGTTTACACGGGTCCTCAGGGCAACGTCCGAGCAGAGAGAGCCCAGCTCCTCACCGGGCACTGACTAGAGTGCAGGTTTACCTGGACGTGGGAGGTGTGAGTTCAACGAGGAGACGGGTCTGTGGCAGGAGAGCAGCCACGTGTTTTTGGTGGGGGAGAAAGTGGAGGGGAGACAGAAGCTAAGGAGAAGAACTTCTCTCGGGGAAGGGAGGTGAAGATTTTCAAGAGGGGAGAGAAGCTTCTTACTAGAGGGGAGACGGCTCCTTGAAGAAGTCTGGGGAGCTAGAGAAACCCCTGAGTACAGTGAGTGGCTGAGAGAACTTCCAAATCCAGAGCTGGAAAGTGAAAAACTGAAAGTCGCTCAGTCTTCTCTCTTTGCAACCCCATGGACTATACAGTCCATGGAATTCTCCAGGCCAGAACACAGGAGTTGGTAGCCTTTCCCTTCTCCAGGGTATCTTTCCAACCCAGGGATGGAACCCAGGTCTCCCACATTGCAGGTGGATTCTTTACCAGCTGAGCCACAGGGGAAGTCCAGATTTGGAAGACAGTGGCTAAGGGCAGGCTGGCCGGTTCGTCCCTAGGGATGCTGAGATGCCCCTGAGCTGGTGGTCGCCTCGGGGGCTTCCTGGAAACTGCCCAGTGGAGAGCCCTGAGCCAACCTCGTTCTTCCTCCGCACCGGGAGATTCCTCCAGGGATGGCGTTCAGACACTAAGCTGTATACAGTTCGGACCGCATGCAAAGAGTTAAGCCAAACGGTTTTTCAGAAACATATCTGAAAGAAGTGATTCCTCAAATGTTCCCATCCGAGGAGGGTGGTAAGACGCAGTGAATGACGGGGATGTGTGGAACCCATGGATGACCGCAAGAAGGGACTGTCCGACCACGCTGGGGGGACTAGGGATGGATATTCCGGAAGGCTCTCCTTCTGGGCGGAGTTAAGGTTTTGCTGGAGCTTTTTTTGCGTATGTGTTAAAGCCTTTGACACTTAAAATGCCAACACGAGGGGGAGGGACACCCGGTGTGCGTCCTAACAGGTTGCCCCTTCTCAGCCTGCTGGGCGGGACTCGACGCAGAAAGTGACAGCTCGGAGCGGCCCGCCTGCTCCCGACCAGCCGGGACGCGGCAGCGGGGAAGGCCACGCGGAGAGGGAGGTCGGGCAAACGCCCGGGCCTGCGCAGGAGAGACGGGGCTGCGGCGGGCGTGGGAGCCCTGCAGGGCGGGCATGGGGTGGGGTACCGCGGGGTACCACCGGGTACCGAAGCAGGGGCGGGGTGTGGCGAGGAGGAGGGCAAGGGAAGGCCGAACGCGGAGCACAGGGCGAGACCCTCGAGGGCCCGGCCCCAGCTCGGCCCGTCCGGGTGACGGTGAGACGGGAAGGGCGCTGCTAGTTATCAGCCCGGCACCAGAGGTGGACGGCTGACCAGCTTCAAGGAGGGCTTAGGAACGGAAAAGCAGTGAGAACTGAGTCTCGGGCAGCGGCAGGACGAATGGAAGTCGGGGGTTAGGTAAGTTACGGATCCCTGTGAGCCCAGGGCTGGGGGGTAAGTCAGGACCATCGATGAGCAGAAGTCTGGGGCCACGAACGTGGACTCTGGAGTGACAGCCACCTGTTGTCGTTACTGTTGTTTAGTCGCTAAGTCGTGTCTGACTCTTTGCAACCCCATGGACTGTAGCCCACCAGGCTCCTCTATCCAAGGGATTTCCCAGGCAAGAATCGTGGAGCGGATTTCCATTTCCTTCTCCTGGGGATCTTCCCGACCCTGGGATCGAACCTGCATCCCTTGCATCTCCTGCATTGGCAGGCAGATTCTTTATCGCTGGGCCACCTGGGAAGCCCTCGGGGGTTGTTAAAGCGAGTGCTGATGATTTGGACAAGACCATTTACTAGGACTGCAAACTGAATGTCTGGGGGGAGACTTAAAAATCCCTCGGGAGGGAGAATTTCTTCCAGGAAAAGCGACATTCCTATAAGGAGGCAAAAGGCAGAGCACACGTGGCGATGGATACAAACCGACTGCTGGAGACTCGGGGGCGGGGGCGGGGGGAGCACACGGGCGGGGGCGGGGCAGCTGGCGGGGGGTGGGGGTGGGGGGGTGCTGATGGTACCAAATGCCAAAGAAAGGTCAGGGGGACGAGGAGGGCCTGAGCGAGGGAGGCTGTCTTTAAAAAGACCGCTCAACACATGGCTTCTCTCTTAGGTACCTGAACTTGAGGTAGTTTTAGAGTGTGTGTTGGAAACGGATGAGACTACAATCCAGGTTGCAGTAACGCAAGAGCACAACAAATTACAGCTGTTGGATTTAATGCAGAGAGTGCTCTGTAAGGCATAAAAAATGTGAGAATACATTTGAGACTCATTACTTATGCTGGCTATCGTTCATTTTGCAACTCTATAGGAAAATTCCTCTGCACAAAGGCTACTGCATGCAAGAATGCGTTTGTTTTTATCCTATCTGGTGCTAAGGAAAAGCATGCAGGCTGAGAGGGAGCCAGGCATGAACCCACTGCTTCTCAGGCTCTCGGTTCTGGAATTCAGAAGTCGCGGCTTGCAGTCTCTGCCGATGGGCACCGTGGACAATGTGTCATGGCAGGTAAGCAGGGCCGCTCAGACCCCAAATCAGCCTCCGGCTTGTGTTAAACCAAATCTGTTCACTACTTTAGGGGGCTTCCCTGGTGGCTCAGATGGCAGAGAGTCCACCTGCAATGCAGAAGACCCAGGTTTGATTCCTGGATCCAGAAGATTCCCCGGAGAAGGGAATGGCAACCCACTCCAGTATTCTAGCCTGGAGAATCGCATGGACGGAGGAACCTGGCAGACTACAGCTCATGGGGGGACAGAGGCTTGGACACAACTGAGAGACTAACTTGATTCAGTACTTTGTGTTTCAAGGAACAACGCCTGAAGTCTTACGTTATTGCACACGAGTAAAAGGCACACATAGGGACCCAGAAATCACTCCGCAGTCCCCCCCCGGCCCGCCCTCTTCCATAACAGGCTTCTAGGATGTGAATTAGACTGTTTTCTTGCCCATGATAATATAATCCAGACATCTGGCATCTTGTCTCAGAGAAAGACAAATGCCAAGTGTCGGGATTCACCCAGACCCAGTGGCTGGTCCTAAACTCAAACATGTAGGTCTACATAAGGAGACGTCATGTGTGAGCAGAGGGCACGTTTTCAGGGAGATGCGATCAGGAGGACACACGCTGCAGGGGTGTGTCTAAAAAGGCATGCTTCTAAATGACCCTCAGCCCCAGGATCAGACTTCACCACCACTTTGCTAAGACACAGGAGTGAGTCAAGAGACAGTGTCCGTGTCTGCCGTGATGGGGAAGGGGGACCACGTGAGGTCCGTGCGATGGGTCGTGCGGCAGGCACATTGCACGCACGGTCATATCTCTACAGGAGCTGATTACTCAGGAAGCAGCAAAACACAACACTGGGATGGGCAAGGAAGAGGATGGGCGGCTTGAGCAAACAGAACTACCAGACCTGCTTATACCCTGAGAGGCCAGAGTCGGCCCTGGCACTCCCTTATGAAACCACCACCCTTGAGTAGATCAAAACTGCTTTTGAACTCGGTGCTGACCATTCTTCTGCAGCAGAAAGTGCCATCAAGGCTCATGCTCGGGGTTAAGTTGAGTGGAAAGAAAGGGCTTCCTTGGCCACCCTGCCTGCCCCTGCCAGCTCCCGCCACCCACTCCCCTGCCAAGTCTTGGGGAGATGGTTTGTGCTAAAAACACCAACCGAAGCAGGAAGCAGAGTGATATCTTCAACAACATATGTGCTGAGCAGGGCAAGAATGTACCCATAGTAAAGCTAAAAAATGACTGTCAGTATAAATAAGGTTTGCAGAACCCAAAAAGGCACAGAAATTTATGTGGTGCCAGTTTTCTTTCCAGGTTGACCAGCTGGCTCTTTTTGGGTCCATCTCCTCTGTCCGCGCCATAACTAGAAGAGGCCTGGCCACTATTCCGTTCCTTAGAGCTCGTCTTCCCTGTAAGTAGCGAGCGTTGCTGTTGTTTGGTCGCTCAGTCACGTCCAACTCTTTTTGACCCCAGGGACTGTAGCCCACCAGGCTCCCTTGTCCATGGGATTTCCCAGGCAAGAATACTGAAGTGGGTAGCCATTCTCTTCTCTAGGGAATCTTTCCGACTCAGGAGTTGACCCTGAGTCTCCTGCATTGGCAGGCAGGTTCTTTACCACTGAGCCACATGGGAAGCCCGTAAGTAGCTGAATATGTAACATTTAAACAAGCTGGCCTGGCCTGGAGACCCATTCCTAAAGCGTCTAACCTCAGAGGTCACACGGGCATTTGCATACCCAGTGTTTCTACACTTCCTCAGCGCCAGGTGGTGATGCAAACCCAGGAGGTCGAGAACACCGCACCTGCGCAGCTGCCGGGGGTGGGCAGTGCGTGCCCCCCGCTGTGTGTGCTCGCTCCAGAACCAAAGGCAGAGGGGGGTTATTCCTGCTCTTCTCCTGGGAGTGCTCAGTATTCGTGACATGTGCATGGTGTCACAGTGATGGGAGGCCAATAACACCACTGGAAAAAAAGAGGAGACTGCCCCCGGGACAGCTCCATCTTCAGCTCCCACATCCTTTCCCAGGAGAACCACCGAGGCCCAGGGTCAGCAGACCCCTTCCGATGAAGAACCGCTTATTTACTTATGTTTTCATTTCCATGAGAACTGTATTGACTCTATTTTGTCTCTTGGTATTTAACCAACTTTATATACGGCTCATAATAGAGCCTCACTTGGATTTCTAAGAGATAAATTGCTTTAAGAATAACTACTTGGTTCTTCACCTAGCTTCCCTGGTGGCTTAGACGGTAGAGAATCTGCCTGCAAGGCAGGAGACCCAAGTTCAATCCTTGGGTTGGGAAGAGCCCCTGGAGAAGGGAATGGCAACCTACTGCAGTATCCTTGCCTGGAGAATCCCATGGACAGAGGAGCCTGGTGGGCTACAGCCCAGGGGGTTGGAAAGAATTAGACATGACTAAGCCACTAACACTGTTCACATTCTTTACTTCGGTCCTCGAGAAAAATATAATCTACGTTTGTTCCACATCAGGGACGTCAGAAGAATGCTCATGTCCGTTTTCTAGTGTCTTCTGGCCAGCCCCCGCCCCACCACGTGAACCTCGGCACAACCGGACGTATGGCTGAATCACTTAAACGTCATACGAGACGGTCAGACTCTCATTTTTGGCGTTCACCTCACTGGTGTGGTTCCAGCTGAGTCAGAGAGCCAATGAAATCAATGCAAGTGAAAACCCAAACAGCAGTGGTATATGTTGAATCTTTTCAAAATCCTCGTTCAGAACTAATTATGAAATTTATCCACCCAAGGTATTTAAAGGGACTTCTCTATTGGCATAATCAGTAAAGAATCTTCCTGCGATGCAGGAGACCTGGGTTCGATCCCTGGGTTGGGAAGATCCCCTGGAGAAGGAAATGGCAACCCACTCCAGTATTCTTGTCTGGAGAATCCCATGGACAGAGGAGCCTGGCAGGCTATAGTCCATGGGGTCACAGAGCGTCAGACACGGCTGAATGACACACACACACACAAGCTATTAAAGGGCCCCAAGGGCACAGATCAGGGCCAGTGGGAACAGGCAGAAGCCATGCACCTTGAGCCTCTGCCTGAGTCTGCATTTCAGGGATGCAGGCCTGGGGTGGGAAGTCCCAGGAGTTGGGGGGTGTGCACTTGGGAGCCCTGGGGGGCTCAGGATGGCAGCAGTCCCCCTGCTACAGACGTGTGCCCACAGTTTCACAGCCTGGAGGTGCCGTGCACGTGTGTGGATCAGCCCCACTGCCCACACCAGTGGCTGCTGCCCAGCAGCTCTGAGGCCTTACATAACAGATTAAAAATATCTACACAGACTTAAAAGTCTTGTCACAAGTCTCCTCAAGCCACGTGGCCAGTCTCTCTGATGGCTCCTGTGGCTGCATCCTTTATGGAGGGGGGCTGGCCAGCCTCCCTGACTCTGCGTGCCTCCCGAGCCTCCAGGCCTGGGACTGAAGGTCCCCGGAGCTGTCACTCAGGAAGGATGAGTCACGGGGACTCTGCAGGGGCAGGCTGAGCCGGTCGCCAGTGGCCCTCATTTCCCCTGGAACAATCAGGAGAAAGCCCCTCGGAGCCGGTCAGGAGGTGGGGCCCCCTCCTTGTATGCCCAGCACCCGGCATCTCTCACCGTCACTTTGAAGCTGTATGTTTACACAGAAATGAACACAGAAGAAGCCTTTTGGCACCCCTGCTGCAGCTCCTCCAAGCATTATGTGGTGATGCCATCACGCCCCTGGATAAGCCCTCCTCCTTAGGGTTGTAAGATGCCCCAGTCTCAGCCTGAGGTAGGGTACCCCCTCTTTCTCTAGCTGCTTTGGCCTCATCCACCCCCCTTTCCTCCAAAGGAATCCTACCTTCATTTGGATCGGTTTCAAAGGACATATGTATGGGTTGAAAAAAATCAACTTAGTGCGTCATGATAAGCATTGAACAGTCAAAGAGAGTAGAATGAATCGAATAAAAATGCAGCATTTCTCAAGCATTAGGGGTAAGCTGTTTGAGAAACCCAAACAGTGTCTTCACCGACGTTTCTCGCTGTCCTGGGACCTTGTGAGCTGCTCGCGAGCCGATTCCATATTTTACTTTTAAACTCATACGGCTTAGGACAATACTCTGTACAAAACGCATCCTCAATGCATATTTCAAATGAATGAATGAAGCCTGTCCCTTTTATTTATGATTTGTCCCCCCAACGCTCTTTGAAAACTTGACGCGAGTAGCAGACAGCAACACAAAACGTGGCTGCTCATCAAATGGTTTTGCTTGAAGTTAACCTCTGATGTTTTCAATCCTGAAAAGAACTACGTGTCTCAGGGGCGACGTCACAGATTGGTTGTATTATCTGGAAAATGGAACCTTTTCCCTAAAGTCATTACAAAGGGTCCCAGTGATGGATTCCACCCCTGCAGCAATGGAAACGCTTTCTGGTTAGCAGCTGGACCACATCAGTGGGCTGTCTAATGAGCATCAGATTAAAGAGACATTTGTATAATCCCCCATCACCATACAGAAGCCCAGTGCCTTTGCCCCGCGTGGCTGTCCCAGCTGCAGAAATTAGACGAGATTTCCAGGCTGAGTAAGGGAATAGAGATTCCCCTCTCAGCTGTGACTACATCAGTGAAATGAATGCCAGCAACTGGAGTCTGACTGTCTTATTTGACATGTAAATGATTCAGTCGCATCTCTGGTTGTGCTAAGGCTCACACGGTGGGGCAGGGGGTGGCCAGAAGGCACTAGAAAGCATCTTACAACAGGAGCACAAGCTGGTGTCTGAGATGGAGCAAAGGATTACATTGTTCTTAAGGACCGAAGTAGTTCTGAGCACAATTTTCTATTAAAACTCCAAGAGAGATTCCATCACGAGCTATATATAAAGGTGGTTAAATACCGAGGACAGCAAGATCCAACCAGTCCATCCTAAAGGAAATCAACTCTGAATATTCACAGGAAGGACTGATGCTGAAGCTGAAACCCCAGTACTTAGGCCACATGATGCGAACAACTGACTACTGGAAAAGACCCTGATGCTGGGAAAGATTGAGGGCAGGAGGAGAAGGGGACGACAGAGGATGAGATGGCTGGATGGCATCAGTGACTCAATGGATGTGAGTTTGAGTAAACTCTGGGAGCCAGTGAAGGATAGGGAAGCCTGGCGTGCTGCGGTTCATAGGGTTGCAAGAGCTGGACACGACTTAGTGAGTAAACAACAGATATCAAAAGACAAAATAAACTCAATACAATTCTCATGAAAATAAACAAAAACAAAAAACTCTTTAGCTCTACAGAATCTATTGCTGGGCACTGGTTATTTATTTGAAAACAGATATGTGAACTGTGAAAAGTATTGCCAGGCTGGTTGGTTAGTTGCTCAGTCGTGTCCGACTCTTCAGCGACCACATGGACTGCAGCCCGCCAGGCTCCTCTGTCCAGGGAATTCTCCAGGTAAGAATCCTGGAGAGCATGTCATTTCCCCCTCCAGGGGGTCTTCCTGACCTAAGGGACTGGAATCGGCTCTCCTGCACTGGCAGGCAGGCTCTTTACTGATGAGCCACCTGGGAAGTTGGCGTGCTTTGATCTTCTGTGCTTGGTGTGTGCCCCTTTCTGCTCCTAAACCAGCCTGACCCCATCCAGGTGAGCTCACCTGGGAACTGGAACTAACTCCAACAAGCAGACGTGACTTCAGGAGTGATTTAAGGGCTTTGAGCTTTGGTTTGTGTTTCAGTAACATGGACACACCTGCATAGGGGCAGTGTCCACCCGCCGCTCTGTCCAAGTCCTCTGTCTCCTACTTACTCCTTCCTGGATCTTTCCATTTCAAAAGAGAATAATAAAACCAAGATGGAAAACACGCCGATCTGCTTGGGAATCACCCTGCTGCGCCCACAGTGTACACGTCAGTCCCTCCGTTCTTTAAAGTGGACATTTTTGGGCAAGAGTGTGTTTGATTTTGAGCCAGAGTCTGGGGTGTGAAGAAACTCTTTTGCAGGTTTTGCAGGACTTTGGGTGATGCACACATTTGCAGGTATCGTACCCTGAGTGTTCCACTGTAAACGTGTGTCAGCTCAGATCTAGCTCACGTCTGCCGTGGTTCAGTTCAGTCGCTCAGCCATGTCTGACTTTTTGTGACCCCGTGGACTGCAGCACACCAAGCCTCCCTGTCCATCACCAATTCTATCACCAGTTTCAGTAAACTCATGTCTATTGAATCGGTGATGCCATCCAACCATCTCATCCTCTGTCGTCCCCTTCTCCTCCTGCCCTCAATCTTTCCCAGCTCAGGGTCTTTTCCAATGAGTCAGCTCTTCGCATCAGGTGGCCAAAGGATTGGAGTTTCAGCCTCAGCATCAGTCCTTCCAATGAATATTCCGGACTGATCTCCTTTAGGACTGACTGGTTGGATCTCCTTGCAGTCCAAGGGACGCTCAAGAGTCTTCTCCAACACCACAGTTCAAAAGTAGCAGTTCTTCAGCACTCAGCTTTCTTTATAGTCCAACTCTCACAGCCGTGGTTTGGTTCCTGCATATTTTAAGACTGAGTCATATGTGTGGGGAGGAAAGTGAGATTGTCACTGGTCGGTTTCTTACAATTAACATGTATCAGCTGCATGTAAAATTGCAACGCCCAGTAACTGCCAGTGTACGACGTCTAAGGACGAGCATTACAGACTTCAAGAAGAAATTGGAAAAAGGGAGACGTGAAAACCAGGGCAGCAAAAGGCCCAAGAAGCTTCACACACAGCGGGTGTGAGGTGGCTGCTGACTCACAGGGTGCAGGGCTGGCGCAAATGACGCTGAATGTAGCGAGCTCTCAGGTGGTGTGGAAGTTTCTAGGTTAATCTGAGAATTAATCACAAAAATGATTCAGGTCGGCATAAAGGCCCTAAACACTCTTAGGTAGTTGAGAAATGGGTTATTCTCTTCCAATACGCTTAAGGAGAGAGAGAGAACACAGCGGTGATCCAGGTCATCTTCAGGAAAACGTCCACGCACCCTGTAGCTTCTAAGCATTTCTTCACAAAAGGAAGAACACCCCGGGACTGTATTCTGTGGCAATAATGAGATGCAGATAGCCAGGAAGGTCTTTATTAACTAGCTATGGGAGAGTCGCTGAGTGGCTTAGAGGATAAAGCACCGGGTTTCTCCTAGGAGCCCCCAGTGGGAGTTTAATTCGAAATCTAGTCTAGAGACCACCCCCTCCCACACACAATGGCTGCTTGCTTTAATGGGTTGATGGTATGAAAAATATGTACTGCTTATGAAAGATAATCCACTTCTGAAAAGACTGAATTTTTTTCCCCCAGAATTCCAGGTACAAAAGATCTCCTCCCCCTGGATAGCGCACTGAGAACAGTCCAACTGGGATGACTCCTCTGCGTCCTCCGGCTGTCTCAGAAATGATGAACTATTTATGCACGCTCCCTATCTCTGGTCTGACGGCATGCTGGCGGCTGTAGATTCACAGCCAAGCCGTGAAGGAAATTTCCCAGGAGAGTTTCACACCATTCGCCGGGTAACTTTTTGATCAGGTTGATCTAAATATTTAATTGTCACAACTCCCTGCTTGGTTTGATGCCTGGGTGTCAGAGAAGAATGAAGCAGCCACGTCCAGAGGAAGTAGCAAGCTCAGGAGGCCTTTGAGTTTAAGATTCTCCCAACAAATATTTATTGAGGGATCTGAGTATGGGGCTGATGCTCGTTTTTTTGTTGTTTTCAGCCGTGCTTCTAATTTTGCCATTACAGTATCTATATCTCTATATAGATATGTCTGAATATCTGTATCTGTAGCTGTATCTGTTTCTATAGCCACATAATCTAGGAAATAAATAGTTGCTGTAGAGACAGATGAAGTGGGCTTTTTTGGGCTGTGTGCCTTTCTCCTGGGCTTCCTGGGAATCCTGCCAGTGCGGGATACACTAGAGACAGGGGTTCAATTCCTCATTTGGGAAGATCAGCTAGAGGAGGGCATGGCAACCCACTCCAATATTCTTGCTTGGAGAATTCCAGGGACGGAAGAGCCTGGGGGGTTCCGTCCATGGGGTCACAAAGAGTTGGACATGACTGAGCGACTGAGCATGCATGCACGCCTTTCTCCTGCCCTGGATCGTACTGTCTTGCAAATCACTGCTGACCATCCGAGCAGCCCTCAGCGTGGCCCCTGGGACACGGGGAGAGGTCCCTGTGGCTTTACCGTGCGGCCAGTCCTGAGCAGGCATCCGAGACGCCGCACTCCCAGGACCGACACTCGGCCTGCAGTCGAGCACTTCCTCAAGGCAAGATGCTGGGTGAGCGTCTTGCAAGTGAAAGCAACTGCTGTGAGTGACTGCTCACCTGTAATTAGGAGCTGTTCCCAAGCAGAGCCTTACAGAGGCAGAGACAAAGCAGACAGAAAGCCAGGAAACAATCCTTCTGAACCAGAGGAATTATTCTGGTTCACCTGGGTGCTGTGGGTCCCTGACATTGCGGAGGGCAGACTGTGGGACGAGAGGGCAGAAAGGGCCTCTGTCGAGAAGCTTATGCTGAAGGGACATTGTCATTGTTTAGTCACTCGGTCGTGTCTGACCCTTTGCGACCCCATGGACTGCAGCCCGACAGGCTCCTCTGTCCATAGGATTCTCCAGGCAAGAATCCTGGAGTGGGTAGCCATTCCCTTCTCCAGGGGAATCTTCCTGACCCAGGGATGGAACCTGGGTCTCCTGCACTGGCAGGCAGATTCTTCCCCACTGAGCCACCAGGGAAGCCTTTCAAGGCTCGCTGGCCACATGCTAACAGGACCAGGTATCCTGAACTCATGTTTGGAGACAGGGCTCCCCACACACGGGCTCCTCTTGCTGCCCCACCTGCTCCCCTCTTTCTGTACCCACCTGGAGAAGTCCCAGCCCCCCGCCTCCTGCCCCCATCATCGCCCATCAGGCGTCCTGCTCGCGGGTCAGCCCTGGCGGGAGGCTCTCTGAGACACTACCGCAGCAATGAGCTCCTGCTCTGGGGCCGCCAGCTGTGCCCCCCTCCTGTGCCCTGCTCATCAACGCTCCGTGATGAAGTCTGGTCAACCTCTCCCCAAACAAGGCCCGAGCACACTGCTGGGGTTCACAGGCCACGTGGGGCTCAGTCACAGACCCACGGTGGGGGGGTCTATGCCCCCCAGGTAGAACCTCACCTTGAAATGGGGCGGACCCATCTGCCGCCCGCCCTGTCTGGAGAGGGCAGGGCACCCAGAGCTCGCTCTCTCCTCTCTGGATTCCCGGGGGCAAGCCCTGGGCTTGCATCAAGTGAATGCCTGGTGGATGACTACAAGGGAGTTAGCTCTACAAGTTAATGCAAGTCCTGGGTACAGGGCCCTGGTTGCACAACTTCCCTGAGTGAAACAGTTCTCGGGCATTGAGAGAGAGGAGGTGCTGTAAACAGGGAGAGAAATGTCACAGCGTTCACAACAAATATCAGGCACTTAAAAAAAAAAGTCCAATTAACACGGAAGACAAAGAGCCCTGTGCTCTTAACGTAGGTATGCCTGGCTATGGATCCATGTATTCCGGTTGAAAGCTCATCTGCAAGGGGAGACAGACTAAGGATTACTTCAGCTGGGCATCCGGGGAATGAGGAACACTGCAGCATCCGGCTGCAAGTCCCAAACACAGAGACACCTGCGCTGCGGTGCGGCCAGGAGCTGTGCAGGACATCGTCTGCTCACACAGGGCCCCACGTGTGTGTCAAAGCTCGGGTTCGCCGACCCGGCCGGGGCAGCCACATGCTAGCTCTCATCCTTCCCATATATCCACCCAGCGACGAGCGAAGGACTTGCTTCGCTAGAGATGCTAAGCTTGCCTTCCCCGAGGACTTCTTCGTTTGGAAAAACGAGGGAAACTTGGGGCTGATTTAAAATGGTTCCAGAAGGCAGAGGGATGCCTTCCTTTCACGGGAGGGCGGCCAGAGTGCCCTTGACTACACATCCATAAAGTATGTGCTTGCTCCGTCCACGCCCTTTCTAACACTCATGAAGCCTCAGGCCACCACCCTCCACAAATAAATCACCACGCAGAGAAAGCAAAGCAGCTGGAGAGTGAGAGAGATTAACAGCTCAGCACAGGACACACAGCTAGAAGAGCCTGCATATAGGCAAGACGCCTCGGGGATGCCGAGCCCTGCATCCCAGCATGGGATGCTGAGACCTGCACAGGAGGGTGGATGTCTTATGCTGCCATCTCATCAGAAGGCGTCGGAGGTGAAACAGAAGACAAGTGTCGAAACGTCTGCCGCAAACACCAGGAGCAGAGAACGGCAGTTTACCAACGCTGCCCTTGAGCACAGGTCACAGGTTTCCGCCTGTAATTCTGTGATATTTCAGCGATTTTAAAGCATCTTCTTGTCACCAAACAATGCATAAGTAATTGTGCTTAATTTGGCAGAGAAGCTTCAAAATCTCACTCAGTACTGATTGAGGAGGCAATGGGGGCTTTGCTGGTGGCTCAGTGGTCAAGAATCCAACCTGCCGTCGGAGGAGACAAGGGGTCGATCTCTGGCCTGGGAAGATCCCCACACGCTCCTTGGGTAGCTAAGTCCATGTGACGAAACTACAGAGCCTGTGCTCCAGAGTCCGGAAGCTGCAGTGACCGAGCCCACACACCGCAACTATGGAAGCCCGAGTTCCGTAACAAGAGAAACCACCACAGCTGGAGTGTGGTCCCCGCTGGCCCCAACGAGAGAAGCGCGCACAGCCATGAAGACCCAGCCGGGCCCCAAACAAATCAAAACAATTTCTTTGAAAAGATGCAGTTGTAATACATACTTGAGAGATTGATCTTTCATGCTTAGCTCTGTTTGGACATGACATTTAGAAATTCACCCCTTGAGGCTGTCGCTGTAGAAAAGTTATCCGCACAGCTGTCCATGTAGGGGGCTGTGCTCACAGACCCTGTGGAAGTTCTCGAAGGCCAGCGATTTCTGTTGGAAAGCTGACTCCTGAGAATTATTTCAGCTGCATCATGAAAAAATGATGCTCCAGCACCTTAGGGGTAGCTTCTGTTTTGAGCAGCAAGATGATGTTAGTTAATCAAGTCTAAGATGTTCAAACGGATCGACAGGTCTGTACTTATTAAAGTGACTTAGAATAAATCTTTTATTTTTTTTCTAAAGGACTTCCCTAACGAAATTTATACAAATATTTATCAGTAAATTGCTCTGACATTGGGACATATTTCCACATAATTGAGTGATGGTGGAGGAAGCTGGAGATGAGCTAAGATTGGTCACAGAGATAGTTCATTAATCCGCTGTACTTTTGTATGTGTTTGAAATTTTCCATAAAGCCAACTTTGAAAATAATTCTTTAAAAAATAAATGGTTTATGGAATCAAGCATTACACTGTAAAAATTTCATTTATATAATGAAAGTATTACTCAGTTGTGTCCAACTCTTTGTGACCTGTGGGACTCTTCAGGCAAGAACACTGGAGTGGGTTGCCATTCCCTTCTCCAAGGGATCTTCCCGACCCAGGGATCAAACCTGGGTCTCCTGCATTGTAGAAGGTTTCTTTTACCATCTGAGCCACCAGAGAAGTCAAAACTCAAAATATCCTTACTTGGAGTATTTATGCAATGAAATAAAATATTTGAAATTAAGAGTAATTTCCATTTGGCTGCAGTGGTTCTGATTTGTAAAAATGCCCCAGGGCCAGATTTATCAAATATATTTATATGTCAAACTGCTTTTTTAAAGGTAGGTTTTCATCAAATGTATTTACTAAACACCTAATACATGCAAAGAAATATTGTCTCTATGTTTCTTGTTGCCAATATAATTTTTAACTACCTATTTATATTATGTAAACTAAAGATGCACAGTATCAGAAAGTCACAAAATAATTTTTTTTTTTACATATTCTGCAAATCAGACTCCTCCACTTTCTTCCCCACGTTTCTGAGGCGTACTGCATTTTTGTTAATGCCTGATCATCCTGCTCTTTTTCAATGGACACAGAAAACATGCTCATTTTATTTCACATTCTAGATAAACAACCAGCCATGGAAGGAACCGTTTGGAGCAATGGCGCACCCTCGTGGCCCCAAGAAGCAAATGGTATCCACTCTGCATGTGAACTCCGTCTCATAATTTTTGAAACTAAGCAACTATAAAAAAAATTAGCATAATAATATTAACCATAATATGGCATCAGAAGAAAAACACCTTGTGAATGAATGGGATCAACAGAAAGGACAGACAATTAAACACGTGGTTGTTCTTCATTCTAAGGCCCAGCGGCCCCCAGAACACATTCTGCAGTTGTATGTATCCCTGAGCTGTGAAGTACATGTTTGGAATTTTATGAAGCAGTTTTCTTATCCAAACTGTAAGACTCTTACTTGTTGCACCTTGGGTGAGTAAATAGTGCTTTTTAAAGCCTTACTCTCTATTTTATTTTAATTCCCTGCAGTTCTGGGCCTCACGGTGTAGGTAACTGAGACAGTCGCCTCTAGAGCCAGAATCACTGCATTTAAGTCAGGCTGTGTCTCTCAAAGTGGGAGCAAGTTTAATCTCTATGCCTTAGTTTTCCCATCTGTAGAATGGGGACACCACAGCAGACACTGTTTAGTCTTGTGAGAACTAAACAGGTTATTAAAACCATGCCTGGAGCACAGTAGCCCCTGCAACCACAGCAGCTAAGACACCTCCTGCCAAGCTGTCGCCACGGCCGTCACCTGGACAATCACATTTTGTCCACCTGCATTCTGGACTCAAGAGCTTCTGTGACTTTGTGTTCCTCCAGTTGAATATCCAGGAGTCTATAGGAATACGATAGTTATGAAATCCCATATTTAGGTCTACAGAGTAGCAACAGAGTATAATTAAACACCACAGGACCTTGTTTGCTATCCACGACTCACCATTCCTTACGTGTTAATCAGTGCCAAAAGTAGTCTGGAGCGAATCCTCTGAATGCCTTTTCTCAAGTCCAAAGCAAGGAACTGTCAACACTCGACTATTTGTGGAGAGACATTATTTTATCAACAAAGGTCCGTCTAGTCAAGGCTATGGTTTTTCCAGTAGTCATGTACTGATGTGAGAGTTGGACTGTGAAGAAAGCTGAGCGCCAAAGAATTGATACTTTTGAACTGTGGTGTTGGAGAAGACTCTTGAGAGTTCCTTGGACTTCAAGGATATTCAGCCAGTCCATCCTAAAGGAAATCAGTCCTCAATACTCCTTGGAAGGACTGATGTTGAAGCTGAAACTCCAATCATTTGGCCACCTGATGTGAAGACCTGACTCACTGGAAAAGACCCTGATACTTGAAAAGATCGAAGGCAGGAGGAGAAAGGGACGACAGAGGATGAGATGGTTGGATGGCATCACCAGCTCAATGGATCTGAGTTTGAGTAAACCGGGAGTTGGCGATGGACAGGGAGGCCTGGCGCGCTGCAGTCCATGGGATGCAAAGAGTTAGACACGACTGAGCGACTGAACTGGACTGAGGTGGCTCAGACGGTAAAGAATCTACCTACATCTGGGAGGCCTGGGTTTGATACCTGGTTCAGGAAGATTCCCTGGAGAAGGGAATGGCAGCCCTCTCCAGTATTCTTGCCTAGAGAATCCCATGGACAGAGGAGCCTGTCGGGCTACAGTTTATGGGGTCGCAAAGAGTCATATACGACTGAGCGACTAATACATAATCTCTTCAAGGTCGCTCTCCAAAGAATCGAGGGGGAAGTTCTGAAATGCTCCCCAAATTTGCGGTACAATTTCCCCACATCACAACTGTCCAAAAATCGGGCTGTAATTAATTCAGGTGCCTTGAGGCAGAATTAGCTGCCCACTGGATTCTTTGGTAAGAAAGCTCTTTCGGGTGAAGAGAAGAGCATTTTTAAATATAAAGAGGGTAAAGAAAAATATTTGTAATCTTAAAAGAAGTCCCAGGACTTCAGTAAATCATGAATAACAGCCATGAGATTCATTTAGTAGAAAATGGATTCCTGGTTCCTGGATCACAGTGTGTAAACCTTAATAATCATATAAGCAGCTCTGGTGATTAGCTCCAGTGTGATGACTTTTTTTTCTTCCCAGTCTTCTCTTAAGCCCCTCCTGCATGCTGAAAGATGCCACGAGGACGCGTTCTGTGCTGTGGTCCAGGAGTTTCCCGAGTCACGAACTGTGAGGGATCACAGGGTTCTCAGCCGCACAGCTGGACCCCAGTCACCGGGTGCGTGGGGACATTTCCCGAGTCACGAACCATGAGGGATCACAGGGTTCTCATCTGCACAGCTGGACCCCAGTCACCTGGTGTGTGGGGACAAGCCTCTTCTACTGCAGCTGTTATTACAGCCACTGTGCTGGGGGCAGAAGCTGCCAATGCAGGCATTTGTAAGAAAGTCTTAAGTGGCTCCAGACAACCTTTTCTAAGTGAAGAGTATTTTGTAAAAGCCTACAGGAGGAAAATAGATGCTTTCTAATTTTAGAGTTGCACTAACGATGGTGTCCTTGAGGTTTTGATGGATGTTAGCGGGCACTGGTTAATGTCACCACGGGGAAATATAATTAGCATATCCGGGCACCCTGGCTGGAGACCTCTCTGTGGTCCTCCCTGCGAGTCCTAGATTTCAGTTCATTCAGTTCAGTCACTCAGTTGTGTCTGACTCTTTGCGACCCCATGAATTGCAGCACGCCAGGCCTCCCTGTCCATCACCAACTCCCGGAGTTCACACAAACTCATGTCCATCGAGTCAGTGATGCCATCCAGCCATCTATCTCATCCTCTGTCGTCCCCTTCTCCTCCTCCCCTCAATCCCTCCCAGCATCAGAGTCTTTTCCAATGAGTCAACTCTTCACATGAGGTGGCCAAAGGATTGGAGTTTCAGCTTTAGCATCAGTCCTTCCAAAGAACACCCAGGACTGATCTCCTTTAGAATGGACTGGTTGGATCTCCTTGTAGTCCAAGGAAGTCTCAAGAGTAGACTTAGGGATTTCCAAAGGATTGCCACCCATCTAGAAAATCATTAACTTCACTTTTCTGAATACATCCGAGAAGAATTCATCCAACTCTCATCTATAGTAAAAGGAGGCTTATGACGCTTTAATAAACTTTTAGTTCCAAAAGCAAAGCAAACATTAATGTGTTCGTGTAATGCTTTTCTTTTAGAGTCTGTTTTGTTTCTTGGAATGAAACATATGACTTGTGAAATTCAAGTCATCCCCTACTTACAAGGACAATTTCTTTTATTAATGACTTATAATTAAGAAGAAATGGCTAAACAATTAGCTTATTAGTCTGAAGAGTAAACAAAGAGCAGGTTATTCATCCATTTGCTAAGTGTTCTTAGCCTTGACGTACTTTTCACTTATTGAGAACATTTCCTAGGTTTTCTAGGGGGTTTTTTGTACCTCATCAGATGATGAAAGCCAATGCAGCTATGTATTTTCTTTAGGAGAAAGAGCAGGTAAGTGGCTACTTTTGGTCCTACTGCCTGACCTTAAGGAAGGTGCTTAGCCTCCTTGCCCTGAAGTCTCCCATCTCTGTAAAGTAAGGATGCCAGTAGCTGTCATCTACATAATGGCATTATGACCGAGGGACCCATTACAGTTTTAAGAGAAGATGCTTTATATTACTGTAGTTCACTTCCCAAATACAGAACGCTAGAAAATATTTTGGTTTCATATAAAAGCCTTCAGATGCTTTTTGGAAGATGACGATGTTCTTTGTGGTTATTAAGAGAATCTGAGCCCAAAGGCAACCTCATCTGAATGAGGTGAGCTACTAACGAGATCAACAAAAAATTCTTAATGAGCTTTTTTTTTTTGATAGCTACATTCTACTTTTATAGGGACACAAAATAAATACTTTTTGATACAGGCCACGGCCTCTGGCTGCCACAGTCTAGCCCTGAGCTCACTGGGACTGGCTTGTCAACAGCTGAGTAGTTGAGACGCTCCGCGAGAAGATGCAGACAGAACAGAATGGAGTGAAAATGGTCCTTGGGACCAGAAGGCAAATCATTTACTGGCAACAACAGCTGAAGAGGCTGGCCAGCTCCTCCGGGGAGGCTGCCTAGAGGCCTGAAGTTCGGGGGTGCAGCTGTAGGAGGCGGGGGATGGGGCCCCGCAGTGGCCTTCCTGGGCTGGGCTTCCTACCCAGTGGTACTGAGTGTCAGGGAGTAACTGAGAAGTAATCACTCCAGAGGCAGGGAATGGAAGTGAGACGGCCAGTAAGGCGAGGGTGTTCGGGTAACCCCAAAAGGACATCTCAATATAACAGCACGCGGCAACTGCCATTTCCAAGTTATATCCGGATATTGTTAGCAAAGGGAAGTCAGTGGCTCAAGCTGAGTTTTGCTCTAATGCCCATCGTTTCACCAGGCTGTCTGAAGCCTGGTTTTAGTGCAATGTGTTTTTAATATCATGAACTTGTGTCTGCAAAATGGGAAAGATGCATTCTTAACTACTTGGCCATACCGGTTGCATATAAGATGATCTTAAAGCCGCTACCTGCTCTGAAGGACCCTGCAGGGACCCCGCGCATTCCTTAACACCGCATTCCTCTGCACAGCACCCCTACCCTCACATCTGGACCTGTCTGAGCGAGCTCAGTGCTCCAGACTCACCCTGGGGTTCGCGGATCCTCCTGCCCACCGCAGACCTCCGGAGCACGCTCCTGCCGGAGTTGAACAGGCTGGCCAGCTCGTCCAGGGGGCTGCCCAGAGCTCTGGAGTTCGGGGGGCTGTAGGGGGCCGGGGAGGGGGCGCCAGTGGTGGTGGCCTTCCTGGGCTCCCCTCGGGCCGTCTTCCCGGGGGAATACGGGGTTTTGGGGAGGGGGCTGCAGGGCGCGCCTGCGGGGGCCGAGGTGGGCTTCGGGGGGACCCTGGGGGGCTCCGCGGGGGCCGCGAAGGGGAAGTGCCCGGGTGGCCGCGGGGCGGCGGGGGGCGCGGGCGGGGGCGTCGGGGGCGGGGAGGCTCCGTGCGGCCCCGCGAGCGCGGGGACGCCCGGGGACGCGGGCCGGTCGCCGTCCCCCTTGGGGGTTTTGGGGTGCTGGGGGGACAGGGGGCTGGAGCCCTCGGGCTGCACGGGGTACTTGAGGTTGGTCTCCAGCACCGGCAGCTTCTTCACCTCCAGGGGCGTCAAGGGCGACTCGTCGGACGCGGGGGAGCAGGTGGCCGGCGTGGGGGGGAACACGAGCAGCGGGGGCCGGTGCGCCAGCAGGTTGGGGAAGGGCGCGGGGATGCCGCACGCGTCCCCGCCGGCGCCGCCGTCCTCGGGGGCCGCGGGGGGCGACGCGCACGCCGAGCCGGCGCCCGCCCCCCGGCCGCCCGCGTCCCCGGGGGGCGCCCAGTACTTCATCTCCTCGTACACCGCCTCGGCCGGCTCGGGGCTGCCGGCGCGGCCCAGCATCTCGATGTAGACGGGCTCGGGCTCGGGCTCCGGGGGCGCGGGGGGCGCGGGGACTCCCGGGAGGCGCTGCGGGCCGCCCGCTCTGCGCCTCGCGCCCCCGGGCCCTGCCGCCCCTGGCCGGGCGCCCGAGATCTCCTCCGAGGAACCGCTGAGCTTGGTGTGGGGGCTTCGCTTGGGCTTCCGAGGGGGGACCTTCTTCATGGTGCTGTAGTCGTCGCTGTGCGGCCGGGGCCGGGTGAGAGCTGGGCCAGGGACAGAGAGGGGGCCGGAGCGTCAGCGCGACCCAGGCCCCAACCCGCGCCGGCCTGCCCCCTCCAGGGGCCCCGTCCTCCCACCCCCCAGGGTCCGGGTCTCCCCACACTCCCCGCGACTGCCCAGGAGAAAACCAGTTTTGGTCTTGGAGCTGGAGGACAAGGAGGAGGTACACTGGCCATAAGGAGACCCGGGATGCCAGGGATGAAGGGCCTGGGATGCGGTGGGGAGGGCACCGCACATCTCCCCTGGAGCCTGCTCACACCTGGGTTCTAAGGGCCTGACACGTGAGGACTGAGGACTGGCCTGACCGATCCTCAGGACTTCTAGGAGACTGGGGAGAAGGTGAAAATCAGAGACTTGGTGCCCCCTGGGTGTTTCTTATAGGAAATCCTCGGAAGCTGGGTTGTAGAAATAATCTAGGGCTTCCCTGCTGAGTCAGTGGTAAAGCATCCACCTCAAGTGCAGGAGACACAGGAGACAGGGGTTCAATCCCTGGGCTGGGGAGAACCCCTGGAGAAGGAAATGGCAACCCACTCCAGTATTCTTGCCTAAGAAATTCCATGGACAGAAGAGCCTGGTGGGCTACAGTCCATGAGGCCGCAAGAAGTCAGATATGATCGAAGCAACTGAGCAGGCACCCAGGTGAAATGAACACAACCCACCAATGAAAACAACTGCAGCATGGAGAGATTATCTTTCTAAAAAGAACTTTGTGAAAATGATGCCAAGAGTGAGTTTTACAATTAACTAACATATTTGCAGTGGAAGAAGCACAAGCTGGAATCAAGATTGCCAGGAGAAATATCAATAACCTCAGATATGCAGATGACACCACCCTTATGGCAGAAAGTGAAGAGGAACTAAAAAGCCTCTTGATAAAGGTGAAAGAGGAGAGTGAAAAAGTTGGCTTAAAGCTCAACATTCGGAAAACGAAGATCATGGCATCTGGTCCCATCACTTCATGGGAAGTAGATGCGGAAACAGTGGAAACAGTGTCAGACTTTATTTTTTGGGCTCCAAAATCACTGCAGATGGTGACTGCAGCCATGAAATTAAAAGACGCTTACTCCTTGGAAAGAAAGTTATGACCAACCTAGATAGCATATTGAAAAGCAGAGACATTACTTTGCCAACAAAGGTCCGTCTAGTCAAGGCTATGGTTTTTCCAGTGGTCATGTATGGATGTGAGAGTTGGACTATGAAGAAGGCTGAGCGCCGAAGAATTTATGCTTTTGAACTGTGGTGTTGGAGAAGACTCTTGAGAGTCCCTTGGACTGCAAGAAGATCCAACCGGTCCATTCTGAAGGAGATCAGCCCTGGGATTTCTTTGGAGGGAATGATGCTAAAGCTGAAACTCCAATACTTTGGCCACCTCATGCGAAGAGTTGACTCATTGGAAAAGACTGTGATGCTGGGAGGGATTGGGGCAGGAGGAGAAGGGGCCGACTGAGGATGAGATGGCTGGATGGCATCACTGACTCGATGGACGTGAGTCTGAGTGAACTCCGGGAGTTGGTGATGGACAGGGAGGCCTGGCGTGCTGCGATTCATGGGGTCGCAAAGAGTCAGACACGACTGAGCGACTGAACTGAACTGAACATACTTAAATCCTAACAAACAGTAGGGAAATCAAGAGTGTTATATTTCACTAAGAACTTAAGCGGGAACTGAAGTTGGAAAGAAGGACTGTATTTAGAAAAACAAAGGAGCACACTGTTGTGTATTAGTTGCTCAGTCCCGTCCGACTCTTTGCAGCCCCACCTGGACGTGCAGCAGCTACATGGACTGTAGCCCGCCAGGCTCCTCCGTCCATGGGATTCTCCAGGCAAGAACACTGGAGTGAGTTGCCATTTCCGTCTCCAGAGGATCTTCCCGAACCAGGGATCGAACCTGGGTCTCCTGCATTATAGACAGATGCTTTACCATCTGAGCTACTAGGGAAGCCCAAGAGCATACTATTAGAACTAATTTTGAAAGAGGCAGAAAAACTATTTAAATATGACTCAAAACTTTTATTAAAGTTAAAAATTCTAAAAGTCCTTTTCCTAATATTTTTACTATAAATCATAGTAGATTTTATTGAATACAATTTCTCTGGAAACTGAGACGCTAATTTTAGAAAATTACATACAGTTTTGCTGAAATATCAAAACTTCTCAAAAATCGTGAACTGTTTTACCAATTTGGTATTGTGCTAATCTGTAGGAAGTCTTGATCTAAATAAGCACATCTAATTTTGCTGAGTTCCTGAGTTATTTAAGGCAGGCAGCCAGGCTTTTCTGTCATTATGACTGCACATATGAGAGTCTCCACCTCACTTTGGGGGCAACAACTCCACTTTTAGGGTTAAAATGAAAGGCTCTGGAGTCAGACAGACTTGCATTCAAACTCCAGCAGGACCAGCATTCCACGCTGTTATTCATTTAGCTGTGTGTTTAACCAATACTTCTTAAGACACATCAGTGAATACACAGAAAATGTTCCCTGCCTCCTCTGCCCTCTTAGCTGAGTCAGAGAACTAAAAAAAAAAGTTATTTCTAATTCTATAGCAATTAGAACATGATATATATTATGAGGTGGGCAAATACAGGCCATAAGAGGGGGTCACAGAATTGGGTGTGTGTGCACACTTGTGGTTGTGGCATTCATGCAAATTATAATTTTAGAAGACCTCTTGGTCACATCCCTCTAAGCTTCAGAATGTGAAAGTCACTCGGTCGTGTCTGACTCTTTGCCACCCCATGGATATACAGTCCATGGAATTCTCCAGGTCAGAATACTGGAGTGGGTAGCCTTTCCCTTCTCCAGGGGATCTTCCCAACCCAGGGATTGAACCAAAGTCTCCCACATTGTAGGTGGATACTTCACCAGCAGAGCCACCAGGGAAGCCCAAGAATACTGGAGTGGGTAGCCTATCCCTTACTCCAGAGGATCTTCCCGACACAGGAATGAAACCGGGTTCTCCTGCATTGCAGGCCGATTCTTTACAACTGAGCTATCAGGGAAGCTTCAGTATAGTCATGCATAAAATGGTGATATCAGTAATTATCTCAGAGAAATAAAATGGTGTACGCAAAGGGCTTAGTTCAGACGCTGGCACTTTGTAAACATGAAACAAATGGGAGACATCCAGACGAGAATTGAAAAGAACAAAGTTAATTTTCTAACTCAATGGACATCTTTGGAGGCCAGTATTATACAGGGTTCACCAAAGCAGCCAACTTTTAAGAGCAGAAAATACCCCCAAATGCACAATTCTGTAATTAATGCGCATTATCCCGAAGGCTTTCAATGCGCTAAAGCACAGCAACTCATAAGCTTCTCCCAGAAAGTTAATGAACCAAACAAAATTTTAACATTAGTATTATAGAGTTGTTCTGAAGATCTGAATAATTTAAAGGATGTGTGGCAGACTGTATTTTCCAAAATTGCCTTCAACAATATTCTTAGTCCCTGCTGCTCTTCCAGAGCCTGGAAGCTAGAAGGACCTCTGTGCTGGCCCCATGAATAAAACATGGCGAAAGGAATGCCGCGGCTCCGCTGAGGCTTGCCGGGGCGGTGTGGCCCTGCTGGCTCCTCCTCTCTTGGGACACGTGTCTTGGTGGCCCTGATCTCTGCGGGAGAAGTCTGCGGATGCTGAAGCAGCCCTGCTGTGGGGAGGCCAGACAGAGGAGAGAGATGACAGAGCACCGTCTGCCCCAGGCCCCAGCTGTCTGCATTTCCCCAGCCCAGACTCCAGAGACCCAAAGAGCTGAGCCTGTGGGCTGTCCCGGCCCTGCTGCTGTCTAAGTACAGCTGGGAGACAGCTTGCAGGACAGGGCCTTAGCTGATGCCAGCCAACTGCTAGAGTGGAGAGAGAGACAGACCGACAGACAGACAGAGAGAGAGAAAGAGACAGACAGACAGACAGAGACAGAGAGAAAGAGACAGACAGACAGACAGAGACAGAGAGAAAGAGAGAGACAGACAGAGAGAAACAGAGAGCAAGACAGAGAGAGACAAATAGAGAGACAGACAGACAGAGAGAGACAGAGACAGACCGACAGACAGAGAGAGACAGAGAGAAAGAGACAGACAGACAGAGAGAAGGAGAGAGAGAGACAGACAGGGAGAGACAGAGAGCAAGACAGAGAGACAGACAAATAGACAGACAGAGAGAGAGAGAGAGACAGAGACAGACCGACAGACAGGTGGACAGAGACAGAGAGAGAGACAAAGAGACAGACAGAGAGACAGAGAGAGAGAGAGACAGAGAAGAAACAGAGACAGACAGACAGACAGAGACAGGGAGAGACAGAGAAAGAAAGAGAGAGACAGACAGAGAAAAAGAATGACAGACAGAGAGACAGACAGACAGACACACACACACACACACACAGAGGGAGGGAGGAGACTGCTAGTCTTCGCCATTTTAAGGCACTGAAGTTTGGAGAGGTTTGTTACATAGCAGCAGACAGCTACTGCAGATACTGGAACCTGGAATGCAGTGCTACTATTCACAAGAAACGCAGACTTTAAAAGCCTGGCAGGAGCCTTGGGAAACTGGAGAAATCTTGACGGTACTGTTAGCAGAAGTGTGACCTTCAAGAAAGCTCCCGGTGAGATTTAAAGGAAAGTGAGAAAGATGCTGGAAGCGGAAGGAACATGGCCGGTTTTGCACCTTTGTGGAAAGCTTAGCAGCCCTGTCACCCGGAGCAACGCCGACACCAGCCAACACGAGTGAGGAGCCGGATGGTCTACGACAGGTCTCGTCAGTGTGTAGGAGTGGACTCCTGGGTCCCTCCACTTCCCCGTGGGAAACATGGGAATAAAGCGGTGAGCTAAAGAAAGACCAACTATTAACTGTAAAGGAGCCTGGGATTTCTGAGTTTGAAAATAAGATTGTTTCTCACTGGGCCATCCAGATAGCAGATAACTCTGAAGTTAAGAAATGCCTGGTAAGCCCAGATTAAATCCGGGGTTATTTTCAAGAAAATATGATCTGAAGGTGAAGCCAAGGTCGTAACTATGAACCACTTTATTAAGACCCAAGAAAAGACTCTAGGTGGTGTTTCATGGATCCTTTCAAAGAAACAAAACCACAAGACACTCTAAGAATATTAGAACTGTATATATAAGATATATAACCATACAATATAAGAACCACAGTCTAAGAATATTAAGGGTATTGCCCTACAGAAATCTTCCAGAAAAAAAAAAAAAAAGGTAGAGAGGAGGTTATCTTAAAGAGATTTGTAAATGTGGCTTTGACTAAAGGAGTGGAATTTGATTCACAGGAAACTCAACAAAGTTTTTAAGGGAATCGTATCAGCATGCAATGAGAAAGGAAGAGTCAGTACAAGATAAAGAGGTTCTGGTGCCTCAGAGTTCTGTGAGCAGGAATCAGGCTGAGAAAACGACCACCCCCCCAAACAGGACTAGCCTGTTGTGGACTAGGAAATAATATCCTAAGGTAAGCCAAGATTCCAGAGCATGGATCAAATGGCCATGGAAAATACTTTCTAGGCACCAGGACTAAATCCTAACCAAGCCACAAGCAACATGCTAGTTGTGAGGAGAACAGGTAACCTGCCTTCAATAGTTTAGGACAGTCCTAGAGGAGCTGCCTACCTAAGGAGCCTGGTCTGAGCAGCTGGGATACGTGGACCGGATTTACACGGTGGGATCTGGAACTGGGACTTGAGCTTGGTAGTGGGGTGAGGCTTTGGGGAGTTCAGGGGAGGGGTGAGTGCATCTTTGAAGCTGCAGCTCCAATACTTTGGCCACCTGATGTGAAGAGCTGACTCATTGGAAAAGACCCTGATGCTGGGAAAGATTGAAGGCAGGAGGAGAAGGGGACGACAGAGGATGAGATGGTTGGATGGCATCACTGACTCAATGGACATGAGTTTGGGTGAACTTCGGGAGTTGGTGATGGACAGGGAGGCCTGGTGTGTTGCGGTTCATGGGGTCGCAAAGAGTTGGACACGACTGAGCGACTGAACTGAACTGAATGCATCTTCCCTGGAGAAGGAAATGGCAACCCACTCCAATATGCTTGCCTGGAGAATACCACGGATAGAGTTGCCGGGCGGGCTACCGTCCATGGGATTGCAGAGTCGGCCACGACTGAGTGACTGAGCATGCACCCAGACATGAGTGCATCTTCCATGTGGGAGCGATGTGAGCTGTTTTGTCCACAGTCAGAGGCAGTCTGAACTTCCCAAAACTTGGCCACAGTCGAGTTCCCAGTCCCAGCAGGAGGTAGAATCTGTTTGGCGCATGTGTGTGCTCAGTCGTGTCCAACTCTTGTGACCCCGTGGACTGTGGCCCACCAAGTACTCTGCCCATAGGATTCTCCAGGCGAGAATACTGGGGTGGGTCGCCATTTCCTCTTCCAGGGGGTCTTCCCGGCCCAGGGGTCGACCCGTGTCTCCTGCAAGTCTGCTATAGTGCAGGTGGATTCCTTATACCTTGGAGCCACCGGGGAAGCCCCAGAATCTACCTCATCTTTCCTACACCCGGGTGTGCTTTGGGACTGCCTGGCGGATGGACGTGGTGGGAGTGCTGCTGTGTAACTTCTAAGGCAGGCTCGTCAAAGGGAATGTACTGACCACCGGGCGTTCTCTTTCCTGGGTCATGTGCCTTGGACACGCTGACTCTGTGTGAGAAGCCCAGCCACCCCGCACCTGTCATGCTGCACAAACCAGGTGGAGAGACCCCCTAGACACAGAGACGGCCAAGCAGTCCCAGTCCTTAGACATTCAGGGGCCCCCGGAGGTGCAAGTCACCGGCTTCCAGGTGACTGCAGTTCCCACCTGTGGCTTCATGGAGGACCCTGAGTGACAGCCCTTCATGCAGATGAGCTCAGACCCTGAGACAGTAATAAAATGATCAGGCTCAGATGCTGATGCCAAGAGCTGCCCAAGAAAACCTGTCCTGTGCTGCTGTTTCACCATCCGGTGGTCACCATGTGCGGGGGGAACGTCAGCTCGCTGGGTTTAGAAACTCAGCTTCTGGGAAAAGCTCTCCGCTGGGAGCTTCTCAGCAAAGAAAAAGTGAAGTCACTGCCTGTTCTTCCCTTCCTGGTCTCTCTTTGCAAAGAACAATCCTAGACTTCTAAAAATCGTACTTTCAAATAGTTGGCTCTTGCTTGTTAATAGTTTGCAAACACATGTTAAAATTTACTGGCTCACAAGATTGTTTCCAGCTTTTCAGGCACAAAGATAGTGAGGAAAAAAAAAAAAAAAAAAGCCCTGGCCAGACGACCATGTTTACTGGATGAAAACCTCTAGGAAAGGCACATGTTACGAAGAACAGGACTGGGCAGAAAGGAATCTACTTCAGGGGGACCTAACTACTGGCGTCTCTACAATTTTTGACCTTCACTCTCCGGTTGCATCTCTTTGCACTCTACAGCCTTCTGAGTTCTTCAGCAGCTTTATTTCATAAAAGAAAAGATCCTGAAGTTGATTTGTGGTCTTGTTCTTATGAATGGTGTTCACCCAACATTTCAAGCAGTGATCAAATTTCCTTCCTATCTTTTGCAGAAGACAGATAATGGTGTGATACAGTTCTAGGTGCAGAAAACTCAGTATTCCCCTTGTGGTAAAACCATGAATTTGAAATTAGTGCTAATTTACTCTAGCGCCACCACTAAAAGCCTTTGGGTACTTCGGGTAAATTAGCATAGATGCTCTGGGTTAAGGGCTTCCCTCGTGGCTCAGATGGTAAAGAATCTGCCTGCAATGCAGGAGACCTGGATTCGATCCTTGGGTCGGGACGATCCCCTGGAGGAGGGCATGCCAACCCACTCCAGTATTCTGGCCTGGAGAATTCCATGGACAATCCTGGAGAGCTACAGTCCATGGGGTTGCAAAGAGTTGGACACGACTGAGTGACTCACACTTTCACTTTCTCTGAGTTAAAGTCCCCTCCTGTTTCATCACATAAAGAATCTGCCTGCGATGCAGGAGACACAGAAGTTGTAGGTTCAATCCCTAGGTTGGGAATATCCCCTGGAAGAAGGCATGGCAACCCACTCCAGTAGTCTTGCCTGGAGAACCCCATGGACAGAGGAGCCTGACGGGATACAGTCCAAATGGTCACAAAAAGTCGGATATGACTGAACGACTAGAGACACAGGCATGCCTGTCAAAACAACACTACAATCACCAGCATCTTTACTTTGAAGAGTTGTATATGTTCAACTGAACAAAAGTGTTTAGAAGGTTCATGAAAATTTTTTAAATGTACAAAAATAAGAAATTTTTTTGTTCTCTTCAAACAAATAAAAAGTTAAAAAAAATCAGTGCTGTCTATAATGCCATATACAATGACAAGGAGGAAGCTGGAGATTGTTCTACTGAGCGCTGCTGCTGCTGCTGCTACGTCGCTTCAGTCGTGTCCGACTCTGTGCGACCCATAGAAGGCAAGCCACCAGGCTCCCCCGTCCCTGGGATTCTCCAGGCAAGGACACTGGAGTGGGTTTCCATTTCCTTCTCCAATGCATGAAAGTGAAAAGTGAAAGTGAAGTCGCTCGGTCGTGTCCAACTCTTCTCGACCCCGTGGACTGCAGCCTACCAGGCTCCTCCGTCCATGGGATTTTCCAGGCAAGAATACTGGAGTGGGTGCCATTGCCTTCTCCCCTACCGAGTGAAGTCAGTCAGACAGAGAAAGACAAATAGCATATGGTAACAGTTATATATGGAATCTGAAAAAAAGGGGTACCTATAACATGAGCTTACCTATAACATGGGAGTAGATTTACAGAATTACAGGAGACAACAAACTTATGATTACCAAGGAGGTAAGGTGGGATAAGTTGGGAGACGAACTGACACACACACCACTGTATATCAAGAGATAACTAATACAGGTCTGCTGTATAGCATTGGGAACTCTACTCAATGCTCTGTAATGACCTACCTTGGGAAAACAAGCTAAAAAAGAGTGGCTGTGTGGACACGTATAATTGATTCACTTGGCTGTACACCTGGAACTAAGACAGCACTGTAAATCTACTAGACTCCAGTTTAAAGAAAACATCAGTGCTGTCGGATCGACTTTTGTGATGATAAGAAATTTCCCACCAGCTGCTCCAGAGTCCTTGGCACTGATGACTGAGAAACTGAACTTTTAGACTTTGCTCACTTTTAATTATTTTGAACTGAAATAGCCACTAGTGGGGAGTGGGCACTTTCTGGACACCTTTGGCTCCTGCGATGATGGCGTAAAGAGGACCAGGGTCACTGCTGACGGACGGCGTGCTAGACGCTGTGGATCGGAGCAAGTGAGCCCGAGTCCTAGAGCGACAGATGCCGGCCAGCACACCTGCTCTACCCAATCAGTCAGGTTACTCTTCCTATCTGTAAAGATCCACTTAAAACACACTGCCGAACGCAGGGATTCACCTGGAGCCTCAGGAGACATGTGATGGCTGTCAAGCCCTCAGGATTAAGGAAGAAGCACTAATGTGGATCGTGAAGAAGCAGCAGATTTATGGACTGGCCCTGCCTCTACGATGTGAGCTCCCCCCGGGGTGGGCCGCAGTGGGGAGACATCAAAAGCATCTCAGAACCACCTGTGAGCTGAGATTATATTTTAAGAACCTATAATTTATATAAAAGTCTTGCAAATTAATGATATCACAGCATGTTTTTTAAACAGGCAGCATTTAGCAGCTTTCTGATTCTCCATGTAGAAGGAATCTCAAGAGTTTTACACCTGGGGTCTTTCTTGCTTCCTCTTCATTAATCTTTTTTTTTTTTTTCCCTGTCATTTGCTTTTATGTATATTTTTATCCCCTGTGGTTCTTGACTAACATTTTTAAATTGACATTTGCTTTCTGCTACACATAGGAAAGACTCTCAACTGCAGCCTCAATATTTTGTCTCCTTTCCCTACTGTGTGACGAGTTGGCACCTGACTTCTCCAAATTCTCAATTCCAGGGCAGGTAGACTTCTCATGTACACACAGACAGAAAGCATGTTTAGGCTTTACAGGCTATTGCAAGGCCTGTTTATACAAATTAATAGAGTTCATGGATGGTGTTCAAATTTGGTTGGGGCTCCATCTTATATACAAGATTGCAAATTTTCCATCTTGTTCAGTACTTTTTAAAATTTATGATGCTGTCTTGAGTCTATATTTTACATTTTCCCATCTCATTGTGCTGTGCTGTGCTAAGTTGCTTCAGTTATATATGACTCTTTGTGACCCAATGGACCATAACCTACCAGGCTCCTCTGTCCATGGGATTCTCCAGACAAGAGTACTGGAGTGGGTTGTCATGCCCTCCTCCAGAGGATCTTCCCGATCCAGGGATCGAACCTGCATCTCTTATGTTTCCTGCATTGGCAGGCCAGTTCTTTGCCCCTGGGAAGCTCCTCCCATCTCATTAGGCTTAGCCTTTTAGATGCTATTCTTCCTTTCCTAACATATCCCCCCGGCCCCAGTTTTGTTTCAACCACAGTGATCTGCTCTATAATCCACTGTAGAAATCTACAAGTAATACTGGGGAAGTGGGCCTGATCTACCTTCTCAGGGAGCATATTTACAACTTGCGGAGACTATAAGACCCTTCTAGTTTGTCTTGTACACTGAGAAGAAGAGGAGAAGGGCTTGCTCCTTTGGAAGGCCTTCTCTTTCTATTTATTTTCACATCTAAATCCACCTGAAGGCTCTCCTCCAGACGGTTTCTCTCATGTTTTTGCTATGTCCCATATTATCATGATGCTGAAAACACACATTTGTCCTCTTCTCCCAAAGTAATGAATTTCTCCTTCATCTCCATCTAAGCATTACTGTAACGTGACTCATACATGACAACAGCAATTAAAAAAAAATTCTCCTGAAGATCTATTCTTTCTAAAGTAACGGATGAAGAGCGTCTTTGAAGATTACTAGGGTCAAGTCCTTGCTGTGAAAGATCTCACAGACCAGATTTCTGGTCCATGGTCTGCCCATCTCCTTGGTGTCAAAGATGAACTTATGGCTTTGCTGAGCTTTTGCATTTTTGGCTCATTTATTTACCAAAGAATTTGTGTTCCCTCCTCTGTTCATGTAATATTTTCCAATGAAACCTATGCAGCCATCTCATCTAGAATCTCACCTGGCATCACCACCTCTTTCTCTATTTCCCTATGCAGCCGTGGTCTTCTAAAATACTCTGTGTATTTATCTGTCTCTTGTGTTTTCCATCTGTCTCCCCCACTAGAGTGCAGGCCCCAGGAGGGAAGGTATCTTGGTTTGCTTCATATATTGTGCATCCTCCTGGGCCTAGAATGGGGCCTCACTTTCCAAGGGTGATAGCTAAAATCTGTGAATTTGTTAAACTTTTCTGCAAAGAAGGACCGTCTCTGCATTTCATAATTCTAAAAATTAGTAATTAGGCAATAACGCCACATGAACTAACCTATGATGAGTTTACTTGAGAATAAACTGTGGTTTTGCCTAAATATGTCTAGACCACCAACGCAGAAACTTTTGTTGTCTGGTCTCCAAAATTTCACTCATTGAGTTCTGCCGAGTCATGTTTCTCCCCTGCGTGAATTGGTTCAGTTACTGTGTGCAGATAAAGCAGGCTTAATTTTTAATTAGGTTGTGATAACAGGGAAGCCGGATGAATCTCTTTAGCTTTCTAATTCGCAGAAGTTTACATGGACTAGCGACCGACTTTCTGAATTGTTCTGTTTGAGGCTCCTCATTGGATGTGGAAGTTGGGATAGGAGTGAAGGAAAGTGATATATAAGTAGCTTTTCCCTAAGAGGCTTAGAGATTTGAATTAATATTCTTTATCTTTAATGATTAAGGGGCCCCTGGCAAGCCAAGGATGGATTTAATTCTATTAAAAATATACCAGGGCGGCAGTGCTGCACGGGGCACCCAAAGGCCGGAAGTCAAGCATCCATGACCCAGCGGGGCAGCCCCTTCCCTCCCCAGGGCTAACCTTCATTCGCCGAGTCCCTCGCTGCAGCCCATAGGCAGGCGCTCACAGCCTCGTAGGAGGCGCTCAGCCGCGTGGCTGGGTCCCTCTTTGGCTTGGGCGGAGGCTGTTTCCGTGGCGACGGGAGGCCGCTGCCGTCATCCAGGCTGAACACCGAGTGCAGAGAAGGGGGCCTGGAGGGCGGACCGGCCAGGGACTGGGTCAGGCCGTCCACTGCTGCGGGGACTGAGATGGAGCTACAGTGGAGACGCCTCGGTCTGCTCTTGTCTTCAGCTCTGTGGGGAGAGAATGAACACACAGAGCCCCAGCGGAGGGACCCAGAGCCATCGTTCAGATGGTAGCAGTGAAGCGGCTCAAGCACACGTCATCTCGGCTCTTGGGTAAATCAGCCTTCCCGCGAGGCTGGAGGATGCCTGCGGGGCTCCGGTACCCAGGGCCTCTAGAGGCAGCCACTCCATCCTTCCAGCCCCGCTTCCCGACAGATAAGCACGTGCGAATCTCATCATGATTACTTCAGAAAAACATCTCACCCAAACCCAAGACGTCTCAAGGAGTGCCACATTTGCCATCAGGCATTCGCTGAGTCAATTTTTCACACTCCGATTATTAAGCAAATCAAAAAACCAGAATTTCAATCTGAATGATAATTTCTGGGAAGTTCATCTTAATAGAGAGTTACTGATGCATCAGTTGCTGGGAGTTCATCACTGCTCATCCTTGCAAAAGAGTATATACTTACAATGATCAAAGATTTTCATTTTCCCTGTCTCTCTCTCTCTTTCCCTTGCCATTTAAATTCCATCAGCAATTATTTAATTATGTGCAGAATTGTTATTTTTCTTCTGTGGCTCCATCTGGTTGCCCAATGCCAAGTGAACTGCTGGTATTCAATAAATAAATAGACAACTACTTCTTCACTTAATTTTATAGCAGGCAAATGAATACATGATGAAATTGAGAAATTGGGGTGGCTGTTTAGCTCCAGCAGAGAAAATAATAAATATTATTCTGGAAGTCATATAAAATTAATAGTTATCTGGTTAAAAAAAAATTTCCTTCTGGCTTCACATGTCAATGTAATCGTGTGCGAGGGAGATGCCAACGCGTTCATTTCACAAGGAGTCTCGGAGCATTTGTTTTTATAATTATATCTTTGTGTGGCAGAGAACCAACAGGGCTGGGATCCACTGCCGGGCAGATCAGACGCCCGTGTAGGAAATGAACGAGCTGAAGATGAAAGTGTGGCACTCGGAGGATAATTTGTTTTCCCTGTAATGTTTAATTACAGTTTTCCGTACAAAGGGAATTTTTTCAGCATTTAATCACTGAGATAGTTGAAGCTAATTAGTGAGGGACACACCACCATTTCCACTTTAATAAAAAATCATTTGACATTGCAGTCAAGGCCAAGGGGGGCGGTCATCTGCAGTGAGGAGCAACTAGATATTGCTGTGTTCCTATGGGAAAGTACCTCCCTGAGACTTTGGGAAGGTCATGTACACACTGCTATATTCAAAGTGGAGAGCAACAAGGACCCACTGTAGAGCACGTGGAGCTCAGTGTCACGTGGCAGCCTGGATGGGAGGGGGCTGCGGAGAATGGATACATGTATATGTATGGCTGAGTCCCTTCACTGCTGTTCGCCTGAAACTACCATACACTGATAATCGTCTATGTCCCAAATACAAAATAAAACAGTTAAAAGTCTGGGGAAAAACAATCTTCCTGACAGCAAATTAGGATGGAAAGGACCAGGGAGGGCTATCAGGCATGAGTATCGTCATTTGTCACAGGGAGACAAGAGCGGTGACGTGGAGAAGGACCTGGATTTCTTCACTTGTTTATTTCCAGCTCAGCATCCACCGTGAACTCTGAAAGCTTTCCCTGAAGCTTTCCTTACTGGCAAAGAAGATGAGCGAGCTTCCTAAGGGAAATATAATACAGGCCACCACCGATCAAGCTCACTGCTTTTGTGTTTTTAGAGTGGCTTCTCCATTTTGGGGGTCAAACTTTCAGACGTTTCTGTGAGTCAGCCTTATTTATATATATGACACTTGCGTAAAGATGTCGAGATTCCAGCTATACGTTTTTGCTAAGATGGAAATATTAGATGACTTAAAACTCGGTTGGTGAGGGACTTCCCTGGTGGCCCAGTGGTAAAGAATTCATCTGCCAATGCACAGGGCACGGGTTCGGTCCCCAGTCCCAGATTATCCCACATGCTGTGGGACAACATGGCCTGGGCTCCATAACTACTGAGCCAGAGCCCTAGATCCTGTGCTTCCCAACAAGAGGACCCACCACGATGAGAAGCCCACTCACTGCACCTCGAGGGTAGCTCTCAATACCCACTCACGGAAACCAGAGAAAACCAGTGCAGCAGCAAAGACCCAGCACGGCTGATAAAGAACGAAATAAAAAATTAAAAAAAAAAAATCTTGGTGCTGGAGGTGGCAAATGATACAGGCATTAGTGTAGCAATTATTTCACGTGGCCTGAACTAACACACAGAGCATCCGTTTTCTAGAAGGAAAGCCCAGGCAATGTATCCTTTCAGATGTCAGGAGGTTTCACTTTACACAGTGGGCATGCGTATATGAGTGTTCTTCTCCCTACGGTCACGTGTGATTGAACTTTACATTAAGAGCTATCAGCACTGGGACTTCCTTGGGGTCCGGTGGTTAAGACTTCGCCTTCCCAAGCCACGGGGTGTGGGTCTGATCCCTGGTGAGGGAGCTGAAATCCCACGGGCTTCGTGGCCAAAATACCAAAATATGAAACAGAAGCAATATTGCAACAAACTCAGTGAGGACTCTAAAAATGGTCCATATAAAAAAACCATATTTTGAAGAGCACTATGGGCATTTTCTTGCTCCCCCCACCCTGATGAACCACGTGGGTGATGGGAGCTGGACACCGCCCGCCTTTACCTTTTGGAGCCTTCCTCCTGCTTGCCCCTGGCCTCCAACTTCTCTCTGTGGAAAGCAGCGTTCATCTCGTTCCGAAGCCGGTCATTCTCGCGGGCGATGTCCGAGGCGTTCTGAACAACCAGGGCGTCATAGGTCTTCAGCCCCAGGTCCTCTGTGACCTGCAGGAAGCTGTTGATGGATGTGACCTCCTGCTGCCGTATGCTCCTTTTCTGATGCAAGTGCTGGCGGGCTAAAAATCCTCTGACCACTTCAGTGAAAGAACACAACGGTGGGTCAGAAATCCAGACGTACACCAACAAGCCACAGATACATCATGTCTAAAGAATAAGTGTTAGCTGCTCAGTCGTGTCCGACTCTTTGTGACCCCATGGACTGCAGCCCGCCAGGCTCCTCTGTCCATGGGATTCTCCAGGAATATTGGAGTGCAGTTGCCATTGCCTCCTCCAAGGGATCTTCCTGACCCAGGGATCAAACCCAGGTCTCCCACATTCCAGGCAGAATTTTTACCGACTGAGCCACCAGGGAAGCTCTAAAATAAAATATTCTTCACCCAGTCTAGGACTTTACTAAAACATTCTAATGTTGTCTTAAAAAAGATACCCACACTTTTAGGAATGACAGGAATGGAGGTAAAAACCCTTACCCTGACTGGGCAGGTAATATCCTGACAAAGCTCCCTCCTTCTATGGTAACACAGTCTGGACATTGATGGAAGGAAGTCCAAACCCCAGAGAATTCTGGGTGTGTCCCAATGCACCAACTGCATTATATCAGATTATAACAGAAACCTCTGAGGCCCCTGGAAGTAGTCTCTGAGAATGTCATGCACATACTGTTCACAGGACTGGGATTTAAGTCGTAGAAAAACCAGCTCTGCATTTAAGGCTCTGGGAAGAGATTGTGTAGAAATATGGGGCATCCTTCTGCTTTCTGGGGAAGCAGGGCTAGAAAAACATGCAAGAATCAGGGGAAAAACAGGTGGGTGAACACACTTTGAAATCACTAATATGTCAGTAACAAATGTAAGACTTGCAAAGAAAAATCATGCCCGCTGTTCAAAGGCACTGCCACATGCCAGGATCCCATCCCATCTTTCAAGGCCCAAACTCAACGATCACTGATGTACCCATCCCTTCATTCTGTGGGCTTTCCAGGTGGCACTAGTGGTAAAGAATCTTCCTTCCAAAACAGGAGATACAAGAAACACGGGTTTGATCCCTGGGATGGGAAGTTTCTCTGGAGAAGGAAATAGCAACCCACTCCAGTATTCTTGCCTAGGAAATCCAATGGGTGGAGGAGCCTGGCGGGCTACAGTCCATGAGGTTGCAAAGAATCTGACACGCCTTAGCAACTCAACAACAACAAATCTTCATTTTGTACCCAAAGAAACAGAAGCTTACTGAGGTTAAGAAAATTCCTCCAAGGAGACATGGCCAACCAACAGTAGAGGCCAGGGTTCGAATCTCTGCTCTTACGAGGCCAAGCTCCATCATGCAGCCCTGGAGACATGCTCTGGAGCTCTCCAGATGGGTCACAACAGGGAAGGTGTAAGGAAGTGTGTTTGGGATCAATACAAGGAAGACATTTCAAACAATGAGCAAAGCTGGTCAATGGATCAGGCATGTCATGGGAAAAAGGGTCAGTTCCCAGTCCCTGGGCAAGTTAAAAACAGGATGGGCCCTGCTCAGGGAGGCTCTGACAGGTGTGGGGGGTGGGGTGGGGGAGTGGTTTCCAATAGTTGCCCAGATGCGTCTCTTCCCAGTCTAAGTTTCTAAGACTAGAAGGAGTTGTTTGGATTATAGGAAGAGCTATAATTGTAGGGAAGATTAATGTGGGTATGTGCTCAGTCGCTCAGTCATGTCCGACTCTTTGCAATTCCCATAGACGGCAGCCCACCAGGCTCCCCCGTCCCTGGGATTCTTCAGGCAGGAATACTGGAGTGGGTTGCCATTCCCTTCTCCAAATGTGCTATAAAGACACTTTATTCTCCTCTGTAGGGAGGAAATTACCCTGCAAAACATTAAGTGTTTTAAAATATTTCCTGGCTATGGGAGGACAAATGTGTAGGTATCTACATATGTCTAGGATATTTACTGAGATACCTTGACTCTGTTCAAATTGTTAATCAGCCATATCACAATACAAAATGTTTTTGGTTAATAAAAATAAATTAAAAAAATTTTTAAAGGGTGGGAAGGTGGACACAACTTTCTACAATTATGGCTTCAGAGGCAAAAAATACACAGATGTCTAAAATGCTCAAGGGCTCTTTTTTCTCAGACGGCAATACTAAATGTTTAGTTACTCTGAAATGCGGTTGTATTAACTGTAGAAACAGTCATGCTGAACTAATCTAAAAGAGAAAAAGATTAAACAGTGAAAGGTACAATCAGACTTCAGGAATATAAAATGCAGAATAAAACGCAGAAATATTAACCATGTGACAGGCACAGGGAGAGAGAGAAGCAGAAAGCCTCAAACTGGCCAGTTGACTTGCTCATTTGAAAAAGAGAGACTGTGACGTTTTGGTAGCTGAAGGGGAGGGTATATTCAAGATGTTTAATCTCTCAGAATAAAGAGATGGTTAACGTGGACAAGCCAGACTTCTGACCTCCGACTACAGAAGGACAATTCACTGGATTTGTGTTCACCCGGGAATCCTCTGTCTGCTGTTCAGACTCTGTTTTCCTGCACTTCACGCCAGTGATCGTCAAAAAATTTTATTAAAATTGTTATAGGAGTTGCTAAAATGTGGCATCTTTACTACGAGACAACTAATGAACTAAATCTGCCACAAATAGGTAATTGATTGTCTCTTTCTGACAATTCCATGCAGGGTAAAATGAAGGTATACAGTCAGAGGAAAATTTCTGTTGGGAATAATTTGTAATTGAAATGATTAAACTTAAGGAAGTTACAGCTTTCTTCCACCTAATATTTACAAGGAAAACCTGAGAACTCTTGAAAAACTGGAAATGACTCCAGATGCTATAACTTCTGAGTGAATTTCACATGTGCAAAAAGGACCGAAGCTATGGTTCCAAGAGATGTAAAAATAAAAATCAGTAAGTAAATACTTTGCATTGAAGAGCCTGTAAATTTAAAAAAAAAATGCTTTTACAGCCATTATTTCATTTATGCGATAGAAAATTATGGTTTTTATCTTGGTGCCATTTTTAAAAACCCATTCTCGATTTTTATCATTAGAGCTAAGGAAAGAACCACGGTTCTGCTCATTTCTTGTTTCAGCTCTGCAGGGCTCAGAGACTTAACACTGGTAACCAACCCGAGGAGGCACTTCTAGTGGGCACCCCTGCTGGAGGGCAGAGTGCACAGTCCTCTAATTACATGTTCCAGGAGAACGTTCATGCTAGTTGCTCAGTCGGATACAACTCTTTGAGACTCCATGGACTGTAGCCTGCCAGGCTCCTCCGCCCATGGGATTTCCCAGGCACAAATACTGGAGTGGGTTGCCATTTCCTCCTTCAGGGGATCTTCCCAACCCAGCGATCGAACCCAGGTTTCCCACATTGCGAGCAAACTCTTTATCATCTGAGCTACCAGGGGAGCCCTGAAAGAGTGACGTGTATAACAAGGGGGTGACTCCACAGCCCAGGGCCTAGCATACTCAGTCCCACCTCCAGCCCGAGGCTACAAATACACGTTCAGATTCAGCGGGTCTGGGGCAGGCGGGGCCTGAGACTCTGCATTTCTCACCAGCTCCCAGGGGATGCCAGGTCTGACCACACAAACAGGAACTGCAAAGGTGGTGGTCAAGAGTGGACCTGTGAGCCCAGCCTTTCCCTACACTGTGTATATAAGCTACGTGTGTGCTTAGTCACTCAGTCGTGTTCGACTCTTTACAACCCCAGGAACTGTAGCCCACCAGGCTCCTCTGTCCATGGGATTCTCCAGGCAAGAATACTGGAATGAGTTGCTACTTCCTTCTCCAGGGGATCTTCCCAACCCAGGAATCGAATCTGCGTCTCCTGCACTGCAGGCAGATTCTTTAACATCTGAGCCACCAGGGAAGTCCGCAAAGGAGGCCAGACCAGCCTAACCCAGACAGAAGCAAGGAGTGCACATAGCTGGGAGTTGGCCCTTTCCTCACCAGAGGCTCCTCCCACCACCCCGATCTCCAGGCTGGTCAAAGTGACCTCAGGGGACCAGGCAGAGAGCCTGCCATGTGGTCTGGGGTTTGGAGGAGTGGCTGCCAGAGGCTGACTGCAGGAGTAGCCCAGGAATCTGAATGCAGAGCTGCACCCAAGGGTCACATGGGGCTTTTCCCCCCCACTGCAGGTGTGGAGGTGCCTTCTTCTTGTCCTGTGTTTCTTGCAGGATCAACAAACTAGTTATTTTCAAGGTGTGCATGTGTGCGTGATCAGTCACTTCAGTCGTGTCTGACTCTTTCCAACCCCATGGACTGTAGCCTACCAGGCTCCTCTGTCCATGGGATTTTCCAGGCAGAATATTGCCATTTCCTCCTCCAGGGGATCTTCCCAAACCCAGGGATCAAACCCTTGTCTCCTGTGTCTCCTGCATTACAGGCGCATTCTTTACCCACTGAGCCAACAGGGAAGCCCATTTTCAAGGTGAGGGATGCATCCATTAAAAGATACGTATATTCCCTCTTCCAAATGATGGCTTAGGTGACAATGAGGCACAGAACTGCAGATGGAATGACCAGGGAATAAAGCACACTCTGATCTAGAAACAGGTAAACAGCCAACTTAGCCACAGTGCTTTCTGAACTCCAGAAACCTATTTATTTGCCCAAAGGTGGTGCCATGGGATGGACAGACATAGGGCCATGGCAGGGTCCTCTCTAACGTAGGTCCCCCAAAGATTTAAATGTGGGGGTTCACTCAATGGTTTGTATTTCACAGTTCAGCAAAGTTCAGAACTGTGACTGCACTGTGACTGTGAAATGTGTGACTGTTACCTTTTTGGCAGGTGATAATTTTTCTCTGCAGCTGGCGGCACAGATCGTTCAGCTGGCTGGCGTGCCAGTATTTCAGGAACACTTTCCGAACTCCAATCTAAAACGCAAACAGCAGGGAGACATTTAGCAGCAGGAAGATGCCAAAATAACAACGGGAAAATATTCAGGCAAGAGATTTTTTTTTTTTTCTTTTCAGAAAAGGATTAGCAGAAGCAAAGCTAACAAAAGTAATTCCAGTACCTCCTCTGTTTTTTTAAAACATTTTTCCACTTAATCAAAATCTCAAAGCTTTTGCCCTAATAAGTATGTTTTCTGTATGTAAACAGTGTCACTAACGTTTGCAAATACCCATCCACTGCAGTTGGGGTGGCTGCGCCAGGCAGTCGAAAGGAAAACACTGGTCTTGACTCTTTACTGGAAGATACAACCATTCCCATGAATGAATTCCTAAGTTCCAGAGCTAAACTCTTATCTTTCCTCTTTTTCAATCCTTTTCTTTCCTCAACTCACAGTAAGGAGGGCAAGTCTGTGAAAAGGGAAAAAAACCAACAAACAAAAAGACCATAAACAAAACCTACTTAAAGCTGACACATGGAACTGTTTCATGGCAATGATTTTTTCCTACTACTCCATGTATTATTATAAACCAAGTGTTTACGCAACTGCAACTGTAGAACTTCAGCACAAAAGTAAAGCGTCTCCACACAGTCGTCTCTGAGCAATAATCTCGAGGTCTGCCTGAACAGTAGCCATACCGTGAGCATCCTTATCTAGGGTTTGAAAAACGGAGTTTAGGCATGTTACCGAATCAGCTTCTACTGAAAGCTCTGGTGGTATACAAGTTGGCCCAAATGTTCCACTATTGATGAAGACAGCTGCCAAAGAATGTTCTTAAAAACACATAACAATAAGCCACAGCCGTGCATTTTCACGATAATTTTCCGGTGTGTTGTGTTTATTTTCTCAGAATTCACAGGACTTGGGGTACGTGTGAGGACTGTCCTTCACAATGGAAATGCTTACAGTCTCTTCGGGGAAGCAGAAGTGAATCAGTGCAGAAGAGCCTGGGAAATACTAAGATGAAGGGGCTGTGGATGCTCAGAGATGATGTCCTGTTAGATAAGAAAAAACACGGCCTGGGCAGACCTTGTGATACTGTTCATGGTCATCTCCTTAGCATTGGAGACAAGCACCATGGAACACGTGCTCCCAAGCATGGGCTGTGAGCACTGACACGCTGACCCTTGAAGCCTGTGGCCGACCTCACAGGGACACGAGGCTGGCACAGGTCTAAACACCATTAGGTATCAGAGAGGCTGACAGGTCAGACTGGTTATCAGACTGCAGAGCCTGAGGTGATGTTATGAAGCTTTTCACATGGAAGCTGAGTTGACTCCCAGACATACTTTGTCACATTCCAGAGATCAAACCAGTCAAGCCTATGGAAATCAACCTGGAATATTCCTTGGAAGTACTGATGCTGAAGCTGAAGTTCCAATACTTTGGCCACCTGATGCGAACAGCCAACTCTTTAGAAAAGACCCTGATGCTGGAAATGATTGAGGGCAGGAGGAGAAGGGGATGACAGAGGATGAGGTAGTTGGATGGCATCACTGACTCCATGGACATGAGTTTGAGCAAACTCAGGGAGATAGTGAAGGACAGGGAAGCCTGGCGTGCTGCAATCCAATGGGGTTGCAAAGAGTCTGACATGACTTGGCGACTGAACAACAACAGTCTTTCCATCTAGCTCTCCTGTAGGCCAGTTTGCTGTGTTCATGAAACAGTTTTGCAAGAGATTGAGACCTAAATCTTGCATTACAGCAGTTGAGCTAGCTCTTTGAACGGGCAGGGAAAGCCCTCTCCACTCTCCTGTTTCTGAGGCTCCTGGTTGACTAGATGTCCTCCTTCATTTACTTTTCTTTTTGTTGGTTGAAGTACGAGGCAGGCACTTGAGTGGGTGGCCACAGAGAATTGGTACTTTTCTCCCCATTGTATTGCCATTCTGTCTCCCCAGTTATTTTCCATAATTCATAGTGTTTTTTTTTTTTCTTCCCAACTGCTGACTTATTTTGGCAGTCAACAGGAAGAACAGTTGGTACTGTCTGTGAGCACCACGGAGCAAATCTGTGAGACAGGCACTCGGTGCGGGGCGGGGCGGGGGGGGGACATGTCATCTTCTGTTCATTGTCGATTGTGGAATGTAACTCACTGTGGATGTATGTGTGCTAAGTCGCTTCAGTCATGCCTGGCTCTTTCTGACCCCATGGATTGTAACCTGCCAGCCTCCTCTGTCCATGGGATTCTCCAGGCAAAAATACTGGAGTGGGTTTCCATGCCCTCCTCCAGGGGATCTTCCAGACCCAGAGATCAAACCCATATCTCTTTTCTCCTACACTGGCAGGGACTTCCCTGGTGGCTCAGATGGTAAAGAATCTGCCTGTGATGCAGGAGACCTGGGTTTGATCCCTGGGTTAGGAAGATACCCTGGAGAAGAGAATGGCTACCCATTCCAGTATTCTTGCTTCGAGAACTCCATGGACAGAGGAGCCTGGCAGGCAGGCTACAGTCCCTGGAGTCACAAAGACTTGGACATGACTGAGAAACTAATACTTTCGCTTTACCACTAGCGCCACCTGGGAAGCCCATGTGACTCACGATAGGAAACTAAATCCGCAAAGCAAAATCTATGCAGACTTGGATTCTGAAACAAAACTCTCAAAGCATTATAGGTAGCGATGCTATACAGCAGGCAGCCTCAGTATGACCACTGCAGGGCGCTCGCCATGGGGGAGCCCTCAGAGTGGAAATGCAAGGGCTGGAATATAGTTCTTCTCCCTTAATTCAGTGGAGACCATGGGTGGGAAGAGAGCTGGGTAGGATGGCGAAGATCTCTTCTAGTGATATTTCTAACAGCCACTCCAAAAATTCCAAGTAGGTGGATCTTGAGAACTTTGCTAGATTTGAGGATACAAAAAAAATTTCCAGGGATGATGGGAAAAGATGAAAGTGGAACAGGAACACTAGGCAAGGAGCAGAAAACGACAAACAGGCTTGAGTGGAGAGGCAGGAGGGAGGAGGCCACGCCTGTCCCTGCTGGCCACACTGGGAGGCACATTCCAGGGAAAGCAGAGACACTTTCCTGTGAACATGGGGCATACACTGGGAAATTGAAGAGGAGGCCATCTAACTTTTTACCAATTATTCTGGAAATGTACGAAGTTCCAGAAAGTAAGAAAGAGAAAAACAAGTATCATATATGAACACATATATGTGGAATCTAGAAAAAATGGGACAGCTGAGTCTATTTGCAGGGCAAGAATAGAGACACAGATGTAGAGAGATGTGGAGGCCGGGTGGGGAAGGCGGGGTGAGGTGAACTGGGAGGCTGGGATTGACATATATGCACTTCCAGGTGTGAAACAGGTCATCATGGGAAGCTGCTGTATAGCACAGAGAGCTCAGCTCGGGGCTCTGTGATGACCTGGAGGGGTACGATGGTGGGGTAGGGAGTCCCAAGAGGGAGTGGAAATATGTATGCATAACGCCGATTCAGTTCATTGTACAGCAGAAACTAACACGACATTGGAAGGCAACTATAGCCCAATTGAAAAAGCAAGAAAAGCCTGGCTTGAGAATGGATTGTTGGGCATGGTTTTGGCAGGACACCATAATGGGATCAGTGATTCAGGTTTGGAAGGTTGCACAGATGCTGCTTGTCCGTTGGCCCATTTCCATTTGTCCTGGGCCCCGCCTTCAGGAGTGGATTTTTGATGCCTGTTTCTTCCCTTCTGGTAGGGCTTGCATGACCTTCATCTGCTTTCCCAGAGTAGCCGATGAATGACCCTTAGATTCTCTCAGCATGCTGCAGTAGGTATTCACCACTGCACGTGGATATTTACATTTCCAGAAGAATGTGAAGAGATACTCCTGAACTTCACAAGTGGTAGGGTTGTGAGGAAGGTGACCGATTAGAAACAGAAGATGAGGAATTGTGAAGTCCTGGTAAAAGATGAGTCAGAGAAACAGATGATAATGTCTTCCAGGATGAAAAGAAGGTATGATGAACACCGAACACATAAGCCAGGACTGGAAGTCATTCAGCAAGTTGGAAATAAGACCTCTGACTCAGTAGGTGATACGAATAAATGATGGAGGGACTAAATGAAAAAGACAGAAGACAGAAGGTTGGGCACGATGATGTAGCTATTTAGCTGATCCTTCTCTTCCTGGATAGCTCAGTTGGTAAAGAATCTGTCTGCAATGTAGGAGACCCTGGTTGGATTCCTGGGTCGGGAAGATCCCCTGGAGAAGGGAAAGGCTACCCACTCCAGTATTCTGGCCTGGAGAATTCCATGGGGTCGCAAAGAGTCGGACACGACCGAGTGACTTTCACTTTCACTTTGTCCTCTACCGCGGGCTTTCCAGGTGGCCCTACTGTCTACCGTCCGTGGAGTCTTGAGGAGTTGGATGTGACTGAGCGACTTCACTTTCACGTTTCACTTTCATGCATTGGAGAAGGAAATGGCAACCCACTCCAGTGTTCTTGCCTGGAGAATCCCAGGGATGGGGGAGCCTGGTGGGCTGCCGTCTATGGGGTCTCACACAGTGGGACACGACTGAAGTGACTTACCAGCAGCAGTGGTAAAGAACCTGCCTGCCAATGCAGGTAGATGTAAGAGACGTGGGTTCCGTCTCTGAGTTAAGAAGGTCCCCTGAGGAGGGCAGGGCAGCCCACTCCAGTATTCTTGCCTGGAGAATACCATGGACAGAAGAGTCTGGCAGGCCACAGTCCATGGGGTCGCAAGGGTCGGACATGACTGACCAACTAAACCACCACCACCACCATCCAATAGGCAGATTCATTCAGTCATTCTTTATTTTTATTGTTTAACCACATGACTTATCTATGGGTTGCTTATGTCTGGAGATGCTCATTGAAATTTTTGCCTTCTTATACTGTTCATGGAGTTCTCATGGCAAGAATATTGGAGTGGTTTGCCATTTCTTGCCTCCAGATTGAAGGCAAAAGAAGAGGGCAGTAGAGGATGAGACAGATGGATAGCATCACTGGCTCATCACCAACTCAATGGACCTGAACTTGGGGAAACTCCAGGATAGTGAGGGACAGGGACACCTGTCCATGGGGTCGCAAACGGACACCACTTAGTGACTGAACAACAACTAAACTTGTTAGCATTTGCTTGGCTATGCTGGCTGAGGGAGCTTTCCCCAAGAGAGCAAATTGAGAATAGGGCCACGGTTGTGATAAGCAGGACATTATGAACAGAACCACACAGTATAACTGAGAAAAAAAAAAAGAGCATCTTATTTGTTGACACCATGCTAGGATATGTGGCCTAGATGGTAAAGAATCCACCTGCAACGCAGGAGACTTGAGTTTAGTCCCTGGGTCAGGCCTGGAGAAGAGAATGGCTACCCACTCCACTATTCTTGCCTGAAATATCCCAAGGACAGAGGAGCCTGGCGGGCTACATCCATGGGGTCGCAAAGAGTCGGACATGACTGATAGAGTAACATTTTCACTTTCACTATGATAAGATATTAAGAACTTAATGAAGCATTACTGAATGTACTAAACATGTAGTCATCTCAAAGAGACTGTAAAATAAAATATCCCAAATTTTATTCTTCAAAAATATGAAACAGATTCACCCCAAAAATGTTTCTTTCTCCTTAAAAATGAAATTAGCCATTTAGTAGCATTTCAGATTCCTTCTTCAGAAATTATTCCGAATAATACATTTCAGTCCTTAAGGCCTCGGCTCTCAATGATACCAAGGATTACTGTTGCTGTTTGGTCACTCAGTCATGTCCAGCTCTTTTGTGACCGCATGGACTCTAGCCCACCAGGCTCCTCTGTCCATGGGATTTCCCAGGGAAGAATACTGGAGGGGCTTGCCATTCCCTTCTCCAGGGGATCTTCTGACGCAGGGATCCAACCTTTTTCTCCTACATTGCAGGTGAATTCTTTACGGCTGAGCTACCAAGGATCTATACTAAGGATTAGTAGGACATAAATCAAGGAACCTATCTTCATCAGGAAAACCCAGACAAGATCCCTGCGTTTTCAGGCATTTACCTTGTCTATTAATGACACCGACAAGGAGAAAAGTGTTGGTCATTTTGATTTCGTTTGCGTGCTGAATTCATACACATTTACTCTGAAATCAGTGCCTTGGTATGCTATATCAAATCCAGTAAATTAAGATTCATCTGAATGAGACCAAATGTCGGGAGCACCTCCACTCTTGACTTTGGTTGCATTCTCTTCTAAAAAGCTGTTCTCACAACCAGAGAAAAGGAGAGCCTGACACGTTCTCCCACCCAGCCCTCCCCATGTACACCCTGGAGGCAGCGTGTTCCTATCTGAGACGAAAACCTTAATGTCATCCTGACTCCTGTAAAGTAAGCCATCTGTGAGTAGAGTCATCGCTATTTTTATTAGAAAACCATTAGGTTTTTTTTTTTTTCCTTTCTTGAAGGGACAGATTTTAAAAGATGAAACAAAATTGTCATTGATGACTTTGAGAGTTTCAACGACTGATACAGTTTTTAGGGGTTTTTCAGGGATGCAGGCTACGGAAACAGAGACAAGGCTGGATGGGCAGTTGCCATGCAGCGCAGGTGGCCTGGAGGCTGCGCTAGAGATGCTGAGGGCATCTGCGAGGTCCCTACCCTGCCTCCCTGTCCTCATCCTCAACTCTGACTGTCACTTCCAACCAGAGAGGCAGACATGGAGGGCTGCCCTTCTTGGAAAGAGGAGAGGGTCCCACACTTCCTGCTTCCGTGGCCTCACTTTTTCAGGGGCGTCCTTCAACACTTCACCACCATTTCTGCATCACTGGCCTCACCTTTTTAGGGACATTCCCCCATCCGATCACCCCTTGCTGTTTGGAAGATCGTGGGCAAAACTACCTTCAGAAAAGCCATCTGTGAATTAGAGTCATCACTGTTTTTATTAGAAAACCATTAGGGCTTTTGTTTTTGTTTTCTGAAGTGACAGATTTTAAAAGATTAAACAAAATTGTCATTGATGACTTCAAACGTTTCAATTACTGATACAGTTTTGAATGTATCTTTCTAAACACCAGTCTCATTATGTTCTGTTGTGGTTCAGTCACCCAGTCATGTTCGACTCTTTGCGACTCCATGGACTGCAGCATACCAGGCCTCCCTGTCCCTCACCATCTCCTGAAGCTTGCCCAAGTTCATGTCCATTGCATCTATGCTTAAAATTATTTAGTAGCAGGTCATAATTTCCAAGATCATGCTCAAACTCTCTTGAAATGTTTATTAGACTTTCTATAGTACAAGATCCTTTTCCAATGCAATTGAGTTTATTCTCAAATTATATCATCTTTCTTATTGTTTCTAAATAGGAACATTTTTCTCCTTCTGGCTTAACATATAACACTGTATTTTTCTTCATATCTCTCTCTAAATCATCTGCTAGAATGGCTCCTATTCATCCTTCAAAACCCAAATGGCTTCATGAACTCTCAGCCTAGTGGGTACTTTATAATAATGAATCATTAAAGTCATATATCTATGTCAGTAATGTACCTTGTAGATATCTCTATCTTCTAATGTACCTTCTAGAGATATCTCTACAGTGGAAGGCCACTGAATTCCCATTTTTGTCATTATTGGAATACCTGTTGGAATGTTCAACTTGACTGTGAAATATTTGTGGGCTAGGATACTGTTGGAAAAATATGAAGGGCACAATTTACACATATTAGGTGAAGGAAAGCAGATGGCATGACAAAATGGAAAAAACAGAATTTCAAAGAAAATGATTTTAATGGATAGTAGCTACAATGTTAGCTAAGATTTTTAAAATTATTTATTTCAAATAATTGAATCTTAAAAAAAATAAATCCATTTACACTATGTGAATGCATTCACTTAAGAAAAAAATGTGTCTAATGCAGCTGGAGAAACAGATGTTCCATGTCATATTTCTGGTGCCATCACATTCTGGTATAAGATAACTGTATCCAAAATCTAGGACTCCATCCTCTAATTCTTTACCTGCCCTTGGCTCACCTTGCCACTGCCTCCAGTCTATTAACACCCTAGAAACCTTTCCATGATTTTGTATTGCCTGTAAGCTAAAACGCATGCTTTGGGGTTTGGCATTCAAACGCCCTCATAATATGATCTTTATTAATCTCTGACGGCCTAACACTTTTTACTCCTCTAAAAGAGACGTTATTGACTTGAGATTCTAACTCCCCATGCACTGAGGGCAGAAACCCACGGGAGCCTTGTGTCAAGGGCCCGCAGCAGCTGAGCAGCGTTCTTAGTGAACGATGTCACCGCTGTGGCCACTGTTCCGTACGTGCCATCCCTGTATATCTGTGTCTGCGATTACTGGCAGCTTTTTGTTAATAGTTAGCACAGGTTAGATCTGACTGAGAAGGAGTTTACTGTGGGGGCTGATATTTTTGCTGCAAAATGCTGTACCCTTGTTATTATAGATAAAAAATTACTCTTTGAAATTTTTAATCTCCTTGGCTCTAAAAACACTAGCATTATTCAAATACATACTTCCCATATAAAGGCAAGATATATAAAATCATAGCTGGGTTAAAAGTAGTCAACTTCTTTCACTGTGATGTTGGAATTTAAAGTGCCCTCCCAATGTCAACCTGTTCAGTTTTCAAAACAGCTTTATTGACAACGACAAGGACAACACACTGTCTTATGTGTTTTGATGTCTGTGCCTCTCTCCCATCAGGCTTGTTCCTCTCCCTGCTGATCTGAGAATGTCACCGTGCTCCTGTAAAACAGTTCTTCTCCTTTTCACCATGCAAAGCACTTTCTGTACCTACCAGGTAGTCTCTTCCAGACAGAAACAGTCCCCCACGAACGCCTACATTCCCATTTGCACGCTATGAACAGACCTTCACACGTTCCCGGCTATTTGTCATTTTCACATAGGACTTAGGTGCATTGTGTATTGTATCTTTCCTGGTTTTCCTCTCTCACATTTGTTCACCCACTTATCCTACCATCTGTCTTATGTGTCTCTTCACTCATCATTCATCCATCCTCCTATCCACCCCTCCCTCCCTCTTTACATCCAGTCCTCTATCCATCCCTCCCTCCATCACCCCGTTCATAAATCACACATTTGTCAAGGGCTTTCCTAGTACCAGGCCCTGTGCCAGGCTCTAGACCACAAGGATGAATGGAATATGTCTTATACTCTCAGGAAGCTCAGTGAAACAACCACTTAACTAAAAGCCATCTCCTCCAGGCTGAATTCACATATTTCCCCTATTTACTTCTTTTTTAAAAAATTTTTTCTTTTGGGGTAAGAAATGGATTTATTCAGGTTCAGAGAGAAGCACACTCCACAGACAGAGCGTGGGCCATTGCAGAGGGTGAGCGCAGCCCTGTTTACTTCTTTGGTCTGTTACATTTCTACAGAAGATCACTGTTTTTATGAATTTATACTTACTATTAGTATTTCCATATTTTACATTTTCATGGTGGCTAATACAGATATCCTAAAGTTCAGTCTGGCTCTGATTGCACTTTAAAACATCACCAAAGGATACATTTGTGCTAAACATAAGTTCTTTTCTCTTTTTTATAAACAGACCATTCTTGAATTTTAACTTTAACACAGAAAAGATAATTACAGCCACACACTCTAATAAGTACTGTATCTTCTGGTATTTGAAGAAGGTGGTTTGGCTTGAATTACATGTAATTACAGATTAAGAAAAATTAATTACTCTCACTCAGAATCCTATGACCTGTATAGCAAGCAGTGATGAATAAAAACCACTATTTTGAGCTTATGAGTGAATTATGTACCACGTGACCCTTTGTATTATTTCATTATGGAAATCATACCAATCTGGTCAAGAGTGCTCAAAACATATCTCTTCCTCCCAGAGCAACACTTCGTGAAAAGCAAACCAAAGCCAAACCCAAACAAGGTTGATTAGCTCCAAAAAGTGCACTGGGTAAGTTAACGGGTCCTCTCAGGGAGCACCTTTACTCTGTCTTTTTAACAAAAGGGCCTCAAGAATGTCAATAACTGTTATGCTGCCCCGTGGAATGAGGTTATAAATGATTAACAGCAGCATAAACACAATCACAGCCGTTGTCCCCACTGCGGTGTGGACACAAACTCGAGAGCCCTGCCACCACCAGCACTCTCCATGTTACTGCCACTGTGTGCCCTGATGTTGGCTTTACTGCTAAAGACGCGTATCTTCATGAGCCTGTGTCCTCATCATCTGGTCTTATATTCTTTTTTGAGAGTATTTTAGTGTGTTAGTCACTCAGCCATGTCCAGCTCTTTGCAACTCCATAGACTGTAGCCTGCCAGGCTCCTCTGGCCGTGGGATTCTCCAGGCAAGAATGCCATAGTGGGTTGTCATTCCCTTCTCCAGGGGATCTTCCTGACCCAGGGATTGAACGTGGGTTTCCCGCATTGCTGGCAGGTTCTTTACTGTCTGAGCCACCAGGAAAGCCTTCTAAGATATTTTTAAAAGATTACCTAGGCTTCCTAATTTTACAAATATTTCTTCTGTGGTTCATTCATATTTGCTTTGCAACTCACCTATGTTTATTTTGTTTAACTGTCTTCTGCTTTCAATGCCTATGGGGCCAGGTCTTTCCATCTTTTTTTCAGTATGATTTTTACTGGAATTTAGCTGATTTGCATCATTGTGTTAGTTTCAGATGTACAGAAACGTGAATCCGTTATACACACACACGGGGGTTTCCCAGGTGGCGCTAGTGGTAAAGAACCCGCCTGCCAACGCAGGAGACATCAGGGACTCAGGTGTGATCCCTGAGTTGGGAAGATCCCCTGGAGGAGGGCATGGCAGCCCACTCCATTTTTCTTGCCTGGAGAATCCCATGGACTGAGGAGCCTGGCTGGCTACAGTCCACAGGGTCGCAAAACGTCAGACACGACTGAAGTGACTTAGTGCATAAACACACACACACACATATGCCCACTCTTTAGATCTTTTCCCCATATAGGTCATTCTGGAGTGTTGAGTCCCCCGTGCTATGCCTTATTACTTTTCTATTTATATATAGTAATGTGTATATATCAATCCCAATCTCCCGATTTATCCCTTCCCCTCCACTTCCACCCTGGTCACCCGAAGTGTGCTTTCTACATCTGTGACGCTATTTCTGTGTTGTAAAGAAGTTCATTTGCACCATTTTTCTTTGAGGTTTCCCATGTAAGCAATATCATATGGTCTTTTCCGTCTTTCAGAGCTCCACACTTATTCTGTGCAGCAAATTCACACTTGGACATAAGAGCATGAGCGTATTCCTGACCCAAACTGATGTGCTGGTTTTAAAAGAGTGTTCACTCTTTGAGTCAATAAAAGGTCACATGCTTGTTGACTGAAGGTCCCTGTGAGGGCCTATCCCTTCTCTGCCTCAGCCGCCCTCTGTGTCCATCTGCCCTGCTCTGTCTCATGTGGGTGACTACCTAAGGCTTGTTGCCTCGCTCCCCAGACCTAGATTTGCTTTCCAGTAATGTTTTTTTTCTTCTCATGTTTGAAGCCTGAATTGGATCACGGTGACACTCTCCTTAAAGCTCAATGGCTTCACACTGAACTTGAAGTAGGACGCTGAGCTTTGCTCCCATAAGTCCCTAGGGCTCTGGACCCCATGTCCCTCTAAGCATCCATTCTGAAGGGCGATTCTGCCCCAGAGGGTGACACTGGTTCATAATGGGCAAAACCCCTTAGCTATGACAAGGTTGTGGTATACAACAGGTGCTTAATAAGGGCCTGCTGAATGACTACATCATTCCAGGTGGCGCAGTGGGAAAGAATCTGCCTGCCAATGCAGGAGATGCAAGAGACCCAAGTTTGATCCCTGGCTAGGGAAGATGCCCTGGAGGAGGAAATGGCAACCCACTCCAGTACTCTTGCCTGAAGAATCCCATGGACAGAGGAGCCTGGCGGGCTCCAGTGCGTGGGGGTCGCACAGAGTTGGACAAGACTGAGCACGCACACAGCACACGGCGGACTGATGGAGAAAAGACGTACCTCGGGAGGGCGTAGGCACAACCCCCGCTCTCCCAGCAGCAGTAAGCCGGAGCCCGGACCGACCCGGGAAGGCGAGCCTCGAGGGGCCGCAAAACCCCGTAACAGCGGAGGGACTCTGTACCCCCTGCCCCAGTCCTAGTGCCTCGTCCATTGTCCTTTCTGGGGAGCGGGACTGACAGGCGAAGAGCAGAGGCTGAGAAACATGGCCTCACAGGGGGGCGCTTTCCCCCTCACGGCTGGGGCTTGGGGCTCTTCTCGGGGGCCGCCCTCCCGGGGGGCAGCACGCCCGCCCCACGCGCTACTTCCGGCCCAGCCCGTGCCTCGCCGCGCTACTTCCGGCCCAGCCCGGCGGCCCAGCCCGTGCCTCGCCAGCCTTCGCGTTTCAGCCTGGACTCGGTGGCTGTGGGTGTGCCCTTCAGGTCCCCGCCCACCTGACCCCGGGGCCCCCGGATGGCTTGCAGGACCCTAACTGGTAGCTCTGTGTGGGTTTTCTGCTCACGGCCCACTTCCCCGTTCCCCTCGTGAGGGGCACAGGCCGTTCCTCCCCAAGATGGCGGCACCCCTGCCTGTGTGACCGCGGGACACACACAAAGTGCGGCTCAGCAGTGGAGCTGACTCGCTCCCCCGACAGACCTGGAGTCAGCGGAGAGGGGGCTGACTGCTCAGACGTGAAAAACCGGGTTCGCAGGGGGCATCGCCTGCTCTCGCGTAGCAGTGGTTGAGTGCCAGACACTACTACCCTGAGCTTTCTGCCTAAAGAGGCTGAGAGGGAAAACGTAGAGTCGCTTTAAAAGAGAGACGAGCACACAGAACGGCAAGACTCGACTGCGCATGCTTCCATTTTCAAAGGGCGCTTGGGGTGAGGAGGAGATTCGTTCATTCAGCCATTCAACAAACACAAGCCGAGTGTCTGTTCTGACCAGACCCCTGGCGGTGTGATTGTGAAACACACACAACACACACGTGTGTGTGTGTGAAAATATGTAAGAAAAAAAAAAAAAAGAGACGTAATACCTGTCCTCAGAGTATAAAGGGATATACACTGACCAAGAATCAAACATCTATAATGTTATTTTTAAAAACCGAGTGAATACACACCAAGCATCCGGGGTAATTATCTATAGGTAGTTCAGTCAGTGATGGGTGTGATCTATATTGTCTTCTTCCTCTATGTTTCAGATTTCTTACAAAGATCGAACCCTTTGTAACAAAATCACAATTACATATGTGTGTATATGAATGTGTTTAGAACCTGAGAAAAATGGAAATAAATATATGTGCACATATACAGTAATTCCCAGTCATAATGCACACAGTACTAAGAGATACTCTTAGATACCTATTTTTTATTATGCTCAACAGTAATGATGCCTGAGAAAGAGGAAGAACATGAGAGAAAGAGTAGTTTTATAGGCTATTTTCTAGCTTGTACTTGTGGTTGATTTACGAAGTGCTCCTCCAGTAATAAAACAAAGGCTATAAACCATTAATTTATTGTACTAATAAGAGCCAAGGGCCCTAATACAATTGTCTCGTCTTCGAAGACGTAAAGAAAGTGGAGCATGCTTAAAACTTGAACAGTTCCTTGCTCTTACTTTTATTATCTTTTCTCTACTGGACTATTTTAGATTAATGAAATAATAAATCCTTCATCCAACTGATTTTATTTAATGTTATGGTAAAATGTTAATCTTGCAATTCTCAGTACTGTCAGAGTGAATCCTTGCGAGGCCATATATTTCAGAAAGACACGCAGTGGAATCTAGGCCATGCCTTACGCAGGAGGATGTGGAGGATGAAGCCTGCCTCAGAGGAAGGTGATGCAGAAAACAATGGCTGCGATTGCTCTGGTAGCGAATAAGCGCAAACAGGGTGAGTAGACGTCACTGAGTCTGGGGTTCGCTTTCTGCTCGTTCTTTCGGGGTCTCTTTTTTCTTCCTTAAACTACATTAAAAAAATTTTTTTACTAGCCCCAAGCAGCACTGGGACGACCAGAGGGATGGTATGGGGAGGGAGGAGGGAGGAGGGTTCAGGATGGGGAACACATGTATACCTGTGGCAGATTCATTTTGATATTTGGCAAAACTAATACAATTATGTGAAGTTTAAAAATAAAATAAAATTAAAAAAACTTTTACTGGAGTTTAGTTGCTTTAAAATGTCATGTCAGCTTCTGCTGTACAGCAATGTGCCTCTACTGTGCGTATACATACATCCCCTCTTTTTTGGATTTTCTCCCCATCTAGGTCGCCACGGAGCGCCGAGGAGAGTCCCCTGCGGTACACAGTAGGTTCTCATTAGTCATGTGTTTTACACATTGCTGTTGTTTAGTCCCTCAGTCGTGTCTGACTCTCTGACCCCACGGACTGTAGCCCACCAGGCTCCTCTGTCCGTGGGATTCTCCAGGAAAGAATACTGGAGTGGGTTGCCAGGCCCACCTCCAGGGGATCTTCCCGACCCAGGGATCAAATCCGGGTCCTCTGCATTGCAGGCAGATTCTTTACTTCCCGTCTGTGCCACCTTGAGCAAGTCATCGGGAGCCCTCTTGTGTCTGACTCCCCATCCTCACAGTGTTAGGGAAAGCAGGAAGTCTCCCTGAGGTTATCATCTCAGCTTCTCTTTCCATGATGTCCTGTGACAGATGCGCACGGAACACCTTTGCTCGTCCACGAGGCTCCCCTCACCCCAGAGTCCCAGAACTGTCTGGAAGGACAGTAAAAGCCATCCCTGTGGAAGCCTTGCTAAGCAGGGGGCTGCCCGGTGCCCCTGAACAGAGAGATCCATTTCTCTCTTCATCACCCTCCAGATGGCTTGAAAATGAATATAGCATTCAAAGAACTACACAGAAGACAGCATCCCCTACCCAGTTGATTCATATAAAATGTGTGAAAATCAGACGATACCACTTATTTTTCCACTTAGTTTCAGAAGTTTCCCCCTCTACGGAAGTGACAGCATGGCTACAGCAGGCCTGCCCGTCACTGGTGTATGGCTGTGAAAATCGGGCAGAAAGGGTTTGATAAATGAACACAGACTGGAGGGATTATTTTTAAAGGTAACTTTTAAAGTGGGACCGAATTAAAAAAATATATATATTTAAATAAATGAAATACCTGAATAATTTTTAAAAGTACTAGATAGTAGAAAGTTAATAACTAGTAGCTTCATTTAACTTATTTTCAAAATGGTTTGATTTTTTTTACCCCCCACAAAAGAAGCAATCCACAGACCTTTTGTTTCATGAAGAAAAATACCTCTGGTGAGACACAAAACTGTCCTGGAATTCAGTCCTGTAGAGTGTATTCGAATCGTTTCAGGAAACTTCAATTGTTTTTTGAGCAACTTACTTAAATTCTGCTTTGAAATAAGGATAAAGCTCGTCCAGCGTGTTTTTAAAATTTGTCATTTCATGCACATGAACGAGAAACCGCCAAGCACTGATGCCTTTCTAGCCTCACAATTTCCCTTCACTTCTCATCAAGTTAAAACTACCTTCTATTAAGGCAGTGATGCTGATAATGCACAGGAAGCAATGGCAGGACTGAGTCTGCCCAAACTTGTGGTGAGCAGCTCAAATGCTGTGAAGATTCCTTGGAGAAGTAAGGGCCGGTGGTGTGAACTATCCAGCAGGCTAATTGCTCTTTCAGAAACAAAAGTGCTTTAGAAAAAGCACTGTCTGTGTGACTTAGAATTCTTTCATACATGCTTAAAATAATTAAATTGGCCCCATGCAATATTCCACTTAAGCTGTATTTAGGTAGTGATTACAAATTCTAAACATCATCTTTAATTACAGAAGTAATCCACGAATTCATTTCACCTTCTAAATATAGACATACACTAAAATTCCATTTGACTCTCATCTCGAAACCATCCTTCAAATACCAGTGCTCTTAGGTTTCTGTGAATTATTCCAGATTTTAAAGGTTCGTATATGTCTGTGTATGTGAGTGAGTGCTTAGCCTCTAAGTCGTATCTGCCTCTTTGCGACTCTGGACTGTAGCCCGCCAGGCTCCTCTGTCCACTGGATTCTCCAGGCTAGAATACTGGAGTGGGTTGCCATGCCCTCCTCCAGGGGATCTTCCCAACGCAGGGATCGAACCCGAGTCTCTTACGTCTCCTGCGCTGCCAGGCGGTTCTTTACCACCATGCCACTTGAGAAGCCCACGTCTGCGTATATAGAGTCGTTTGATGGTTTCTTATCGATAAAGACTCATTGACTGGCTGGGCAAGTGTGCACCAAGCACCTGCCTGTGAGACGCCCTTGCTGGAGACACGCAGTCCACAGGGCGGACACGGCCTCCGCAACGCGCTTACTCCACTGGTGGGGGACAGACAGGCAGCGGCGCAGTAGAAGACGGGCTGGGTGACCTCAGGAGCGAGGACAAGGCCTGGCCACCCGCCTGCTGGCGGTGCTGCCACTTGGTTCAGCAGGACGGGTCTCCGCCTGCCTCTGCCCACGGGGTCAAGGCGAGGTGAGCACTCCCAGGGTGGCACCTGGACCGTGGATGCTGGCCAGCCCTGCGGCATCCCTGGGTGCCTGGAGCAGCCAGGTCTCCACTCTCAGACTAGAACGGACATTACACACGGGACAGCACCAAACATTTCCTCCCTTGAGCCCAGTTCCTCTGCTTCTCCCTTTTCTCCTTCTCCTCCTTTTTCCTTAAGTCAGGACCCAGCCTCCCAAAGCCGTGGCTGTAGAAGGGTCAGGGGGCTGACGCTCACTTAAGAAAGATTCCAATCAGAACTGGCAGCAACGGCAAGCAGCCAGCGTGTTTTATCTCCATCTACCGGGTGCATGAGAAACGGGAAAAAAAGACACTAACCACGGGAAGCAATCTGCTAGGCTCATCAAGGAACCTCCCAGTGCCTCTGATCAAAGCCCTGGTCTGGAAGCATAATCTGTGCCTTTCAAGTTGTGTCGTCTGAGTAAAGGGACTTTCAGTGGCTACATTAAAAGATACAGATCGGAGCGAGTGCAGCGGAAAGAACCCGCCACCGAAGAGCCGGGTCTGGTCCTGGCAAAGGGCCTTCCGGCCCAGACGAAATATTCACCCCACCTTGCATTTTGATCAGGAATCTGATCTCTACGGCGACTTCCTCATGTCTGCAGTGAGGTTATTCCTGTTCCCTGCCTCCTTTCTTTCTTCTGCATGGCATTGTTAGCTATCAGGGTTAACTTGGATAGAGCAAAGCAAAATAATAAAAACACCCTCGGAGTTGTTGTAACAGACTTCCAGGATGAGAGGAATCATTATTGGTGAGACTTCAGAAATTCCAAGGCCTCGAATACTGACTGGAAACCCACGGCTACGTGAACAGTAAACAGCACCTGCGGATCACTAAACAAATGCACAGCACTGAAGGAAAGACGACTCTCTCTCCTCGTGTGCAACAGAAGCAGACCCCAGGGTTCAGTAGCGCGTACGGAATTGCTCTAATGTGCAAAAGAACAGGAGCGATGGAGCTACAGCCCCCATGCTGATGCGGTGAGGGTTTCCTGCATGGGTTGTGATGGCTGTCGGGGAGAGAGGAAGTGATCTCACAGGATCCTCAAGACCCACGGGAGCCACGAGAAAAGACCCGCTTTTCAGTTCAGGGAACAGAATTTCTCGCTAACACTCCGCGCAGATTCACGCAGCCAAGGATGACTCCAGTCTCTTCCTGTTCGAGCATCACTTCTAAGTGCAATGGAAGAGAACAGCCATCAGTTTCATGCTAACCACTCGGAGCCAGAGGACGCACAAGGGCTGCTTCATGGAAAATATGTTGGCCTCTTAGCAATCTGAGGACCATGGTGCCTGAACAAAACCGCCCATTAGGACCTGCTGCTGCTTCAAACATTTCTTACTTAATCCTCGTCCTTGTTCACCTCCCACAAGAGACTGGTAACAACTCTGCCTGTAACTTTCAATGCATTTCAAACAAACACTTTACTTCTGAAACTGAGGGGTCTGGCTTTCTAGGTAAGAAGTTTTTTTTTCCAATCATTTGCCTTCGGACTAGTACAAGAGTGAAATAGGAATACACTTTATTTCTCTAGAGTCAATAATTCGTCTTATAGCATAGAGAATATGAAAGGTTACATCTTAGAGAAGCTGAAGAAAGCCACCTTTCCTAACTATTCAAGATGGAACGCGTAAGCGAATACGATCTGCAAATGAATACGTTTCTTCTTTTCTTTGGCCTCCTTTAGGGAGACAAAAAAAAAAAAAAAAAAGCCAAGGAAAATAAATTAGTGTAATGAAATGGGAACTCTTCCCCGTGTTTTATTTTGATGTACTTTTTCAAAGCCCCAGTGTGTGTGTGGTTCATCGTCACACCATACCCAGCGGCAAAGTCAAAAGTGTCCTAGCACACGTAGGGGAAGGGACAGCTGCCTGGCTGCCCTGGGTTGTCCCCTCCCTCCTCGTTTGACCCCAGACTCCAATCAGGTGTCTTGGAGGACCGAAGGCTGGTCAGGTGTTATGGCTCCTGCCAGTCCCTCTCTCAGTGGAAGAATCTTCCCAGATCCCTCAACAACTCAACATTCTTTCTCAACAGTAATAAAGTACATCATTCTTATCTATGTTTGTTAAAGAGTAAAATGCAACAAAATGCAACAGGAAAATCTTTGTGTTCTGCATTCACTTCTGTTCAGTTGTTGTTCAGTTGCTCAGTCGTGTCTGACTCTCTGCGACCCCATGGACTGCAGCATGCCAGGCCTCCCTGTCCATCACCAATTCCTGGAGTTTACTCCAAAACTCATGTCTGTTGAGTCGGTGATGCCATCCAACCATCTCGTCCTCTGTCGCCCCCTTCTCCTGCCCTCCGTCTTTCCCCAGACACTGGCTTAAAGTTCTGAGAGTGAGTCAGCACGCCAGCCCCACGTCTGATGCCGCTGAGTCCTGCGTGGCTCGCTGACTTCACTCTCTGTTAGCAACTCCTCCTTCCTCCTCCTTTTTTATCCTGTCTTTTGGCACGGATGTGCATCTGTGCCTACTACAGGCTGTGTGCGCGTCCTCCTTCAGACCGCTATTTAAAGTTCAACTCCGTTATTAGTTAAAAAAGGGAAAGAACAGGAGAAAGGATAATAAAGAAAGTGCTTGGGTGGCACCGACAATTAAACCGTTACTCATCCATGCTAAAATGCTGGGTTCCTGGTTCTTCGTCATAGACGGCTGAGGATGCTGGTGTCAACCCAGGGCTCAACGCCTGCCTTACCCACCCTGTCTTCCCCTTTAAGACACACCAGCAAGTCTGCACCTCCTCTTCGTGCCATTTCTGCACTAAAGCACCCTTTTTTGGACTCATCAACCATCATATATTTTCCCTCGGAGGCACTCTATCTCCCTATCATTTTTGAAAGATGAGACTTATGTCTGCTTTCCCGTAATTGTTCTGTTTTGCCGAAACTGCTGCTGCTGCTGCTGCTAAGTCGCTTCAGTTGTGTCCGACTCTGTGTGACCCCATAGACGGCAGCCCACCAGGCTCCTCTGTCCCTGGGATTCTCCAAGCAAGAATACTGGAGTGGGTTGCCATTTCCTTCTCCAGTGCGTGAAAGGGAAACGTGAAAGTCAAGTTGCTCAGTCATGTCTGACTTTTAGCGACCCCATGGACTGCAGCCTACCAGGCTCCTCCGCCCGTGGGATTTTCCAGGCAAGAGTACTGGAGTGGGGTGCCATTGCCTTCTCCGTTTGCTGAAACTACTGGCTACCAAACTCTCTGCCTCCTGTGCAGGTTCCGATGTTTTATAGCTAGAAACTTGCAGGAGTTCCTGGTGTCAAGGACCCCGATTCCCATCATTGCTCAGTTTTGTTTCTCAGTTCTTTTACATCTCACGTTCCTCTTCCTGGCACTACTCACGGCAGTCTTCTGAGTTGCTTCAGGGATTAAACAAAATCCAGGCTGCGCCACTGGGTTTCTGAAGAGCACTTCCCTGCCCTTCATCTCCTGCTCCTTCCTCCTCTGGAAGCATGGCTACCACCCCAGGGAACCCTGGGCTCTGTCAACCACCCCTGTTTTGGTTCCTCTGACTTCTCCCCTTTTAGACACTCCAGAAGGCTCTGCTGCCTATGTTGGGGTCTGAGATGCAGGCAAACTCCATCCTGAACTCTTCCCCAAGTCATGAACATTGGCTCCGGGCTTCCTTCGTCCTGTGTTTGCTGATGAAATTGGTGAATCAGGGCTGCTGTGTGTTCAGGGACTACGCTTGGCATCTCTCTTTGCCAAACACATCCCAGCACTTTGGTTTTGCTGGTGAGTCTCAGGCAGCGGCAACCCACTCTAATATTCTTGCCTGGAGCATCCCATGGACAGAGGAGCCTGATGGGCTACAGTCCACAGGGTCAGACACAACTGAAGCGGCTGAGCACACACACACACACTTGGGCAGCTCCTGCAATGACTCAGCTCACCTACTGGCAACCCTGACCTGCTCTGGTAGGAGCTTGGGGGTCACCCACCTGCCACCCTGGTAACGGGCAGTGCTTCAGGGCCAGCCGGCACCTCTCCTCGGCGGGCAGTGTCCTCTCGTTGCCAGGGAGGGTCTCGGCCAAGGGCCTGTACCTGCAAAAAGCAGCAGGGACAGGAAAGCCATGAGTGAACTGGTCAAGCAAACGACTTTTTTCAGCAGCATTGCCTTTGCTATCCAGTTTTTAAATCCTTCCCCTTTCCTACTTTGTCCTCTGTGCCCTCACACCTCTGTGTGTCGTGAATTTCACCCTGGATCACTTGGAACGGCCCTTGTCCTTTACATGGATGTGATTTTAAAAGGAACCAAATATACTTCTCAGTCCTCTAATGTACCTTTAATATTACCAGGAGAGATGCAAACCATTTATCAAAAGCGCGTTTGAAGAGAAAGAATACGAATTTATTAGTTCTCATTTAGACTTTTAGAATACTCTTAAAATACACCCTTTACGATATTCCAGCATTCTTTATCAATGTTTGAGACTGAATCTAGATGAAGTTAGAATCTATAATAAAGGCAGAAAGGCGCCCAGAAGTCTTATTTAAATGAGAGGTAGAGAAGTGCCCTCCCCATAGAGTAGAGATTGAGTGCTTTAAATCTTCTAGAGAGACCGTTTATTTTTGGAAAATTCTTCCAAATAATTAAATTTCACTCTCTGGTTGAAATTCATGGCTATATAAAGTTTTCCTCTGGGTTTCTTAAAAAAAAATGTCTTTAAAGATTATATGACCCATTAAAAAAAAAAAAAAAGGTGCAAAGGCATTTAACGTGACATGCGAGCAACACAGCATGAGGAGAAAGGGGAGGGGAGGGGCGGGGAGGGTGAGCACAGGAGGAAGGAGAGAAGCACAGGGGCTGCATCTGGGTGTTTATAATCCTCACACTGGGCCACCCTGGGAACTTAACTGCCGATCGGTAAGTCACTGCAATTCTGTCAGTTTCTGTGGAACATCTTAGCTTTCCATCTAAAGTTTGTTGCAGCAAATCTGGCATCTTCTAAAATGTGCTCTGCTTCCCGAGGGAAGCAGTGAATTCCCTGCACCCTTGGCTGCCCACCCTCCCCACCCGAGCACTGACAGGGCTGGACATGTCCCACTGGCAGTCACATGGGCATGCTCGGTCACCCAGTCGTGTCTGATGCTTCGCTACCCCATGGACTGTAGCCCACCAGGCTCCTCTGCGGATTCTCCAGGCAAGGATACTGGAGTGGATGGCCATGCCCTCCTCCAGGGGATCTTCCTGCCCCAGGGGTTGAACCCATGTCTCTCCTGCATTGGCAGGTGGATTCTTTACCCCTAGAGCCACCTGGGAAGCCCCACTGGCAGCCACACCACTTCTTCATTTCTGCAAGTACAGAAGAGAAATGAGGTGTCCATTGTGCGGGGTCGGGGGTTGGGGGCAGTGCAGCAGGAACTATGGATCTGGGGCACAGCATAAACCCTGAGAAGATACACCAGTGTGACCTTTTCAACAGCAGACTTTTGTTTCCTCTCTAAAATCCTTTTAGCGCTGTCCCCCACAACTCACCATTTTATCTGCCCTGGATTGAGCATCGTCATCGTCCTGCTAGCCATGAATCAGGCAAAATAAATATGGCAGCATCAGCAACATCCCTTCCCTCTCAACCCTACATTTTCCTCATGTATTAACTCAGGGTACAGAAGGGAGTAAAAATAGCAGCAGAGACTGAACATGCATTTGGAGCGCCAGAGGCGAGGCTCTGAAAGCTCTCGCTCATTGTTTTGATCACACCGAATGGTCTAAGACGATCTGTGGATGATATTCAGTGATTATTATTTTTTTTTTTTTGATAAGAGGCAGGAATATGCTTTCCTACCCAGTAGGCACTAGACTTGGTATCTGCTGTATTTATTTTTTAAGCTGGTCTTACTGTGGTTGCTGCAGAAGAGAGTCTTTCCAGGCTGGCACAGAGCAGAGGAAGCAGGGATAACAGAGGTTGTGTGTGGGGGCTTGGGAAGCAGGAGGAAGCTGCAGGGGGCAGTGGAGGGATCACCTGAAGGTGATAGGCATTCCCCAGAGATGCTGGCATATGACCTGAGGGCCTCAGTGGGCAAAAAGGGATGATGCGTTACCACGTTCGAGGGGTTCAAAGGTGATGCCTAACATAATTGTATAATGTTTCTGAATAGGAAAGAAACTGGACTGGGGGCCTAAACCCAGACTCAGGTTTCAGCTTCGCAGCGATTTGCTGTGAGGTCCTTGGCAAGACACCGAGCAGGAATTCTCCCCCTTCTCGGTACTGCACCTGCGTGCTTCTCAGGATGTGACACAAATTCTGTGTTGTGCTGTAAAGGTGAATTTACTTTTTATCTGTCCCTGAAGTGTGTGATCTTCCCCAGGGCACTGGGTTGTCTCTGTACATTGCATGGTGTCTACAGAATTGTCTATGTGTGGAGAAAGTAACTAGTGGGTTGGCCAGAAAGTTCTTTGAGGTTTTCCCATGAGGTGGTATGGAAAAATCCACAGGAGCTTTGTGAGCAACCCGATCAAGGATGGGAGGCCAAGAAGCTGGGCTGGAGGAGTGGAGGACAGGGAAGAACGTTTCTCGGGCGCCGAACAAGTGCCAGGAATTTTCACCTGCTGCTTCCCACGCTCCTTGAAGGTGCAGCACGTCTGGATGACTACCCTCTTTCGACAGTGAGAAGCTGATGGTCACGGAAATGAAATCCCTTGCCCAAGTTGACATGGATGATGTTGAATTGTGTCCCCCCCACCGACCCTCCGCTGCCCGGGATAGACGGCTCAGTGGGTAAAGAGTCTACCTGCAATGCAGGAGACACAGGATACACGGGTCCAGTTCCTGGGTCAGGAAGATCCCCTGGAGAAGGAAATGGCAACCCACTCCAGCATTCTGGCCTGGGGAATCCCATGGACAGAGGAGCCTGGCGGGCTGGTTGCAAAGAGTCAGAGACCACTGACGACCAAGCACAGCACAGGGGATACACAGATGTGACCTGATTTGGAAATAAAGGCTTGAATGAAGCAATGCAGTTAGAATGACGTCAGCAGGCAGGGCCCGAATCCCACAGGACTGGTGTCCTGACAAGAGGCAGAAATGCTGTATGAAGACAGAGCCACAGGGAGGACATCACTTGGCGAGGGAGGCGGGAGTGGGGTGATGCAGCTCAAAGGACTGGGGGCCACCCCCAAAGCTAAGGAGGCAAGGAAGGGCCTCAGAGGGCTGGGGCCCCGCTGGCGTCTCCGGGACTGTGAAAGAGTTCGTTTCTGTGGTTCAAAGCCCCCCCGAGAGACCTGACACAGACGTGGAAGGGGCTGAGCCGGGCTGCACTGGGGCGGCCTGACTCCGGAGCCGGTGTCTCCACCAGCGTCGGTCGTTCGAGGCATGGAGGAAGCCTCCCCGGCCCCAGGTGGTTCCAGAGTAAAAGGGACGACGAAACTGGGCACAAACGTCTCAAACGGCCAAACCCCCGGGGGCCCCAGCGGATGGCACTCTCAGAGACAGGACTCCTTGGTTCTCTGACCTCTGGGTGACTGGGCCTTCCTCTGGCAGTAAACTAAGCTCCTAATGAAATACAGACTCATTCAAACACTTAGGAAAATCAGCGCATTTCCACCACTTAGCCGGTTACACAATGAAATGAAATCACTCACATTATCTCTTTATTCTTTTATAATTGTCTCATTCTGGAACTCTGCTAATTATCACGGAGAATGGAATTGACATAATTCAAGTATCTGAATACAGTATTAACAAGTCAGAACAAAAGTCTTAACACGCGGTGCCTTTCTCTTCTCGTTTTATATCGTTCTTTTGACACTTAAAGTGGTATAATTCTGACATTTCAACCGAAAAGACAAAAGCGTCATCTTAGACAGGGTGAGGTACTCTATTTTAATGTAATTAAAAACATCTTGTCTCTGGAATCTGAGTGTCACCTCTAGATGCAGTCACGGGTCCACCCCTGCACTGAAGCTTGGCCTCTGGGAGACTTCCATCCCAGACCGAATAGTGATGACCACCGCAGAGCCGCACATGGTCCTGAGCACAGGGGGTGGGGGTCTGGAGAAGGGGCTTCTCCTTTCTTGTTCCCACACATCCCTGGCCTCTGGTCCAGGAGGTGGTCACCTCCATCCACCCAGGCTGACACCTGCTCTGGGCCCCAGAGGGACCAGCCAACCATAAGAAGTCAATGTTCACTCTTCCAGCTGACCCCCTCCTGTCTCAGCCCCATCTGGGATGAGAGACGTGACTGGTATCTGGTTCCATGTCCAGAATCGCGTCCTCTGTTTCATTCATTCGGGCTCATTTAATCAACCAACCAAAACTGACTCAGCACAAAACAGATCCCGGGAATGCAGCGGGAAACAAAACAAGTGTGTCAGTCGCTCAGTCATGTGTGACTTTTTGCAACCCCATGGGCTGTAGCCCGCCAGGCTCCTCTGTCCAGAGAATTCTCCAGCAAGAATACGGGAGGAGTGGGTTGCCATTTCCTTCTCCAGGGGATCTTCTCGACCCAGGGATCGAACCCGGGTCTCCTGCATTGCAGGTGGACTTTCTCGTCTGAGAGCACACAATAGATTCCAGGAACACAGCAGGAAGCAAAACGGACAAAAGCCCTTCTGTTCCATGATGGAGACAGAGAATAGAAATGTAAATGAGGAAGGAGGTCAGACCAAGAGCGATGGAGAAAAACGAAGCAAGGGAGGTTTCAGGGTGAGCAGATTCCTGCCCATCAGGAAGGGGCAAGGCCCTTTCAGGTAAACAGGATCCACACTGGACGTGTGGGGTCCGGCAGCCTGGGGCAGGTCGTGTGCGCATGCTCAGAGAACCAAGGGGGCGGGGCGGCTGGAGCACGTGGGAGGGTATACGGAGGAGATGGACCCAGAGGTAACCACACGGGGGGACGAGGACCCCCACGGGTGACGTGAAGGGCTTCATCTGGAACTCGGTGGGCAGATGAGCCACATCAGTGGACACTTGAAGAATCATAAAAGCTGCGAGGCAGAGAGCAGGCAGAGGGAATGAGCAGGGGGCTGGGGAGAGCCTCCCAGGACGTGGCTCTTCCAAACGATGGGAACTGATAACTCAGTCCATATTTGAGGCAGATCCAATAGGCTCTGCCACGCATTGATGTGGACGAGAAGGAAAGAGAGGATGACCCCAAGTATCTTGACCGAGGAGACTGAGGATGAAGTTGGCATTGACTGAGATGGAGAAATCTGGGAAGATAACTTATTTTCCTGGAGAAACTCTCCATAAACAGAAGGAAACAGTCGTGCAACTCAGGAGACCCAGAAGGGGAGTGGAGGCGAAACACCCAAAGGAGGTGTGGACCAGATGTCACCAACTCCCCCGGGCCAGACTTGGCGCCCCCCTGGTTGTCCATTCCTCAGCTGGGGTCAGCTTCTTTTCTGTCGGGACCTTCTGCCTGACTGGCAGGACAGTACTGGCCATGCGGGAAACTGGGTCTGTTTCCTTTATGATGCATAATACTCTGGGTTCTCTTGGGGTTGAAAGCTAAAACTGTGTTAGACACTCCATCTGTCTCATGTCTCTTGTGAAATGTGTCTCTGATGACTTTCAACTTCCCCTTCCTCCTGGTCTACAAGCTAAATTCCCAGCAAGTTCTAGCACAGTTCAGTCAGTCAGTTCAGTCACTCAGTCGTATCCGACTCTGCGACCCCATGGACTGCAGCACGCCAGGCTTCCCTGTCCATCACCAACTCCCGGAGCTTACTCAAACTCACGGCCTATCACAGTTACTGAAAAATTTTACGGCGCCCATACTCATCATTAAGTGCTCTTTCTACATCAAGGATTCATGAAAACTCTCCTTGGTGTACTCACAGAAGACGATGATGGAATAGTAACAGATGTGACCACCACTGACGAAAGTGTGGGCGAAAAAACCACATCACTGGCCCTTTCCTTCTGGGGTCTCTATCTAAGAGGGCTAGGGTGAAGTTGCAGTAACAGAGAAGAAGCTAACAATTAAGAAATGCAAAGTAGAATCTAGGAAAAGTGATGAAATAAATATTCCTCTTTTCAAAATGGGTTGTTCCTCCTAGTTTCAAGAACAATATTGAGATTCTATCCCTCATGGTCCTAGAAACAAAAAAAGAGCTCATTCAGTAACTGCAGGAATCTGGTTAAACATTGTAAAGACTCTTAGCTGACTCTCATAAAATTGTAGAATCACTGCCTTAGAAAAATACAAAGGATATATATTAAGCTAATGCTTAAAAAAAATACTTAGATGCAATCTCCTGAAATCGTTTGTTGAATGTTCCTCTCTTCTTTCTCAAAGAAAATTCTTTCATGGAAGTTTCAATCTCAAAAGCCCTTAAAATTTAATTCTATTCAGCAAATATTCTTTGGGCACCTGTTACGAGCCGCATACTCTGCCAAGGAATGCACTGGTCACCGAGTGAAGTCGCTCAGTCATGCCCGACTCTTTGCAACCCCATGGACTGCAGCCCGCCAGGCTCCTCTGTCCCTGGGATTCTCCAGGCAAGAATACTGGAGTGGGTTGCCATTTCCTTCTCCAGGGGATCTTCCCAACTCAGGGATCGAACCCAGGTCTGCATTACAGGTGGATCCTTTACCAGGGAAGCCCAAGATGTGTTCTAATTACTGCATATGCTCAAAGACGAAACACGCCCTTTTCTGGCTAAAATGATATCTCTGGAAAGATGTGGTTTTTTTTTTTTTTATTTCAAGACCTGATGATTGCATTTCTCTTATTAGGGACTTATTTTAATTACTTCACTGAGAACAATGAAAGGATGTTTGAGGATTCCTGATCACTTCATTCTCCCAGAGAAAGGCCTGGATAATCCACAGGAAGGGGAAGATGTTGGAGGGAGCTTGCCCTCGGGGAAAGACGGAAGAAGACATCAGGTAAGGTGAGTGTTTTGCTTCTTAGAGCCAAGGAAGAGCGGCCGGACCTCACAGGCAGCGCTGGTAGAAATCTACAGATTCTACATTCTCCCCATGCTTATTTTTGTGTATTTCTGCTTTTCTCCAGGTTAACGTGTCCGTTAATTTTTAGCTCCAGAACGATGAGGATGCAGTTTCTTCTCTAACCATTCATTCCCTTGATATTTCTCATACAGGGCCCTGCGTGGTTTCTCTACCTGGCGTCCAGCACAATCGTAGCTGTCTGGCTGGGGGAAAGCAGGATGCATTTCGCCCTTCTACACGCGTGCCTGGATTGCCATTTTGCTCTGCGTATTCCTGCTCTCGCGGTAAACACAGTGCAGGTGCGGAAGGGTGATTTTCTAGCTATTTGGGGCTAATTTCCAGCATCGGGAGGCTGAGTGGTGGGTTGAGGGTAACAGCTGCCTAGCAACGGGGCTGACACGCATCATGAAAATAGTGAGAAGTACGAAGATGAGGGAGCACAAGTGGGCTTGAGAGAGAAATAAAATCTCTCTCAGCGTGGAGGCTGCGGGGAGGATGAGAAGGAGAGATGAGACACACACAGAGAGGATTCACACAAGTGCTTTCCAACTGAAGAGGATCACTTGTTCTTCCGTTTAAAGAAAAGGATGCGAAAGCAAAGAGAGAAAGTTGTCCAAAAAACCCTCTAGTTCGCACAAAAATCTGTGTTCAGTGTTGCCCGTTCCTCTTTCTCTTCTTCTGTGACATTTAAGGTTCAGAAGTCCCCTTCCCAGGCTGTAGGTTGCTCTGAGGTTTATCCCCACTCAAGGGGCGGCCCGTGTGTTGGGTGGGCTCTGCCCTTTTGGCACCCCCCAGGCCGTCTCTGCAGAACAAAGCCTGAGACGCTTATCGGGTCCCGTGGAGCCTTTCCCAGCTGCACTGGCCCCCCTTCTATCAGCTCCCACGACCCTCTGCATTGAGCCGATCGAACCACTGCCGCCCCCCTCATTTCTCTGCCTCTGCTGCGCCCGGTGGCTGGACCTCCTCAGCCTGAAAGTTTCCAGTGGGCTCCCCTCCCTCCCCTCCTCGGCCTCCACTCAGCTTGAGAGGATAAAGGTAACCATGGTACAGATGAATGGATAAATGAGGAGTATCAGCAACAGGAAATGGCAAGAGCCAGACTCCATGCTACTGCCTTCAATGCCAAGCCTTCCAAATCAAGGCTGTTTTCTCCTTCTCTCTGTCTCCTTTTCCCCTCTCATTAAGCTGAGGGTACTGCTCTTGTGACTCTTATTTTAATAACATTATTAGGCGATTATCTTAATGTTATCACATGCATGTTTACTAGGCATTGATCTGTTACGATTCTTAAACACAGCATTCAAAATTCAAACTCTGGGCCTGCTTTTGCGTCATGGCTGGCGGAGATCCAGACGCACAAGAAAGGAGATAACACGGAGGAGACGGGGGGGTTCTGGGCCCAACCCACTGAGCCAGCTGAGAGCCTGGGCGAAGCCCTCTTCCCCTGCCCCCTTTGGTGTGCTCTGTCCCTTGGCTGTGGTCACTAAGGCGTCCACTGGCTGCAGCCTCTGAGCAGCTGGCAGGGCGAAGGCGGCGGGTACCACGCACCACGACCGAAAAAGCAAGTCCACTGACACTCTAGCCACTTCCTTGGACGCATCTCCCCCTTCATCCTGTGGCCACGCAGCCCGCCTGTAGATGCTGCCTCAATCCTGCAGTGTCCATTCATGCAAGACATATAATTAAGACAGAGGTTCTCATCCCGGACAATATGGGAGCCGAATAATAATAATAAAAAAAAGAATGCGAAACTCTACCTCGGCTCCTGGGACTAAGCCAGTATACCAATCTGCAGATAAAAAATGAATTCAGAGCACCTGCCTAGAATTTACATGACAATGCTCTCAAGTTCTCTGACTTCAAGCTGGCCCCACCATCTCATCTGAACTGTACAACAAAACGATATGCTGGATTTTCAGTAAGAGGATGGAAGCGAAACACTCGGAAGTGTCCTGGTGTGAAACACACACAGTGTCTGTTTCCTGAACAGTCTGTGCCTCGGGGCATCTTCTCTTGGTCAGGTCTGTGGGTCCAACACGGCCTGAGTTTATCTTTATATAGAGAATTCCCACCCGTGCACACACCACACTGCAGGGTCATCTACTGTGGGGACATTCAAAGCTGGGATCTGTGACGGAGCTGAAATAACCGTTGAGGCCAAGGACGCCCAGCCTGTCATTTTCCGATCTCGTCACACGTGGCCAGGAGGGTGCTGAGCCCTGCTGGTGGATGGGGAGGCCGCCGGGCTCCATCCTGCCCCCTCATCCCTGCTCTGCAGAATGTACTGGCTGAGCCATTGCCTGTATTTATCAGGTACTAGAACAGCTTGTCTCCCTAAACTGAAAAGAACAGCTGTTCTTTTGCTGTTTAAGCCGAAACGAGAGTCCTCTCTAAGCTTTGTGGCTTAAGTAAAATTACCTCGTCCCTAAATCAATTTACTCCCTAATCAAACATCCACTGGGGTCAGTCTGACCTCTTATGCTTGAGTAGGAACAGGAAACCGAGGCAGGTTGGTTTACTTGTTGGAGATATTTGTTGCTTTACTTGTTTCTCTGAACAGTAGAGAGTTGTTTCTCTCCCTACTAAACAGAGAAGGCACTTCTTGAAAATGGCTGAAGCATTTTATGGAGATTGGTGGCGAATGCCAGTTATTTTATGATTTCAATATGTTTATGTCGAGTTCATATACTGAATTGAGTTACTTACAACCATAGAAACCTGCTGCTCTGAATATCATTGTTATTACAATTGGTTAGCAGATCATGAAGAGGAATGAACTTATTCTGATCTCTGAAGGAGCAGCCTTGCACTGAAGCAAGCTCTCACGATTCCCACAGAGATGAAACTCTTTTCTGAATATCTACTGTAGAAACTGTGTGACGAGAGCTGAAAGAAGACTTGGGGTTCAGTATTTGAACCCAATTATGTTTGCTAACTTTGGAAAATATTAATTATCTAAAAAATGCTTTACTGAAGTGTGTGCATATTTACTACATTCACTGGGTGAGTTTGGAAATAATTGTACCTCTGTGAAATGACTGCAGCTATGAAATTAAAAGATGATTGCTCCTTGGAAGAAAAGTTTCAACAAACCTAGACACTGTATTTAAAAGCAAAGACGTTTCTTTGCCAACTAAGGTCCATATAGTAAAACTATGTTTTCTTCCAGTAGTCATGTATGGAAGTGAGAGTTGGATCATAAAGAAGGCTGAGTGCCTAAGAACTGATGCTTTTGAACTGTGGTGTTGGAGAAGACTCTTGAGAGTCCCTTGGACTGCAAGGAGATCAAACCAGTCCATTCTGAAGGAAATCAACTCTGAATACTCACTGGAAGTACTGATGAAGCTGAAGCTCCAACACTTTGACCACCTGTTGCAAAGATCTGACTCATTAGAAAAGACCCTGATACTGGGAAAGACTGAGGGCAGGAGGAGAAGAGGGTAGCAGAGGATGAAGATGGTTGGATGGCATCACCGATTCAATAGACATGAGTTTGAGCAAACTCTGGGAGCTGATGAAGGACAAGGGAAGCCTGACCTGCTGCCATCCATGGGGTCTCAAAGAGTGGGACACGACCTAGTGACTGAACAACAGCTGTGAAACCATCACCATTATGATGCCACAAAGAGAACTATCACCTCTAAAAGCTTCCTTTTGACTTCTGAAGTTTCATCTACTTACTTGTGATATGAACACTTACATAAGATTTACTCTCTTGGCACGTTTTTAAGATAACGAGAGAGCACCAGTAACTACAGACGAATGCTGCCCACGGACCCCCAGGGCTTACAAATCTTGCGGAGCGAAAATGTCGTCCCCCTTGACCGTCACCTCCCTGCTCGCCCCTCCTCCACACTGTGGCAACCACACCCCACTCCCTGTTTCTGTGATTTTTGACTACTTCAGGGCCACATGTAAGTGAGATCATACAGCATCTTTCCTTCTGGGTCTGGTTTATTTCACTCAGCATCATGTCCCCTAGGTTCATCTATGTTGTCACCAAAGCAATTCATCAAGCAGAACTTCCTTTATTTTTAAGGCTTACCTACAATGGAATATACATATTATATGTAAGTACCATCCAAAAAAGCATTAATTTTAAAATACATCATATAATCAGACTGAGCGACTGAACAAGTTCTTAACTTGTCCAAAGAGGAAATACAGATGGACAACAAGCACATGAAAAGATGTTCAGCATCACTAAATATCAGGGAAAAGCAAATCAAAACCGCAGTGAGGTATCACCTCACAGTGGTCAGAATGGCTGTTATCAAAAAGTCTACAGATAACAAATGTTGGTGAGGACGTGGAGAAATGGGAACCCCTATACATTGTTGGTGGGAATATATAGATTGATGTGGCCCATATGGAAAACAGTATGGGAATTTCTCAGAAAACTAAAAATACAATGACCAGATGACTCAGCAGTTCTACTCTTGGGTATATATCCAAAAAACACAAAGCCAAAAATTTGAAAAGACACCATTTAAAATTGCAGAAGGCATGGAAACCACCTCAGTGTCCATGAACAGACGCGTGCAGAAAGAAGATGTGGTGCGCACATACAGTGGAATATTATTCAGTCGTGAAAAAGAAAGAAGCTCTGCCGTTTGCAGTAGCATGGATGGGCTTGGCGGGCATTATGCTAGGTAAAATACGTCAGATGGAGAAAGATAAATGCTGTGTGACACTGCTTATGCACGGAATCCAGAAATTACAACAAACTAGTGACTATAACATAAAAGAGGCAAATTCATAGATGCAGAGAACAAAGTTTTACCAGTGGGGGGGGCAGGGCGATGCAGGGGTGAGGGGACGGGAGGCACCGACTACCCGGTGAAGGCAGGCTCTGGAGACGCTGGCGCACAACGCGGGGAACACAGCAGAGATCTGTAATAACTGTACATGGAAGGCAGCCTTCAAAAATTATATGAAAAGAAAGACGAGAAACTAAAAAAAAAGGCAAAATTGACATTTGCATTGTGGTGAGTCATGGAAAATTAGCAAGTAGTAAATTCTAATGTTAGTTAACTGAGTTGTCATCTTGAGCCAAGGAATGCAAGTAATGCACATTTTTAAAAACATGGGATCAAAATGCTACATTTAACATCTAATTTCTTTCCTCTTCAACTGTTAAGTCAAAGTCCCTCAGTTGTGTCCGACTCCTGGTGACCCCAAAGACTGAATTCTCCAGGCCAGAATACTGGAGAGGGTAGCCGTTCCCTTCTCCAGGGCATCTATCCAACCCAGGTCTCCCGCATTGCAGGCAGATCTTTACCAGCTGAGCCACCAGGGAAGCACAAGAATACTGGACTGGGTAGCCTAACCCTTCTCCAGGGGATGTTCTTGACCCAGGAATCGAACTGGGGTCTCCCACATTGCAGGCAGATTCTTTACCAGCTGAGCTACCAGGGAAGCCTCCTCTTCAATGAGACACTTTAAATACAGATATGCTACTCTTGAAGGCTATAACAGGGATGCTTTGATAGTGAAGAGTAACTAGCACTTTTGAATCAGAACCCAGCACACCCATAGCTTGAGGGAAATAAGAGGTGCATGTAATTGTCATATTAAATCTTGATGACTTATTACTATTTGAAAATATTGACTGAATAAATCCAAATGGTATAAGATGCACGCTGTTTGAGATATCTTCAACATCTAAGTATGTTTTGAATTAAGACATGTTTTGATGTCATGACAGGGGAGGGGATGGTCCTGGAATCTGGTGGTCGTTTCCAGGGATCCTGCTAACCAGCCTACCACGTGTGGGTCAGCTCACCATGACAATGACCTCACCCCAAAGCAAATATTTTAGGCTCAGCCCTCCCTTTGTAGGTGCCACTAGTGGTAAAGAACCCACCTGCCGATACCGGAGACGCGAGAGATGAGGGTTAGACCCCGGGTCAGGAAGATCCCCTGGAGAAGGAAATGGCAACCCACTCCAGTATTCTAGCCCAGGAAATCCCATGCACAGCACAGGCTGGTGGGCTGTAGTCCATGGGGTCTCAAAGAGTTCAGCATGACTGAGCACACACACACACTTACTGCCTTTGCAACGTGAAAGGAGCCACAGGCAGCCCGTGAACACACAGGGTGCCGTGCTCTGATGACACTTTCCCTAATAACCAGGCTACCAACCCGTGTGGCCCGATGCAGCGTGAAGGGGAGTAAAACCACATCATGACACGGTTTCAAACATTTAATGCTTATTAGCTACAGGGTAGCTAAGGGTACCCAAGGCACAGGGTAGCCGAGTTTTGTGCCTAAAACACACAGCTCTTCCTTCCTCTGGGCTCTTATTCTGTCTGATGTACTCAGGCTCCTGCAACGGGAATATCCTCCCGGGATGCCTTCGGATGCTCTTGACCGCCTCTCTTTATTCAAATCAGATCCTTAGGTCTCGCTCCAAGTCTGGGGTTTCCTCCATGACCTCGTGCAAGGAGCTCATTCGTCACCATCACCCAGGAGTCCTCTCGGAATTCTGTCTGGTGGGGTCACGGGCTTCACTTCTAGGCTCCGACAACAACCCTGGTACCATCTCAACCTGGGAGACACGTCAGACTTGGCCAAGACAGACTCATCTTTGTATCCTTAACATGGAGCACAGCCTCAGGTCGTTTGAAGGAACTCTATTAACTCTGATGGATAACTTTTATAGAGATGTCTTTGAGCACCCAAGCTTGTAGGTCTTTAGAGAATTCTTAGGTAAGATTTAGGGCAAGAAATAAAATAACTTTCAGAGGGAGATAAAGGACAGGCATCATGTAATGTTGCACTTCACTAGGCTGCATGTGTGATTGCTACTTAATGTTAAATACTTCAATGAGTGATATGTCTGCAGTTTCATAAGACTTTTTTTAATGAAATGAATGAATGATGTGAAAATCCTGAGGAAATAATATAAATATATACACATTGTATTAATATATTTATGTATTTTTTATACACACACACACATATATATATACACATTTCAAAGCCTGTGTTAACTAGCCTTTTTGTTTCTTAGAAACAGATCAGCTGTTTCTAGTATTATATACCTATTATATATTTTACTGTATATGTTATGTATATTAGTCAGTTCAGTTCAGTCACTCAGTCATGTCTGACACTTTGCGACCCCATGGACTGCAGCACACCAGGCTTCCCTGTCCTTCACCACCTCCTGGATCTTACTCAAACTCATGTCCATTGAGTCGTTGATGCCATCCAACCATCTCATCCTCTGTCATCCCTTCTTTTCCTGCCTTCGATCTTTCCCAGCATCAGGGTCTTTTCCAATGAGTCAGTTCTTCACATCAAGTAGCCAAAGTATTGGAGCTTCAGCATCAGCCCTTCAAATGAATATTCAGGACTGATTTCCTTTAGGATGGACTGGTTGGATCTCCCTGCAGTCCAAGGGACTCTCAAGAGTCTTCTCCAACACCACAGCTCAAAAGCATCAATTCTTCAGTGTTCAGCTTTATGGTCCGACTCTCACATCCATACGTGACTACTGGAAAACCCATAGCTTTGACTAGATGGACCTTTGTTGGCAAAGTAATGTCTCTTCTTTTTAATATGCTGTCTAGGTTGGTCATAGCTTTTCTTCCAAAGAGTAAATGTCTTTTAATTTCATGGCTGCAGTCACCATCTGCAGTGATTTTGGAGCCCAAAAAGTAAAGTCTGACACTGTTTCCATTGTTTCCTCATCTATTTGCCATGAAGTGATGGGAGTGGATGAAGCCAGTTTTTTTCACTCTCCTCTTTCACTTTCATCAAGAAGCTCTTTAGTTCCTCTTCACTTTCTGCCATAAGGGTGTTGTTTCTGCCAATATCTGAGGTTACTGATATCTCTCCTGGCAATCTTGAGTCCAGCTTGTGCTTCATCCAGCCCGGCATTTCACATGATGTACTGCATGTAAGTTAAATAAACAGGGTGACAATATACAGCCTAGACATACTCCTTTCCCACCTTGAAACCAGTCCATTGTTCCACGCCTTGTTCTAACTATTGCTTCTTGACCTGCATACAGATTTCTCAGGAGGCAGGTAAGGTGGTCTAGAATTTCCATCTCTAAGAATTTTCCAGTTTGTTGTGCTCCACACAGTCAAAGGCTTTGGTGTAGTCAATGAAGCAGAAGTAGACATTTTTCTGGAACTCTCTTGCTTTTTCTACGATCCAACAAATGTTGGCAATTTGATATCTGGTCCCTCTGCCTCTTCTAAATCCAGCTTGAACATCTGGAAGTTCTCAGTTCATGTACTGTTGAAGGCTAGCTTGGAGAATTTTGAACATTACTTTGCCAGTGTGTGAGATGAGTGCAATTTTGCAGTAGTTTGAACATTCTTTGGCATTGTCTTTCTTTGGGATTCCCTGACCACTGAAATGGAAGGCAATAGTACACAGTAAAGGCCAGAGGTATCTGCTTAAACCTTAACTTTTTGAGCCCTATTCTTGACCTGATAAATGGCTGATAAATGGTAGAGCAATATTTGCATGCAATGGTTGCAAAGATCTGTGAGATAACATATGAGAAATGTAAGTAAAAGGTACTTCTAAAAAAGCAGATCTCCCTATCCTTGTTACTTATTAATTTTTGAAATGCTTTAAGGATCTTTTTAATGTCTCAGAGTTTCCCTGGGTTAAATTGCTAGCAGGTCATCTACTAGAGAATGAGAAATTTCCTGTGAACTCATAAAATTCTACTGTGGGCAAAGCAGGTGAAATTTTTCTCTTGAGTCAAAGGTTTTTTTTTTTTTTTTTCTTTTCTTTTTTGCATGGGATGGGGGGCAGAACGTTCATAAATCTATTTAGGGCCCTGCACAAAAATATGCATTTCTGGCCATTTTGGTCATAGAAGCTTCCAAGCCATGAATTGCCTAAGAAAAAAGTCATCAGCTTCCTGGACAATTTCTAATGTGCTTAATTTTAGCTTAATTAAAATCCCATGCACATTCAAACAAATATAGTATTCGCCTCCACTTCCTATCCAAACTCTTGTCTAGCATCATTTTATAAAATACCAGCTGCTCTATGCTAATTTTTATTCAGAGATACAAGTATGTTTAGGAAAAACTGGTATACATAATTTGAAGATCAAAAGAGAAAAGCGTACCATTATCCAGGCTATCAAGAATTACCTTTAGAATACAGAAGCTTTCAAATAATAGCGTTCATTTTAGGAAGTTTTCTGTTGAAAGAAGAGATTACAGGTACTTACAAGCTAGCCCAGAGACAATTTAATAGAGAAACTTCCCATCAATTAGGAAACCAATATAAAAAAATAAGTTTATAAATGTCTGCTTTCAGTTAAGATGGAGAAACAGGGGCCAGTTTGACTCTCCCTCCTCAAACAATTTAAAACTGGACAACGTGTGAAACAGTGGACACTCGACAGGGAAGGGCAGTGACCTCTGGGAGACCGGAAACAGATGCATGAGGGCCTGGGAGCCCCCAGCTTACGGCCTGGCCTGGGAAGGGGGTTTGTGGTTAAAAGAGGAATCCCAAGCGATGCCTGAGGCTCTCCCCGAGGGCAGGAGACGGCGCTGGAAGAAGAGGGCCACCAAGGCAACTGGAATTCACAATCCAAGAAGACAGAGCCACACCAGAGAAGACGCCAGAGAGCCCCAGGGCCGCCCCAAGTCTCGAGCAGAAGAGCAATCACCACACGCAAGGGAAGAAACCATCTATCCAAGAAGACAGAGCCACACCAGAGAAGACGCCAGAGAGCCCCAGAGCTGCCCCAAGTCTCGAGCAGAAGAGCAATCACCACACGCAAGGGAAGAAACCATCTATCCAAGAAGACAGAGCCACACCAGAGAAGACGCCAGAGAGCCCCAGAGCCGCCCCAAGTCTCGAGCAGAAGAGCAATCACCACATGCAAGGGAAGAAACCATCTATCCAAGAAGACAGAGCCACACCAGAGAAGACGCCAGAGAGCCCCAGAGCCGCCCCAAGTCTCGAGCAGAAGAGCAATCACCACATGCAAGGGAAGAAACCATCTACAGCCCGAGAAAGAACCACCCGCGTGGAGGAGAGGAAACCAGCCCCACAACAAAGGGAGGAAGGGTGTAGGGCTCTTCCCATCAGCCAGAGTGAAAACTTCCACAATTCATCGGGCACCAGAAAAAGATGGAGAAGGCAATGGCACCCCACTCCAGTACTCTTGCCTGGAAAATCCCATGGGCGGAGGAGCCTGGTGGGCTGCAGTCCATGGGGTTGCGAAGAGTTGGACACGACTGAGCGACTTCACTTTCACTTTTCACTTTCATGCACTGGAGAAGGAAACGGCAACCCACTCCAGTACTCTTGCCTGGAGAATCCTAGGGACGGAGGAGCCTGGTGAGCTGCCGTGTATGGGGTCGCACAGAGTTGACACAACTGAAGCGACTTAGCAGCAGCAGCAGCAGCAGCAGCAGCAGCAGCAGCAGCAGAAAAAGAACTCAGTTGCTTTGCATCAGCAGTGTAAAATAATTAGGCCCAGACTACACACTGATTTGGTTCTAACAAACCAAGCATGTAAGAGAAAACTCTAAACAACCACCTTTTCCAAGTGACTTAACTGCTTTTTAGGCAAAATACAAGAATATTTATTGAAATAAAAAATACCACCTGAAAAAGTAAAATTCACAACATGTGATATCTAATGAAAAATAATTATCAGAATACTGTCACAGACCCTGTAGATATTAAAAGTGTAGTGAGGGAATGTCACAAACAACTCTTTATACTAATAAAAAAAATCATCAATTTAAACAGTGCAACTCCTTAAGACTACAAATTACTGAAATCCAACCAAGATGAACTAGGCAACATGAATGTTCCTAGAACTATTAAATGAATTGAATTCATACTTAAAATTCTCCCAAATAAGAAATCTCCATACCTAAGTGGTATATCTAGTAAATTCTACCAAATATTTAAAGAATGGGCTTCCTTGATAGGTCAGTTGGTAAAGAATCTGCCTGCAATGCAGGAGACCCCGGTTCAAATCCTGGGTCAGGAAGATCCCCTGGAGAAGGGATAGACTACCCACTCCAGTATTCTTGGGCTTCCCAGGTGGCTCAGCTGGTAAAGAATCCACCTGCAATGTGGAAGACCTGGGTTTGATCCCTGGGTCGCGAAGATCCCCTGGAGAAGGGAAAGGCTACCCACTCCAGTATTCTGGCCTGGAGAATGCCATGGACTGTATAGTCCATGGGGTCATAAAGAGTTGGACATGACAGAGCGACTTTCACTTCATTTCATTTAAAGAATAATTAACACCAATTCATTGCAACCTTTTTCATGACGTAGAAGACAGGATATAATCCTGGAGAAAATGCTTGCTAATTAAATGTTTAATACATACATGTCTTCAGAATCTATAAAGAACTCTAAAAATCGATGAGCACAGAGCAAAATTAGGCAAGACATCTGAACAGAAAATTCATCAGAGAAGATGGATGCGTAGCAAACACGCCCATGGGAAGGTGGCTGACACCGTTAGTCGCTAGAAAAGTGCAAAGCAAACTCACAGTGAGATGCTGCTTATATTCATTAGAATGTCACAAACGACATGACTGATCACACCAGAGCTGGAGAGGATGTGAGTGACTAGAACTTTCATACCCTGCTGGTGGGAATACAAAATGGTATGACCATTTTGGAAAACAGTTTGGTATTTTTTAAAAAGTTTAACATATGCTACCCATATGCCTGAGTCATCCCACTCCTATATTTCTACCCCCAAGTCCATCCCTAAAATGAAAACATGCATGCAAAGATTGGGACACAAGTGTTCATGGCAGCTCTCCTTATAATAGCAAATACTGGGAGAAACCTAAATACCGACCAACAGGTGAGTGAACAGTCAAAAGGAATACAACCCAGCAAAACCCGGATGACACGCAACCACACGGTGAAATGTCAGCATTATTATGGTAATCAAAGGAGCCGGATTAAAAACAAAGAGTACACAATTTATGATCCCATTTGTAAAATGCCTTAGAAAATGAAACGAATCTACAATGAGCAGCAGCATCAGTGCTTGCTTGGGGCTGAAGAAGCAGAGATGGGAAAGGAGGTGAGACTACCGAACGGGCAGGAGGAGTCTTCTGGGGCCACTGGGCACATTCACCGAGTTGATTTGTGAAAGGGTTTCTGAGATGTGAAATGAAAGTCAGTGTCACTCAGTCGTGTCCGACTTTGTACAACCCCATGGACTGTAGCCCAGCAGGCTCCTCTGTCCATGGGATTTTCCAGGCAAGAGTACTGGAGTGGGTAGCCATTCCCTTCTCCAGGAGATCTTCCCAGCCCAGGGATCAATCCCAGGTTTCCTGCATTGTCAGCAGATTCTTTACCATTTGAGCCACCAGGGAAGCCCTCTGAGATGTAGGTTTATGTCAAAACTTGTCATTTTTTTAAACCGAAAAACAGGTGCCGTTTACCACATGCCAATCATCATTTATTAAAACTGTTAAATTTTTGAGAAATAAGTAAATTCACATTCATAAAGAGAATTCAGAGAAACAACAAAAAAATCTGTTCTAGATGCTTACAATAGAAACCAACGTTCTTGCTTCTTCTGATGTTTAGTTTGTATGTTAAGTAAACACCAGAGGAATATCTCCTCTTGATGGAAAAAAAGCAAGGAAAACAGATTCAACATTTGCTGTTTATCTGAAATTTAACTGGATATCCTGTATCTTATCTGGCAATCTTACCTCCTCCCCAGGGCCCTAAGACACCCATCCATAATTTTTTTTTAACCCAAAGAAAGAAAGCCTTCCTCAGTGATCAATGCAAAGAAATAGAGGAAAACAACAGAATGGGAAAGACTAGAGATATCTTCAAGAAAATTAGACATACCAAGGGAACATTTCATGCAAAGATGGGCTCTTTAAATAAAGGACAGAAATGGTATGGACCTAACAGAAGTAGAAGATATTAAGAAGAGGTAGCAAGAATACACAGAAGAACTATACAAAAGATTTTCACAACCCAGATAACCACGATGGTGTGATCACTCACCTAGAGCCAGACATCCTGGAATGTGAAGTCAAGTGGGCCTTAGGAAGCATCACTACAAACAAAGCTAGTGGAGGTGATGGAATTCCAGTGGAGCTATTTCAAATCCTAAAAGATGATGCTGTGAAAGTGCTGCACTCAATATGCCAGAAAAGCAGAGACATTACTTTGCCAATAAAGGTCCATCTAGTCAAAGCTATGGTTTTGCCAGTAGTCATGTATGGATGTGAGAGTTGGACTATAAAGAAAGCTGAGTGCTGAAGTATTGATGCTTTCGAACTGTGGGGTCGAAGACTAGAGTCCCTTGGACCACTAGGATATCCGACCAGTCTATTCTAAAGGAGATCAGTCCTGAATATTCATTGGAAGGACTGATGCTAAAGCTGAAACTCCAATACTGTGGCCACCTGATGCGAAGAGCTGACTCATTGGAAAAGACCCTGATGCTGGGAAAGACTGAAGGCGGGAGGAGAAGGGGACAACAGAGGATGAGATGGTTGGATGGCATCACCGACTCGATGGACATGAGTTGGAGCAAGCTCCGAGAGTTGATAATGGACAGGGAAGCCCGGCGTGCTGCAATCCACGGGGTCACAAAGAGTCAGACACAACTGAGCGACTGAACTGAACTGAACAACTTAAGTAGTAGCCACCAGTCCTGTATCTGGTCCTGTGTTAGGTACTCGGGAAACAATCTATGATAGGAAACTGGTATATGTCACTAAGGTCACATCTAGATCATGTAGTAAGGAGATATTACGATAGAGTGGGAAGACCAAACTGCTTTATTCCCAGTATTTCCTATTCCAATACTAAAGAGTTGGGCTGGGGAAAGATGCCTTTGACGTTGCATTTCTAAGGTACGTTATAGCAGGTGTGAAGAAATGAACCGTTCTCAGTGAGCATGCCCCAGGGGGTGTACTCACTAAGAGGCCCAACCTGCGCTGTAGAACAAGAAACACAACTAGGACACGGAAGCTGCGGCCGTATGAGCCCGTCGGTCACTTGCCATGAACCAAAGATGCTGGCTTAGGCACCGGAGGAAATGCAGACCCTGTTAGCAGAATGCGTTTGCTTTGTTTGGAGTAAGGATCGAAATACAACAACGAATTAGAAGTCAACATACAAAAGAACCTAATTACACTGTGCCGCACCGCTCAGTCCGAGTGCAGGAAGAAGTTTATGGTGTCCACGCTGGTGCTGAAATGGGCGCACTGGGCACAGAAAATGAACTCCCTGCATGCCGGCTGCCCAGGTTTCCCGGCAGCACTTACTGAAGAGACTGCCTTTCCCACTGAATAGTCTCGCCTCCTCTGTCAGAGACTAGGGGCCACAGGTGTGTGGGTTTACCTGTGGACGTCCTGTCCTGTTCCATTGATCTGTATTTCTGTTTTTTGGGCCAGTCCCATATTGCTTTGATTAATGTAGTTTTGTAGTATAGCCTGAAGTTCGGGAGCCTAATTCCTCCAGCTCTGTTTCTCTCTCTCAAGACTGCTTTTTGGCTATTCGGGGTCTTTTGTGTTTCCATACAGAGTGTAAATATTTTTGCTCTAATTCTGTTAAAAATACCATTGATAATTTGGTAGGGATGGCACTGAATCTGTAGATTGCTCTGGTAGTGCGGTCATTTTCACAGTATTGATTATTCCAATCCAAGAACATGGTATATCCCTCCAGCTGTTTGTGTCATCTTTTATTTCTTTCAAAAATAAAATCTTCTTGCATCTAAATCTGTTCCAAATACACCTTTCACTGGGACAACACAGGTAGGTTTTTAACTGGTAGGTTAAAAACACAGGTAGGTTTTTAAGCCCAAGGAATGACTCCTTTGAATAAGTTTCTTCCTGATAATCCTATCAATGTTAATGTAGAAGCGGCATGTACGTCAGTCTCTAATGGGAAATGTATAGGTACAACCTGCTTGTTTTACTATCTTGGTAAATAACCATTGCTTTATTAAATCTAGTCTGTAAATGATTGCTTCTATTCCTCAGCTTTGTAGAGCTCTAATAGACATTTCTTAAAAAAAAAAAAGTGAAGGATGTAATTTTGCTGAGTGCCACACTTGGTGTGCTAGTTCCTGAGTGGGACTCTGATTTGTAGTGTCATGATGGTCAGAGCTGGAACAAAGTCATGTTGCCCCATCTCTAACCATCTGGCAGTGGTTGAAAAAGATTTTCATTCCTATTAAAGTATTTCTTCTTGAGTCTCTCACTATGTGCATTGATAATTTTCAGGTCACTCTGTATGATTCATTTTCCTGCAAACTTCATTGTTTTGAATACATTAGAAGTTCTTTCCTAATATAAGTTATCCCATTTTTGACAACTGTGAAGAAAATAGCTGAGAACTATGTACAGAAATACATTGGAATTTTTTTGGTAGTAAGTGGAGAGAGATCTGTAAGAATATTAGTTTAAAAAAGTTGTCCTCACCGTACTTTTAAAACCATGAATTAAAAAAAAGTAAGAATTTACTAATAATAAAACAAATTACTTTTATTCCTCCAAAAGTGATTTCCACTAAATGCAGAAATCTTTATTTCACTTATTAACTTGCCACAAAAGTGAATTTTCAGCTGTAAGTAATAGGGTCTCACAATGATGTAGGAAATGGTTCAGGTGAGTATACTGTGAAGATAGTAGTAAGTGGGTCAGCTCTACCTATAAATTAACTCTTAGTTAATAATAGCTTCTCCTTTAAATATAGATCATGAAACCAGTGTCTATTGTGATGTTTTTATTCCTAAAAGTATTTTTACCACGTAAATTGATCCTCCACTTTACAGTATTATGGAGAGTACTTTCAGTTAACAGAGCATTTCAAAGAACAAAGAAAGATCCATCAAATGAAGCCATTTTAAAAATCAATATAGAATGCTAACCCATGCACTGCTGTATAATTATAATACGACTAGAAATTTCAGAGAAGGACTCAGTGTTTTTTGAGGAGAATAATATTAAGCTGTGACAAAGGCAAGCCTGGGATCTTTATCTCATACTAAAGTTTAAATGGCTACCCGAAAATGGGAATTTTTAAGGACCTCTCTGGCAGTCTGGGGGCTTCCCTGGTGCCTCAGTAAAGAATCTGCCTGCAGTGCAAGAGACCTGGGTTCGATCCCTGGGTTGGGAAGATCCCTGGGAGAAAGGAATGGCTTCCTGCCCCAGTATTCTTCCCTGGAGAATCCCATGGACAGAGGACCCTGGCTGGCTGCAGTCCATGGGGTCACAAAGAGTCAGACACAACTGAACAATGAACACACAGACACACACAGACACACACACACACACTCACACACACACTCACACACACAGTGGCAGTCCAGTAGTTAAGACTCCATGCTTCCACTGCAGGGGGTTTGATCCCTGGTCGGAAACCAAGACCCTCCATGTTGCATGGCATGGCCAAGAAAAAGGCATGATGACACCATACATTTTAATTGGTTGGCCCCGGAACGCATCTCATATAGATGCGCTGAATGATACTAATGAATACTACTTGTTGGACACAGAATTTAGGGCTCAGTTATAAGATGATACAGGAAACTAAAAGGCTATTCATGTCCCAGCTTATTGAACAAATGTTTCTCAGCCGCCTATTATATATGCATATTGTTGCTGTTTAGTCCTTAAGTCATGTCCGACTCTTTGTGACCCCATGGACTGTAGCCCACCAGGCTCCTCTGTCCATGGGATTCCTAGGCCAGAATACTGGAGTGGGTTGCCATTTCCTTCTCCAGGGGATCTTTCTGACCCACGTCAGAATCGAACCCATGTCTCCTGCATTGGTGGCTCTTTACTGCTGAGCCCCCTGAGAAGCCCCGTTATGTGCGTATAGAAGAAGGCTTTCTGTAACAGGGCTTCTAGTCTACTGGGAATGACAGAGGTTAAAGACTCATGAAATGCAAGGGTACTCAGATAAGTAGAGGTTAAAGAGAGCTTTGGTGGCCTATTTTCTGGTATGCCAGGGACAGTCCCAGTTTACACCTATATTTCTGGCAAGATTATTAACAGTGGCCCTATTTCACTCTTAAACTTGCCCTGGTTTGGTCAACATGCACATGATCATTCTTATCACTGGAAAAACAAAATATTAGATTCTAGAATTCTTGCTGTAATATACTGCTTAGAGACTAGGGACAGAGTTCTAAATTTTGTGCATATGACGTTAATATGCAAATGACCTTATGTTTAGTATTTACTCATTGGACTCTCACTGGGAAACTGATGAGAGACTTGGCACTGACACACACCACAAACAAGCTCTAAATCAGGCACGTCATTAATGTGACTACCACGCACTGAATGTTTCTGCCCCCGCCGCCCCCCCAAAGAAACTTCATATATTGAGACCCTCACGCCCAATGTGACTGCATTTACCTTTAGACCCTTTAGGAGGTAGTTAAGGTTAAATGAATTCATCAGGATGGAGCCCTAATTCAAAAGAACTACTGTCCTTTGAGCCAGAGGCATTAGAATTTTTACTGTCTCTCTCTATCTCCCTGGCACCTTGATCTTGGATTTCCAGTCTCTGGAACTGTAAGGAAACAAATGCCAATTGTTTAAGCCACCCAGACTACGGTATTTTGTTACGGCAGCCAAACAGACTAATACAATGACTAACCGCTCAGAATGTTACACTGAAGGGCCCTCAGCTCCGAGCAAGTCATCTGGAACCTTTTTAGTTAAGTCTGAGCCAAGTCAGAAAAATGGAAAGAATGCTTCAGAAACAGCCAGTTCACTTATGCATATGGAATTTGGGACATTTAATTCAGAAAGTCAAGATAGTCACATTTGGGCTTTCAATTCCTTTGGGACTGAGTATCTCTGGACTTTCATTTGCAATATGTATTAATCCTTCTTACCAGGAACATAATAACAGAAGAAGATTTATAGTCAAATCTGAGAACATTACGGCTTTCCTGGTGGCTCCGACGGTAAAGAATCAGCCTGCAATGCAGGCGTTCTGGGCTCCATCCCTGGGTCGGGAAGATTCCCTGGAGAAGGAGATGGCAATCCAGTCCACTATTCTTGCCTGGAGAATCCCAGGGAGAGAGGAGCCTGGTGGGCTACAGCCCATGGGATTGCCAAGTCAGACACAACTGAGCAACTAACACTTGGGAATACTTAGGCTACTGGGATTTTATTACTGGACTTACTCTTTTGTTTTAATATTTTCACTTATTCTCATTGCAGAATCTCTGATGGGCTCTGTTGCACAATGTGTCAGAACGGGGTTTGAGATGGGAGATAAAATGCATTATAGTCTTGAAAACAGAGTGGCCTTGAAATCAATTAAAGTAATGCACTGTTGGCCCACTTCAAAATCTTTGGGTACAAAATCTATATTGCTTCTCAGAAAGACATGCAGGGAAGCAGTGGGTAAAGACAAAGGAAAGAATATTCTGAAAGCCTCAGCTGTCCCCCAGGAGCACAGCCAGTCCCCCTGTTATTGCAGGCTTCCTGGATGAGATCTATGGTCAGAACACGATACAAGGCACGGGGCTGGCCGAGGACACTTCCTCGTCTCTGCTGCTTCCTTAGAGTCAGAGGTAGGGTGATGCTCTGGGTCACTCTCTGATCCTTCACGATTCGAGGGGAGGTGAGGTGGCCAGCTAATCTAATCTAACCAGTAATTTTAATGAGAAGAAAGACAGGATTCTCAGCTGTTTGAGAACTGTTTGGAAGAAAAGTTGTCTTCCTTCTTTTCTGCGAGGTCCATGCTTTACCTGAGCAGCATCTGTCATTGGATGGTCTGCCTAAGCCCACATTGTCTGTAATTGGGGGAGGAGGGTAATTCTGCCCAATTCTGGGGTTCCACTAGCAGACACTGTTGCCTCTCACGCTAAGCAGTGTCCTTCAATCTAGACTTTATGCAAGAAATGTAATATTTTGATCGTTTTTGTCTTCTCAGTTTGGTCAAGAACTAGATAAGTAAAATGATAGGAATCAGGTCCAATTCAATGAACTACTGATAACTGGAGCTTCTTTGTGGATTCCTGAGTTCCTAAGATCATTTAGATACTATGAATGAAAACTATCACCGATGTCTCATTCAACAGTACTCCTATAAAGCTCTCCTATAAAGAGAATCATATAATTCATAAGGAATGAAACAAGCGACTTAGGTAATTATTTAAGAGTGGTTTGGCCCTGCAAGCAAGGTCATTTTGCAATTATGTTTTACCTGACATAACTTATAATTAAAAATATGAAGTTGTATCGGTGGAGGCTGGAAATGGGGGAGCCTATTTAAATCAAATAATCAATAAGATTCAGAATTCTGGGATGGGATTTTTTGGATGTACTCCCAAAATTTTATTAAAAATAAAGTATAGCTCTCAATATACTGAATTCACCCTTTGAAAATAACTTCTGGTCTATTTCCCTGATTTTGGTTGTTTCATATTGAATGCTTTCTTGTTGCTGTTTAGTTGCTAAGTCCTGTCTGCATCTTCTGAGACTCCGAGTACTACATCCCACCAGGCTCCTCTGTCGATGGGGTTCTCCAGGCAAGAATACGGAAGTGCATTGCCATTTCCTTCTCCAGGGGATCTTCCTAACCCAGGGATCGAACTTCTGTCTCCTGCACTGGCAGTCTGATTCTTCACCACTGAGCCACCTGGGAAGCCTTGACTAAGTGGAATCATATCTTGGTTTTGAATCATTTAGACTGGTCAGTTTTGCGTATCATCTCCAATGTTGTTTGAAAGTGAAGTCTTTTTGATTTCAATTTTCATATGATTTTTAAGGAAAACATTCTCCATTTTCAAGCGCCATTTTTCTCACTCTTCTTGAGCTGATTTTCGGAGGTCGTCACCTGCTGCTGTGTCAGCACCACACAGATTTGTGGTGCGTGTGATCTCTAGTGAACACGGCAGTAACTTCTGTCCAGGAAACTCCGCAGAATTAACCGGACTGTTCATCAGGAAACCGAGCAAAGGCCATCCAGGGTCAAGAGTCTAGTGCTGGGTTTCTTTGCCCCCACTAACGTCATAGAGCTGTTTGGGCATCCCTGTGGTCTGGCCTGTGGCTGCGAAAGGCAGTCACGCCTAAAGAGACTGCACACATCGTGGAAAAAGTAGAAGGAGCAGGTCCTTGAGGACATGGCCACTATCAGCACCAAGGCTGACGGAGGAGCAGTTAAAAATCCGCAGGGCTGAGGTGTGTGAGGCTTTGGACCACCAGCACGCTCCTTGGGATCTCAGTTTTCTCAACTCTAAAGCGGGCAGGGACTGATAATGCAGCTCGTGGGGACGCCGCGAGGATTTGATGAGACAACGCTTTCGGTCAGTCCTGATCAATCTCACCCAAGGCAAAAGTCCCGCAATTATTAGTTATATCGTACTAACAGGTGTGTAGTGAGAGCAGTCACCCCAAAAAAGGTTATTCTGAGGAACAGAGTCACGTATAACATGCAGATCTGGAGCTTCATCCACGGCGGGAATTCAACAACACCCATCAGTGACGCCCCAGGCACTCCTGACGGGAACTTCCCGAGGCGTAAGGGCACTCTGAGTCAGTAAAACGCCTGAATAAATTAAGCTGTTAAGTAGCTTCAGTCGTGTCTGACTCTGTGCGACCCAAGAGACCGCAGCCCACCAGGCTCCCCCGTCCCTAGGATTCTCCAGGCAAGAACACTGGAGTGGGTTGCCATTTCCTTCTCCAAGAATAAATTAAGAGTGAATGGAATAATGACAAAGAAGTGAGTGGTGAAGGAATGAGTAAATTAATGCTTTCATGGGAGACCATCTAGCTTATTAGAGTAGAAATTAGGATCAAGGCCAGATACTGGGGATAAAAGAGCAAACATCAAAGTCACGTTTCACAACCTGTCCCTTTTTCGATGGAAAAACATGCCCCAAATTCTATCAGAAAGAAGACAAGACTAGATAAAGGGTTAGGCACCCATGGGTCAAAACCACCCACCTTCTGTTAATGCCGACAGTTTAGCTGCGGTCTTGGCTGGCAGACTTGGAAAGGTCGTGCACGTGATAAATAAACTCTCCTCACTTGTTCACTGACAGGCTATCTACGAGTCAATGGCTACCTCATGGCTACCTTCTGCCACGAGGCAGAGCTGAGTAGCTATGTCAGTGATCTTGTGGCCTGTAAACCTCTTATAGAAAAAATTTGCAGATCTCCAGTAGATTAGAGGGGAATTTTATGATTCTTAATCCATTGAGCAGTAGAAAAAATTCCCAATAAAGATAAACCTAATTGTATTTAAACTGAAATGGCCTCGAGAATCTATTATACTTCTCATTCCTATTTTTATATTTCATTGAAAAATAACAGGTCCTCATTCCTCCCCAACCTCATTAAACTTTAGACAATCAGCCAACCCTGCAGAAGGGTTTTAGCAGAAAGAATACGCTGAGACTTGGCAAAATTATCCCTGAAGAAACTATATCCCTTGCCAGTTACATTAGAATATTTAACAGCTCCTAAACATGTTAATTCTCATTTCTATTAAAGATGTATTGACAGTAACTGACATCACTTCCAAGGAACAAGGAAGACGTTCAGACGATGCCAGCCTGGACCTGGAGCTGGTGAGTGCTGCACGGCGGGGCGGCCTTGGCCCTTTCATTCAACCCAATCAGCTGACGAGCATCTCCTTTCATCTGTCTCCACGCACCCAATTTAACGTCATGGCTGTGTGCCTTCACGGCCTGACCTTTCAGCAACAACTGTGTCATTTGAACAAGCTAAATGACTCTATTTCTACGAGGGATCTCATCCAGGAACAATCTCAAAACAGAGATCACAGGTCCTCACCTTGCCAAGCATAATACCAGTCCCTGCAGTGCTTTTACTGGACAAGCCCTTCTGTCTTCTGCAAATAAGGCACCTCATTAAAGGGTCAACCTCTCCCCATGTTGGGGATACTGTCCTGCTCTCCCCTCCAGCCACAGAGAAGTCCATACACAAATGACGTGCATGACCCTTCCAAGTCTGCCACCCAAGACCCACAGCAAGATCCTCAAAGATGTGCCTTTTACATCTGGAAAAAGATTACCATTCTAAAGGCTAGCACCCTGAGAAGAGTGGAAATGCACAGGACTAAAATCTGGTATGCCCCTGCATGACCATTAAAAAGCTACGTTACCTATAATGTCATAAGCATCATTGTTCCCTGTTCAGTTGCCAAGTCGTGTCCGACTCTTTGCAACCCCATGGCCTGCAGCACGCTAGGCTTCCCTGTCCTTCACTGTCTCCCGGAGTTTGCTCAAACTCATGTTCATTCAATCAGTGATGCCATCCAACCATCTCATCCCCTGTTGCCCCCTTCTCCTGCCTTCAATCTTTCCTAGCGTCAGGGTCTTTTCCAATGAGTCAGCTCTTTGCATCAGGTGGCCAATGGGTCAGCTCTTTCTTTGCATCAGAGACCACTTGAGGCCAGATTCAAGGAATGCAGGCCCTGCATACATCCAGACCCTTATCAGCATCCCTGCCCTTGCACCACTGGATAAAACTCCCCTCCTAATCCCCTGGGTGGTTGGGATACACTGGATAAAACTCCCCTCCTAATCCCCTGGGTGGTTGGGATACACTGGATAAAACTCCCCTCCTAATCCCCTGGGTGGTTGGGATACACTGGATAAAACTCCCCCACTAATTCCCCGGGTGGTTGGGATACACTGGATAAAACTCCCCCACTAATCCCCGGGTGGTTGGGATCCACAGTTTTTGAGAAGTACAATGTGCCCACTGTATCCTTCTTTGCTCCACAAAGCAACAAAGCTGCTCTTTTCCACTTCACTTAAAATTCTCTCTCTGAGATTCAGTTTTGCACCAGAGCACAAAGGCAGAGCTTTCGGTGTCATTTCGTTACTTGCATGTTATCCCTTTAAGAGGATGTTGTTGCTGTTGTTTAGTCACTACGTCACGTCTGGGTCTTTTGTGACCCCATCGACCATCGCTTGCCAGGCTCCTCTGTCCATGGGATTTCCAAGGCAAGACTACTGGGGTGGGTTGCCATTTCCTTCTCTCGGGGATCTTCCCGACCCAGGGATTGAACCTGCCTCTCCTGTACTGCAGACATATTCTTTACCACTGAGCCACCAGGGAAGCCCCCAAGAGGATGTGGTAGCTTGTCCCAAGTTGGCTGCTGTCAATCGCCTGCTTCCTAACAAAAATATCTTAGCCGCTCTGCAACTTTTTTGACCAGTAACATACAGAGGAAGTGATGCTGTGCTAATTCCCAGCCCAGCTTGTAAGAGAAGTTCAGGTTTCCTCTCTTGCCCCTGGGAACAGAGCCACAAGGCAAGAAGTCAAGACTATTCTGCTGGAGAAAGACCACATGGAGGAACATTGAGGCGCCAGGCACAGGGATGAGAAGCTGTCTCGTCCATCCATCGTAGGCCAACCTCTCCCGCTATATGGCCACAATGGCTGGAGAAACCCCAAGCAAGTATTGCCCCACTAAGCCCAGTTATCCCACAGAAGTGGGAGAAATAAAACTGCTGTTTCATGGCACTAAGTTTTGGGGCAACTGCTAACTGAGCCAGAAGTGTACACACCCCCACTCTTTCTTACCTGCTCCCTGGTGGCTCAGCAGTAAAGAATTCACTTGCAATGCAGGAGACTGCCTGCAATACAGGAGATTCTGGTTTGATCCCTGGATTGGAAGATCCTGTGGAGAAGGAAATGGCAACCCACTCCAGTATTCTTGCCTGGAGAATCCCATGGACAGAAGAGCCTGGTGGGCTACAGTCCATGGGGTTGCAAGAGTCGGACATGACTTAGCAACTAAACCACCACCACCATCACCTGGGTTACCTCCAGCAAGTACGGCGATTCTCCAAACCACAGGTGGCGGCCTAGGCCAGGTGACTGCTTTAACAATCGAATATAAGAGAGCAACAGATGCTGAATCTCAGTACACGTTGTAACAGCCACTCAGCCAAGCCTCTTCTCCCCTGATACAGGAAGGACATGTCCTAGACCCGGGCTATTCCTTAACCCGGGGTGCATCATGAAAAAGAGACCCAAATCAGAGATGATTCAAGCTAAAGTGTGTGACTTCTGCTGCTGCCAAGTCACTTCAGTCGTGTCTGACTCTGTGCGACCCCACAGATGGCAACCCACCAGGCTCCCCCATCCCTGGGATTCTCCAGGCAAGAACAATGGAGTGGGTTGCCATTTCCTTCTCCAATGCATGAAAGTGAAAAGTGAAAGTGAAGTTGCTCAGTCATGTCCGACTCTTAGCAACCCCATGGACTGCAGCCTACCAGGCTCCTCCGTCCATGGGATTTTCCAGGCAAGAGTACTGGAGTGGGGTGCCTTCTCCAGTGTGACTTCTAAATACAGTCAAATATAAAAGAGAAAGAAACCTTTGTTGTTGCAAGCCACTGACTTGGAATTTTATGTTCTACAGAATGTACTGGTGTGTCTGTCTTTTACAAAGCCATCAGAAAGTTCTCACAAACTGAAGGATCCAACTAACATTAGAGATAGCTGTTGAAATGGAAGACGATGGCAGATCTTTCCTGTTCAGTTTCGAGCGTAGACCCAGAAGCACGAGGGGTGGCTGGCAGCCCAGCCCAGTGCTCACGATGGTGTCCATGCACACAGGGAAACCCGCCCTCACCCACGGAGCCTGTGGTCTAGCGGAGGCATAGCGACTTTTTTCTGCAAAGGGCCAGAGAGTATTTTATCTTTGTATGTCAAGAGGCAAAAACGAGGATACTATGTCAGTTCAGTTCAGTCGCTCAGTCGTGTCTGACTCTTTGCGACCCCATGAATTGCGGCACGCCAGGCCTCCCTGTCCATCACCAACTCCCAGAGTTCACTCAAACTCACGTCCATCAAGTCGGTGATGCCATCCAGCCATCTCTTCCTCTGTCGTCCCCTTCTCCTCCTGCCCCAAATTCCTCCCAGCATCAGAGTCTTTTCCAATGAGTCAGCTCTTCGCATGAGGTGGCCAAAGTACTGGAGTTTCAGCTTCAGCATCATTCCTTCCAAAGAACACCCAGGGCTGATCTCCTTTAGGATGGACTGGTTGGATCTCCTTGCAGTCCAAGGGACTCTCAAGAGTCCTCTCCAACACCACAGTTCAAAAACATCAATTCTTCAGCGCTCAGCCTTCTTCACAGTCCAGTCTTACGTCCATTCATGACTACTGGATATTATGTAGGTAACCATTTAATATTTGACAATTTTAAAATGTAGAAGACATTCTTATCTCTCAGGTCATAACACAAGTAAGTGGCAGGCCAGATCCGATCTGATCGTCTGCTAACCTCTGCTCCAGTGAATATTTGATAAATATTAATAAATAATATTTGGATATAATATTATTCATAAATACTACTCATAAATATTCATAATAAATGAATATTTCCAGTGAATGTATAACAAGTATAATACATAAGGTCTTTCTGAAGCTTAGAGAAGAGACACAAACCATTTGGGGATTTTATAAATGATTTTTCAATAAGAGGATGGCTGAGTGAATCTTAAATATCAAGTAAATGTCACTGAGTAAATAGACAAAACAGTAGAAATGTGATTACGTGAGCAGAGACACAAGTTGTTGAAACCCCATGATATGTACATGTTAACTTGACTTCCTCCCATCAGCACAAGGGTATCATGTAACACAAACAAGGTATCCAGAACTTCTCAGTCAAACCCCCGTGTAACAGGTTTGCTATGTATTGACCCCATAGAAACACATACCCACAAACACAGGTGCCTCAACCAGCTCAGGAGACCACAGAGCTGGAGGGTTATAGCAGCAGAAGTGTGTCTTCTCAAAGTTCTGGAGGCTGGGATGTACAGCATGAAGGTGTGGGCTCATTTAGTTTCTACTGAGGTCTCCTCCTGGTCTGCAGACAGATGCCATCCCACTGGGCTTCCCTGGTGACACAGGAGGAAAGAACCTGCCTGCAGTGCAGGGGGACCCAGGTTCGATCCCTGAGTGGGGAAGATCCCAGGGAGAAGGAAATGGGAGCCCACTCCAGTATTCTTGCCTGGGAAACCCCACGGACAGAGGAGCCTGGAGGGCTATAGTTCACAGGGTCGCAAAGAGTTGGACGCAACGTAGCGACTAACCCAGCACCACGTTGCCTTCCCACTGCAAGTTCAGAGAGCAGAGAAGGAGATGCTCTCTGGCGATTTTTCCTATAGGGACACTAATCCTATTGGTTCAGAGCCCCACCCTTATGACCTCATTTAACCTTAATTACCTCCTCATAGAACCATCTCCCTGGAGAAGGAAATGGCAACCCACTTCAGTACTCTTGCCTGGAAAATTCCATGATGGAAGAGCCTGGTAGGCTACAGCCCATGGGGTTGCCAAGAGTCGGACTCAACTGAGTGACTTCACTTTCTTTCTTTCCGTAGTTCCTTTTGGAGAAGGAAATGGCAATGTGCTCCAGTGTTCTTGCCTGGAGAATCCTATGGATGGAGGGGCCTGGTGGGCTATGGTCTATGGGATTGCAAAGAGTCAGACACGACTAAGCAACTAACACACACACATACAGAACCATCTCCAAATACGGTCACATCAGGGGTTAGGGTTTAACATATGACTATTAAGGAGAAACGATTCAGTCCACAGTACGTGATCCAATGATGTGTCATGATTGCACTTAATAATTTACTTCTATTGCTCTGTTCTTTCTGGACCTAAACTTGTGAGGTCTTTGCCATGGAGATAGTATCTTGCCTTATTACCCCACTCAGAAGCTACTGCTGCTATTAGGGGGAAAAATTCGACAAGCATGCTTCTTATTTAATCAAAAGAGGATTTCTCCACAAACACAATTCTCCACTTTTGATTAGGAAGTCTCAGAATGATGGACAGCTATTAAAGCCAAGAAATCAGGAGGCACGTTTGCAAATATCGTCGCGTCGCCTCTGGATTCCACAGAATATCCATTATCCACATCCACTGTCCTGCTGGGTTTCAGAAGCAATAAATGCAGGTCCGATGAATAGGTGCTTGTTTCAAAACCGGACATGGTTTTCTTTGTCCAGTATTTTTCCAGTAACCATACTCCTCTTTGTAAACTAAACAAAATAATTGGTTTGATGGGTTTCGGTCCTCTAACACGTAAGACAAGGTGATATGAACAGAAATGTTTTACATAGGAATTGTTATATGATATTCTGAACCAAAGACTTCTACTAATCTGCACATTGAGGCTTTGTTTATACAACAATGCTTGACTGCCTGGGGGAACTTCAAGGTTCCGATGAGCTTTATGAATAAATATGTTGATGTGAATTGTGTTTTATTCAAGTTCTAAAGAAACTGAGAATCTCTCTATGGATCAGTGTTTTTGTGATAATATTCCAGACAGGTGTCCTTTATTCAAGCGATATGGTGACAAATTTCCACTGAAATACATTAATAATTCCATTCATGTATGTGCTTAGTCACTCAGTTGTGTCCAACTCTTTGTGACCCCATGGACCGTAGCCTATCAGCCTCCCCTGTCCATAGGGATTCTCCAGGCAAGAATACTGGAGTGGGTTGCCATGCCCTCCGCCAGGAGATCTTCCCAACCCTGGGATCAAACCCATGTCTCCCACATTGCAAGCAGATTCTTTACCATCTGAGCTACCAGGGAAGTTTAATTCCATTTATACTGATATGCAATTATAAATAAGGATGATAAATTGAAACTCACATCTCCTTTTATGTAAGGGGCCAGTAGAGATGCAGAGATTTACCAAAAAGCATCATTTTTCCAGACAAATATAGTATAGCTATGCTCTCTGTTATGCAGAAACAGTACTTTAAATTGAACAACTATTAACCTCCAGTGCCAGCTTCATTCTGAAACATTGACTAAACAGACAAATGCACAGGCACTGTGATTGAATAAGAGAAAGTCTCTGTTTAGAAGTCAGAATACAGCGAGAAATGTATATATGTGGAAAAGGGTACTTAATTTTAAAAGACAATCATTACAAATACTATTTTAATAGAGATAAGTCTTGGTAAGTATATATGTATATATATTAAATGAGACAAAAATAAAGGTCAAACATTTTTCTAATTATTATGCCATATAATATTGTATACACACACAGACTCATGTTCTCCACCCTCTTCTGGGAAAATAGGACAGTTTAAGTGACTACTTGCTGGAGTAGCTAGAAGGAAGATCCATGCAGCTATTAAAAATTATTCCAGAGAAACTCTGAGGGACACTTTAAAGCCAACTTTCTCTGATTGCATGAGTCTAAGACACTCTAACAAAATAAAGAGCAGAGAATGCATTGAATGAGCTTTAAAAAATTGTTTATAAAGTGAGATTAATCCTATTTCATATCCAATACAGAATCCATTTACAGTGCTCCAGAAACTTCAAATGTACACAGATCACTTGGAAATCTCAACAAATTTGCAAAGTTTTAATCCAGTAAATCAGTAAATGCCTGAGACTTCCTGGTGGCTCAGATGGTAAAGAATCTGCCTGCAGCACAGGAGACCATGGTTCAATCCCTGGGTCGGGAAGATCCCCTGGAGAAGGGACTGGCTACCCACTCTGTATTCTGGCTTGGAGAATCCCTTGGACAGAGGATCCTAGTGGGCTACAGTCCATAGGGTCGCAAAGAGTCAGACAAGACTGAGCAACTAACACTTTCACTTTGCATCCTCAGCAAGTGCCCTTTGATAATCATCAAGGCACTCACATACTTCCAATCCTTGGTGGAAGAAAATCAAACCAAATAAAATAAAGATATAATCTCCAAGTGAGTAGATGTTCTAGGGCGGTGATTCTCTAAACGTTGTCCACATACCAGCAACACCAGCTTCACCTGGGAACTCGCTAAAGATGGTAATTTGCGGAACTCATCTACACCAGGGGCTTTCCGGGTAGCTCACCTGGTAAAGAATCTGCCTGCAATGTGGGAGACCCGGGTTCAATTCCCTGGGTCAGGAAGATCCTCTGGAGGAGGGCATGACAACCCAGTCCAGTATTCTTGCCTGGAGAATCCCCATGGTCAAAGGAGCCTGGTGGGCTACAGTCCACGGGGTTGCAAATAGTCAGACATGCCTGAGTGACTAAACACAGCACAGCACATCTAGACCAGCTGACTGATCTAGAACACTGGGGCTGCCGCCCAGAAATCTGTGTTTTAACACGCCTAAATGGACGCTAACATTGGAGAACCATTGCTTTCAGCACAACTTGGGAAGGGAGTCAGTACTGCTGAATGAACTACAATTCATCAAGGCTGGGGACCCTCTGAGATCATATGATGCCTGCAGATAACAAAACCATACCCTTCTCCATCAGAGAAACCAGGGGTCCCGGGACCCCACTCTCTGTTGACTGTCGTCCAGAAGGTCTGGGATAAATATGGGGATCTATTACTTTAAACTTGTATTGGGCAGGCTTCAAACTCATTGATCCAAAGACTTGGATTGAAAGGGGTGGGAAGGCTGACTTTTAATACTTAAATTCTTATGCATGACAAATACATACTCATGAACAGACCAAACATTTCTGGGGACTATAAACAGCTGTCCATTGGGGAACAGCAAGAGGCAGATCAGAACTACCAGACACCTCTCAGTGTAGAATGAGCAGTGATGGTACCACCACCATCCCCACCCAACAAGAGCACAAATAATTCTTTCATTCAGCACGTATTAATTCTTAATGTAGCCCTGTGTCCTGCCTAACTTTGCAGTTCCTCTCTATAGATAGGAGGCAGTGTGTCTCTTCACTCATGAATAAGCATCTTTTACGTTTAAATCAAATATTTTGTCTATCTGCACTACACATTCTGCAGGCTAAACATATTCATTCTCCAGATACTTTATCCCTAAATGTGGCGAATTTTATCTTCTCCCTTCTGAACAGTCGATCACTTCTTTAACAATGAATGGCGCACACGATGCTTACTTTCTTATTTGTGTCTTTGGGAAATTTAAAATGCACAATAAACAACTTCTATTTCTGTCCTCTGGAAAATACAAAGGTTAGAAACGCTAAATTTAGTCACAGTTTAAATAGTATGCCCTTTGTTATGACTATTTCCAACTGGGTGATTTAAGTTTTTTGGTTGATAGGTTGTTTGAGTTTAGCAGCTTCTTCATACCAGTGGCCCAAACTGCATTGCTGCTCAACCAAAGTCTTAAACTGTCTTCTTTTAGATAAATGGTTTCCCAAATAGATTTCACCACACTACTGTTGCTCTAGTTTTTATCCATTAATGTTAAATTTTGTGCTCATAATATTGATATTACTTTATATCAGTATCACTTTAAATTTCCTGTTTTTATATACGATTACCAAATACTTTCTTTTTTGTCCACACTGCTTATTGTTTGACTGCCTATAAAACAGATACTCTCATTATGTCCACTGCCTGTGTTCCAATAAAACTTTATTTACAAAAAAATAGGTAATGGGCTAAATTTGGCCCATGAGTACCAATGCTTCACCTAAAAAATATTTTGTTCATACATTTAAGGAGAAAATAATCCCACACATAGCTTCTTATATTCAATTATAATTTTAAGTCAATATTATAAGCAACAGTTTTATAAATCTTTAAATCCAAGGGAACCTAAATTTAAGGAACTATGAAAATTGTTTCCAAGTGACTGTCCTCAGTAAATTTAAAAGCTTTTTATATAAGTTTTTATATAAGTCATGGTTTCCCAGAGCATTTTGTTTACTCATGGTAAAAGAGTATGAACAATAGAAGAAATGCCAGAAAAGCAATCAGAAGGTCCACCTACAATAACACCAGTATGGTTCTGGGGATGGTGGACACGAGAGAAAAACCTACCTCGACAGGAAATCGGAGAAGGAAAGGCGGACAGGGTACCCGTGTCGGATGCTCTTCACCATCTCCAGGATCCCGACATACTGCAGCTGAGCGGACACGTAGAAGTTATCAAAGGTGTCTGGCAGCTTTGAGTTATTGGGCTTGATGCAATGAATAAAGTGTGGAGTGCACTTCTGAAGTTTCCCAGTAATATCCGTCAGAGTTTTCTAAGGAGAGAAGTAAAACACAACTGATTCTCCAGAGAAGATCCCAACTGACAAGGTTGGGAATTTTAAATAAAGGTTGGCAATTTGTAAATAAAAACCTTTATCTTCAGTCCATGATTCTTATGTATTATGCATTCACTCACTGTGTGTGTGTACATGTGTGTGCATGCTTACTTTTCTGAAGTTACTTAAGTGGTCAAAATGGAAGAAAATTCCATGTAAAACCTTTACAGTCGATACAATCAAAACGGAAAATTTTGAAATCTGAAAACTTCACTAACCCTGAGTTGCGATGCAATGGTGGCTGGACCTCCCCGGTCGAGTCTTTGAAGAAATGTAGAATTTCCTTTCTTTTTTAATAACTGTAATGAAAACAAAAGGAAAGCGTGAGCAGGTTTGTTTTACTAAGTTCCCGTGTAGGAGAAAAAAAATTAACCCTCCCATGCATGTACGTTCACTCACAGGCAGATGGAGATTTAAAAGAGGCTATAAAAACCAGTGCCAAATGATTTTCTGCAATGGTGGGAAAATAGGCGACTACATGTAAAATAACCTTCACTGCGTCCTTTTAAGTCCGTGGCTGCCACCAATGTGCAACTACTTTAATTTGAGAATAAACAGACGTTGACTAGCTTGGTGGTACAAGAAACTGACCCTGGTCTTCTTAATTGTATTACTAATTGTTTGTCATGAAATGCAGCTTATTCCGGGGTAAAAGGATGCTATTTTATGTTACAAAAATCTGATGTTTTAATAACCATTGTTTTGTTCCCTAAGTTAACTACCATCGGTGTCTTACTCATTTTCTCCCTTCCTTTCCTTCTTCTTCATTTTTTAATGTTACAAGGGTTAGTAAACTACTCACCTGTGAAAACTGATGGTAGACTTTTTTGATAAGTAATTATATACAGCTCTTAAAGAAAAGAATTCACGTGCAGCAAAGATGAAATGATTATGGATATAAAAGAATTAAGTGAAAATGAAGGCAGTGGGTGAAGAGAGAAAGAGCAGAAGGTAATTAATTAAATTCTACCAGGGGTTAAGAGGAACCTCAGCCACTAACGTTCTGTTACATTTCACAGCATCATATACACCGCGACCAATGGATCTATCGATCCAGAATCACTTATCTTAAACTAAAAGGTCTCGATAGAAGAAAAATTGGATGAAACATTCTTGTCAATATGGTGCTGCTATCAAGGCAGTAGCTCATTTCCTCGCATTAGGATGAAGTGTCAAGCTGGAATGATCAAGTGCAACTGACAAGGGAAGGGAAAATGAAGTGACTGGTCGAAGATCAGACTGTTTTCTATAAACACAAAGCTGGGCATGACGCTCAGTTGAAGGGTGGGTAGAGAGCAGCCTTCTGGTCACAGGGGTGGGTGTGCAGGGGTGAGGACCCTCAGAGGGAAGTGAAGGATGGAACACTTAAGGAAAAATCATAATAAATAAATCTTCATCTGGTGAAATTGAACACTCAATTTCCCTTTCTGGGTGGAGGAACGGCTGTGAATTATCTCGCTTTTGCAGTCCTTTAGGGGAAAGGCTAATGGCATCTCTGCCTGGTAATGTTTAATAATTAAGGTTAAAAATTACAGTTTGGAGGTGTGTGGTGATTTCTTGCTCATGATTTCCAGGATGATTGAGAAAGCAGGGGCCAGAAGTTTCAGTGAAACCCCTGGGAATAGAGATCTTCCTTACAAAGGGGAACTCTTTGTCTTTTTTATGTAAAAGATGCCATTTTAATATGCAGTGAGATGGAATTCCTGTGATCCTCCAGTTATGTAACAGCTATATCAAAAGATTCGTAACTCTAGGGTCTACCGGCTACACACACACACACACATCTCTAATAGGCTGTACACATTTCTGCCACTCTTCTGTAACAGAGCTCATTTTAATTATGCTTTTATTTTAATTGGTAAGCAAAAATGCATTCCAGCAGGCTACAACGACTGAATTTCTAAAATGGATCATCTTGGACCCTTCCCAACCATACTTCTCGTCTTTTAAAGTTTCTGTAAAGGCGAGCAAAACACACTGGCACTGAATGCATAAACTCAGTACACTTCTGAAACAACTCTTCACTACATTTTTGTTCTATTTTTACAAATCATCAAAATCTTTAGGTTGTAAGTACAACCTCGCGGGTGTGGAACGAATACACATTAAAAAATTAGCGTAATGCAGAAACAAATTAAAAATCTACAAAACGCACAGTGAAACACTCCAGGACCTGAAAAATACATGATGTCTGTGTGAGAAACTACAATTTATTGTTTAGAGACCTAAAACCTCTGAAGTGACTAATGGCAACGGAATAAGGTAGCTAAGTGTATTCCCTTTAAACCTTCTGTCCCTGAAACCTCCCATTCATCAAAAACACAGTCGCAGAGATGAGACTTAAAAAGGGTGTTGCAAAGACAACCAATAAAATGACTAAGCCTGTATTTGCTATCAAGTTTTCACTCCACTGCATGCTCTCATACCATCCTCTCTCCAAGGGTTATACATTGGGTAAGCAGTCTTTCCGTTAATTTTGTTAAATTAAAATACCAATTTCTTTCCATTAGCATAGAGGACTGTACATTTTTTGTTTAAAAGAAGCAGCAAATGTGCTGAGCAAATTTACAAACAACCAGATACGAATCATAAAAACTCCTACCTTACTAAGTTCTAGATAATTCCTGTTTTCTCCCATCATTGAAGACGCTGTCATTCTCTTACTGAGCCGGGCAGATTTATGTCCTCTGAATTTAAAAGAAGGAGAGGACGATACGAGGGCTCCTGTTTGTGACAGTTTCGACTGGAACAAATGATTGATCACGACGTTTTCACTAGCTAGGAAATAAATAAATGAATACTGTAAGTGGCATTAGAATCGTAATTTACGCAAGCATTAAGCTAACCCCTCATCCTAGCGCTCTCACCATGAAAGCATTCTGTGCGGGGAGGGAATCGACATTTCCTTGTCCTTTTTGCTTTCATTTTCCCCACTACTCATCACACCGTTTGATGAATTCTGACTTTCTTTGCCCTCCACCCGGAGTCTGGATCCCAAGCTCTCCTGCCCTCGTCCTGCGCCCTGAAACCTTTGCTCTCAAATTCAGGGGCACTTGCTGCTCTCCTAACATCCAGAACCAGATCGGACCTGCTCAGACCTAAGACCTCAGGGCACTTGACCAAGCCATGAAGACTTATGGTTTCCATTATCAGCTCTCCGTTCCAGGAAAACAACTGCCAGGAGCCCACAGCCCCAGGAGGAAGCTCTCAGGGCGTCTGCAGACATCGGGGGAGCCCCTGACTCACTCAGCTGTCTCTGCTGTTGGGGGAAGAGGTGCCTCTTTTTCTGATCCAGTTAGGCTGCAAACGTGAAAGCAAGCTGATAACTTTTAGATGTCAGCTTACAAAAATTCTAGTAATCCTGGGTCCATACGTGTTTCCTGACACCTCAGGGAGAAAAGAGTGCATGAATGAATGGAGTTTTGGTGGCAAATCTGAACAGTCAAGTGAGAACCTTGTCTGTCAGTTAAGCACCTAGAAGGCAAGCTTCTCGTGTTACTTACAGCTGTATACAGGCAGTGTTTAAGCCTTAATTTCCTTTTCTAAAAAATAACCACTGAGTACCTACTTTGTGGGTTCCTATAAGACTGAAGGGTGATTTGGGATCAGTCTTAGCCCACTGGACAGTCAGCAATGGCAGAAGCAAGTGGTTTAGTTTCTACCATTTCCACACTCAGATGATTTCACTTGCCCAGCTGATATATTTACTAGCAGTGCATTCAGTGAAAAGTCACTGCAAGAATTAAAAAAAAAAAGAAACAAACAAACCAGCGAGCCAGGAGAAGGGACAGAGAAGCGAAGACACAATTATGGATTACAGGAAGGTAAACAGGAGCCTTGTGGTTATAGGTTTGAGTTTTGGGAATCACAATAAACTCATGACTTTTAATATACAGTTTTATATATGTGTGCGTGTATAAAATCTATAAGTATATTTAAAATTTTCTAGTTCTGAAAGGGTCTAAAAGCAGTAAGACTCCAGTTGCAATGAGCCCAGCCTGCCCCCATTTCTAAGTTTCTTAATACTATTCGTTTATAAAATAAGGCATCTTGGGTAAGTGGCTAGTTTAGGATGTGAGGCAAGGTAGAGGATCTTAGAATATTTTGGAAAGCCAGAATGTAAAACAGTGCTTAAAAAGGACAAGAGAACCTGTCAAAAGAACACAAGAACCAGCTTGGAGGGGTTCTCATTGGCTAAGTCTTGGGAAATTTTAGTATCAAAATAACGACAGTAATGGATTGTGTCCCTTAAATAAAATAACAATTCGTGAGTCCGTACTGATAATGAATGAACAAATGGATGGATGAATTATTAGAAAGGAGAGCTCTTATAGCAGGATGTCATTGCTGAAGACGGGGGTTATAAAAATCACACTTTTGTAACCAAAAGGGAAATCACTGATGTAGGCAACAATCATTGCCTCAGTCAGAACTAACGGGTGAAAGCTTGTGACAAACACTGCTTTAGAAATGACGTATCAGTTACAAACCGAAAACAGTGACGTTAGGGAGCTCTGAAGGACAGAGTGATCAAGGTGAAGGTCACCATGAGCTTTGGAACACAATGTGCTAAGAAGGAGACATCGTCACCTCCGTGGGGCTCCTGCCAAGAAGGTGGAGACTGATTCCAACGTGAGGAGATAGCAAACAAGCCCATATTGAGGGACATTCTTCAAAAACTGGTCTTCCACTTTTTAAAATATTAATGTCAAGAAGAAAAGCTGAGGAAGGGTCCCAGATTAAAGAAGACTACTGAGAAATGGCAACTAAACTCACAAATGATCCTGAATTGGGGGGAAAATCATTCTGAAAGAGATTTGTGGGATAATCAGTAAAGTGTTATTTGAACTCTGAATTAGATACTTGTGCCATATCAATATATAATAGTCTGATCCAGTGTTCTTGCCTGGAGAACCCCAGGGACGGGGGAGCCTGGTGGGCTGCTGTCTATGGGGTCACACAGAGTCGGACATGACTGAAGCGACTTAGCAGCAGCAGCAGCATCAGCAGCCATATCGATATTTAATAGTCTGGTCATTTCCTGGGGTTATGGAGGTCATGTCCTTGGTCTCTGGATAGGGACCAAAGGATTTGGGCAGAAAGACATTTGGCCATTCTCCTGTGGTTCAGAGCATGTGTGCACACACACACACAGATGGGAAGTAGACAGCAAGAGAGAAAAAGAGGAAGAAGACTAAAAAAGTCAGTCTGGGAAAGAGCATATGGGAGTTCTTTGTACTAATTTTGCGACTTTTCTTTAAGTCTGAAATTGTTTCAAAACAACAGTGAAACAGTAAACATATAATGCCATGACCTGTTTAACTAAAAATATTATTTATAACTGGTCTGTGGATGAACGGAACCACGCATAAAACAGTGCAGCAAGTCATTCCCATAATTGGGAAATGTCTTTACTAAACCTCTCAACTCTAGAAGTATGAACGGAAACACATAACTGACGGTGTCTGTCCCTTCTCTGGATCGCAGGCTGGGGCCGCGTGAAGGTCAAGTGGAGAAGCCGTGCCCTGTGATGGAGACACATCATCCTGTGACAGTGAAGCCCCGCCCACAGGCAGAGTGCGTGCGCTGAGACTTCCGGCCTTGATGTCGCGCCTAAGAACCTGGGGAGGAAGCCCTTGGAGAAGAGCCAGCTCTGGCCTCCCTACTCTATTTCTAGGAGTCACCTGCTGCAGGCATTTTCCTGCAGGTCCCCATATGCACAAGCGGCAATGAGAAGCACCCCTTGCTGGGGTCTCCACACAACGCTCTGGGCACCTTCCTGCCAGGAAAAGGGGATGAGCTGACGGAGGTGCCCAAGGTCTGTAAGCAGGAATGCAGAACCGCCAGCAGCAGCATCGGCAGTAAATAGCTTTCCTCTACTTCTGAGCAGACTGAAGAGTCTGGATTTTAACTTCTCTGCATCTTTTGGAGTCAAGTGGACCTGACTTCTCAGCTCAGGTGCCCAGAGGGACCCATGCTGATTTTCTGTTTAAGCAGTTGTCACCCAGCTCCCGGTCTGCACTGGGCAGGGGTCTCAAAGCCCCAGCCAGGTTGGCGAAGATCCTGCCACAGACCCCACCTCCTTCCTCAGGCAGAGCTTTTAGATAATAGGATACAAATCAGGTGCTGTAAGCAAAGTTCTTAGCAAGGTGTCTGGAAACATTACTGTTATCTGTAAACTACACTTTCTTTTAATAACTGTTTGCAGTGTTACAACATTCCACAGATTCATAAACTACTATCTCAATCCTCTTTGCTTGTATGACAGAATGGGTGAGCCACTGTGGCTTGGGTGCCAAATCCAGCCCCTTGCCTGTTTTTGTAAATAAAGTTTTATTGGAACACAGCCACATCCATATGTATTGTCTATAGCCACTTGCTCCTTATCATAGCAGAGTTGAGTCACTGTAACAGTGAACTTATGGCTCGCAAAGCATAAAATATTTATTCTCTAACCCTTTGCAGAAAGTGCTTGCCGCCTCTTGTATGAACATATAAGGACACATTGTAAACTTTATGCTCATGTTCAGATGTATCTATAGTCTAAAATATTTAAAATAAGGTTCACCTGTTTTCTCTTGGCACTTGTCAGGCAGCATACACAAAAGAGTAACTTTAAAATATAAGGCCTCTATTAAGATAAGCAGAATTGCAATAACACAAGCTATCTTGTTTTCATTCTAAATACATATTCTTGTGCCAACTTTGAAAACATGCTGTACACTAGACCTTCATAAAGTATATGGATTAAACTGAAGTATGTTATAAATGAAAGTCCAAATATTTGAAAACCAGAAGGAAGGTATTTCCAGTGATCATAAGCTCAATTATCTCACTCTTTTCTTTCTACACGGTATTATTCCAAGTCCATGCTTTTATCATTAGCCTCAACCTTTAAGAGAACTCAATAACCATACATCCTGAGAGGCAAGTGGAGTCATTCTCCATGAAAAGCAATATATTGCAACTCTGCTATTTGATTTAAGGTAACGATGTTCCTCAAGCCAGAAGTGATATGGATGTCTTGTTTCCAGCTCAAAGGCATCCAGCTATTTCATGAAAGGCTATCATATGCTTCTTTTCCCAGGAATGATAAATGGCTTCACCTCATTTAGAGCAACTTAAAGCACAAAAGATGATACATTTTAATTCTTTGAAGAGGTTATTAGGAAAATGTGAATCACTGCAGAAGTGCTATTAATAAAATAATTACTAGAGGGGATAGAATTTATATGTAATATATATAGATCTGTATATGGGCATCTATGTATATAACTATACTCTATATAAATACAGTACATCATTTTACATATACTATAGGGTTATATATATATATAAATATATGTATAAAGTACTAAGGTTCACTAAGTAGCTGTTGCCTATAAATCTATATTGGTATATACATATATGCGTGTGTGTGTATATATAAACTTGTACTCTCATTTTACTTTATAAACATCAGCTCTTTATATCTGAAAGTGCATGAGAATAAAATACCAGCCTTTGGTGTACTCCCGAGTCATCTTAAGTAATGGAATTCACCCTGCTGTGGCCTAAATAACTCTGGAAACCATATTCATCTTCATCAGTCCACACAGAAGAGCTTTTTTATATTCACACCGCCAGAGTGGGAAAGGTGTTTTATATTTCTATTTGCTAAGAGCTTAGTTAAATTATGGTTTCTACTAGACTCCAAATTAAATTGTAACCAAAGTATAGCATGGCAAGATCCATTCCTTATTATTCTGGGCATTAGAATGCAAAAGATATTTCAATTATCCTTAGCTGGTGGCATATTTTACAGGACCATGTTCAGAGACAGGGACATAAAGAATGGGTGGCATTTTAACCAAAGAGCAGGGAAACTTACTTTTCATTACAAATAGAAGATTCTGTGAAAGGGAGTCTTTATTTTTTTCAATTGCTCCAACAGCTTCATACATTACCTATAATAAAAGAAAGTAGCATCATTACTAATGGTTAAACATGACCATGAAAGTAATTTTCTTTAAAGAACAACTTGACTCAGTGACAGTTTTAAATTATTCATAAGAGCAGTATCTTCAGGTCATAAAGTTTTCGCTCCAAGCAAGTTCAAAGCTCTCCTTCCCAGGCTCTCCTCTGCACATTGAGTCAGGGACGCCTCTCCTGTTCGGATGGACAGAGTCCTCCTCCAGTGTTGGAGAAAATGGTGCTGATTCATGTCCACTGTGGTCCCTTTGGTTTCAAAAACTCTCACCTGCTCAGAAAACTCTCTAACCCAAGTTAGAAAGGCTTCACGACACCTTGGGAAGGAAGCAAGTGTCACCTCAGGACGAGAAAAGGAATGGCTTCTGCATTAAAAACTAAAAATGGAGCTACTGTGTGATCCCGCAATCCCACTCCTGAGTGTATATCCAGAGAAAACTCTAATTCGGAAAGAGACGTGCACCCCAATGTTCATGGCAGCAGTATTTGCCGTACGACAGCCAGGACACAGAAGCAACCTGAACGTACAGCGACAGAGGAACAGATAAAGACGCATGGCATGTAAACACAATGGAACACTGCCCAGTCACAAAAAGAATGAAACAATACCATTTACAGCAACATGGACGGATCTAAAAATTACCATACTGAGTGAAGTAAGTCTTTATGATGCTGGGAAAGATTCAAGGTGGGAGGAGAAGGGGTCGGCAGAGGATGAGATGGTTGGGTCGCATCACCGACTCGATGGACATGAGTTTGAGCAAGCTCCGGGAGTTGGTGATGGACAGGGAGGCCTGGCGTGCTGCAGTCCATGGGGTCGCAAAGAATCCAACATGACTCACCGACTGAGCTGAAGTGAAAGTAAGTCATGCTCAGTCAGGCAGTCATGTCCGACTCTTTGTGACCCCACGGACCATAGTCTGCCAGGCCCCTCTGTCCATGGGATTCTCCAGGCAGGAATACTAGAGTGGGTTGCCATGCCCTCCTCCAGGGGGTCTTCCCGACCCAGGGATCAAACCTGCGTCTCTTGTGTCTCCTGCACTGGCAGGCAGGTTCTTCCCACTAGCACCAGCTGAGCTAAGCAGTAAAGCAGACAAATAAACAACTTTCAGATACTTCTATAATCACTACCCAATTTGGTCCTAGGCCAAAACATGGCTTACCCGTGTCAGAATGGTTGCTATGTTATATATTACACGTTGTTGAATACAAGCAAATTTCTGTATCATCTAGAGCAGTGGTTCTCACCCAGGGCGACAGTGACCCTAACCAGTGCCTGGAGACGTCTGTGTTTGTCATAACTGAGGGGCTGGAAGGACCGGAATGCTGCAAACACCCTGGAAGCACTGCCCTGGAAGCACCACCGTGAAGAGTATCTGCCCCAGATGCTATCGGATTGGGGTTGAGAAACCTCAACCTGGAGCGTGGCTCCTGCTCGCCTTCCTGTATTAGAGGCAGTGACGCCCCTGAGACTCCCAACACCCAGCTAAGGCATCTACATCTTTGGGTAGATGGCAGGTTATTTAGCAGGGTATTTGGTGGGTCATTTGGTGGGTGTTTGGCAGGTTATTTAACATCCCAGAGATGACCCTGCAGTGTTGGGTCCTCCTCTCTACAGCCCCAATCTATAACTCTAACCTCTGCTTTTCAGGGGAATCTGATGATTCTGGATTGAACACACACACACACACACAAGTGAATGACTGATTGTCTCTAAAAACATTCCTTGTCTGTCTTTGCTCCTGTTACACCTTGTTTTCTGAGGGGCCTTCTCTTGTTTCTGGAGGGAGTAACTATGGATTGTTCAGCTCTGCCTCTGCAGCAACAAGCAAAGTGTCTTGTCCTTCGGGCAGATTCATTAAATAGTCAATGAAATGAACAAAAAGGTTCTGTTATAGTGACCACATACAGCACAAAATCATGCTGCCTGTTTTTATTTAAGATTATGTTGGTGGTGAAGTCACTCCCTCATGTCCGACTCTTGTGACCCCATGGACTGTAGCCCACCAGGCTCCTCTGTGCATGAGATTTCCCAGGCAAGAATACTAGAGTGGGTTGCCATTTCCTTCTTCATGGGATCTTCCTGACCCAGGAATTGAATCTGGGTCTCCTGCATTGCAGGCAGATTCTTTACCAACTGAGCTACAGGGGAAGCTCAGAGAGTATGTTGATGTCATTAACACAAGATCCTACGCTCTAGGACATCTCATGAATGGCATCCTGATTGTATTTGGATAGTTAGAGAAAAAGCTAGAGGTCTCCCACCAAAACAAAAGCTCAAAACTTGCCAGTCGGAGACTCCAACTGGCAAAGTTACATGGAAAAGGTACTGAACAAAATCCATACGTGTGCAGACACTCAAGGAGGGCGGTTTGATGCCTGTAGAAAGCATGGATTGGGCAAAAGTTTTTGCTTCATATAAAATCGATGAATCTTGAAGCAGGTGAACTTCATTATTTTGTGGCAATGGGAACACTGTTTTAGCTCTCTAAGTGTTTCTTTTTGGGGGAACAGACAAGGCTGTTCTAGCTTAGCTGGGCCACTCGGGAGGGGAAGAGCAGGTGCTGCTGGATGGCAGGAAGCAGGCTTCAGGCGTGGGTCTTTCCAGGTCACTCAGCCCTGGGGCTCTGATTTCAGCACCGCCCTTCCCCTTCCTGCTGGTTTATTACTTAGGGGATGAAAGGAGAGAAAGCCTGAAAGTCACAAAAGACAGAGGGCCAGGTTAAATGCTCTTTTCCACCCTCCATCTTTACATAATTGAAATTCAAACTAGTTTTTTTCTTTTTTTTCCTCTTAGGATTCAGGCTGTAAGTGACAGCGTCCCTCACACATGTAATAGAGACTTTATATGCACAGGGCCCCCTACGAATCTTTAAGGAAATTGTCATGTAGTCAAAGGTTTCCTCTCGAATGATTCTGTTGAGTAAAATGGCTCAAAGGCAACGGAGTCTCTCCCCCACGTTTCAGCAGTTAGCACACTCATCTGAACGCATTGCTGTGGACGCCAGGCCGGGAGGACAGCGTAAGCTGGGCGCTGCAGTCGCGCGTGCTCCTTTTTTGGATGTACTCGCTGTAGCACAATAGCAGGTAAATACAGTTCATGTCCCTGAAAGATGAATTATGTTCGCCGTATATAAAAACAGGGGTATACAACTTTCACCCTGGGTGTGAATCACTATCCATCAAGGTTCCTGGGCTCCTGGGTCCACAGAGAAAAGTTTACAAAAGGCCAGACCACACACACGGTCTTCCCAACTGGAGGTTGTCAAGCTCAGGCTTGGCTAATCGCCAAGGAAAGCTGCGGTGCAAAGGTGAGTGAGCTCCGAGGAGACAGCTCCAGCCAGCACCTCTGGTCTTAATTCCCTGAGTTAAAGCAAGAGCGGCGGGCTTATGCACCCGGGTGAAGAAGGCGTGGGCTCTTCCAGCGTGTCCGTACCGAGTCACTTCAGTCGTATCCACGTTGTGCAACCCCATGGACTGCAGCCTGCCAGGTTCCCCTGTCCTTGGGGATTCTCCAGGCAAGAGTACTGGCGTGGGCTGCCGTGCCCTCCTCCAGGGGATCTTCCTGACCTAACCTGTGTCTCTAAATCTCCTGCCTTGGCAGGCAGTTTCTTTTACCAGCAACGCCATGTGGTTAGCCTGGCGTCTTCCAGTACAAGGTCCTGACTCTCCAAGTCTGTGGTCCCAGTCCAGCTCCAGATGTCGGCACGCAGGAGGAGGGCTGTGTGAGGTCCAGGAGATGTGCCGTGGGAGCACCCACTCAGCTGCTGATCCACCGAGGACCTGCAGCGTGTCCGTAGCGTGAGCACCCACAGTGTGTCTGGGACTCACGGACCACACTCTCTGGTGTCGAATAAACATGCACACGCCTTGGAACCCACCCAGACCTTTTTTTCTTTCTAAGATTTACTTATTATTACTTTTGGTGCTGCTCTAGGTCTTTATTGCTATGCAGGGCCTTTCTCCAGTTGCGCGGAGCAGGGAGGACTCCTCACCGCGGCGGCCTCTCGTGTTGCAGAGCACGGGTTCTAGGCACCAAGGCTTAAGTAGTTCAGTGCGCTCAGCAGTTGCAACTTGCAGGCTCAGGCTCACAGGCTCAGTAATTGCGGCCCACAGGCTTAGTTATTCTGTGGCATGGGGGGGGGGTCTTCCCTAACCAGGGATCGAACCCGTGTCCCCTGCATTAGGAGGTAGATTCACTGGATCAACAAGGACGTCCTCCACCCTGTCCTTTCTGATCATTGTTTAGAGGGGCGGGGCCCAGCAATCTGCACTTTGAACTTGCCCCCTAGCTGATCCTAGTTCACGGTCAAGTTTGAGAATCATGGCTCCAGGGACTACTGCCTTGATGCTCTGTGAACTCTGCCTCTGGCGTGATGCTGGCAGGAGATGGGGCATCTGGGAACAAGGTCTGCAGAGGATCAAGGCTTCCTGGGCATTTTAAATATGGAACAGCTACTAAAGCAGATATTTGCTCCTAAAGTTTAAGACTGCTGCTAAGTTTAAGATGAGAATACAATATAATTATGAAGTATCTGAAGCGAAGGTCGCTCAGCTGAGTCTAATCTCTGCGACCCCATAAGCTGTAGCCTACCAGGCTTCTCTGTCCATGGAATTTTCCAGGCAAGAATACTAGAGTGGGTTGCCATTTCCTCCTCCAGGGGATCTTCCCAACCCAGGAACTGAACCTGAGTCTCCCGCATTGCCGGCAGATTCTTCACCTTCTGAGCCACCATGGAGGTAAGCTGGGAGGTGAAAATTGTGGCCAGCAAGCAGGCATCACCACCTCTGTTTCAGGACTATTATTAGCAAGTGGAATCAGGGTCATCACATTTAATCGGGACAGTGTTACCAGAGAAACAAGAAGATACATGAAGCAGAGGCAGTCTGCACGCCTTTAAGTAAAGAGAGGTATCCATCTCTTTACTGAGAATTCACATTTTTTCTACCGGTGAGAATTAGGAGACTGTTGAAGGGACCCAAGAGGGAGAAGGACATGACCTCGGCGGCTGAAATGGGAAGCGGGTGTTTGGATTCCAGGGTAAACGGGACAGAAACGCTTGTATTCAGTCATTAACTGGGCTTCTGGTTTCACCATGAATTGACAAGTGGGACTAATATGGAAAATCAGTTTCATTTATTTATTTACATTTTTTGAGTCAGTTGAGGGAGTGTCCGGAGATTTAGTTTAGTTGAGCTTCTGGATTTGTGAACGTGAAGACGCGACGCAAGCAGAGATATTAAAGGTAGACACGGAGCTGTGAAGCCCATAGAGACACAGGCAGGAGAGAGACAGGAGCCATCCCCATGAGAAACCGAATCATGAGAGCATATTGACTCCCCGAAGGAGACAGAAAATACTGTCTTGGGAAACACCAACATTTACAGAATGGAAGTAATTTCACTCGTCAGTCAATCCCCATCTCCACCACGATATTTACATGATGCAAAATATAATCCATGAGAAAGAGATGGGATTAACAGCTGATAAAAATCAGACTTTTGACATACATTCTCGAATTCTCTAGACCACATCAGAATGTCTGTAAAGTTGGATTTTACCCAAAGAAATAAGATTGTTTTTCAGCAAAGGTAAATGGGTCTGATAATTCTTCATGCCTGGCTTCAGCTTTCTACCGGAGGTTTGCTAAGAAGTCTGGATTTCACGTGTAGTGGTAAATTGATCTCTCTATAGCATCAATATTTGTAAGCAGAGGTTTCTGTTTTTTATTTTTCCATTAACTGATTCCATCCAGCAGTTTTGCTTGCTCTCATTCTGATTCACTTTAAGTCGATAGATACTAATCAACAAAATAAGTTACTAGAAGCAGATAGTGTTACTGTTAAGTGTTTTTAATATAAATATCTAGAATCTGGATATGGGCATTGAATTGAAATTACCATATCTGAAATTTATGAACACGCTTCTTTGGTTCCTTTTGAGAAGAAAAAAAATACCAGTCAACTAACAATAAGATATCAATATTCAAGGAAATTCTAAAGTTTCCTATTTATAAATGTCTGTCATTCACGAAGATGAAGGAACCAGTTAAATCTTTGGGAAAAAAAAGAAAACAGTGAGATTCCCTAAATAAAAGCCTGTGTTTTTTTTCTTCCTAATAAAACCCTGGATAAGGAAACATTTATCAAATCTACAAAAATCTACACCACAAGTGGTCCTGACACAAGAAACGGGGCACCAGGAGCCTGGCGGAGCTCGTTCTTATTTTCCTAAAAGTCTGCCCAAGAGGTGAACAAACACAGATGTAGATCAAGCTCTTTCTGTATGGGTCAAAATATCCTTGTCAAGTAACCTTTAATAGTAACAGTTTGGCCTAGACCAGACAGATTTCATTGTTATGTCTGGGGATTCTGCCTGGAGAAAAGAAGGAGAGAAATAAAAGGAAGCTTCCTTATTGATTGTGCGTCTCCTTTTTCTGCTGATTTAAAGGTTCACTTTCAGAGCTGTCTTGGGCACATGGGGTCTCCCACAAATCTCTGGGGGTGAAGGCCAGCCAACAAGCTACAGAAGACGCTCCTGACACAGGTGGCCTGGGGAGATTGAAGGGACCAAGGCATCCCCCCTCCTCCGCACACATGTTATGTAAATACGTCTGAGGGCAAAGAGGTTGGCTGTCATCCGCGTATCACCCAGAATGTAATGTATGGCAGCCTCCGTGAGATAAAGATCTCCGCTTCTCAGAAGTCTGGGCAACACCATAAATCTCACCCGACATGTTTCACACTTAATTTATTCCACAATGGGGGTAGATCCTTTTCAAGGAGCAGGGGGAAAAAAATTACGCATTTTACAGACTGGCCACAGATCAGTCTCTCCCCCACATCACTCCGATCAGCAATCTTTTCGTAATTGGGTTCCCGGAAAGGCTTGTGGAAATGAGTGACATGATGATAAGGGCCAGGGTCCACTGTCTGGGATTACGACTTTATCCATCTCGCTAGGATGTGACTTAGGGGGCTGGGAAAGGAACCCCGGTGAATGCAGTCACGCCCCACCCTCATAAAGATGCACCTACGAGCACATCATATAAAGTGCTTTACCTTTTCCTCCTGCCGTAAAATGACATCTCAGAATACGAATGGAAATTGCAGAGAGTGCTTCCATTTTCTTAAGGGAAATAACAGTGAAAGGATCTTTAAAAATCTGCAATAAAACTTCAAAGACCTTACAGGTGTGTGCTTGATTAAAATATTAGTCACAATGCTTAAATGGTAAAGAATGTAATTTTTACAAAAATTGTCTTTAATCAAGGTAGCATTACCGATCACAAAAATCACCAGGTAGTCAGTGAAAAACAGAATGTCACATCAACATAAGGTGAAACAGATTTCTAAATACTTTTTCTTTTAATATTATAGTTTCCACAGATAGAGGAAAATCTCAATTTTCTGCACTAACATTCCCCTGAAGGCTTTCAAATGATACAGGAAGTGTAAGAAAAGATGATGCCATGACTGTGGAGGTTATATATTCCTTATCATCTGCTAAAGCTGCATTAATACCATAAATATTCTAACACACTTAGAAACATCGATTTATATAACACGAGCATATGTATAACATACAAGAAGTAACAAATATCTTTTCTAACGAATCAAGGACCTTTACCAATAATTTAGAAAAGTTAGTCGGGACTCTAATATTCTCAGTGTAGCCAGTTGCTTACATGGCTCCTGAAATACGTTCATGACCTTGATATCTGTGATGGATGAGTTTAAAAGTGTGCTAAATATGGTGGTGATTCTGCATAGAAAGACCTTCGGCTCTTGTTGGGGAAATGTGACTGGCGTCTTTGACAGAAGGCTGCACAACAGTCCTCCTTGCACTGATCTCGTGCTTCCCACTTCACCTTCACTTATCTTAGCCAACAGGCCGAGAAGCCGTACCGCTTAAACTTCAAAGCGAGTTTTTTTGAGGTTCACAGCTCTGTTCCTCTTAATCACAAACTCCACCGACGTGCCGGCTGAGGGTCAGCGTGCTCCGCAAAGTCACAGCAATGGAACCCCAAGCACCCTGGAGCATCTATCACACGACGCAGATTCCATCAGGTGAGGTAACACAGACTTCACCACACACCACAGTGGAGAGAAAAAGATGTGGGGGTGGGGGGCAGCAATGAGAAAAGTGAGACACGCCCCCCAAAATTCATGCCCCCCCAGAACCAGAATGTCAGAATGTGCTCTTTTTTGGAAATAAGATCTTTGTGGATGTAATCAGTTACGATGAGGAGGTCCTACTGCATGGGGGGTGGGGTGGGCAGGGGGGTATGCAGTGACTGGTGTCCTTAATAAAGAGAAGGGGATACACAGAGACCCAGGCAGAGAGAAAACCTCATGAAGATGGAGGCAGAGACCTGGGTGCTGTGTCCACAAGCCAAGGAATGCCAGCTGCTGGCAACCCCAGAAGCTGGGGGAGAGAGACCTGGAACAGATATTTCTCAAAGCCTGGAGAGGGATCCGACCTGCAGACACTTGATCTCAGACGCTGGCGGGCAGAACTGTGAAGGATACATTCTACGGTCTGAAGCCACGCTGTGTGGGGGAGTCTGTCATGGTGCCCGCAGGAGGCTCACTCACAGCGGTGCAGTATTTGCTAAGTCACAGAACACCGCTCCCCCCACCCTGGAACATCAACACCGACGGTTGGGGTGGAAATGTTTCAGAGGCACTTTGCAACTTGAAAACGGCTATGCAAGCATCAGCCATGCTTGCTGATGAGGGAAGAGAGAGCAGAGTAACGTGGACGAGGCAAGAACTGGGGCCTTGGGAAGACAGGAAAGATTTGGAAAGAAAGAGGAAAGGGGTGTTCCAGGTGAGGAAACTGCGTGAGCAAAGACAGACATGGGGAAACGCGGACGTCATTTTCAAATGAATCAGGTGTAGTTTAAAAAAAACAAAACTACAGTATTACAAGTTACAACTCCTCACTACTTTTCTGATCTGTAAACGCTGAACCAAGGAACAGGCGCATTAATTCCCAGAGCTGCTGGAACCAACAGCCACTCTGGAGTCAGACATCCCTGCTTGCCATCCTGGCTTCTTCCAGCTTCTGGAGGCTCCAGGCTGCATTCCTTCAGTCCTTTCCTTTCTCAACTCGCCCTTGCCTCACGCTTATAAGGACACTTGTCACTGAGCTTGGGACTCAACAGATAATCCAGGAGGATCTTCTCCTCTCAAGACTCTTAACTACACATGCAAAGACCCTTTTCCAAATCAGATCCCATCTGTAGGCTCCAGGAGTGAGCAGCAGGGCCCGTCCTATGGGACGGGGACACTCTCTCACCCACCGTGCTGCTGTGTGTTTGGAAAGAGAGGGAGGCTGAAACACAGACACAGCACCCTAGGTAAGAGCGACATCACCAGCTTGATTTCCATGAATCATCAATGGGCCACTTACCCATGAATCACTTCATGCCAAAAAAACAACAATGATCACAACAAACAGTGTTCAGACAAAGACTTGCTGAGTAGACACCAAAGAGGATCAAATACGTGTCATATCAGTTCAGTTCAGTTGCTCAGTCGTGTCCAACTCTTTGCGACCCCGTGAACCACAGCACGCCAGGCCTCCCTGTCCATCACCAACTCCCAGACTCCACCCGAACTCATGTCCATTGAGTCGGTGATGCCATCCAACCATCTCATCCTCTGTCATCCACTTCTTTTCCTGCCCTCAATCTTTCCCAGCATCAGGGTCTTTTCAAATGAGTCAGCTCTTCGCATCAGGTGGCCAAAGTATTGGAGTTTCAACTTCAACATCAGTCCTTCCAATGAACACCCAGGACTGATCTCCTGGTGTTATAGGACGTGTCATATATTTGACAGCTATTAATCCTGATCTCTATTTTCATGAATTTAAGTTTTATTATTTCAGATTGCTTTACTATCTCTTAATCGATCCTCTTTTCTCACATTAAAGTGTAGGGACTTCAAAATACTACTTCTTTTAAAGTTTAGGAATCACCTTCAAGAAATTCAGCTTTCCTAGGAGCCAACGTCTTTTGCCAAATCATAATTCCTCCTTCCTTCAAGATTCTTAATTTTAAAAGCCAAATTAGATGCTCTTCCGGATTTAGTGCTTATCCATCATTTAAATCACCAGAAGTTTAAGAGCAATCCCTAAAACAGGTAACTCCATATACAGTTTAAAATTTGCTAAAACAAATAACAACAATTAAAAAAAAATCCCACACAACTCACAGCTTCTTTAATTCAAATTCATGCTCACTAACAAGACCTTGTTAATATTTCATGCACAGTCTCTTCCCACTGACTTTAAAATATTTCTGAAACGGAGAGTGGAAAATACATCACGCTCCTATGAGTAATGAAAAATTCAAATGTGTTTAGGGAAGATCTTTGGCTATAATTTAAATAATGTTGCTTAAACATTTCTAAAAGACCTCTGAGCCTCTGCTCCAAATGAAATTCAGAAGCCTGGTCGGGGCTCCTGCAGTCAGATGTGTGGGTCCTGGGGGCAGGCGGCTGGAGTCAGAATCATCACCAGCAGTGATGATCGCCCTTCCTGTGAGATGTAGTACCCTTCTACTAACAAAACCAGGTAAACGAGTCACGGAGGAACAAGTGGTGATGGGAGGGACTCTAGCACATCTGTCTGGGCTAAGAAGAGATGCCCATCAAGCCTGCAACCCCCCAAGCCATCGTGGTCTCCCTGGGGATCAACTCGGTCATCAGAGGGCTATTCAGGCTTGCTCATCCTACAATCCAAAATAGACCCCTGCCTGCTGGTTTTAAGCCAATTAGCTCTTTGTTACAACTTCTGAATTACAGGATGCAGAAATGTGCTGCTTTCCTTGAAAATGCAGTGCCTCAGAATTGAAGTGTACGCAGCTACATCTGATGATTGGAATGGCATATGGCTTGACATACTGCCACAAATTACATAGACTCTATGCTTCAACATGTGAATAGTCCTCAGGGAGTCCTTGGGCTAAGACTCATCAGTACATCTCAGTGAAATTAAAGACTTTCATAAAACCACAAAATTGACTCCAATTATGGAAAATCCTGCTTTAAAGTATAAAGGTGCTTTTACAGGAAATTTTGTGATTCCACAGGGTCTTAGCTATGTGGCAATTAATCAATGGGCTTTCTCTGCTTTGCTTTATTGCTCTCAGAGCTCGGTGATATAATTGTATTCATTCAAACTCTTCATTGCTTTCCCCCAGATTTTCTTAAAACAACTGAAATTTTATTAAGTGCTTGTGTAATACTTTTTGAATGCAAACATAAACTAATTAGCAAGCAAAATATTATTCCAAAGCTTGGTGCCATTGTTTAATACAATTAGCATTTACTGAACATCTAGTATATCCCCAAGATACAACACAGACTTACAAGGCAGGTCAGGAGGGTCAGGTGTATAGTTACTGAAGATGAAACTTGCAGAAAAATAAGTTTTCAACTAAATACTATGAATTCAGTAAATTATTTTTTAAAATCATCAAATAATTCATTTATTCATTAAATATGTATTGATGTCTTTTACATGCCAGACACTTTCCCAGGCACTGGGGATATGAAAGAATATAGAAACAAAGATAGTTGCTTAATAGAACGTCCATCAACAGAATAATGGATAAAGAAGATGTGGCACATATACACAATGGAATATCACTCAGCCATGAAAAGAACGAAATAACGCCATTTGCAATAATACAGATGGACCTAGAGATTATCGTATTGAGCGAAGTAAGTCAGAAAAAGACAAATATCATAGGAGGAACTTATCTGCAAAACAGAAAGACAGACTCACAGACGTAGAAAACAAACGATGGTCATCAAAGCCGAAAAGGGCAGAGGGATAAATGAGGAATTTGGGATTAGCAGAAAGATAAACTACACGTGAAAGATAAATGAGATCCCACTGCATAGCACAGCAAAGTATACTCAGCACCTGGGAATAACCTACAATGGAGAAGAATCTGAAAAAGAATATGTGTGTGTGTGCATATATACACACGCATAAATATACTTATGTGAAACTGAATCGCTTTATTGCACACTTGAAACTAACACAACATTGTAAATGAACTAAACCTCAACTTTTTTTTTTCTGACGCAAAAAGTTTTCTTGAAATGAAAAGTATCCTAGCATTCTAATGGTATTTTATTACGCAAGTATCTTTGTTTCTATGTTCTGTAATAAATTCTCAATATAAAGAAAATATAGATCAAAAATCTAAACACAGGACTAAAGATTGTCACTGCTATAAAAATCTTAAAGGCTAACTCTCTCAAATACAAAGATAGCTAATGATTTCTGAGAACATCCATTCATTATATAAGATGATTCACTGCCTTCCTCCCCACACCCGAGCCATCGCACCGGAACTTCCCCAGGTGTCCTGCCTAACCACCCTCTCCAGGCACACTTCCTGTTGGCCCTGACCTCTGCTTCCCTCTTGGTTTCCGTGATACTTTCCTTTCCTACTAATATCTTTCTCCCTCTTCTCCACGTTCAATTATCAGATACACATTTTCCAAAATATGACTGTTTCTAAAAACAACCAACCTCCCAGCATCATTTTCAGCATCTCCTGAGGGTTTCCATTCAAAAATCTCTAATTCAAAATATCTGAAACTGAGTTATCTTTCCTTCCAAAGTGCCTTCTCCTCTAGCATTTCCCTTCTTGGTTGGCCTATGACAACCTTCCATCAGTCAACAGGGTGAGACCCTTAGAGTCATTTCCAGTCCAATATTACTCTAAGCAAGTTACAGCATAAACACTTGTTAATTTCGCCTCTCCTTACTTGACCGTGGTATACTTGAGGTCTCTGGTTTGCTAATGCCTGGGCTGTGGCAGATGGGAGCATCCAATAACCACTGGTTGAAATGAACTGAAATACACTGAGAAGGAAAGAATAACTAGGGATCCCCCCCCAAACGGTTATTTGTACTACAGCCCAAACATGGGGGGCAAGCCTGGAGGCTACAGATTCAGAAGTAGAAGAATTCACCGTGGATGGCTAAGCGGGATGTGTAGGTAAGTATGGAAAGATGGATACAATTGGCCCTTGAGAAGAAGACAGGAAGGTATTTCTAGCTTGAGTGTGAGGGGCTTCATCTGGGGGTGCATAGAGAGCTGCAGGAAAACAGTGAGTGGACTGGAATAACGCATCTGCCTAGAGGTTTTGTAGAGGAGAGCTGGGCACATGAGCCTTGGAGGAAGTGAGGGACCCACTTGGAGAAGCCCAACATGAGCCTGGCCTCAGGGGTGTGACGGGTTTACACAGATCAGAGTTGGTCTGTGAAGGATTTGAAGCATGAAGCATGCTTTACAAACCTGGTTAGGGAATGGAGAGGGACCTGAGAGCAACTTTCCTAGGTAGACATGCTTCAGGAAAGTAATTTCATACTAACAACTATCGGAAAAGACCCTGATGCTGGGAAAGCTTGAGGGCAAGAGGAGAAGGGGACGACAGAGGGGACAACATGGTTGGAAGGCATCACTGACTCAGGAGACATGAGTTTGAGCAAACTCCAGAAGATGGTGAAGGACCTGTCCGTGCTGCGGTTCATGGGGTCGCAGAGAGACGGGCACGACTGAGCGACTGAACAACAGCAACAACTGTTTTGAGGGTAAGTAACCTCAGGTGTCCAGCTGGATTTCGAAAATATCCCGAAGTTCACAGCAGACCTTCTGCATTAAATCCAGCTCTCTTTTGCTCATATTGTTACAAATCTGGCATGCAAGCTCAGTCACTCACTCATGTCCCATTCTTTGCGACCCCATGGACTGTAGAAAGTCAATCTATATAGTCGGTCCTGTGTCCATGGGATTTCCCAGGCAAGAATACTTGCCTGGGAAAGTATGTAGTTTAGAATTTTCAACAGCAGAAAAGTTGCATTTTTTCTTTCTGGTACATAGACCTATACATGTGCCTGACTGCTAAGTCACTTCAGTCGTGTCTGACTCTTTTCAGCTCCATGGAGTGGGTTGCCATTTCTTCCTCCAGGGGATCTTCCCAGTCCAGGGATCAAATTTGAGTCTCCTGCATCTCCTGATGCAGGTGGATTCTTTACCACTGTGCCCCCTGGGACGTCCCAAGTAACAAATCTGGCAACATTATGAAAAGAATTCTACTGCACGCTTCATCACCCATGTTCTGAAGATGCCTACTCCTTATCAGGCAGAAAGGAAACAGCTCAGGGAAGAAAGAGCTTGTGGGTTGTTCGCCCAGTATCAGTGACCAAAACTCTACAATGTCAAGATCTTAAAGGGTTGCCCTTAAGGCCTTCGGTCCACGAGTGCTCAGTCCTGTGAACTCACCCGGCCCGCGTAGTGCATGACAGTGAAAGCTGCGCCTTGGTCTCGGAGGGCGAGGTTCCCATTTCCATCCTTCACGGGGGAGTAGACTGCATTTGTGTTTGAGGATTCTAGCAGACCGTGGAGCTTTTTGGGAAGACTTGGTTCCACTGACCAAATCATTTGACTTTCTTCGTCCAATAGAGAGAGAAATCCAGAAGGCTTCTGAAAGTTAAAAAGACAGCTGTTTTTCCCTTCCATTCCTCAGTCTGCTATTTTCGTTACTGTTCACACATACCATTTGCAGCCTCATCATGTTAATACGATCACTCAGAACATGAGTTTGCCTTTCAATACACGTCTATTTTTGTTCTCCACTGTGTCCCCACCACCTAGCAAACCTCTGATGTAATGTTGGCCTTCAGTAGTATTTTTTGATCAGGAATTAATAAATAAATAAAATAGCATGCTTTGACGTCCTGAAAACATGGGCGCTGTTCAAATATATATTCTCATCTTAAGAAAAATAGAATTTCCAACCACCGAAAAGTTGTATTTTTTCTTTCTGGTATATAGACCTATACATGTGCCTGCCTGCTAAGTCACTTCAGTCGTGTCTGACTCTTCAACTCCAGGGACTGTAGCCTGCCAGGCTCCTCTACACATGGAGTTTCCAGGCAAGAATACTGGAGAGGGCTGCCATGCCCTCCTCCGGGCGTCTTCCTGACGCAGGGGTCGAGCCTGCGTCTCTCAGTTCTCCCACTGGCAGGCGGGTTCGTCAGCACTCGTGCCACCTGGGAAGCCCCCAGACCTACGTATTTATGTAAAAATGCAACTTTCACTCTGTCTTTTCCTTGCACTTTGCAGAGAGATCAAAGAGAATTAGCAGCAGAAATACCCAGGGTCATTTCCAGACCCTTATGGCAGAAAGTGAAGAGGAACTAAAAAGCCTCTTTGATGAAAGTGAAAATAGAGAGTTAAAAAGTTGGCTTAAAGCTCAACATTCAGAAAATGAAGATCATGGCATCTGGTCCCATCACTTCATGGGAAATAGATGGGGAAACAGTGGAAACAGTGTCAGACTTTATTTTGGGGTGCTCCAAAATTACTGCAGATGGTGACTGCAGCCATGAAATTAAAAGACGCTTACTCCTTGGAAGGAAAGTTATGACCAACCTAGATAGCATATTGAAAAGCAGAGACATTACTTTGCCAACAAAGGTCCGTCTAGTCAAGGCTATGGTTTTCCCAGTGGTCATGTATGGATGTGAGAGTTGGACTATGAAGAAGGCTGAGCGCCGAAGAATTGATGCTTTTGAACTGTGGTGTTGGAGAAGACTCTTGAGAGTCCCTTGGACTGCAAGGAGATCCAACCAATCCATTCTGAAGGAGATCAGCCCTGGGATTTCTTTGGAAGGAATGATGCTGAAGCTGAAACTCCAGTACTTTGGCCACCTCATGTGAAGAGTTGACTCATTGGAAAAGACCCTGATGCTGGGAGGGATTGGGGGCAGGAGGAGAAGGGGACAACAGAGGACGAGATGGCTGGATGGCATCACCGACTCGATGGACGTGAGTCTGGGTGAAATCCGGGAGTTGGTGATGGACAGGGAGGCCTGGCGTGCTGCTATTCATGGGGTCGCAAAGAGTCGGACACGACTGAGGGACTGAACTGAACTGAACTGAACTGAACTGAATGACGAGGGTTCCACTGAGATAACCATTCCAAAGATGACCCCCAAGGATGAGAGTAACCAAAGAGATTAATTTTGTTCCACTGACCACTGTTTAGCAGCCAAGGACACAGCAGCAAGTGAGGAGGAGGGCAGTGGTACCCAAGGCTTTCCACATATGGTTAAGTATATGTTAACTTAAACGTATGTGTATGTATATGTTAAGTATATGTATTGTCAACCCATTTTTAAATGAAGAGTTAGACTATATATGATGTGCGTCATTGTGAGAGGAGGCTTTCTGGAAGAGAAGAACTTCTGTAATTAAAACACAGCACACTGACAAGTTAGTAACAGAAAGGAGACCATTCTGCATGTTATTAACAGGAAAATGAATAAAATAAAATAATTTATAAGTGCACAGTTAAAAAATAAAGGGTAGAAAGCCATATATTACTCTTTCCAATACTGAAATGGCATTCGTTTTAAACAATGTTCAAGTGTTTTAAAAATATTATTTGCAAATCTGTATAATGCCTTATGTTAGTAGACACAGATTGCTGTTTATATGAGAGATTTTCATTTTATGATGGTGACATGGAGGCAAAGATTCTTGCTTTATAAGGTACAAACAATAAAGATAAGCATAAACACCCACAGAAGTACTAAGATTATATGGCATGTATGTATACACAGTTTTCTTCCTGCCAAAGTTTTCCATATTCAGACTCAGAAATTTGGAGATAAACAAGATTTTTAGAATTTATTTTATGATCTTGCTAGTTTGGAAGTGAAAGTTATTCAGTTGTGTCTGACTCTTTGCAATCCCATGGACTGTAGCCCACCAGGCTTCTCTGTCCATGGAATTCTCCAGGCCACAATACTGGAGGGGGTAGCCATTCCTTTCTCCATGGGCTATTCCCAACCCAGGAATGGAACCCAGGTGTCCCGCATTGCAGGCAGATTCTTTACCAGCTGAGCCACCAGGGAAGCCCAGGAATACTGGAGTGGGTATCCCTTCTCCAGCAGATCCTCCTGACCCAGGAATTGAACCGGGGTCTCCTGCATTGCAGGCGGACTCTTTACCAGATGAGCCACCAGGGAAGCCCAGTCAGTCTTGGTACTATTTATAAAATAGTATATTTGTAAAACGGGTATTGTAACTATTCCAAAAGGAGAGTTTTAACGATATAACTGCTGTTGAATATTTTTATAACAAAATGATCTGATTATTTCTTGTTCTTTCAATCAATTGGTAATCCTTCAAGCATCCTTTCAGAGAAAGGTTGTATGCTCCTCAACTGACCCTGAATGATTATAAATGAATTAGAAATCATCAAGTCTCTTATAAATTTTCTTGAAAGAAAATTCTATGTCTCCAGTACTTTGAAATGCATGCATCCTGTGAACTATCCAATTATATTATATGAATACCTGAAAAAAAAAATCCAAAACTCCAGTCTGGTTACCAAGAGAATAAGCCGTTTCCATGGTAACTCCCTCTTGTACACATTCTGCTTGCTCCTGTAGAAAAAGCACTTCATTGATGTAGTGGTGCATCTTCTCATTGGTCATGTTGACACAGAGCTATTGTGGGGAACAAGAAAACAATTCACAAGGTGATTCGGCATGCACATGCGTTGTTCCAGGCCAGGTTTCAGACGGGCCAAGTGCTGACTCAAGAATGGTCAGCACCAATTAGCCATCCAGTCGGCCCTGAGAAGCCAAAGTAGAGAGCTTCACCAGATGTTGTTGAATTTATATGGTCTGATTATGCAATTGAAAGTGAGTATGTTAAAAACAACAAGAAGTATAATTCCAACATTAACTTACAAATTTGGGGTCTAAAATATACTTCAGTATTTAAAATATATATTTCCAAAATGAAATTATATGTGGGCCCTTGTAAACAAGTGAAGATAAAAGCTCCATTTTAATGAGAAACCAGAGAAAGGAGGAGCAATTTTTGCCTCCTCATTTCTGAGGCAAAAACAAAAACAAAACAGGATTAAAAACGAGGTCTCGGGCGACTGCCCTGCTTCCAGCAGTGTTTCTTGCACCTCTGCTTCACAGGAAAAAATGGTTTCAGTAAATCTGATGATAAGTGAATGTCTATAAAGCTGAAACTTCAGTACTTTGGCCACCTCATGTGAAGAGTTGACTCATTGGAAAAGACTCTGATGCTGGGAGGGATTGGGGGCAGGAGGAGAAGGGGATGACAGAGGATGAGATGGCTGGACGGCATCACAGACTCGATGGATGTGAGTCTGAGTGAACTCCGGGAGCTGGTGATGTTCTGGGAGACCTGGCGTGCTGCGATTCATGGGGTCGCAAAGAGTCGGACACAACTGAGCGACTGAACTGAACTGAACTGAATGTCTATAGACTGGATAAGCTTCCCTATTGCTTCAAGTACAAAATAAGACCTTTAAAAAAGAATTAACAAGAAAGAGGGAAAATTGCTATTAATATCTCCCTTATTCTCAATTAATAGTTTGAAATAAAAAAATATTTTTTTAAAGTGTGTCTGTCTGAAGATCCCCTGGATTGCCCCAGCCCTGGCTGATGCCTGAAGGCAGCAGGCCGACCCTGGTCTGAGAACCCAGGGAGCTGAGCGGCAGGGGCCTGGAGGGGCCAGTGGGCACAGGGGCCTGGTTCCGGGTATTCAGCTGTGGCCTCACAAGAGGGGCAGAGGGAGGGGCCCACGGTATACGTTTGTGGGCAACTGCGTGCCCAGCCTCATCCTTCTATGTAATTGATTAAACAAGGCTTTTTATACGCCCCTCCCCAAAGAGTTACAAATAAAGTAAGAATGACTGCTGCTGTCTTGGAAATCATTTTAAAATTGAAATAACTTGAGAGAGAATTTGTCCAGACTTGGAACATCACCTCTTCCTTCTACCACTCCATCTGGGATCTCTGAAATTTCTTGAATTTTCTTCTTTCTCTCTGATTTGGCCAGTAGATAACCAGAGCCTTTTCTCTCTTCCTCTTGATGACTACATCTCATGAGATATATGCAAAGCTGGAAGGGTTTTAAATTTAAAACTGTTTCCTAAATTAACTCACAACTTTGCAGATCAATTCTCTGAATATAAACATATTAAAAATATAGTTGCTTTATTTGAGAACGTACCATATAGAACGAAGTTTCCACTCTTGGTTGTTAAGGCAAAAACATTTTGAATACAGATATAGACCCATAAATCTGCATATGAGAGCCAGGAAAGGAAGGTACGGAATTCAGAATTTAAATATCATCTGAAACATATTTCTTTCCTGATACAATCCTGATACAATTGTGAAGTGAAAGTCGCTCAGTCACGTCCGACTCTTTGCAACGCCATGGACTATACAGTCCATGGAATTCTCCAGGCCAGAATACTGGAGAGGGTAGCTGTTCCCTTCTACAGATCTTCCCAACCCAGGGATCGAACCCAGGTCTCCTGCATTGCAGGTGGACTCTACCATATGAGTCACCAGCGAAGCCCAAGAATACTGGAGTGGGTAGCCTATCCCTTCTCCAGCAGACCTTCCTGACCCAGGCAATCAAACTGGGGTCTCCTGCATTGCAGGCAGATTCTTTACCAGCTGAGCTACCAGGGAAGCTCCGATTGTAGCTGATACAGTCTAGCACATTCATCCCCCTGACTTGTCCCATCAAAACTAAGTGATATCAATACATCAAGGTCTATGTTCATCTTTTCCATGTGGTATAAATCTCTGGGAATGATTCAGGAAAGACAAATCTTTCTCTGTAAAACAGTGCAGCATCTGTCCACAATAGGAGCTCACCGTGAAAGGAATATATTTTCTTATCACTGTCATTATAATCATAAACGAATAACAGAAATTTCTGAAAATTGTTGACAGAGTAAAAAACACAAAAATTAAAAAATACTTCACTTTACTTAAAAAAATAATAATTTGAGGTGTTCCTCCAAACTAATAATGTGATAAACTCCTTTTGTCCTGAGATAATTTCTGTACCAAAGGTTAATAAATGCTATAAAAGAAATTTCTTCAATTTGAAGTGAAATATTTACAGTAAATGTACAGAAAATAAATGGCTCCATTATGAAATGAAGCCATTGGAAAAGATTCACTTTGATTAGATGACATACGCAATTGAAATTTTTCAAACTTTTTGACATTAAAATATGCATTGAATCATCTAAGACAACACAAATAGATCCTACATCTCAGCAGTTTGATTTAAAAGCAGTTACAGAAGGTGTGCCTGAATGTTATACATTTGGGGAATAGATCACCCAAGACTTAAATGGAGAAGCCGTGAAAAATAACATGATGTCCATGACTGCATGAAAAAATAAAAAGAAGTCTGATAAAGGATTCTGAAATAAGCCCAGCAATGGCTGATTCTCTGCTGTAGAAGTGACATCCAAATTATGTGACACTTATCCTTCCCTTCATTTTGAGATGCTCTTGTTAAAAAGACTTAGGTAGATGTAGATTTCTCAAACATTTAATATAATAATTTTATATAAATTATATAATATATGATATGTATAAATCATACAATATGATAGTTCTCTGATCGTTTTGCATTCAGAATAGACTTCAGCTCTGTTATAAAAATTACTTTTGGTGACAACTGACTCTTGCTCCTGACTATTTATAGCTGACCACCTCTATATGTACACCTGGCTGCAGTGTTTGAACTGACTCAAATGCTTTTATAATAAAAACTAGACATTTTGATTGGTTTTGCTTCCTAACATTTTACTGAACTGAATATGGAGTTCAGCAAATTGATTCACTGTTTAGAAAGAATGACAATACCAAATGTGGATGTGGAGAAAGCCACCGTCGTTAGAAAGAGCTGGAAAAAGGGTTTTCGGTCTTTTTTTCCCCTACCTTTTTTTTTTTAAGCCCAGGAAGTAAAGTCTAAAATAATCTACCAAACTTTGGGTAACAACAAAAAAAAGATTCGGATTGCACTTCTAAACAGAGGAAGCCAAATGAATGCTCTTCTGGTCAAAATGATTCATAAAACATACAGCTTCTGTCCCGAGTGTTACTGTTTTGAAGCTGCAGTGTTGGGTGGGACTCGGTGACAGTCCCACCATATGTATTAAAAGTTCACATATATCAGAACTTTTAATTGTATACTGTGTTCTTTGTATTCTGGGGAGAAAAAAAATTTTATTAAAATCCCAAGGAAAACTCCAGTTAGATACGTACTGGTGAATAGCCTGTGATTTCTGACTTGCAGCCTTTTTAACAGAGGCGCTTCCTGAAACCGAATGTGGGCCTGGATTTCTAACAGCGCTGAGCGATGCATTTAAGGAAATCACAGCGAGCACACGGGGTTAGAAGTAGACGCTTTTCAAACTCATTTTGAAGTCATGCACACAAACATTTTCACCAGAACGGTTTTCCTTTCCCTATTCTAAATTGTTGGTCGCACTCACTGTTTCAGCAAAGGTTAAAATATAAAAGAAGTGCTAACAGCATGGACTTCAGAACCACCAGGACAGGCAGCTAGGGGGACGGCTGTGGACATATCGCCCTGAGGCAGGCCCCTCGCTGAAAAGAGAAAGAAATGCATGCCACTAACGGGACGGTGGCCAGAACCAGGACGCGAACCTGCCCATCTTGGTTTGTCCTCACTGAGCTGTCTGTGTTACACGTGCATACGCATGCGTGTGTTAAACACCGTCAGAGACAGACACAAAGATTTGCAAAGGCAAAGCACTTTACGTATCTAGAAGCATAAATCTGCATCAGTAATGAGATATCTCTGACGTCAATGCAAACAGTCATTATTTTTATTTTTCAACTCTATCCACGGAACTATGTTTGAGTTTCATTAAAACCCCCCAGTATTCCCTGGAGTAGATGTTAATGTAGGTAAAAGGTGGGTTTTCATAAATGATAATGAACAATTATTAAGAACTGTTTAATTAGCATGCACCTTCTCTGATTAAAATACATGCTTTGTACATTAGGTGCCATTGTGGAGCAGTTTAATAATAAAAACCATGCACCCTTTGAAAACACTCTTTAGTAACAGGCCATTATTGCTTATCCAGATGGCCCATCATTTGTATTAATGACAAACTTAATTTCTTGAGTAAATTTTCACCAACTGTTCTCCCTTTATTTTTATTACTCAGTGAAATTTATCTGAAGCAAAAATATAATAAAGCATGACATATGCATCACAGAATTAAAGTGGAGATTAATTAAAGCTGACTCCAGCTGAAGGCAGAGCCCCAGGCGTTAGACGGGGATTCAAAATCCTACTGAACACTGGAATGAACCAGGCACTTTTAAAAAAGGCTGATGTCTGGGTCTGACCCCATACCAATTAAATCAGAGTGCGGCCTGGCATTGATAGATTTTAGAAGTTTTCCGGGTGATTCGAACGTGGAGACAGATGATGGCATACACAATCCATTAACTGATTTCCACATCAATTTACACACACACACATGTGCATGACATATATCATACCATTATACCTTAAAGGACATTTGTTTCTGTCCAAAGTGTCCTTTAGTGGGAGCGAGGCTCACGAGGCAGGGGACACATGCCTACTTACAGCTGATTCATTCTGCACAGCTGAAACTAACACAACACTGTGAAGAAACTATTTGTCGTTGATGTTGTTTTAGTTGCTCAGTAGCATTCAACTCTTTCGAGAGCCTGTGGGCTGTAGCCCACCAGGTTCCCATGTCCATGGGATTTCCCAGGCAAGAATACCGGAATGGATTGCCATTTCCTTCTCCAGGGGATCTTTCCTACCCAGGGTTCAAACCCATGTCTCCTTCATTGGCAGGCAGATGCTTTACTGCTGAGCCAGCAGGGAAGCTCAAAGAAAATATACCCCAAATTAAAATAAATTAAACAACAAAAAGAGAAAACACCAAAATGTCCTTTAGACATCTGCCTCATCAGACATTTGGCCCATCCCACGCCAAAAGGTCCTTGATATCTGCATGTGGGCTCAGCTGCTTAGTCATGTCCGACTCTTTGCAGCTCTATGGACTGTAGCCCACAGGCTCCTCTTGTCCATGGGTTTATCCAGGCAAGAGTGTCAGAGTGGGTTGCCGTGCCCTCCTCCAGGGAGTCTTCCTGATCCAGGGATGGAACCCACATCTCTTGTGTCTCCTGCACCAGCAGGCGGGATCTTTACCACTAGTGCCACGTGGGCCATCTTCTGGGGAGATCACTGTTTCTTTAAGAAACCAAACACCCTTTCTGTCTCTCTGGATTCTCACTGAGATTTCAAATCAAACTCTGTGTTATAGGTTTTAAGCTAATAGAGCTGGCACTTACTTCACAGGCATGGAGACACTATTTTTATACAGATAACAAAAACACTTTCTCTTCCGACCATATTTCTTTTAGGGATTCTGTCATTCAGTGCAACAGGGGTTCAAAAAATAAATTCAAGGGAGGTGGGAGGGGGGTTCAGGATGGGGAACATGTGTATACCCGTGGCAGATTCATGGTGATGTATGGCAAAACCAATACAATATTGTTAAGTAAACAAACAAACAAACAAACCCAAAAAATAAATTCAACATTTTAATGAGTTTAATTCATGCCTAAAATCCCCTTTAACGTGAATCGCCAATATTTAGGGGTTCGTCAACAATAAACGTATTGGCTAATTTTCTGGCCATATTCTGCATCACAATCTGTTAATGTCAGATTGAAACACACAAACACTACTGAAATAAAGGTCTTTTTCAAAGAGTTCTCCTTATCCAGGATTAAACACAAAGCCTAGAGATACGGGCCACAAAGGAGGCTGAGCACCGAAGAACTGATGTCTTAGAACTGTGGTGTTGGAGAAGACTCTTGAGAGTCCCTTGGACTGCAAGGAGATCAAACCAGTCCACCCTAAAGGAGATCAGTCCTGAATATTCACTGGAAGGACTGATGCTGAAGCTGAAGCTCTAATACTTCGGCCACCTGATGTGAAGAACTGACTCACTGGAAAAGACCTTGATGCTGGGAAAGACTGAGGGCAGGAAGAGAAGAGGGTGACAGAGGATGAGAGGGTTGGATGGCATCACCGATTCGATGGACATGAGTTTGATCAAACTCCAGAAGATGGTGAAGGACAGGGAAGCCTGGTGGCCGCAGTTCATGAGGTCACAAAGAGTCAGACGCGACTTAGCGACTGAACAACAAGAAAGAGACCCTGAAAACATCACAGACGTCAGAGCACTGGCTAAGGTGCCAGAGAAAGAGCGCGCGGCACAGAAGTGCCAATTTGGGACCCAACGGATTTGCATGTGGATTCCCGTGTAGCCCCGGAAAGGTTTCTAGATGTCCCTCAGCTTTCTGAGAAGGTGCTGCAAGAGCTAGTGATCATAAAGGAAGAACGTCCGGGTTACAGGAGCGACTCCAGAAATCGTAGCCACTACTGACTGTTAGCAGAAGGCTAAACGGAACCATGCTCGCAGTCTGCACTCCTGGGGCTTTGCATCTGCAGACTCATTATCGTAAAGCTGAGCTTCTTCCTGGTCAGTTGTCATCAAAAGAACTCAACTGACTCTTATCTAAAGTGACCTGATACATATTTTCAAATACATTAATTCTTCCTATTACATTTTGCAACACCTCCTTTTAATCACCCTGGGGCAGGCACACCCCAGAGATACTTGAGTTTAGTTCCAGACCAGGGCGGGAACAGGAATATGGCAATAAAGCTAGGCACATGCATCTTTTGGTTCCCCAGACCAAACTTCTTGGTGAATGCAGGGGATTCACTGAGAAATGTTACGCATACACTACACTGTACTCTATTAAGTGTGCAATAGCATTATGTCTAAAGAAATGTACATAATTAAAAACGACTTTACTGCTAAAAATACACTGAACAGCGTCTGGGCCTTCAGCATGTCTTAGCAGTAATATTAATGCTCACCGATCACAGACCGTCATAACAAATACAACAATAACAAACAAGCATGGTGCGTGAGAATTACTAAAACACGACAGAAAGACGTGAGCTGAGCAAATGCTGTTGGAAAATTGGCTCCAGTAAAGCGCGCTTGATGAAGGGTTGTCCCAAAACTTTAATTTGTAAACAGTGCAATGTGTGTGAAGCCGAACGGAACAAAGCGCAGTAGAAGGCCTGCCTCCACTTTACAGGGAGAGGATACGCCTGCACTCGCCAACTCACTCATTCATATTAAACAAATGGATCTGCTGGAAAACTGCACTATGAAAAAAACAACGGCATATCAAATTTATTAAAAGTTTATTGCTTCTGTATTTAATAGAATAAATAATATAAATAAATAAATATTGTATCAGAAATACAAAAAAATATACCCGTAAGAAGGTACCAATTAAAGCTTAGGAAATGTATAATATAATAATAATGAATCTTAAAGTTTAACTTTCAAACAACCTTTGAAATGTTCTGGAATCAGATGCTGGTTCTGTGTATTCTTCCTTGAGTCGCTTAAATTATCTGAACCTTAGTTTCTTTAGCTCTAAAATGGAGATGTTGCTTAAGTGAAAAAGTTTTGAGGGGAAAAAATTCATTAAATGTGCACTTTCCATGCTCAAAACTGTTTTCTTCTGCTTCATTTTTTTTTGTGCCCCCCAAAATATTCTCAAAACTGTTAACCTATTTTTAAACACAGACTGCGATATTATTATAAGTACATTAAAATAGCATGTCATTAATTAATCTGCTTATTTTTCAATAGGAATCTGAATAGAACTATACTAGGGTTCTGCTATGTAAAAAAATAAATTTCCTCATTTGATTTTTTCTTGTATTGTATTATCAATAGTGTGGTGAGTTCCTGAAAAGATTTCAGAAAATTAGATTTCAGAAAATTAGATTTCAGAAATTAGAGAGAAGAAAATGTTCTCAGAGCTAGACATTTAATGAATGCATGATTTGGGAATTTAAATGTGAAACAACTTAATAATATTTCTTGTATTCGTAGATCGATTCATTGAGCTGAAAATAGATTTTATTGATACCTAATAGTCTATCAGAACATGTGCTATGATTAAACACCACAATGAGGTATCACACCCCCAGCGGTCAGAATGGCCATAATTTAAAAATCTACAAATGCTGGAGTAGATGTGGAGGAAAAGGCACCCTAAAATAGGTTAGAAACAAGGACCTACTGTACAGCATAGGGAATTATATTCGATTTCTTGTAATAGCCTATAATGGAAAAGAATCTGAAAGGGAATCTATGTATACACATAACTGAATACACTTTGCTGTACACCCGAAATCAACAAAACACTGCATAAATTAACTATACTTCAATTAAAAAAATCAAAGGAACAATACATGGGACTTGCCATACTAGGGGTGAACACAGAAGCCTTTTCCTCACTAAGGTTTTCCTAATTCTTCTCCCAAGATATCCACTTAGAATTAGTCCTTCTCACATTTGCACCCCACCTACCTCGCTGTAGTGTCCCTACCTTTCCTAGTGCCTAATGCAGAGTCTGGAACTTGGGACACATACAAAAAACATTTGTTGAATGAATGAACCACAGAGAACTCTGATGCAAATGAGCCAGAAAAAATGGACCCTTCCAGGTTCCGAGAAAACACTTTCTTACAGAGCAGAGACCACAGTACTCTCAGTTTTCCCATCTGTAAAATGGAATTATCTACATCAAGAGCAAATGGCTTGAGTTCAACTGATGGGTTCAATTGATGGCTGTTAATATATCCTCTGAGCTTCCCTGGTGGCTCAGATAGTAAAGAATCTGCCTGTAAAGCAGGAGACCGAGGTTCACTCCCTGGGTCGGGAAGATTCCCTGGAGAAGGAAACGGCAACCCACTCCAGTATTGTTGCCTAGAGAATCCCGTGGACAGACGAGCCTGGTGGGCTATGGTCCATGAGCTGGCAAACAGTTGGACATGACTGAGCGACTAACACTTCCACTTTCTTTCCATATGTCCACTGATTTCTTTCTGTATCATATCTAGGATAGTGATTTCACAACTAGGGATTGCATGGGGTTTTTTACAGGTTGAGGTTGACAAACTACATAATCTTATTTCATAGAACTTTAGAAGTCCAGGCATTTGGCTTTTTCCAAACCTTTGAACACTTAGCCCAAATCTGAGTTATTGTTCACCAGGACTTTCCAAAAAATCTCACTCTTTAGAAAAGATTTTGTAAGCAGGGAAATGTTTCAAATCCTTGAAGACTCTTCTGAAATCCGCTTAGACGAAGCCTCACTTGACGACTGGTCAGCTGTCATTATCTTATCTTCTACAACAGAAGCTTTTACTTTGAACAACTGTGTTATCTTTCCAAATTCTCTGTATTCTTGTAGCAAATTGCTGATAAGCAGTTTTACAGACTCCATGGCTTTAAGTTTCATTTCATGTGGCTGCATGCTATGTGTCTAGTGGGAAATGGGGGGAAATTATTGAATGTTAAATCATTAGCTTCCACTACTTGGTTCTTTATGACTTTGGTGAAGATCTGTAGCCTGCAGAGCTTGGCAATAGCAACTGTTGGGAGAACACATTCTAACATTTATTAAAATAATTTTCATATAATCTTAGCGTTTTCTCATTTATTCTAGATGGTACAGGCATATTGTATTTTATTGTGCTTCTCAGCCACTGCCTTTTTTACCAATTGAAACTCTCGAGTTACGTTGGGTCAAGTAAGTCTACCAGCATCAGCTTTTCAACAGCAGCTGCTCAACTCTTGCCTCTGTGTCACATTTTGGTAATTCTTGCAATATTTCAAACTTTTTTATTATTATTATATTTGTTATGGTGACTTGTGATCATTGATCTTTGGTGTTTCTACAAAGACTTGTTGAAGGCTCAGATGATGGTGCTTTTTAGCAACGAAGTCTTTATTATTAGGGCACATACATCGGGTTTTTCTTTGGCTTTTTTTTTTTTTTTTTTTTAGATTTAAGCTATAGCACACTTAATAGACACAGTGTAGTGCAAATATTACTTTCACACGCACTGTGAAACCAAAGGAAATACACGTGACCAGCTTTGGCAGTATTTGCTTTTTCGCTGTGGTCTGAAGCTGAATCAGCAGTATCTCAGAGGGGCACCTGTATATTATGGACGCTCTCAACATACTCAGTGATGAAAAGAATAACCCAATAAACCCCATCTGCAGTCAACCGACTGCAACAATTATCAACAATTACCACCTCATGGCTAATTCTGCCTTATCCATTTCCTTATCCATTACCCTCAAAATTAGATTCACTGAAGTAATTCTCAGACATTGTGTCATTTAAACTGCAAATATTTGAGTATAATTCTCTAACCTACAATGTCTTTTAAAAAGTACCTTCACAGTATCTATATCACATGTAATTTATATCAAGGATAATTTTTTTAATTTTGTCAAATATCCAGATTTCACATTACATTGATTAACTCATAATGTTTATACTTAAGCAAATCAGGACCCACATAGTGCCTATATATGTAACTGATTTATATGTCTCCTGGAGCTCCTTTAATCTGTAAGTCACCTTCTTCTTTCACATTTTTATTCTTGCATTTTATATGTTGAAGAAATCAGGTCATTTGTCTTGCACTGTTTCTTACAGGTTAGATTTTGTAGGGTGAACTCTTATAGTTTAGTTTATCATTCTGTCATCAGCTGTTTTTTTAAGATTTTTTTTGATGAGGACCATTTTTAAAGTCTTTATTGAATTTGCTATAAATATTGCTTCTGTCTTATATTTTGAATTTTAGGGCCTTGAGGCATGTGCGATCTCAGTTCTCGGACCAGGAATCGAACTCACAACTCGGCAAAGGAAGGTGGAGTCTTAACCACTGGACCGCCAGGGAAGTTCGTCCTCGGTCCCCAGTTTCTGTTAGTTAGTAGTTACATCAATGCACTTGATTACGCTCAGGACTTTTTCCTTTCCTTCCTTCTGCCCTCCCTTCCTTCCACCCTACCTTCCTTGGTGAGACACTTGACAAGCATCTGATATACTGTCCGCCTTCTTTGTAAGCCAGCTGTGATCGGCCCTCATCGCAGAGACGCCTAGATTCATTACTTATCAGGATCGGTGACGCTGACTTGCTCTAATTCTGTCATTCATTCTTCATTTATTTGTAGTGAGATTGCACCAAGTTATACTTATAAATTAACCTGGGGAGAATCCGGATCTTCGTAATAGCAAGGCTTTCTACTGATGCAGGAGGTCTTTTCATTTTTCACCTGTGATTATGCACCTTCCAGGAGCATTTTAGCTCTCACTTAGGCCAGTGGCTAACTTTGCTGATGTAAATGTTTTCTTCTTTTCCTCTGATTCCGGTAAACTGCCTTAAGAACACACAAAAGTCCTTTGTTTGACGAGCTGATGCACAACGTGCCATGTACCAGGCGCTCTCGCTGTCTGCGGCCACGTTTTCATTCGTCCTTTTCAGCTGTCTAAATATTAATCATCTCTGGACTGAAAAGTATTTTTGCCTCTCCCTGTCACATCATGCCTTAAATCGCCTTTGCTTTTCTAACATCAGTGGCACCACGATGCCCACGGGCACTGACATTTCCTAGTAGCAGAAACAAGCCCTCAGGTAGAGCATCACAAGCTTTCAGCTAGTTTTTGGGAGCTTCTTGAGCATACCCAGGCTGGTGGTCCTGATTTTTGGAGCACTTCTTAGGATCTTCTGAAACTGTCCCTGTCCTAAATATATGTCAAGTTTCTTATGGAAAATGCTTATGGATGAACAATTGTCAAGAAATATATAAATATATATTTTCCTATTCCTGAGCAAGAAGAACCACTAGCAAATTTACTAAAGATTTTTTCTTATGAGTGTGCTCTTTAAATTTTAATTGAAACACATTTGTTAGTGACCGGTCACTCAGTCGTGTCTGACTCTTGGTGACCTCATGGACTGCAGCCCACCAGACTCCTCTGTCCGTGGGATTCTCCAGGCAAGAATACTGGAGTGGGTTACCATTCTCTTCTCCAGGGGATCTTCCCAACCCAGGGATTGAACCTTGGTCTCCTGCATTGCAGGCAGATTCTTTACTGTCTGAGCCACCAGGAGAGCAAGATTTTTTCTTATGAGTTTACTCTTTAAATTTCAGATGAAACACATCTGCTAAGCTTGTTTTCTATGCATAAAGTGGTATCACACCTGACTGCACTCTGTGGCGGCTGACATTCTAGTGAGAAGCTCATAGGTCAATAAGCTCAAAACAGAATAGAACAGATACTTATAAAGACATTAAGATCCTTCTGAGTTTGGTTCTGAATATAATATTGATCTGGTAAACACTCTGCTGCAAGTTTCCAGTGGAATAAGACATGCGGAAGTTCACCATTCTATCAGCAACTTCGAATCTAAAATGCATCATTCAATCCAATGGCCTTTAAAACACCTCACAGGCAAATTCAGGAATCTGCTAAATCCACCGTAAGTTGAGATATGATTCCTCACAAAGAAAATAATTTTATTTTTCAGATGCCTCCTGGGTACTATCGTGCCCCAGTAATTAAGCAAGCCAGCGAAAACGGCATGGCCAGCCTACCCAGCAAACTAAAAGCACATCTTTCAAAATATTTACTGTTTTCTTAATTTAAGTCTAAAAAACTTCGTCTTGAGCTTTTACCCTTAAGTATCTAAAGCTTTTGGTATTTAACAGACTTGTTTTTTTAGATTAAAAAAAGCCATTCTTTGTTATATAAAAATCTCAAACCATGTATATGTTGTTAACTATATAATTAAAATATTTAACTTAAGGAAAGAGTGGTAAGGGATGCACATAACTGTAGTAAAGATGTTAGTTTTCATGAAAAGATAATATGAATGTTTTGCGCATTGCAGCTGCCAGCACAGGCCTGATCGGTGCCCAGGCATGGGCGCAGAGTGGGGCCTGGGAGCCCAGCCTGTGCGGACACTGCCCACCTGTGATTTTTGTGTATCACTAACCAGGAGATGCAGAAACTGTGAGTCTCCTTAGAGACCAGAACTCCATCTTTTTCTAAGACAAAAATGTAAGGAATCAGTACGACTGGCATCAACATTCAAACACGGGGGCTGAGCTGCGTTGGCAGAGGCGGCTGCAGGCCTGCATCTCTCGTGGGACAGCCTGCTGCCGGCTCTTCACTGCCTTCTTCTGTACGGGCATCACTGCTTCTCTTAATATTAAGCAGTAAATAAACAGACCACGAAGTCCTCCCTTTTGCATGAATCCATGGACACAGAAGCACAAAGGGAGAAGCAATCTCTGATCTCCTTGGTATTATTTCAGAGGAGAATTTGGGTAGGGTTTTGCAGAGAAATGATTCATGATGATTCACCCTGGATTAAGCGAGTCAGTATGATTAAGACCTAGTCACAGGGCTTTGCATCCCGTTTTTAGGGGGATAAAGGCCGAATTGGAAAAGGTTTTTGGGTGTTCCCACTTACAGAGGTGATCATAGCTACCGACCATTTCTTACACACGTGCAGAGAGCTGGAAAATGATACCAGAACCTCCATAATAGGCATCTTGTCTATGGTCACAGCTCTGTGGGTCTGTTGCCATCTTGACATTACAGATAAGGAAACCAAAGGTCATTACAGATTCTACATCTTAGCCAAGACAGCTCTGCTAGTGAAAGTCACAGAATTGGGTTTCAACCTCATGCTAGTTAATTTCTTATCTGGTGTCACTAACCACCCTAAGCATTGCATGCTTGACATTTTTCATGTAATATAATGCAGTGTGGCTTTTCCTTTTTCCACCTGTACCTTTTATAGGTTTATTTTTTCTTCTCTTCTGAGGCAAGTTTTATTTCTATTCTTAACATTTAATTTTTAGATACACTTAATTCAATTAAACTATTTGCACTATACTAATAGCATGCCTAAAGAACTGAGTGCCTTTCAAGTCCCCTAAATTGTAAATGGATTAAAAATAATCAATGCCTCTTTAACCTCCTTTTATGAGTTGGCCATTAGTCATATGTATGCATATGGCGTAAAGCTGAATCTACAAATAAGATCGTTGACCATGAAAGAGTATGTCCATTCCGATTTTTGGCCAGGGCTTGCTAAAGCCCTTCACCCTCGTTTCAGAGATGCCCACACTGTCTCTGGCCCAGTTGAAATGGCATTTCCATAAATACAGCTCCAGTCTTCATCTAATACTGTCTTTTAAAACAAGCGCCTCTGTTTAAAACTAAATGATTAGGCCAGTTTACAAGGTCATATAAAAATGATGACTATGTCAACAAACCAGGGACATTAATTTAAAACAGGGTGGCTAAGTACTTCTTTTAATTATATGTGTGCAAGAAATCATGGGGACAGTCTCTAATGCATTCACAAGAGGTAACTATTTGTTGGAAAAACCATTCATGTTAATAAAATTTCAAAAGAAATCCACTTACTTGTTCAAATTCATTCTTTTGAAATTCTTCAAATCCGAAGATGTCCAGAATCCCAATGCCCCACGTCTGTGAGCTGAAATGGAACAGAACACAGTTGAATGGGCATCCTTAACCCTGCCCACAGCCACTCCAGGTCAGAGGAACCCGGCCACTGAGCACGTCGTCGATAATCTGAAGTAAAAGCATGCACATGGTGATCTTAACCTGGTGAAAAACTGAAAATTAGGAGGGAAGAATGTTCTTTGAATGCTTTGATTCAAACACAGACTCATTAACAAAAATGCGTTTGATATCTAAATACAAACTGCAACAACAAATGGATGGTTTAACATTTGCTTCTCTGCAACACTTTCTCTGTCGTCTCCTTCAACCAGACTTGCTTCCTCTGAAGGACTTTGCAGCTATCTGTTGAGTGGGTCTCCTCAGCTAAAACTTGTACCTTGCCAGGCTACTCCAGCCACAAGTCAAGCAATTTCTCCGTCATACATAAGTACAACACGAGTTAACCCCATTAAGCCACATGCATGTTCTTTCACAGATTAAACTGAGCCTCAAAGTGTTCTTGTAAATAAAGAAGAACTGTGAAGATCATGAAATGCAGGTGCAAAATGGACAGGGATCCACGTAATGACTTCATTCTCCCGCGTAAACGATCATCCTCAGAACTCGCTCGTCCCGGACGGTCAAAACACAGATGCTGGCAGCCTCGCTCTATCAGCCCGTGTCCAGTCCTGCATCTTCTTTCAACCGCCCCGCCTCTTTCCACGCCACACACGGAGTCAGTGAGGAGAGGAGGGGGACCGTGCTTGACCCGGCGACACCGACAACCTGGATTCTGTGGGGCTGTGGGGGTAGCACAGGGTGGGGTGGGGGGTACCCCTGAGGAGCTTCTTGCAAAGAAAGGCCTGGATGCTTCTGGAACACTGGTCAGCCCACCCGTCACGTTAATGTCTCTCTCCAGTGCATCTGCAGGGGGAATGCGGTCCGCATTTTCGGCCAGTGGGAGTGACGGTCCCTCACGACGACGGTGCTCCCTGTCTCATCACCAGTCTCCTTGCCGGCGCAGAGGGTGCGGGTTTTGCTTTTGTGTGCTTGGCCGCGCCGCATGGCTTGCGGGGTCCACTATCCTGTCTCTATTTACTGCCAGTAGTACAAATGTGAGCTTCCTAAGTAGGAAGGAGAGCACTTTTAAAGCCCTAATACAAGCATCGCATGGCAAAGAGTGTGAGTCAGTTAAGGAAGCAGAGAACCATTCACTGGAGGTCTCTAGGTAACTAATTCAGTATTTTAGAAGAGAAAAAAAATAAAGTATTTCCCCCTCTGTCCAAATAAACTCTACATGGTTTAGAGAGTCAAATGCTAGAACAGGAAGCTATAAACACATACAGGAAAACAAATGTAACCATTTTCCCCCCCTTGTTTTCAGTTCTGTGTAAGGTCAAAGGAAAACATTCACAAGTATGATTATGCAAGTACTAAATTCCTCTGGAGGATAAATAGTTTAAATGCAATTAAATTCTGTTAGAAGTCACTATTGTTTTAAAATGCACGGTCTCTTTCATGTTCATAGATCTTTTGCACTGTCTTTTGCCTGCCCCACCTCTTTCTACCATCTTTACAATGTGGACAGAGGGACGTTGGGGGTGAAGCTCGCTCAGTGGGGACCATGGTGCTGAGGTTCAGGCTGACCCGTCGCTTTGCTGTTTGTGTGTGTGTGTTTTCCATGTAATGAGCTGCATCATTTCTCTTGTAGGAGGCTAGTGATGAAGCTTGTCAAGTTTGGGAGTTACTCTATCTTCGCAAGAATCCTGATTCAAACACTTTTTAGTTGGATAACTTTGGCAAAGTCATTAATACTTAAATTTTCTGAGCTGAAATTTCATCATCTGTAAATCTAAGATGACAAATCCTATTTATCCAGCTAAACATTCCCTATGTAAGAAGTGAGGTAAAGAAAGTTCTAGAATAATAACTAGTATACCGTGTGTCTCCAGTCACTGGAAGTTGCTTTAAGAAAAGTTGTTTAAACATGCTCTTGAAGTAAAGAGGGTGGCTAACAGAAGAAATATAAACATCAAATCAGCATAGTAAAATGTCAATCTCATGAAAATTGCAAAGGAAATAAAATTCTGAAAAATTATGATGAGAAAGATATTCCCGAATACTTTTGTTGGCAGCTGAAAACTGGCAGGGCCTTCTTGAAAAATGACTTCCTTACGTGGCATACGGAGAAGGCAATGGCACCCCACTCCAGTACTCTTGCCTGGAAAATCCCATGGACAGAGGAGCCTGGTAGGCTGCAGTCCATGGGTCGCTAAGAGTCGGATATGACTGAGCGACTTCACTTTCACTTTTCACTTTCATGCACTGGAGAAGGAAATGGCAACCCAGTCCAATGTTCTTGCCTGGAGAATCCCAGGGACGGGGGAGCCTGGTGGGCTGCTGTCTATGGGGTCGCACAGAGTCAGACACGACTGAAGTGACTTAGCATAGCATAGCATACGTGGCACAAAGCTTTGAAATATTCATATCATTTGAACCAAGACTTCCATAAGCAAGAACCAATACTAAGACAATGATCAGAAATGCAATTAAAGACAGAATGATGCCCATTGTTACAGTTAAACAACAAAAAGAAGTAACAGATACCCCACTCTAACGACACAATTAATTAAACAACATGCATCCTAGACGGGATTTAGTGAAACTGTCAAGTTAACAGAAACCAATACACAAATTCTGTACAAATAAGCTCTATTATATATCTAGAAGACCTAGAAAGAAGTACAGTCCACCTGAGAAGAGGACCTGGAAATGTCTTCAGTGGTAGACCCAGAGGTGACTTCTTACTGTTCACAATGTCCTATGTGTGTGAGATGCCCAGCCACTCAGTCGCGTCCGACTCTTGAAACCCCATAGACAGTAGCCCTCAGGCTCCTGCGTCCACGGGATCTTCAGGAAGAACACTGGAGTGGGCTGCCATTTCCTCCTCCAGGGGTCTTCCTGGCCCAGGGATCAGCCCTCAGCTCCTGTAGTGTCTCCTGCACTGCAGGTGTTACTGCCGAGCCACCAGGCTATTACAATTCTATTAGCCTTTGCTGGAAAGACGTGTGATTGAATGCAGAGTGGTCACCTTCTGAGCTGGTGGAGGAAGGGTAACTGTGACCTTCAAGGCAATGGAGCCCAGCCGAGGTGGTGTGGACAAGGGTCTGTTTTTCCACGCATGGGAGGTGCAGCAGGGACCCTGGGAGTCAGGGAAGAGCAGGGCTGCTTCCTGACGGCCAGGTGCCGGCCCAGAGCACGGCTGGTCGCTGCCACCCTGCACCAGGACCGCGCAATCAGGCTCTCAGGTCCGACTCCCCAGACTGGCCTGCTCAGCGGGCCTCCTCCAGACAGCCTGCAGTGTAGACAGGAGTCAGGAGAAAGGGTGACAGCCACGAGTGGCCAGACCTCACACACACTCTCTTCCCTTCTGTAACAACGGGGGCTTTGTGTGGACAGAGGACGCCAAGGCGGTCCAGCTGCACGCAGGTGAGCATGACGTTGATCATGGTTCCGATCAGGGAAAGTAAATTATTAATTAGTAACGTAGACTAGCATGTATTTGGTTCAAAGAACACTCCTTTCATTTATTCACATTGCATACGTATCAAATTCCAAACTACATTTTGTTACCAGATAAAATGTTTAAAAAAGATGGAGAAAAAGGAATAACTATTTTCAGGAAAAAAAAAATTAATCCAGGTTTAATGCATTTTAAGGATTATTTTTGCAACTACTGACAGACAAAATGTGTTTGCCTTTTTTTTTTTTCAAAAATCTATTTCATCATTTATGATTGAGTGAAATTTTGTTGTTCAGTGACTCAGTCATGTCTGACTTTTTGGGACCCCATGAACTGCAGGCTTCCCTGTCCTTCACTTTCTCCCGGAGCTTGTTCAAACTCATGCCCATTGAGTCGGTGATGCCATCCAACCATCTCATCCTCTGTCGTCCCCTTCTCCTCCTGCCTTCAATCTTTCCAAGCATCAGGGTCTTTTCCAATCAGTTGGCTCTTCGCATCAGGTGGCCAAAGTACCAGAGATTCAGCTTCAGCATCAGTCCTTCCAATGAATATTCAGGACTGATTTCCTTTAGGATTGACTGGTTTGATCTCTTTGCAGTCCAGGGGACTCTAGAGAGTCTTGTCCAGCACCACAGTTTTGAAAGCATCAATTCTTCAGTGCTCAGACTTCTTTATGGTCCAACTCTAACGTCTGTACACGATTACTGGAAAAACTATAGCTTTATGTGACTGCTACTGCAATAGCTACCTTGGCAGGAGGGAGTCAAGGGCCTGCAGCCAGCAAAATGCCCGTTCCATGCGGCAGTCAGCAGTGCTGTCATTTCACTTATTGATATCTCGACTCGTATTACACAGGCATTTAACTCAACATCCAATTTCTAGCAAGGAGGAGCAGACAGAGGTCATCAAATGAACCGGGATTCAATCCGTTAGGCAAAATTAACATATTAATGAGATGATCTGCTTTAGTTCAAATTCTGCCCTGGAAATCTCCTGAGGGTTTTCTTAACGGTTAACAAAAATGCCTACCCCGCATCGACTCATTAGTAAAATACACCACTTTCGATATCAGACAAAACGCTAAATGCCAGGGCATCTGTCTGACTTTGATTTGCCTTCCAGGCCTGTGGGTATGAGAAAGGGGAAAGCCTAAATTAAAGAGCATGTCCTCTTCGGAACACGGATGAACTAATTTTATTTGGGCAGCGAGGTTGGGGGATCTATCCACATCAGGTTTTGTCCTCAGTCATCTCTGGGCAAGGAGGGGAACTGACAGTTACCTAAGTAATTCAAAGTCAGCTCAGGAAAGAAATGAATGCTGTTTGGCACAAAACCCTTAGATGGAGCCAGAGCTGAATCAGACCCTGTGGCTGATCGCTGACACGTCAGACCCCAGATGGGGTAAGAAATATGAACATCCTAGCATCATCTGCAGTGTAGAGGGCTGATTCAGAGTTCACCCCCTGCCAGAACGCAGGGGGCCACCAGATGTTTGGATGTGACCAACATCTTCCAAGGGCTTCCTTGGTGGCACTGGTGGTAAAGAATGGAGACGCAGGAGACGTGGGTTCGATCGCTGGGTTGGGAAGATCCCCTGGAGTCGGAAGTGGAAACCCCACTCCAGTATTCTTGCCTGGAGAATCCCAAGGACAGAGGAGCCTGGTAGGCTATAGTCCATGGGGTCACAAAGAGTCAGACACTGGGGGAACATCTTCCAAAATATCCTGACTAGGAATCATAGAATCCTAGGTCCTGAAAGCAAAACCAAGCCAGAGAGATAAGCCAACACCCTTCATTTGTAAGCAAATGAAATGCGATTATCGCAGCTTCAGAGGTTGAACAAATTAAGATTCACAAGACATAAATGTCTCACTAAAGATTTCATTAATGCTAAGTGTCAAGCTTAGAATAGAAACCCAGATCTCTCGATTTCCAACTCCCTTAAAAAAAAATTAAAACCGAGTTAAAAGATAAAATTGCTGTATTCATAAATTAACTACCATCTTGAATATCCACAAAAATGAGACCTATATAACATCTCAGCCCACTAGTCGAAAGTACAGTAAAAAGTGCTGCTTCATTTTTCACTTATTATGCTTTTCTCTTTTTTCAACCATTTTACTAAGATTTAATTACATACAATGTTGTATAAGCTTAAGGTATATAGCCTGTTGACTTGCCACACACAGACTGCAAAATTATCATGCTTTTCTTAATAGGGTTCCTTTTCTCCATAATAATTCTGTCTGAATACAAACCCTTCTTTTTATGAGGTTCCTTCTATTTAAATTTTAAAGAGCACTTTGGATTATCTTTGCTAGTTAATAGTAGATTTTGAAGATCGTTAAAGTTTGTGATTAGTCTGCCCCTCAGATGATGATAGAGAAGAATGTTTGGAAGAACTGGGATCAACAATCATCTCAGAATCCCTCAGACCACCCAGGAAATGGACACCTGTCTTTCTAATCATCACCTTCAAGTACATACACTTGCAACTTGAGGTTCAAAGGAACCGCCATGAAAATTCAATTAACTAGATAGTGACTTCCAGCAAGTGGCTATTGTTGGTAAGCAACCAGCCCAAAACTCACTGACCAAACAAAACAGGAAGTCCTCATTATGGTTCTAGGTCCTTTTGTCAGCGTGGGTGGCCTGATGGGGGTTGGCAGGTCTAAGACAGCACCCTCCTCCCCAAGGGCCCTGGGGTTGGCCAGCCCTTGGCTGGCTCACAGCACCTCTCCCCACCCGAGAAGGACCTGGGCTCAAGCGTGAGGGGCAATGACAGGGATCTCAGGGGGCTCTTGTGAGGCATTAGAGTTGGCGCCTCTTCACCTTGGTTGTATTCTCTTGGCTACAGCAAGACACAGGGGCCGCTCAGACGCCAAGGTAGAGAGAACCGACCTCACCTCTTGATGAGAGAAGTGTCAGAGCGGTTGGGCAGGGCAAGGAGGCAGAGATGCAAGCAGCCGGGGGCAGTTTTGCCCCACGCTTCTTCACTTCACTTATTAGCTCGCTCACCTTTCAAACGGGTAGTTTGAAAAGTGCACCTCGTTCTGCAAAGGTCTGACAGAGACCCAGATACAAAGAACAGAGGGACAGAGGGCAGTGCTATCCTCAGGGACACGCCCGTGGACAGGCACGCTAACTCTAAATTATCATCTTGGGAGGAAATAAAGAAACCATTTACATTTTTTAAAGGTAGCTTTAAAACTATGCTTTTTTAAAAACTCAATTTTCTGACCGTTTCCATGTGGGAGATGTTCCTGGGAAAACTCAGGTTTCAAGTCTGACACGCAGGGTTCATACTCCAAGCCCACTAACTCCTCGCAGCTGGGTGACTCAACCCCTCTGCGCTCCAGGTTCACCATCTGAAGAACACGCTCAGCTGCTTCAGTCAAGTCCGCCCCTCTGTGACCCCAGGGACTACAGCCCACCAGGCTTCTCTGTCCAGCGGATTCTTCAGGCAAGAGTACTACAACGGGCTGCCATTTCCTACTCCAGGGGAGCTTCCTGACCCAGGGATCAAACCCGAGTCCGCTGCACTGCAGCCGGATTCTTTATTACTGAGCCACCTGGGAAGCCCCTATCTGAAGAGAGGAGACAATAATTCCTTCCACATGCTAATGTCAACATTAGCTGCAATAATCCCTGGCTCAAAGCCTGGCTCATTTATAGGCAATTTCCAATTTATTGTTTATAGGTAATTTCCAATTTATTATTTATTTCCAATTTATTGCATTCCAATAAATGCACCTCACCACCTACTATTACATCTGCACCCAGGAAAAAGCCAGGTTTGGAAAGTGTATTTTTAATAAGACGATGTGTCAAGAGAGAAAAGTTAAAAGCTTGGAGCTGACAAAAACTAAAAATGTCCTTTTGTTGAAAAGCCCATCCTCCTCCATGAGGAAATGATATTAGAACAAGGCACACCCCATTTAAATCGGGGGAGGTTTCCTTCCCGGTTTTCCTTTGGGGAGAGGCAGGGTCCCCGAGAGCCGGCCTGGGGCATCCTGCTCTCGCCTCTGAACGGTGCTGGGCCATCGTTTATTCTGGCAGAGCTGCCAGTGTGCGCCAACGACAGGCGCGGAGGAGCTGAATGCATACAGATTCTGTTAACTCTACCCAGCAGGACAGGTTATCGGGGGTGGAGCAGAGGCCAGACGCATTTCCCCAGCGAGAAATGAAACAAGAGCGCGGGCACCGCTAGCAAAGCGATGGGTTTCACCCTCAGCATAAAATAGACAAGCTTTAGCCTCTGCACTCTTGGCTCAAGACAGGGCTACAGGAGAAGGCCCACAGGTTTTTATTAGCCTAATACATCACTGAATCTCTTACATACATTATTAGATCTATTTGGCCCTCAAATAATATTTGCAAATCACATACTAGTCATTATCAAAAAGGAAAAGCACCAGTGTTCAATACTAAAAATGCCATGGTCTCATAGATCTGAAAGATCATCTCTTTTCCCCTCATGTCTCCTAAACACATGCACTCAGGGAAAAGTACACAGCTCTCTGTTGGTTTGATAAGTGACCTATTATTGAAATAATTTATCATATTATCATGATTAATATTTGTATTTAAACATTATTGTGTCCATAGTATGTGGTAATTTTTATAATAAGGATGGTAATTTTTAACCATCATTTTATATTTATTACGAAGTATTTAAAAAAATTTTGAGTAATACAATATACATGAAACTTTGGTAAACCTCTCACATTTTTTTATTTCTCTGGATCCTTTTATTTTTTTAAAAAAATGTATCTCACAAAAAAATGAAAAAAAAGTGCAATTACAAAGAAAAGGTTCATAGCTCTTTAGGAAATCATTATACATATGAGTGTTTTGGTAAGGAAATGGAGCAGAAGGAGAATTATTTAGAAAGCAGGTTTTGTCTTAGATATTTTGCTAAATTGTGTAGTTTTGGTTGTCATGGCAATAAGTACCATGATTTAAATGTCTATGCAGAAATAGAAGTCACTCCTACCATATCCATAAGAATCAAAGAAATCTCATTACTTAATGGGAAAAAAAATTCTCAATTTGGATGAAGGAGGGAAAAACACGGCATGCCAAATTTATTTTTCTGACAAACTGCTTGTTATTTAATCTCTGAAACAAAAATAAAGACAAAATATTTAGAATTAAACAACAAAGGAAGAGCTACATACAAATCTCCTGGAATGCACTAAGTAGGCAGAAGATACTTCATACACTCAGGTCAACAAAATCATCAGAAACTATGAAACAAACATTTCAGTGAGGAAGTCAGATAAAAAAGAGAAAAATTCAGAGTCAAAACAGGGTATCATAAAACTGCAAAGATTAGTCAAATAAATAGCATACACATGAGGAAGGACAACAAGGCAAATAAATTGAGTTTTGAAGACAATTCATACAGGCAAATTTAAGCAAGACGTGTCAATGAAACTGGGGCAAAGGCATAAATAAATAATATCAGGACCGAAAGCTATCAAACCAGAATTATAAGAGATACTGACTGGAAGATTATAAACAAAAGAAAACTGTGATTTAGTTGGTGAATGTACTTAAAATCTTAAAGTGGGCCATTTTCTAGAAAATATATATGACCTTAAAAAGAGAGAAACTAATCTGATTAGAGCCACACACTTTAAGATAGTATTCATAGGTCAATTCTCCCTTCATCTCCTCAAAAATTTTTTTGGAGAATTTCACCAAACACTCAAGGCATATATAATTTTCATTTAAAACATCTTAGAAGAGAAGAAAAACAGAATGCTCTCAATTCTTCCTTAAACATAGATGCAGAGGATAAGGTGGCGGGATGGCATCACTGACTCAAGGAACATAAATTGTGGCAAACTCTGGAAGATAATAGAGGATAGAGGAGCCTGCTGTGCTGCAATCCATGGGGTCACAAAGAGTCAGACACAAGTTCCCCACTGAACAACAGCAGAAACATAGACATAAAATCAAAAGATTCTATAAAAAAAAATCTTATCTCATTAATGAAAATAAATGCAGACATCCAAAATAATGACTAGAGAATTAAATTCAGTACATCATGACCAAAATAGGACTTACCCTGAAAATAAAGAATTACTCGACATCAAAAAAATATACATCACTAAAATTTGCCACATAAGCTAAAAAAGGAGAAATAATCTTAATAGATAAAAGAAAAACATTCAACAAAACAGCATCCATTATGGTTGAAAACATTCAGCAAAGATTATCTACTGGAACTCTACCTAAACAGATTTGCTGCTAAGTTACTTCAGTCGTGTCCGACTCTGTGCCACCCCATAGACGGCAGCCCACCAGGCTCCCCCGTCCCTGGGATTCTCCAGGCAAGAACACTGGAGTGGGTTGCCATTTCCTTCTCCAAGGTATGAAAGTGAAAAGTGAAAGTGAAGTCGCTCAGTCATGTCCGACTCTTATCGACCCCATGAACTGCATCCCACCAGGCTCCTCCGTCCATGGGATTTTCCAGGCGAGAGTACTGGGGTGGGGTGCCATTGCCTTCTCCTACCTAAACAGATTACTCACTGACAAATGTTTAGAGGTATTACATTAATTTGGACACAAGACAAGAATAGTCTACTATCACCAGAAATTTTTAACACTGTACTGGGAGTGCTGGCCAATGCAATAAAATAAGAATAAACAGAACGACGAAAAAGACAAAGAAGACAAGATCACTATGATCATTTTCATGAAGATATTCCACTGGAAAATTATTAGAACTAATAAAGTCAGCAGGGTTTCTAGATATAAGATCAACATATGAAACTCAAGATTGAGTATCCCAATAAACAAATTAAAATATAATAGAGAAAGAGCATTCGTCATAGCAACAGAAAGTACAAAGTAATTAGAAAAGAATGAAATAAAAATGTGCAAGAAATTGATAGAAAAAACACAAACATATTTAAGAAATTACAGAATGTATGAAGAAAGAAATATATAAGAAAATATATATATATTTCATATTTATGAAAACAAAGAATCAACAGTCTAAAAAGGGCATTTCTCTCCATATTAATCTATAAATATATTTCTCCACAAAATCCCAAATGAATCTTTTAATGGACTGAATCAAAATGACTATAAAATTCATATGCAAAAATAGAGATCCAGAGATAACCAAAATAAATAAGAAAAATAAGAACATATTGTGAGAACTTACTTATTAAAACAATATATTACTGATACAGTTTAAGTCAAATAGATTAAAAATCAGGAGGGGGTAAAAAAGTATTTCTAATAAGTGAGATAGGGATAATTGAATATCCATCTAAAACATAACATTAAATCAGTTTCTCATATAAACAAAAATAAATTCCTGATGTATGGAAAATCTTAAAGTTTGGGGGGAAAATGTAAGATGACCTTGAAGTAGGAAAAGAATGACTATGCTAAGTGCCTAAGTCAGGTCACTGTAAATCCCTGAACAAAGACCACCATGCCTGTACGAGCACGTCACCACGGGGGCAGCGCAGAACCTGCTTTTCGTGTAAAACCTCACTGGTAGTCAGAGAAATGCAGGTTAATACTCTCCCCATAATTCTGCTACTAAATATATACCCCAGCGAAAACTCTAAACAGATATCTCAGGGTGTGACATTGTGACTGAGAAGGAAAGAAGACCTAAGTGTCCATGTAAATGCAAGCAAATGTGGGCACTGTGGTTTCTCTGCAGGGAATTCAAGCAGCAGAAACAAAGAATGAATTAGCTCATTAGTATCAATGTAGTTAAACCTCAAAAGCCATGTGGGGTTAAAAAGGGGAGCACAGCATAAAGTGTACTGTATGAGAGCGTTTCCTTACTTCTTGATGACTCATGATGTTACACACTTATTATGAAACACCAACATCCAGATGAATTTTTAAAACTGTGGGACATTTACACAGAATCGATGACACAGACTTCCTGTGTTTGAGCAGGAAGGAGAAGGATGGATTTATGCAGGATAAACAAAAGTAACTTCAGCTTTTAGCTGCAATTTTCTATTTCTTTTGTGTTAAAAAATTCTGAAGCAGAAGTGGCAAATGTTAATCATATGAGATAATAGGTAAGGCTCTTCCTGATTATAATCTTTCACCTCCCCCAAATACACTTAATGAAGGAAGGTATTACATGCTAAATGGGGAAAAAATTCAAAAGCCTATTTTCCTTTTCTCACAAAGGCACAGCAGGTATTTTAGTATTTCTATGAGGCATCTGGGAGTTAACAGTATAAATTCATTTATTAAGAAGTGTTTTACATCATAATTAACAAGGCAGTGTACAAAACATCATTTTACCAACTCTTAATTACTTACAAGTGTTGGTATAAATTTTCAGATTATCTTTCTTCTGGATGTGCAATATCCATCAGAGAACTTAAATCTTTATAATCATTTTAACAAAGTTCTAAGAGGGAAAGATAAAACTAATAAGTAGATACTCGAGTCTGAATCAGATTTATTTACACATTCAGTCTCTGCTTCAGCTGCAGGTTTTGCTTTGTACTTGCGTGTCTGAAATGAGGACAGGTAAACACGAGAGAAACAGAGAATGAGATATACTCAGGATTCACAAGTGGTGTTAAATATATCAACAGGATCAGACGTTTCCTGGTGCAAACTAATTTCCAATTTTGTTATCAAAATAACGGTGAAAAGTATTTAATTTCTAGACGTTGTTCTCCTTACTTCATTTTCTCATCACCCAGTTTATCAATTAGATAGTTAACTTATTTTGGTCTCAAAAATCCTGTGTGCGTGTGCACCTGTGGGTGATTCACATCGATATATGGCAAAACCCACCACATACTGTAAAGAAATTAGCCTCCAATTAAAATTAATTAATTTAAAAATTCTGTGTGTGCGCATGCCAAGTCGCTTCAGTCGTGTCCGACTCTTTGTAACCCCATGGTCTGTAGCCCGCCAGGCTCCTCCGTCCATGAAATTCTCCAGCAAGAATACTGGAGTGAGCATTAAAAATTCTTCCTCACTGAGATTCCTTGAGTATAATGGGACAGATGTGTGGGGTTAAAGTATTTAATTTTGATATTCCTCTGCTTCTCAGTGGTCACACAGCCCTGCCAAGCCCTGTCCTGAACTACTGAGAATTAATACAGATCAGCTAGTGGATGGTCTCAAAGAGGAAAAGTATTTAAGCCTGGAGGGAGACACGAATTCCATTACAGATTTGGCAGGCATGGGGCAGGGGGTGGGGAGGGAGCAAGCAGATATCTGACAAAGTGTGTTGCTTCTTTTCAATAAAATTTTTCTGCAACCTCTGACTCAGGAAAGAGGAAACACTGCCCACCTTAACACTTCCTGTTGGAGAGAATGATGTCAGATCCTCGGCTAAGACCAAGGTAACCATCTCTGAGGAGGCAGGGCAGGACAGGCGTGTGGATGCTCTGAGGCCCTTTGGAGAGTTTCAAGTCCCAATAATGAGCGATTACAGTTGCCTGGGATGTAACCAGTGGATGTGGCCACTGGAAGAGATTAATCTTCAAATTTTAAACTCAAAGAAGTAACCTGACCAAACTGACTTCCTTGCAAAAGAGGAAACAAATGATACTTTTGTAGGAACCATCTGTAACTCTTGATGGCTACATTCTAGTCCTTTTAAAAAGTCAGGTAAAGTGAAGTCGCTCAGTTGTGTCCAACTCTTTGCAACCCCATGGACTGTAGCCTACCAGGCTTCTCTGTCCATGGGATTTTCCAGGCAAGAGTACTGGAGTGGGTTGCCATTTCATAGACATTTATTTAAAAAATCTTTTGTTTAAACAACTTAAGAAAAAAAATAACCGCCCCCCGCCACACACACCTGATTTGAATTTTTAGACATTTGCATCCTGGGAAACAGGAGGAGATGGTGCAGGAAGCATGACAAATCCAGCTGCACAAAAAGCTAAAACAACCTGTAGACAGAATTTGGAAACTGTCCTAAGACTCTAGGTACAGCATTAACATTTACAGGTGACGTATGCTAGCAGTATGGGCACGGACTAGAATCTAGAAGACGTTTCTCATGGTTTGTCTGTAATGCAGAGGACAGGGCTCCATCCCCAGGCCCCGAGAGTTTCATAAACTAAGACGCTGACTTCCTGTCCCTGATGGATGAGATCCTTGACAAATCCTCAGTTATAGCTGCAAATCTAATCTACTGAAAATAATCTTAAAAAGATTAACATTCTTACCCTCATATTAGTGTAGTAAAAATCACATCTATCAGGGGGTATCTCAGTGTATGTTTTTAACAATCACAGATTATATCTAAAACTACAAAGTCAATTTTCTAATTAAAAAGAAAGTCAACAACAAAATCATTACAAACAAATTATTTGACTTAAGAATCCTCAAAAACTAGCAGGAGACTATGAACCAGATTGGCGGTACTATCTCAGAATTTATTAAGGTATTTAATCAACACATTAAGAAGTTAATACAGTCCAGTGACATTGTTTGTTGTTTTTGTTTTTTTTTTTTGAGAGGAGAGTCCCCCAAAATTATATGTAAAATTGTGCATTTATTCCATTCATCAGATTCTCAAACTGGACTTTGACCTTAAATAAAGTCTAAATATACTATAACATTTCATAAGTACATTAAGTGCTATCTGGTTGCATCAATGAGAAAAAAATGGAAATCATAAAGAAGATTCATTATATCATATCATGTATATTATATCATTTCAATATAATATACAGCAAAACAGTCAATTCTGTTTAAAAATCCTTGGAAATTCAACCAATGTGTATATACACCACTGACTATTCATAACTTGTTATGAATTACTTGTGTGTAATACTACACACAAGGAGTTCTCAGCAGAACAAAGCTGAGAAAAATTCCCAAATGAAAACTTGAGCCATAAATCCACTTAGCCCAGTGAATTCACCTTGTCTTCATCTCAGAGCGTGAAGGTAAAACTCTGCTTCCACTCCAGTTCAGGGGGGCAATCTTCAGAGCAGCTACATAGGATCTCAAATCCTGAGCTGGGTTGTTTTTAAACCAGCCTTTAGAGTTCTTCAAGGCTATCCTCACTCTTTCCCCATTTGAAACACCTGCTGCCTCTAGGAAAGATAAACAAGTCTCACCGGTGAAGAAGTGCCATTTTTCTGAGTATGAAACTTACACTGCTTGCTACAATCTCAAGAGCGCAGATCCGCTGCATGCATTCCGATGCATCTCATGTTGTCAGATGCTGGAGAGGACCGTGCCCACCTGATGCCCCGACAGGACCGCAAATCCATGCCCCTCTGCTCTTCCGCCTCAGGCCAGGGAGTGAGGTGCTGGTTGTGAGACGCCAGGACCCGCTGTTAACATCACCATCCTTTACAATGACTCACCCGGACTGCTGGGGAACACATGTGCCTTGTGGCAATGCAATGATGCAAATCTCTCTGGAGACCCAGGGCATTCCATGCTGACTTACAAAATCACTTTCTTATAAATTAAAACATATGAATTTAGAAGTGAAAGTGTGAGTCACTCAGTCTCATCCAACTCTGCAACCCCGTGGACTGTAGCTCTCCAGGCTCCTTTGTCCATGGGATTCTCCAGGCCAGGATACTGAAGTGGGTTGCCATTCCCTTCTCCAGGGGACCTTCCTGACTCAGGGATTGAACCCACATCTCCCGAGTCTCCTGCACTGCAGGCAGGTTCTTTGCCTGCTGAGCCACTGGAAAAGACTGTGTTGCAGGGAAAGAATGAGGACAAGAGGAGAAAGGGACGACAGAGTAAGACGTGGTTGCATGGCATCACCAACTCGATGGACATGAGTTTCAGCAAACTCCAGGAGATAGTGAAGGACAGGGAAGCCCGGTATGCTGCAGCTCATGGGATCACAGAGTTGAACATGACTTAGTGACTGAACAACAACAATGAATTTAGAAATGGGATAAGATACCAAAAATATCCTCCTGATAATTTCAAGAATTAAATCATTGCATTGATGTGTGGATTTTAAAACAAAACAAACAAACAAAAAAAACAAATAAAATAACTTCAATCTCTGTTTAAAATAGTCCAGCTTTTCTCACGGGTATACCTATTCTAAACTTCTTCCTGCGTCTTCTCTCTCCAGGATCAATCTAAATCTACAGATCGAAGGACAAGGCCTCTGGACAGTTCCTGGAATGGTGACCCCTGCCTCCCGATGAGAAGCAGGATCACTTTGATATTTCAAGCCCGGAGCCTTCATCCCAATTTGACCAGCCACCTGTCTCCCAGTGCTCACAGGGTTGGCATCTCAGAGATCCCAAGTTTCCCCCTCGTCCAGTGCTTCCTCCACCACGTGGCCAGTTTCTGTCTACTCACTCGCCTGTCCACGCAAGGATACTACATGACTTTTTCCTCAAGGAGCCCCCACCAAGTGGGAAATGCCGTGATTACTAAGCCTCATGGACTTTATTTTTCCAACAATCAAAGCCCACAAACTGCGCTCTGGACCCCAGGTAATACTCTGCAAATGTGTCGCAGACGTGTCAGGAGAGAAGGGAAGGAGCGGAGGGGTGTGGGTACTGATCAGAGGTAACCCAACATCGCTGCTTCCTCTAAACTCAGCCAACAGTCACGCCTCAGATCCCAGTGGTGCACAGGAGTAGCCACACTACTCTTTCCACTACTCTTTCCCCATTTGAAACACCTGCTGCGTCTAGGAAAGATAAACAAGTCTCACCTATGAAGAAGTGCCATTTTTCTGAATATGAAACTTAAACTGCTTGCTACAATCTCACGAGCGCAGATTCGCTGCATGCATTTCGATTTGTTACTGTAGTTCAGTCGCTCAGTCATGTCCGAATCTTTGCAACCCCCTGGACTGCAGCCCGCCAGGCTCCTCTGTCCCTGGGATTCTCCAGGCAAGAACACTGGAGGGGGCATGGTTGCTGTGCCCTCCTCCAGGTGATCTCCCTGAGCAGCAACATCCCTATTCTTAAATTATTTCCTTTATTTGCTATTCTCCAAACAAGCAAGATTACAGAATCCACACAAAACAAGGAGTCTGGACTACACCTAGGGTTTCCACCATGCCCTCCATTTGCCTGTTTTTCCCAAGCTCCACATCACCACGGATGAACTAGGAAAGCTTCTTTCCAGCCACGGCCACCGAGATGCTGCTGTGGAACCACCCTGCTGTGTCCAGCACTGTGCTGACAGCTGTGTGTCCATCTCTCTTATCCTCGGGTGATCCTTGAAAGGGAGAAGGCAATGGCAACCCAGTCCAGTACTCTTGCCTGGAGAATCCCATGGACGGAGGAGCCTGGTAGGCTGCAGTCCATGGGGTCGCTAAGAGTGGGACACGACTGAGCGCCTTCACTTCCACTTTTCACTTTCATGCATTGGAGAAGGAAATGGCAACCCACTCCAGTGTTCTTGCCTGGAGAATCCCAGGGACGGTGGCGCCTGGTGGGCTGCTGTCTCTGGGGTTGCACAGAGTCGGACACCACTGAAGCGACTTAGCAGCAGCAGATGCTTGAAACCAAGCAGAGTTCTCAGCACCAGGCGCTGACCAGAGGGGCCGGCTTGGAGACACGAGAACTCAGGATGGAAATGGGTCAGAGTGAACTGGAGGGTTTGGTATCTGGCGACATTTGGAGAGCTCTCCGAATTTTCTATGATTCACTGAAGTAATTAATCACAAATACTTACATGTTTATGTTTAGCTCAAATAAAATATCAAAAGAATGTAATATAAGCATTTTTAAGACTTCAAAGGCTCAGTGACAAACAAAAAAATCTCCATATGTATGCTTGAAACTCAGTTTATTTACTGTCTTATAATCTGCGTGCCAAATTGTGCTCTCCAAAAATGTGGGTTCCAGATCATGCAGATATAAAGGAATAAATGAATGAGTGAATGGAGCATGTCTTCATTGCTCCTCTACTGAGTTATCTCCAAAACATCACCTACTTATAACCTTCCATCTATCAATACTTACTGTTAAGGTACTTCTACGGTAAAAAGTGGGGGCTGTTCCACAGGTTATATTCCTCAGGTGTCCCCGTATATATAAACCACTTTATTCAGAACTCATGGTGAAAATGAGTAAAAATAAACTAGAGGTTTCTATATCTGAAGAAATTTCCCAAAGTTTCCACACCTTCTCTGCCTCCCCAAGACCCTCTAACTTACAGGTGCCTCTACAGTAGGCATGTTAATACCAAAACTCTGCTGATGATGTCGGTGCAGGGAAAAAACAAAAAAACTTAAAGTCTAACACTGGTAATTCAACCCTGGATATGAAATGCAGAGATTGGGAAATAGGTCCAGTTATGAGAGATGCAAAAATGTGTTATCATTTGAACATTTTCAAGTTATTATTGTCCATTATACCTTAGGAAGAATCTGTATCTCATTTCATAATCACAAGGATAATAAACCTATTTGGAACCAAGGTAGAAAAAGTAGAAATTTTTTAAATGTATAACCTTATAATACTGTGCCTACTCTACTATGATCCAGAAAATGAACTCAGCGTTCTAGGAACAAACATGTCATCTACTTAAATGTCACTTATTTTCCCTTTACAACCTGTTAGAGTACATCTTATTTATATTTATTCTCGCATATTTTACAAAAATTATATACTGTGATAAATATGTCCTATTAATATAAAGCGTGCCTGCCAATGTTAACCACAGGGAGATACAGATATATATAGATAATACAGATTTTCTGACATAATTACAACATTTTTAGCAAGTTGAGGACTCATGAACAATAAGTCTATCCCAAGTTTATCCAAGTTTTGAGACTTCTCTGTGGCTTAGGAAATGGTTCTGTAAATCTATAAGCTTTCCATGAACTTCAACAAATTAAAAATACTGCAAATACAACCTTTCTATGCATTATATTTGTATTGAAACTCAGGTTTGGGTGAGTCATGGGAGAAACAGAGAAGAAAAAAAAGGGGAGTTATGACTCAAATGAGAACACTGTCTTTTAGAAGTCAAACTTCTGATACACTAATTTATCTCTAATTTTCCAATAATCCCTGTCCCTATGCATTCACTTAGTAAATAAACACAGAGCTAAGACTTACATCATAACCCACACACTGACACAGTAGCCGTGCTCCCACGGAAAGGCAAATAAAGTGTTTTCCAAGGTTTGTGTTTTCCTATGTGTGCAGTCAAAAATCCAGACTTTCTGTCAGTTTTTCCAACTGTATAATCTAAGTCTCTATAAGATTTAAATGGCAAATGGAAATTTCCTAAAAGTTCTTACCTGCTGCTAAGTCATTTCAGTCGTGTCCGACTCTGTGCGACCCCATAGACGGCAGCCCACCAGGCTCCCCCATCTCTGGGATTCTCCAGGCAAGAACACTGGAGTGGGTTGCCATTTCCTTCTCCAATGCATGAAAGTGAAAAGTGAAAGTGAAGTCGCTCAGTCCTGTCCGACTCTTAGTGACCCCATGGACTGCAGCCTAGCAGGCTCCTCCGTCCGTGGGATTTTCCAGGCAAGAGTATTGGAGTGGGATGCAATTGCCTTCTCCAAAAGTTCTTACCTGCAGTGGGACTTAAATACATTAAGGGTTGCAATGTCAGCTTCAGCAGAACAGCCAACAATTGCATACAAGACACATTTGGTTGTCTTAGCCTACTTGTATTATCCTGTGAATCGTCTTCATATTTAAAGGGAAATCACAAAGTAACTGGTAGCAAGAAATAATGACAAAATCCAGAGTCCTCACCACATCCAAGATTACGGATTATCTGCTTAAATGCAGGTAACACTACAGTGACCCTCAAGTCACAGACCATATATGGAACATGCCGATCAGTGCTCTGGGTTTTTTTACGTGTATATTTTAGTGAGAATTTTAGTATGCCTTTGTCCTTGGAGTCTTCTGAGATGTCTGCGTGTGTTTAAGAACTTTCCTGATAATACAGGGCTGTGCTAATGTTTTCCGGGGACCCTCTAAAAGGAGCGGCTCTCAGGAGTTTGGTGAAGTCTGTATGGACAACAAAGAAACCCTCAGGACGCGGCGTTCAAAGACCAGCAGACGTGTAAAGACTCCTGGACGTGATTTCGCTTCCAGGGGCCTGCCCTGCCCAAGGTCATCATTAGTGATGAGAATACTGACAAAGCCTTCCATTGGCAAGGTGCCGAGGGGATCTGTCGTTTTTAGATGATCAAACAGCCCCGAAAAGCTGCTGCTTAAAGATGACCGAGGCCAGGAGTCAACGTGGTTACCATAGAGATGCTTCATCAAATAACCCCCCAAAAAGGAAGGAAACAGGAGGGATGACCGAGCTGAAACACGGCATCCCATCGGGTCTAGAGAGACACGGGCGTCTCAACAGCGGCAGGGCTGCAGATATGCTCAAACGGTCCTCGCCCCAGATGTACACGTTTCTTCATACTTCTGGGTGCTCAAAAGGCCGCGTATGGCTTCAGCCCAGAGAGAAGGCATTTGCATCTCTATGCACAAGACATGACTGATTAATTCACCTAGGGGAGTGGGTGGGGGGCTCAAATCCCTTAAAAAAATAGTCTCTGAAATCCTGAAAGTAGAATCACCTCACTAAAATGAAATGTTCTAGTGACACTGGACTAGGAAGCATCTTTAAGAGCATGCCTGGCTGAATCGCCCTGGCGGGAAGGACGCGTGAGAGGCGTCCATCACACCCACCTGCTGGGCTCCTCGTCACTGCGGAGGCGACAGTTCACCGCGTTCACCAGAAAGCTGAACAGACGACTGTACAGGGACTTGGCCAGAAGATCCCGGTAAAACTCAGCCATCGCCACGGTGTGCCGCCGTGTAGTCACCTCTCCTGGGAGAGCGAGGAGGGGAGAGTAAGTGAGCACGAGGCTGTTCCTCGTTCAGAAGCCAACAGAGCTGGGCTGTTTATCCCTCCACATCCGCGCACATCAGAAGACGCTACCAACATGCTGTGACTCTGACAAATGCAGCCCCTGCCAGTTATTACAAAAATACATATCGGTGATTTTGAGAAAAAAAAAAATAATCCAACGGAGGAGGAGCCCTCAAAACCACAATCCAGAGGCAGGCTGGTGAGGCAATGAGCTACAGTGAGTGAGGGAAGGACGTTTGGGGAAGTCCCTCTGTGCACACCGAGTGCAGACCCACACCACAGAGACGGCCTCGGGAGTGTCCACTCGTCAAGTCACGCCCGACTGTCTATGTGTGACCCCACGGACTGTAGCCCGCCAGGCTCCTCGTCCATGGGATATCCCAGGCAAGAATGCTGGAGTGGGCTGCCATTTCCTTCTCTAGGGGATCTTCCCAACCCAGGGATCGAATCTGCATCTCTTGTGTCTCCCGCATTGGCAGGCAGGTTCTTTACTATTGAGCTACTTGGGAAGCCCATGAGTTGAATGGCGTCAGAGTCTAATTCCCAGCATGCCATTTACGAGTGATTTGATGCTCAAGTTTATCTAGCCTCTTTGAATCTTAGTTTTCTCATTCACTAAAGTGGAAAGAGGAGGGGATGGTTGGATGGCATCACCGACTGGATGGACATGAGTTTGAGTAAGCTCCGGGAGTTGGTGATGGACAGGGAGGCCCGGTGTGCTGCAGTCCATGGGGCTGTAAAGAGTCGGACACGAATGAGCAACTGAACTGAAAATGGAAAGAATTAAATCCATGCCTTAGCAACGTGTGCCAACTAAAAAATCCAGTGCTTATGGCACCCGCTACAGCTCCCTTCAGTTCACAAGTGCCCAGGAGGCAGCAGCTCTTGTTCTGTCTGATGAAGCAGAGGGAAAACGGTGCTCGCCAAGGAGGAGGGCGGGCTGCTACCACGGCCACAGCCACAGCCGATGTTTTAATTGCACAAATCCTCTTGGGTTGATGACTTTATGTCTAAAATGCCCCATTACCTATAAAAACGCAGCTCATCAGAATGGTCTCTCAAAAGTTCACAAAGGTGGAAGGCAAAGTACAGGAAACCTTACCCTTAAAATACTGGATGTCGGTGGTTAAAGCAGATGCCAGCTCATCCGGAGATACCTGTAGCATTCCAGCCACTGAAATTAAAGCGGTGAGGAAAGCATCAAGTTACACACATGTTGACAGCGAGAACATGGCGTTTTATAGTTGGGAAGTGTGTACAGACCCATTCGAATATGTGTGTCTCAAAGAAATGGAGCTACCACTGAAATTGGCAAATTCAACTAGAGAAACGGCTTGATTAAAACGTCGAAGAGCTCCTGGGGCTCCGGCATTAAGCTGCTGCAGGAGTTTCCCCCTCCTCACCCTTACTAACGGCCCGGGATACTTTTTTCCCCAATTTCTGGCTAAATCACTTAGATATGGGGTAAAGATACCAGTAGTTACCACAACCATCATTGTCTGTTAAGGTTATTTTGAAAATAAAGCTGGGAGTGACTAACAAGGCCACTTCAAAGGAGAGAGGTTTTTGGCAAGATCTTTAAAGGGAAGTAATTATGTTCTGTTTAAATGTTTAGTTAATAACATGCCCTCCAAATATACAGGGTAGAGGGGTGGGGTGGAGAAAACTCAGAACGATATAAATAAGCCCAATTACGTGCCAGAGCAACAACACTGTTACTCAGGCGGGCAGCGTGGGGACATCAACGTGCATCTTATTAATTTACACGACCAGAAAGACAAAAGAAGAAAGCGGATCTTGGCTTGTTTTCCCCACCACCCTCCCTGAATCCCACTCTGGCAGAAAGTGGGGTGAGCCCCCTGACTTTTCTGTACTGTGTCTCCATCTACTGGCCAGCCTGGAGAACTGCACGTCAAGGCATCGACGGTCCATGAGTTCCACTGACCTTGTTCCAGGAGCTGGAGGTCAGACACCAGCGCGGAGTCGGCCTCGGAGACAGCGGTGAAGCCAACGTCGCCGAGGTGCAGCACGGCTGCCAGAATCACGCACAGGTTCTCCACCTCCTACGCGGGTGACCAACAGAGAAGATAAAGAGTGTTGCTTAGGAAGAAAAGATGCAGAGACCGATCCTTTGGAAAACCTCCAAGTAGGTTAAACAAAATGATGCGCGGCTGTGATTTTTTTCCGACTCAGAATGTCCCATAAGGGAACCACCGATCAATGGTGAAAATGGGCACGTCCCATTTAGGGCAAGCAATGTTAGCCTTAAAAATTCCCAATAATTCCTGGATTCCTAATTGGTACTTTGGGCAGGAAAAGCTCCTGCCGGAGAGAGTTTTTTCCTAAGAGCAATTCTCATTTGCTCATTTGCACGGTGTGGTCTCTGTGCCATCCGTGAATTTCGTGCTGAACTTCCAGCTTTCAGGACAAGTAGTTTTATTATTAACAGCTTTAAAATGAGCACATTGAGAAGGATAATGTGCCATTTTCAGGTATAATCCTCTCTGACTTCAGCGTTACTTAGACATGCTTTTGGTAGCCTCCAAATCACAAATTAGGGCCTCAGATTTTATTGATCTGTGCCTGTCTGAATAACCTTTTCCAAGCTCCTTAAGCTACCCAGCATCTCCCTCTTCTGTTTTTTAAATAAATCCAGTCGACAGCTCCCTCTCCCGTTTTTAAATAAATCCAGTAACTCCTCATTAAAGTTCCCAGTGCTCCAAAAGAGACACACTCCTGGACACAGACATGAAGACTTTGTTCCGTCATCAAGGTTCTTGCGGTTCCGTACCGTGATGGAGACAGAACGGTGAAAAGCAGCCCGAAGGTGAGTGACGGTGTGGGGATACTAACAAGCTGCTCTGCGAGCAGGGGGTGGTGGCTGCTGTCAAGGCATTGACAGCAATGCGGTGAGCCATCCCCCTGTTGTCTTGCTGGTGATGGAGGATCACCTTCATGGTCAGATCTCCCGGAACCACACTCACGAGTTCTGACTCAAGGGTCTTGCCAGCCCAGAAGTACCTTCCTCCCAGTCTAACTTGATCTTTTCCTGCTGATGGACTAAAACTGTCACCATCTCAGTCATACCTGAGGATCAAGACGATCACTTTTCGGTCTTGGCTTAATCGCATGAATTTCTTTAACCAAAAAGCTTGTTAAATGCCCTGTTTGGCCCCTTATGTGGAGGACATATTCTGTGTGCCCTGCCTTTGAAAATCAGTCATGGGTTTCTACAGCCCCGTTTCCAACGAGCTGATACTTGGTGGAATGATTCCTTACCCGCCTCTCTATCTCAGTTTCCTGTAAGTGAGTAGAGATTGCAGACATAAATGGAGGAAGGGAAAAGAAGTAACAACAGCAAAAAAAAAAAAAAAGTAGCAAATGCAAAGACTGAAGAGTGCGAGTGGCAGGAGTTCGGGAAAGAGAGAAACAGGGGGATGGACAGAGAGAGCAGCAGAGAGCAAACGCCACATGGCCGCTCGCTCCTAGGATTCCAGTCCCTGATTGGAGATGGACAGAGAGAGCAGCAGAGAGCAAAACGCCACACGGTCGCTCGCTCCTAGGATTCCAGTCCCTGAATGCAGTGAGGCTGGCGTGGACCATCCACTGAGGGGGAGCCCCCACCTCCTACCCCTCCCTTGCTGTCACCCTGCAACCCCTTCCACCCCTTGCTGCCCCATGAGCCGAGGGGAAAGACAGGGACCCAAATCGATCAATGTATACTTAGTTTAAGAAAAAAAAACTAAATCTGTCACTAAATCTTGGCTCATGAACTACAGGCATACCAGTTACCCATGCAGTCTTATGTTGATTGCTAATGAGGAATTAGCTGTCATTTAAAGTGACCCCATACTGAATGTCGGGGACACAGAGATGATGCATAGGAAAAGGAGATTTGTGGGAATTTCCGAGGTCTTGGTGGCTCAGTGGTAAAGAATCTGCCTGCCAAAGCAGGAGACACAGGTTCGCTCTCTGGGTCGGGAAGATCCCCTGGAAGAGGAAATGGCCACCCACTCCAGGATTCTTGCCTGGAGAATCCCATGGACAGGGGAGCCTGGGGGGCTACAGTCCATGGGGTCGCACACAGTCGAACCCGACTGAAATGGCTGAGCACACTTCACATCTCTTGTTCTCTAGACCTGTGTTATTCAATTCAGTGAACACTAACCATGCAAGACCGTGTCAGTTTAAACTAATAAGAATTTTTTTAAAAAAGTTAAAAATCCATGTCCTCAATCTACCTCAGCCTCCTCTACCGTGCCCGGCAACCCCAAGTGGCCAGTGACTGCCATACTGTAGGTGAAATCTGGAGCATTTCTGAGATCACGGAAATTTCCATTGTGTATCAGCGGGCGTATGCACTTTAAATAGTACGTTTCAGCTTTAGAGGTATTTGATAATTCTTTAAGAATTAAAAAAAAAAGCACAGCATTCAAGAATATAGTTTAATCGAGTGATTAGATTACTCTCTCAAGTGGTACTTGGAAGCAGACAGTCCCTTCTGTCTGCCATTTTTCTGGAGTCAGCCAGTGCCCAGTTCTTATCTGTTTTGCTCATGTGGTCCCCGTGGGAAAAGGTCTCAAGCGCCTTCTTGAAGACGGCAGCCCATCTTCACGGTACCCTGTGGCCCTGGGCGTGATGTTTGCTCACGGCTCTCTCCCACTAGCATGCAAGCTCCACGAGGCAGAGGAATGTTTCTGAATGAATAACTTTTACAAACTAGCAGAGGGTTGATTTCCTCAGTGGAATATTTAACCGCATGACTCACCAAGTTACTGAAGCCAATTACATTGAGGGCTTGTTTCAAAACAGCAAATTTCTCCCTGTTCAGAGAATGCTCTGCTGCTGATATATCTTCTCTAAGGGTCTGGCGCAAATACCTGTGAGGAGGAAAAGCACACAGTTTTATGGCTTGGCTTGTCAACAAACCCCAGCGGTGAAGTCACTTCAGCCATGTCTGGTCTCCAGAATAATGGACATCACCTGGACACTGTGTCCCTGTGGTATTTATACGGCTTTGGTCCCTAAGAGCACATGCTGTTTCCGGAAGCAAGGAAGGAAGGTTCTTGTTGTACTAGAACATATTTACACTGCTTTCCTTGGTTCTCACTTGAGTGGCTCCCCTCCTCAGAGAAGGTCATGAGTACTTTGTGTATTTCATATAGAAATCTAGCAGATTCTACCGCATGCTTTGTAATTCATATTTGTAGTCAAGATTTTAAACTGAGAGCAATCTACGATTTCTTCTCATCAATATCTTTTAATTACGAGGTGGATGATTAATTCATGGATTTATTCCTTTCATTCAAAAAGCACAAAAAGGAAAAAAGAAGTTGACAGTGTTAATTGTTTAGTCGTGTCTGACTCTTTGCGACAGCATGGAGTGTAGCCCACTAGGCTCCTCTGTCCATGAGATTCTCCAGGCAAGAACACTGGAGTGAGTTGCCATTTCCTTCTCCAGGGGATCTTCCCGACCCAGGGATCGAACCCAGTCCTCCCACGTTGCAGGCAGATGCTTTACCGTCTGAGCCACCAGGGTAGCCCTAAGCACAAAGGACTCGCGCACCAAATACACAACACTAACCCTTGAGGATACAAAGAGCTTATCCTTGGAGGCCCAAGAGCACACACGGTGTGTCCACAGGCAGAGACAAGGGAAAAACATGGCTGGGATGCAACACGGAAGCAGAGTAACAGAGAAGGCCTCGGCCTGTTTGCAGAGTGCAGAAAGGGAACCAGGGGAAAGGCTGCAGGCCAGGACGAGGCTTCGGTTTCAAGAGCTGACGTTTGAGTGAGGATCGCCCAGGCAAATCCGAGATCCAGGGTGATCCTCAGAATAACTGGCACCACGCGCGAAGGCGCACAGGCAGGATCATATGTGATGTGTGTGTTGGAAACTTGCGTTGTTCGGCACAGTTGGAGCCTCTGGGGAGGGGGCGGAGGGTGATGAGGCCAGACAAGGAGCCAGGGCCCCGTGTGTCCTGCAGAAGAGTCTCCATGGTGGCGTGGAAGTGAGGCTGTGCCCAGGGTCTTGAAGCCAAGAAAGACTGGCGGTTCAGCAGGGATTTCCCCGCAGCCAGTGAGGTGGCCTGGAATTAGCACTCAGCAGCTGTAGTAGTTCAGTCGCTCAGTCGCGTGTGACTCTTTGCAGCCCCAGGGACTGCAGCCCACCAGGCTCCTCTGTCCATGGGACTCTCCAGGCAAGAATAATGGAGTGGGTTGCCATGCCCTTCTCCAGGGGATCTTCCCAACCTGGATCTCCTGCATTGCAGGCAGATTCTTCACCGACTGAGCTACGAGGAAGGCCTGGGAAGAGATGAGGCAAAGAAATGAGCCGGCAGGTCTAGGGAGAGACCAGCAGTGAAGAGAAGTGGAGGAGATGGAGAGGCAGGTGGGCGAGAGGAGGGCTGGCTGTTCACGGGGTCCGTGGGGGCGACGTGTCGATGGCGCTTTGTAAGTTTCTGTGTGGGGAAGTGGGGTGGAGTGGGCCTCAGCAGTCGGGGGGCATCTCGAGAGGAGGAGTGTGTTCTTGAGAGAGGGAGACAGAGTTTATCATGGCTGTGTTTGTTCACTTTGAATTACTTGCTAGAAGTTCATGTGGTGTTCCAAGAAATAATCGGCTAGAAGGATCTGAAATTCAGAAAAGTCCAGAAAATAAGCCCTGGAAGTCATCAACACGAAGACGACTAAAATCGCGGGAGTGGATGAGCGCCCTGCAAAGAAGGTGCCCACATTTTACGGATGAAGACAGAGCTGATGAGAAGAGACCGTAGGGGCAAGGGGAGGGGGTGACAGCAGGCAGGTGCAGACTCTGTCGGTGTCGACGAGGGGTCTAAAAGGCCTTCTCTGCCCTTGACCTTGGCTGGGATGGGGGTCAAAGTGAAACAGCCCACCAGATGGGGTGGGGAGTGGGGAGACATCAGGAGGCTTCTATGGTGAGGCAGAAGCACATTAAGACTGGAGGAAACGAAAAGACAGAGGAGGAAGGAGAGGGTCTGGACTCGGTGCCCCTCGGCCCAGTGGAAGGATGCTGCCCTCCCCATATTTGGGTCAGGCGATGAATACCGGCCAGTGGCTGGACATCTCAGGGAGTAGAGGGACCCCTGCTTATGGCCTCAGTTTCTCTAGGACGGAACGTAGATGATGAGGCAAAGCGGATTTGAGGAATGGGCTGAGAATCTAAGACACTGACTGTGGACAAGGGACACTGTGGTCAAGCAGAGGGCTTCCCAGGTGGCGCTAGTGGTAAAGAACCCACCTGCCAATGCAGGAGACACAGGAGAGGTGGGTTCGATCCCTGGGTGAGGAAAGTCCCCTGGAGGAGGGAATGGCAACCCACTCCAGTATTCTTGCCTGGGAAACCCATGGACAGAGGAGCCCAATGGGCTACAGTTCATAGGGCCACAGAGAGTCAGATATGACCGAAGTGACTCAGTAGGCATGGAGCCAAGCAGGGAGACATGGGAGGTTTAGTGAAGCAGCTGAGGACCCCGGGGAGCTGCTGGTCAGCTTCAGCGGGGCTCTCTCTTTCTCCGAGGATAGGTGAGCTGGGGGTTGGGGTCTCGCACCAAAAGGAAAAGGTCACGGGCTACCATGCTAGCAAGGGGTTGAGTTAGGATGGTCAGAGCCGTCTGGCCTAAAATTCACAAAATTCTAGAAGCTGTAACCAGTCTTAATTCTTCCTGTTCTTACAGAAGTTTTCCATCCATCTTTGCTGGTGTCATCTTTTCTTTTCTGCTTGTAGCATAGGATAGAATTCCATTCAGAGTGGTTATTTGACATCTTGTAAAGAACAATTAGCTCTCATTAACATTACAGAGTCAAATATGCAAAACATCACGGTTCCTTTCCACATTCTTGCAAGTTAATCAGTTAATGAACTCCACCTATGTAGAATTCAGTATTTCTTTATACCTCAGCATCTCCCACTTCGTGTGTCTTTATGGTGGGGATTTACGGCAGCTCTGACCTACTCCATGAAGCAGTTAAATTCTGGGCAGAAGGAACCATTGGAGTTAATCTGGGTAATTTAGACAGGGCTATTAAATCTGTGAGAAACCAGATCAAAATTGGGGGTTTTCCAGGGCAGCTGACCTGATGGCAGGAATGATGCTTGAAGACTGTCTGTGTTTTCCTCGATAATCAGAAAACTTGTTGGTATGAGGACAATGCAAAAAAAAAAAAACTAGATTTCAATGTCTTCTATACAAACTTTACAATCCTTCTACTTTTCAGTAAGGCCAAGGTTGATTTCACTAGAAATACAGGTCTTTACTTAACAGCCAAACTCTATCTTAAAGTGGGAAGGTGAGTATCAGGAAAAAAAAAAAAAATCAAATGTCTACATTTTAGACATTAAAAGCACGTTTTTTCCCTTTGAAATCATTTAATAATGAAACCGCACATACGGCAGGAGCTAGAGCAGCTCCAGGAGACGGTGACGGACAGGGAAGCCGGTGGGCTGCAGTCCACGGGGTCACAAGAGTCGGCACGACCGAGCAAGGGAACAAGGTCACACAGGCAGGAAAATCCTGGAGAAGTACGCCTGGCAGAACACTGCGACCAAGAACGCAGCAGAGCTCTGTCTGACCCTTTCTGATGGCATTTTAAACTTTTATTGTCCATAAAATGGAATAAAAGTAGGTTAAATGTGAAATTAAAAAAAATTCATTTCTCCTTCATGATGACTTTATGTTAATTAAACACGACACTATGTGTGATATGCTTTCTAAACTCAGATCGCAAGGTACACATAGAATAGGAGTATTTCCTGGAAAAAAATGTATCTTGCATGTGTGGAGAGCTTTTTCAGTGTGCTCGGTCATTAATGAACCTCTTTAATAAGATACATAACTAAGTCAAACGAAATACGGAACATTTTGAGAAATTACAACACACGCTATTAAGCATGTAGAATATTTTAAACTGTAAAATACACTTGTCTGTTCGCCAATAGATAAAAGTAATAAACAGATAAAGAGATCAAAATGTTCACTCCTGATCATTTTCTCCCCCAGCGTGAGTCACTTGAAGGTTGACAATCACATGTGTGTTTCCACGCGGTTTTAACACATGAACAGAGGCAGGAATGACCGTGGGCCACGGCTGACTGACGTCCCTGGAGACGAGCCAGGCTGCGTTGATGCTTTCCCCCAATCTCAACACCGTGGCTGAGACCCACCCGGACGAATCTGTGCAAGTGTTTCGTCTGATAGCTTCGGACTCTGTCACCTATCCATTGACGGTCCCACACATCAACGACAGGTTGGCAGGTGCCAAGAGCACTTGTCGGCAACTGAACAGCAACGACCACAAGGGCCTCTGCCCTCTGCCTCTGCGGAGATCGGACCCTGTACTGCTGCAGCTGCGCACCTTCGACACCCCCGCGGGGAATTCAGGGAGGAGAGGGAGGCACTCTGTGCTCCAAGGAAACTGGTGGAAGACGTCTTCAGATGGATAGATGTTTTCAGGAACTGATTTTGTGATCCTAATCCTCGCATCTCCTCAGATGTTGAAGCACACTGAATCCCTTTGTGGTGACATCAGCTCCTCGTGACTAGCAGAAAAGTTTTTGTAAAGTAGGCGCTTGATTGCATTGAGCTCCCCCTTCAGCAAAATCTCATATTTGGACCTTCCCCAGTGCCTCTCTGGAGCAGCCTCTCAGAGTGAGCTGTGGTGCTCTCTCCCCAACTGGAGTCCTCATTTTGCACAAAATAATAACTCACAGCTCACGCTGTGCATCGTTTTTAGTTGACACACAATTCCCAGTATTCAGATCTTAGAATATCAATCTTCAGGGTCTTTCATGGCATCTTTTATGTCTTGAAAGCCATATACTTATAGCTCAAACAGTCTGCTTGTATCATCTCCTCTTAGCTCATACAGAACTTGGAACAGTAGCATTTGGCAACGCGGACATGTCTGACCAGAGACAGAAACATCAGCAATGTGTCATTTGTGGAATCAGGAACCGTTGCTGTTTTATTTTCAAAAGGTGGACAGACCAGGGGACGCTCCGGGTGTTGTCCCGCCACAGAGCAGAAGACAGTAACGTGGGCTGGGCCGTGTTAAAAACAGTTGGTGGGTTAATACTCTGATTAACTGGACTCAAAAGGAAAGGTGGTGAGAACTGAAAACACATGTCAGACACTTCACTGGAGGTTCCAGAAGCACTTCCATTCGTCTTCAGATTGATCCTGAAAAGCAGACCTATCCTTGTGCCCATTTGTGATATGAGGGAACTGAAGCGCGTTTAAGATTTCCAAGCCCGCACCTGGCCGACGGACAGCACCCTCTGTGCCTCTCAGCCCTCCTGCGAGGGGCTGGGAGGAGAGGAGAGGCTGAACAGCACCACAAGGTACCTTCCTCAAGTTTCAACTGGGCTTAAAAATGTGGGCGAAGGAAAATGAGACGTGGAATTACTATTACACACGGATGGGTTTTAAACAGAATGCAAAGTCTTAACGAGGTTTTAAGATTCCACAGCATAGTTTATGATTATTCGATTGTGTCTCAACTCTATATGGTATTACAGGAACAAAATGGAGTAGCTGGTAACTGAGCAGGACCCCATGGGACCTTCCAGGGACAGACGCCCCTGAACCTCCACTGCCTCTTGTTTGTGGGCAAGTTTAGCTCCCTAGATCTTCCCCACGTTCCAAAGAATAAACTTAATCAGAGAAATGAGAACATGCAGAAACAGAGGAAAGCAGTCAAGTAAGACAAAATTATAATACCTTGATCGTTACGCAAAGAGTGCCAGAGAACTGATGCCTTCGAACTGTGGTGCTGGAGAAGACTCTGGAGAGGCCCTTGGACAGCAAAGATCAAACCAGTCAATCTTAAAGGAAATCTACCCCGAATAATTATTGGGATCACTGATGCTAGAGTTGAAGCTCCAGTATTTTGGTCACCTGATGTGACGAGCTGACTCATTGGAAAAGACCCTGATGCTGGGAAAGATTGGGGGCAGGAGGAGAAGGGGGCGACAGAGGATGAGATGGCTGGATGGCATCACTGACTCGATGGACATGAGTTTGAGCTACTCCAGCAGATAGTGAAGGACAAGGAAGTCTGGCATGCTGCAGTCCATGGGGTTGAGAAGAGTTGGACACGACTTAGCAACTGAACACAATAATCATTAAACAATGATTAATGATTAAACAAAGTCAAGGACCTTTAGTTCCTCCTGAAGAGCTATAGACATTATTCTTTAGCCATGTCCTTGAGCTGTTTTGCAGATACTGAAACCCCCACCAGTTGGGAGAAGTAAACTATATTTTTCCCTCAACAACTATATTCTATTCTATATATAGACCCCAGACAGGTTGAAACCAGAAGGTTGATGACATTGGCTCCTGATCACTTCACCACCAACCAATCAGAAGACTGTCTGTGAGCTGATCACACACCCTGCAGCCCTCTAGCTCACTCAGTCTTAAAAAGCCGTTCCCTGGAAATCACTGGGGAATTTGGATCCAGTGAGCTTTAGCTGCCTGGACGCTAATGGGATGTAGCAATGGCTATTTCAGTCACACTCCTGTGACTGGATGAACTCATTTCCTAGTTCCAGGAAAGAGTTTTGTTTGTTTGGGGTAGGCTCCTTGGGTATCTCCCCTCTCCTTTGTTGCTTTTTATACAAAACATGATGGTGATTTATTCCGAACAACTAAGTTTATAAATCTCATTTTTGAAGATCAGGATGAGAAAAGCACATCTGTACCAAAGAAACAAATGACTTTGTTTTCACTCACATTAAAAATAATGGCAAAGCAGGTGACTAGGTGTTAAACTGAAAGGCACAAAATCCCACTCGGCTCTGAAGGTTTTCATTACAAGTTAAATTTAAGGTAAGCCAGTAACAAGAAATGTTGACTTATGCTATTTCTAATCAACTGTTCCATGGTTCCAATCTGTTGACTGTCGCGACAACGAACAGTATTCCAGGAACGCATCTTCTAAGGTGGGGCAGAAATCTTGCTTGTGTCTGTGGTGTGCATATGCCTGTGAGTGTGTGAGTGAAGGGGGTGTGTGTGTGTGTATTGATAACTTTTGCTTTGCCATAAAGGGACACAGATTCTGGAATACACTTCCTATGGGTAGAGGGGCAAATTAAAATTGCTAATCCCCCAGGGTATGGCACCGCTGAGACAAGGGGGACGGAATTCAAGGTGGCAGCGATTTGATCCGAGTATCAAACAACGACCTTTTGCAAAAGAAGAATTTCAAGGGCGTGGTACCCCCCGGGGCACCTGCACCTCCCTTCTCAGAGCCCAGCCCGACACAGCACAGCTGTGAACTTGCAACTGGTGGGTGAATGAGTCCTGCAGACGTGATGTGCGGCATTGTGAATCAGTCTACCAAGGCGTACTATATGCGTCCAAGTTCTGCTAAACCTTAATAGTTATCCCCACAAAAAAGAAATGACAATTACGGGAGGTGACGGAGGTGCTAAATAGCACTAGAGCACATCCTATGTCAGTGTGTAAACGTGTCAAACCAACACGTTGTCCAGCTTCAACCGGCACAGCGGTGTTAGTCTCAGTCACGCCTGGCTCTTTGCAGCCCCATGGACTGTAGCCCGCCAGGCTCCTCTGTTCATGGGATTTTCCAGGCAAGAATACCGGAGTGGGTTGCCATGCCCTCCTCCAGGGGACTTTCCTGACCGAGGGATTGGACCTGGGTCTCCTACCCTGCAGGCAGATTCTTTACTGCCTGAGCCACCAGGGAAGCCCAAGCTCACCACACAAAGCTGTATGTCAATTACATCTCAAAAATTAACTGACTTGATTTAAAAACACAAGAACAAACAGAAACAGCCACCCTGGCCATGCTCATCAGGCCTCTTGGTTCAGCAGACGGGGGACGGCTCTCCTATGCCCACACGAGTGCCCAGCACAGATGGGGAGAGCAGCCTCCAGTGGAAACGCTGTAACGGGGGTCCCTCCTTCAAACCACGTGCCTGCCCCTTCACCAGGGGCTCACAGACCACAGACGGCGATTTTTTGCTGGTGTTTGATCTGCCGCAGAAACAACAGAAGAACAATGTCTTCTGACCGTGGGCAAAGCTGCCTTCTACTTGGGGAAGTTTAATATGTAAGCAGAAACCAGATAAGGCCCAAACCAGACAGTCGGCATCAACAAAGACAGCCCTGTTTACCAGCTGACGGAGGAAGATGGCAGCACGCTCCTTCCTGCTCCCCCACCCCCACCCTGCTCCTCAAAGGAAATTCTTTTCTTGACTGTTTTAAAACAATCTGGAAAGTATTAACCAATTTTAAATCCCCCCTCCATGGAATATGAATAAGATTTTTTTTTTTTAATTAACCGCAGGTTCAGATCCATAAATCTCCCCCAATGAAAATGTTAATCTATTAGCCGCAAACTGTTTTGTTTGGAGAGAGGAAACCCTGCCCGTGGTCCTAGGAGAAGAACAGAATCCGTTTAATAAATTACGCATTCAGAATGACTTCGGGTCTTGTGACATTCCCGGAATAGTTTGTCCATATTTTTCTCATCAGTCAGAATATTTCTGCAAAACATCTGGTGGGACAAACTCTAAACTCTCACCATCTTTCCAACGGGGGTGGGGGTGCGAGCGGTTGGTGCGTCTCATAAAGTCGTTTAGTTCTTGAACACAGAGGTGGAGACGCGAGAACAGAGCAGCTGCCTCCAGCACAAAGGGTCCAGGACACGGATCTGGGGGTCGAACCCCAGGCTGCACTCTGTCCCCAGCCCTCTGTCTGGACGGGACTCCTCCTTGCCAGCGGAAGGGGCGTCCTTTCCTCCTCACAGACATAGAGGACCAGCAGTGATTACATGGATGACTCAGTGAAATGGGAAGAAAGGGACATTTTCGCTCAGAGCCAGGGTCAGGGTCTGGCCTTTATGAACCTGTTTAACTCGCCAAGGCCTGGGGGAGCTGAGTCTGCTGGGTGGAGTAGGGGGGCTCCATACTTCCCCCAAGTCCAGGTCACAGCAGACCAGCTCAGGTTCTGCACGTGGGGAGGGGCAGCAGGTACGTCTGTATTCATCTGGCTCCGTCCAGGCTGAGCAGGTGCAGAAGTCCTCCTCGGGAAATCTCACCAAAAAGCTTTGTGTAGGGTCATACCCACAACACTGTGGTGAAGGATAACTCAGACCTACCCTGGGGTTTGAAATCCTGACTGAGGTTGACACCTGCATGGGAACGCCGGTCATCTGCAAGTGTTCCAGAAGGTGACAGTCCCGCTCATGAGCGTGTAGGGATGGTTACTGCTGATGCAGGGATTCCAGCACTGGGACCCGCTGTGGACTTGCACGGGTGTTTGTGCAAGCTTATCTGTGTGACAGTGCCACGCTGATGGCTGCTGTGGTTCAGCCGCTCAGTCGTGTCCAGCTGTGCGACCCCACAGACTGCAGCTCGCCAGGCTTCCCTGTCCTCCACCATCTCCCAGACTTTGCTCAAACTCATGTCCATCGAGTCGGTGATGCCCTCCAACCATCTCATCCTCTGTCGTCCCCTTCTCCTCCTGCCTTCTATCTTTCCCAGCATCATGGTCTTCTCCAATCAGTCAGTTCTTCGCATCAGATGGCCAAAGTATTAGAGCCTCAGCTTCAGCACCAGTCCTGCCAATGAATAGTCAGGACTGATCTCCTTTAGGATGGACTGGTTGGATCTCCTTGCTCAAGACTCAAGGGTCTTCTCCAGCACCACAGTTCAAAAGCATCAATTCTTTGGTGTTCAGTCTTCGTTATGGTCCAACTCTCAAATCCATACATGACCAGTGGAAAAACCATGCTGCTGCTGCCGCTAAGTTGCTTCAGTCGTGTCTGACTCTGTGTGACCCCATGGACTGCAGCCCATCTAGGCTCCCCCGTCCCTGGGATTTTCCAGGCAAGAACACTGGAGTGGGTTGCCATTTCCTTCTCCAATGCATGAAAGTGAAAAGTGAAAGTGAAGTCGCTCAGTCGTGTCTGACTCTGAGCGACCCCATGGACTGCAGCCCACCAGGCTCCTCCGTCCATGGGATTCTCCAGGGCAGAGTACTGGAGTGGGGTGCCATTGCCTTCTCCGTGTAAAAACCATAGCTTTGACTATAAGGACCTTTGTCAGCAAAGAGACCACCACAGGCGAGTCTTTGAATCCCACCAGGGGGAGCATGCCAAGGAGCCGTCCCTCTGGACTGAAGAGCCTGAGTGTACAGGCGAGTCCCCCAACAGATCAACCTTCCCAAGTCTTACTGGCCTCATGTCAACTCTCTACTCAGCTGAAACTTTCCCCTAATGACAGCCTCGTGCGTGTTTTCCAGCCTCCCCACAACACTGCTCTGCTCATCAACCCCTCCCTCTGTCCTGTTCCTGGGGGCCCCACAGGAGCTGGCCACCAGGCACCGTGACATTGACCATCTGCGCTTGGGAGCAGCCACCCCGATTCTCTTCCAGCCACACCATGCGCCCAGGAAGATTCATGGAACAAAAAGGCTGACCCTCCCAAAGGTAAGAGGGGTCTCCTCGCCCCACTGTCTTCAACCAGGACACTATCTTCTCGTCTCTACAGACCGGATCTGAAACACCAGCTTTTCTTGGGTCTTGAGCCTGAGTGCTTTTGCATTGGAGCTCAAGCCACTGCCTCTCCTGGGGCTTTAGCTCACCCTCGCAGCACTGGGGACTCCTCAGCCTCCATGTCTGTGTGAACTCAATCAGGTATATATATGTGAGCTCCCCTGGGCTCAGCGATAACGAATCCAATGCCAATGCGGATGTGGGTTTGATTCCCAGGTTGGGAAGACCCTCTGGTGAAGGAAATGGCAACCCATTCCAGTATTTCTGCCTGGGGAATCCCATGGACAGAGGAGCCTGGCAGGCTACAGTCCACGGGGTTTCAAAAGAGGCAGACACAACTTAGTGACTAAACAACAAATATATATGTGTGTGTGTGTATATATATATGTATGTGTATATATATACACACACGTATATACATGTCTATTACATATACACACAGACATATATAATATACATAAAGAAATTTATTCTTCCCCACTTTATTCACACATTAACACACTTAAATAGTAAATAGTTTTCATTTAACATCTACAACTTATAGGTCATCAATTTGACTCTTTTTGGATAGAGATCATGACAACCATGTTCCTGATTCAGATTCTTATAAAATCTAACTCAGTACTGACTGTAAGATTGTTTCCACACACACCTGAACATTTCCATGTGTCTTTGGGTTTTCAGATACACCTGCTTGGCTCTGTTTATACCCCGCAGGTTTCCAACATGCCTGTGAGAGGCCATAGGTAACTGGTTGATACATAAGCAGTGAACAGAAACTCCACTTTTTTCTTTGATTAAAGGTTGGCAAAAGTAAGAGAGAAATCGAGACCATAAAACTCAATCCTTCTTTCATCAGAAAAAAAACCCAAACAAAGAAAACCCCAGTGATACTACAGTGAAGAATTTCTCTGGGAAATGTTCTAGTGAAAAGGAGCTTCGGGTAAGAGAGACAGACATGCACGTACATGATCAGAGGTGATGCATCCGCTTTGAATTCTTCAAGGAAGGGCCGAAGGGAGGACTGAGAAAGCGGATGGGAGGGGAGACTGAGAAAACAGGACACTTCTAAACAGAAAAAGAGCTCACTTCATCAGTTTGCTGGCCTTTCTGGATAACGTAAGTAGACAAATAGCACCCTTTCTGGAAAACAGTGCACGTCCAGAGCAGGCAGAAAGACACCCACCCGTGGGCAGAAGCTCACTGCCCTGGCATCAGAACAGCGTCCATGCTAGCGGGTCTCTGTCATCTGAATAAGAAACACCAGGCTCTCCTTTTCAGCAAGCTGGGATTTTTGTAAAGAAGTTAAAATGAGTAAGGTCAAAATATGCTACGTCCGTAACTTTCATGAAGATTTAAAAATAAAGTTCAGGAAAATCTCAACCACAATGCCTTCTTAAAATGCAGGTAATGCATTAAAAAGTAATCTTGCCCACGGCTAAGTGTGCAACCAGAAGATTTCAGATGTGAAATACTAGAACTGGTTATCCCAGGAGAGATTCATAAATTAAACTAAATATCCCAGTTTTTCTTTCTGATAAATACCAATTCTCACTGAAAAGCTAAATAAAATTGTTCACACACAAATACTCCTGTACTCATAACTGATCCTAATGATGTCTAGAAAAGGGGATGGGGAATGAGATGTCTAGTCCGAGCCCTACTATTCTATTGTACTTTTTTGCTCTTAGTTTTGAATATTTTCTAGCAAAATACTTTTGTTGAACCTGTCCTTGTGATTACAAATGTGCTACACATTTTCAATAAAAGAATACATTATATAAAAATACAGTATAATATTATAACACAGAATTTAAAAAATCAGAGCCAAGATCATCTAAAGGAAAAATGATTGGAATTGAGTCCTTAGCACTCAACATGAAATGTTAACATATTCTCAGTTCAGTTCAAAACTTCTCTGAACTACTGCAATATTTCCACCTGAATGCTAAACTTGAACTACTTATTAGTAACAACAAAACACTATTCCCGAAACAACCGAGTTCAACCAAGTGCTCGAGTAAGTCCAGACAAGTGATCGCTGTGAGCTCCCCAATGTTGCACTGTGTTTCTAGGTCAAAATCCTTCTATGTGAGAAAAGAACATTTGCAGAAAAGGCCCAGGCATGTTGCCTAACTGCCATTATTCCCTGACACTTAAAAATTAACTGAAAGTCAAAAGTTCTGAAAACATTATTATTGATGGTGAGAATGACATGCTTTATCTCTTTATCTCCAGATGCAATAGCCTAATTGTGATATGTCAATACTAGAAATCCAGGAAGTTACACAAGAATATTAAAAAGCCACCAGTTATGCCGAGAGGTGTAGAATAAGTAAAAAAAAGTTCAAAACTAGTTTTTCCAAAGAAGGATGCTGGAACCTTCAAAGCCAGTAGGCATGGCTGTTTTCCATGCCTACATATGTTCATCCATCTAGAGCAATAGTAAACATTCTGCTTCAGCTTTCCTCTCCAGTGCTGAGGAAATGAAATGATGCTGTGACCTAGCAGCAATCAGGTCTTCAACTATTACTCTTCAACTATTACTACTACCATCACTGTAGTATCATTCTTTGTAGAAATAATGATAGTTTTCTAAACCAATTCTACACTTGAAAATGTTAATAAGTAACACTTAAAGAGAAATATGATGAAGCTCAGATACACCTTCCCTATCAGATTTAAATTTTCATATGTACAAAACTGCACATTTCCTTAGAAATAAATTTAAATGGATTTTGGGTACTGTGGATTCTTTAAACATTCTGCTGCTGCTGCTGCTAAGTTGCTTCAGTCCTGTCTGACTCTGTGCGACCCCACAGACGGCAGCCCACCAGGCTCCCCTGTCCCTGGGATTCTCCAGGCAAGAACACTGGAGTGGGTTGCCATTTCCTTCTCCAATGCATGAAAGTGAAAAGTGAAAGGGAAGTCGCTCAGCCGTGTCCAACTCTTAGCAACCCCATGGACTGCAGCCTAGCAGGCTCCTCCATCCGTGGGATTTTCCAGGCAAGAGTACTGGAGTGGGGTGCCATTGCCTTCTCCTTTAAACATTCTAGAAACATTATAAACATTCTCTGGTGTCTTCTTCCTGCCCAATCTGCTGCTTCTAACAACTTTAGTCTTTATATTTCAGGTGTGAAATATAAAGAGAGTTAACCCTTCAAAGAGTTAACCCTAACGCTCAAATTTTTTTGAAAATAAAAGGCTCTAAAACTAGGAAGATTTAAATCAGTAGGTATTCCATTCTGATTTGTTAGAAGACATACAACTTAAAATTGAGGGGCGGGGTGGGGGGGGACGGTAAGGCAGAATTAAATTATGGTTTCCCAGGTGGCTCAGCGGTAAAGAATCAGCCTGCCAATGCAGGAGATGCGAGTTCAATCCCGGGTCAGGAAGATCCCTGGAGAAGGACATGGCAACCTACTCTAGTATTTCTTGCCTGGGAAAGTCCATGAATAGAGCAGCCTGGCAGGCTGCAGTCCATGGGATTGTAAAAGAGTCAGATACAACTTAGTGACTAAAGAACAAGAGGATTAACTTACACAAATTAACTAATAAAAGTTAAAAACCATAGCTGTCATTATTAAAAAAAAAATGAGGGTGATCACTGCCTATTTCCCTGCAGTGATGATTTTAGGAAAGCTTTATTTGAAAATCAGGTGGCATGGCCTCTTTCGGTCTTTCTTTTTTCTTTCTCTTTTTCCTCTCCTCTCCAGGAGTGATGTTCCTGTCCCAAGCACAGTGGTAACAGAGGAGGTGGAGTACAAAGAAAAAACATCTAGCATTAATGTTTCATCTGTTCTGCGCTTTGTTTTCCTTCCTCTGGCTTCTAACCTTAATCAGCTGATTTGCTCACAGCTCTAAATTTCCTTCTCACTTCCCACTAATCTCCGTTTTCAGATAAGCAATCTCTTCCTGCTGAAATTGAAAAGCTTCCACTAAATGGAATCAATCACACTATCAGCCAAAGAGAAATCAAGATCCATTTGAAAAGGTCAGATAAAGTAGGACATTTACAATGTTGATGATGCTACATTTAAACAAGTGCACTGCATCCTTATAATGACCTAGTTCAGGAAATTGCTGTGAAGTTTAATGATATGTTACTAAGTTACACTGCATTTCAGCAGCCTCCATATATTGCGATGTGAGCCTTGTAAATAATATTCGAGTAGCTAAAGCAGAAATTTAAAGGCAACATTTTATCAACCATAATTTAATTTGCCCAACATCTGATGCTAAAGTGCAGTGCTTATGCTCGGACAATGGGTACTCATAAAAATGTTCATGTACTTTTTCTTTTGGGGGCCAAAATTTCATTTCTTTCACTAGATGACCATTTTTATCATCACAGCAAATAATCTGAGCTTTGTTTATGCATCAGTTTATTCTCTGTTATCTTCAGGTGTCTGATTTAATGCCAGTCACGCTTTCTTAGGCTTCCCAGGTGGCTCACTGGTAAAGAACCCACCTGCCAATGGAGGAGACGCAGCAGACATGGGTTCCATCCCTGGGAGGGGAAGATCCCCTGGAGAAGGCAATGGCACCCCACTCCAGTATTCTTGCCTGGAGAATCCCATGGACAGAGGAGCCTGGCGGGCTACAGTCCATGGGGTCACAAGAGTTGGACAGGACTTAGTGAGTAAACCGCCAAGTCTGAGAGGCAAGCCAATATTTGAAAAGGTGAACATTTTGGTGTTCTGAATCCTGAAATACTCCTTCATGTTTCAATCAACAATCGGTTTGATCAAAAGCTCTCAGTGTGCACTTCAATTAGCAACAGGATCAAATGTTAACAATTCTGTAAATGCCCTTCTCAGCCTACTGTCTAAGAGGCTTTATAATCTTGGGGGTTCTTCAAACATTAAAAAAAAAAAAAATCCCTCGTCTAAGGGAATTGAACTTCGAAGTAAAGCAGATACTTAGAGGAAATGTGCTTGTAATTCTATGATGCAAGACAAAGAAAAATTGTCAAATAATAGAGTTACTGTTTGAAACAATAATGAAGGATTAAAAAAAAAAACTCTAATCAAAGATGAGGTAAAACAAAGCACTTTTCATGAAATACAGGCCTCTTAGCCATGCTGGTATTCCTTGAAAGTGAGGAATTGATTATTTTACAGATTCAAAACACAGTCTATTTCTGCCAGTTAGTACACAAAACAGATTACTGCATTTATGCATAATTAAACTGACTTCAAGATATGAAGGAAAATTCAACGTTAGTTGAATAAAATTAATTTGCTCTGAGACAAGGAAGAAAATATGTTTGTAGTACCCAGAGCAGTAAAACATGTTATGCTAATTTTGAATTAGTTAGAACTTTGGTGGCCACAGTGAGCTTTTCATACCAATATCTACAGGAAGGGGCATTTCAATTCAATCAATGTTTGGGAGACATTTTTAAAGAAAATAAGAGGGCAGATGCGCATGGCCATCCATTTTCTGGCCCCTTCGAGTGTATCTGCGGCTTACTCTTTCCAAGGGGTCTTCTGAACATGGGACAGAGTTCTCAGCAGGTGCTTTTCAAAGATGGAGGGGCAGGGGGCCCCTGTCTGTCTATCTTGAGGTTCCCGTCTCCTGCCACTGACCTCCAGTGACCTCCCATTCTGGCTGCTGTGTTCCTGAAATGGGTTCACTCCTGCAGATCACGCAGAACCACTCCTGCAGCAGACCCCAGCCCAGCCCAGCCCGGCACAGAGCCCATCCTCTGCGGAAGCTGTGTCTGTGCCGAGCATCTCCAGCCATGGCTCCCACCGAGGACCCAGGACAGTCCTGCATCCTGGGAGGGGGCTTGAGGCTGGTAGAACACACAGCCAGTGATCCTTCCTGGGAACATTAAGGAAAGACTCTCTTCTGTGTAACGCAGGTCAAAATGTGCGTGCACGTGTGCTAAGTCGCTTCAGTCGTGCCTGACTCTTTGCAATCCCATGGACCACAGCCCACCAGGCTCCTCTGTCCATGGGATCCTCCAGGCAAGAGTACTGGAGTGGGTCGCCGTGCCCCCTCCAGGGGATCTTCCCGACCCAGAGACGGAACTGGAATCTCTCACATCTCCTGCCTTGGCAGGTGGGTTCTTTACCACTAGCGCCACCTGGGAAGCCCCTACAGATCAAAATACTTGAGTTTATTTCATTTTTAAAGAATTCACTGTGAAGAACACCTTGATACGATATCAGATTTATACCCAGTATACCTCAGTCTCTTGTACACCTCAGTCACATGGAAATGTGTGCATTTTGAGTGTTCAGGGTCTCTCTTTATTACGAATGCACTTTGCAAAGGTTATCAGCAAGCAATGATTTCCTGGTGAGGGTTTACAGGTACGACATGTGGGTGATTTTACGAAGCCAGCACACTGGACCTAAGGGATGATTGAGAAATAGATCCGTCGCCACTGCAGGATGTTCTGTTTACTGTGAAATATTTAAACAGGTGGGAGAGTGCAGTATTCCAAGACACGCTCTTCTGTACCCGGACACACGCACACACGTGCCATATTATGTGTGACCCAACCACTTGTCAACATCAGCATGGGGTCACTATTGTGTCACGCCACCCAGAGGCTTCTATTGACATTGATATTTGTAGCACTTGTCTTGAAAGAGTTGGATTAATCTGCCTAAAAGCTAAAGCTCTGGACTAGCTGGCTCTAACAAGTACAGAATAAGTACAGAATAAGTACAGAAATGTTTAGAATCTGTCCAAATATTTAGCTACAATCAAATTTAGTAATATGCATTTCTTGGGTGCATATAAACATGCGTCCAGTCACACACACACACACACACACGTCAGCACGATCCAGTCTACATACATAGATTGCTCATAAGTCTTAACCTAAAGCCACTATTCACTCTAGATTTGTAGTGAAGGAAGAGTCCCTTCATCCCTCCAAAAAGGCCATATTTTAGGTTGGTGCGAAAGAAACTGCAATTTTGCACTGTTGAACTTTGCCATTTGATAATAGAATATATTCTTAAATAAATGTGGCTGTGTTATACGTCATTTTAATGCACATTTCTCACTTTAATGTTTTTCTGGTAATGACTTATCACTTGTTGTTTATATTTATTTTAGACTATAGAAACGATGTTAGACAAATAGCAAATTCAAATGAGTTTTTTTATTCGAGTTCAAAATGGGTTGTTAAGCAGCAGAGACAACTCACTACATCAAGAACGCATTTGGCCTGGGAACTGCTAACGAACGTACAATGCGATGGGGTTTGCAAAGGAGAGGAGAGCCTTGAAGATGCGGGGCATGGTGGCCAGCCGTCAGAAGTTAACAACGGCCAGCTGAGAGCATCATCAAAGCTGGTCCTCTTACAGCTACACAAGAAGCTGCCCAAGAACTCACTGTCGACCACTCTATGGTCTTGGCATTTGAAACAAATTGGAAAAGAGAAAAAGCTTGATTAGTGGGTGTCTCAGGAGCTGACTGAAAATTTAAAAAGCTGTTGTTTTGAAGTGTCATCTCTTATCCTACGTTACAACAGCGAACCATTTCTCGATCTGATTGTCACGTGCAATGAAAAGTGGATTTTATATGACAACCTGGTGATGGCCAGCTCAGTGGGTGGACAGAGAAGAAGCTCCAAAGCACTTCCCAAAGCCAAACTTGCACCCCAAAATGGTCATGGTCACTGTTTGGGGGTCTGCTGCCAGTCTGAGCCACTACTTTTCTGAATTGTAATGAATCCGTTACATCTGAGAAGTATGCTCAGCAAATCGAAGAGATGCATGGAAAACCTCAACGCTGGCACTGGTCAACAGAAAGGGCCCAATTCTCCTCCGAGACAACGCCTGGCTGCATGCAGCACAGTCAGAGCTTCAAAAGTTGCACAGACTGGGCTAAAAAGCTTTGCCTCGTCCGCCATCTTCACCTGACCTCTCGCCAACCGAATACCGGTTCTTTGAGCATCTCAACAACTTTTTGCAGGGAAAATGGCTCCACGACCAGCAGGAGGCAGGAAGTGCTTTCCAAGAGTTCGCCAAATCCCAAAGGACAGATTTTTATGCTACAGGAATAAGCAAACATTTGTTGTTGGTAAAAATAAGTTTACTGTAATGGTTCCTATTTTGATTAATAAAGACGTGCTTAAGCTGAGTTATAATGATTTAAAATCCAACCACAATTGCTTTCGTACCAACCTGAATATATCAGCAGTGAAGAGCACCTCTAAGTGCACGTCTGGGACCGTGAGGACCAGACAAACTTAAACCTGAGTAAGGAGCGGCTCCTCGGCTCCCCAGAGGCAGCTGTGGCCTGAGCCTCAGCGTTCACAGGGACTTTTGTTTCTTCTGTTAACCAGGGGGCTGAGGTCCACGTGGGAAGGAGAACGTGGTTTTGACCCTAGATGTCACACAAAGCCAGACAACCCAAAGGCTGCTACCTCAATGGAAGAAACACCATAAAAACAAAACTCTTCCATAGACACAGACAAGCAACATGGAAACACATCTGGGTGGATTCTGGGAGGGCAAAGGGCACTCTACAGAAGTCACAACCACAGCCAGATCCTTCTTGGTTTCAGGGGTTTACATGCAGGCTACAGGTGCCCTTAGGACATTTTAACTAAGGAATTAGCATTAGAATGGTCCTGGGTCTTAAAAGACCCTGAGCGTTGACCAAAGCCAGAGACACTCTCTAACCTGCAGTGGCCCACAAGGTTTTGCCATCTGGGAAAGACCTGCTTTCCCGCAACACTATTTCTCCCACAGATTGGCCAGGGGCGGGGGGCGGTGGGGACTGGGGATGACTCAAGCTCATCACATTTATTCAGTTCATTCAGTTCAGTAGCTCAGTCGTGTCCGATTCTTCACATTTACTGTGAGCTTTATTTCTGTCATTATTACATTGGCTCCACCTCAGAGCAGCTGGCATTAGATCCTGGAGGCTGGGGACCGCTGTTCTAGGGAGCCAACCCTTGACCCGGGACTCTCCCAGCCTGGCCACCAAGGGACACCAAGTCATACCGAGTCACACCCCAAAGGACAAACATCAGGAGACATAAGCTTCCCTGAGCGGCTGTCAGCAGATGCAGTAAACAGCAATACTAGAAGCTTGAGAGCTTCAGATAACACAGTGATTGGTTACAGACAGTGAAACAAGCATGTCGGAAACAAATAAAAGAACTGGAAATATGAGAAAAGAACAAGCAGCAGCATTCAAGACAACGCAGATTTGAGAGAGCAAAGTACAACTCTTAGAAACAGGGAAAAGACATTGAAGTTAAAACACACGGTGTGCCTTAAACATCCAATTAATAACGGCTCCAAAAGAACGTGTAAACCATGAGAAAGCACTGCAAAGCTACTAGAATGAAGCACAGAGAGACACAGAGACGGAAAACAGAAAAGAAGGCAGGGAAAGAGAGAGGAAATGAGAAGGAGCAGCATGGATCTAACAGCAGTTCCAGAGCGCGGTGGGGGGGGTCATTCACAGAGATGCTGGCCAAGAATGTTTCAAACTTGGGAAAATATACGGCTCTGATGATTTGCAAATCAAAGTCTTGAGCAGAATAAACAAAACCAAACTTATATCTAGAATCAGTGGTATAAAATCAGAAATCTCCGTACACACCAGCACACACACACATAACAATGTTTGTTTTTTTATCCGTTTGATCGCACACCTATTTTGCACTCACGATGGTGCCAGGACCCGGAGGCATTAAGCTGCTGAAGTCAGGCTCCCAAGTCTTAGAATGCTTGCTTCTTCGGCAAAGACAGCGATGCAGTCACACAATATATACAACCCCGTGACGAGCTCCACGGCAGAACCAGGACATACTGGAGTTTAGGAACAAGAGAATACACGTGGTCCTTGTCATCATGAAGGACCTTGGAAGGAGTCAGGCAAAGCGTCAAAGGATGGAAGTACTTGAGACGAACTTTTAGAATGAGGGTGTTTTCTGTGAAGAAGGAAGAGCACGAAGGCTTTGATTCATCCACTCATTCACTCACTCACTCACTCCTTCATTCATTCACCCACCCTTTCATTCATTCAGACGCTGGTTAATACACTCCTTCACTTGTTCATCCACAGAACCCACTCAACCGAATCTTGCCACCAGAGGACAGAATTGGTGGGAACTGGGAGAACAGCTTGGTCAGGACTAGATGGAGATGTGTGCACGTGACTCTTAGGCAGAGCAGAATGCTGTAGAGAAATGATTTCAGAATTTTTTTCCATCATGAAAACTTTGAATATGAATCTTAAGGGATTTCAGTACACAAGACGGGTAAAAACAGAGATGCTCAGATCTGCTCAGACGAGGAGGACTGTGTACACGTGTGAGTGCATTTAAGAGTGTATGTGTGTGGGTGTGTTCACAGTTGGAGCCCTACGAGTCACAAGTCTCTGTTCTCAGGTCTGCATTTTATTTACTAGGTCTTTCTTATTCACATAGATTTTATACTTCAGCAGTACTGTTAGAAGAACTACCTCTGGTCGTCTGTGTTACCTAAGTGGTTATGGCTGGTACATATATGACCTTTTCATTTTTGCATATGTTTGTTTTGTAACTCAAAACACTACTGAAATGTATTATTAGTGGAAATTCAGTTCAGTTCAGTTCAGTCACTCAGTTGTGTCCAACTCTTTGCGACCCCATGAATCAGCACGCCAGGCCTCCCTGTCCATCACCAACTCCCGGAGTTCACTCAGACTCACGTCCATCGAGTCAGTGATGCCATCCAGCCATCTCATCCTCTGTCATCCCCTTCTCTTCCTGCCCCCAATCCCTCCCAGCATCAGAGTCTTTTCCAATGAGTCAACTCTTCGCATGAGGTGGCCAAAGTACTGGAGTTTCATCTTTAGCATCATTCCTTCCAAAGAAATCCCGGGGCTGATCTTCAGAATGGACTGGTTAGTGGAAATACTGTGCCATAAATTAACTGAATTTTCTAGGTAAACTTTCATTTTACTTGTAAACAATAGTAATTGTGTCTTATCCTTGATAATGTTTATTCCTTTTTATTTTCTTCCCTTATCACAATTATGACAACTTCTAGATCAATGTGATAAAGAGCCTGAATCATTTTCACAAATAAATACGATGCATACCTGGGCCTTGGGATAATATTTTTTTTCTTAGGAAAGACTCCTTTTACTTATAATAAAAAAAAAAAAAAAAAAGGATTTCGGACTTGAATGTACAATCTTTTTGGCACCTATAGAAATGGTCAATTCATTTTTCTGTTTTTACTTATCCGTGCGATGGGTAGTACTAATAATTAAATTTCCTCATCCTGATCGTTGAGTATCTTTTAATGATTTTAGACTCTACTTGTTAATATTTTATTTATGCTTATGTAACTAAAGTCAGATAGTTTGTATTCATTTCTTTAGTTGGTATACCTTTTGATATATTGCAGTATAGACATTCTGGATTTTAAATATTTTTTTAAAAAGTCTGACAGTGAGACTAGTTGTAAAAGTGGAACATACAGAGAGCCAATAGACCATTCTTTAACAATCTGAAAATGGCAAGTGTGACATATTTACTTCAGATCTTTGTTTTTTATAAATAAATTTCACAAAGTTCACATTCCCATCTATTCATTTCCTTCCTTATTAGACAGAGAAAGTATGATCGATTCTGTGTCAATATTCTCAGTCTATTTTTTAAAAATTAAATTATATCAATACACGTATGTACCTACAAAATACGTAATTTTGCTGTATTTAAAATTATATAAATATTATGTACATTATATGCATCATTCAGCAAATTACCTTTAACCCAACTTTAGATTTAGAAGATCTATTTTACACAGAGTTTAGGTTCGTGTGTTGATACCGTTTTAAAAATCCTCCACCACAACCACAACCTGATTATTTTATTTCCTGAAATAAAGTCGTTTCTTTCCTCCTTGCGTATCTGCCTCTTTGGACGGTGCGTTTCATGTCCACGTCCGTGATTTTCACGCACGTATGTGGGGCTCCCCTAAGCAGTGCTGCTCCACCAGGATGACTGAGTGCTGGGGTCCGATGACTCGTGGCTGTGGGCCGCCCCGCGGCGGGCAGGGGGTTCTGCCGTCCCACTGCCTCTGCTCACGAGCTGCCAGAGGCACCCCTCCCCAAGGGGCCAGAACCAAAGACGTGCCCACCTGCTGCCCAGAGCAGCCTGTGGGGTAACACCCACCTGCCTTGGTACGTTACGCCCGAGGCCAACCTGAACAAACACCGCTCCCCAGAGCGGCCGTCTGGATCTAAACTCTCGTCGGGAGTGTGTCAGTGCGGAGCCGGTCCTGTTATCTGGTTCGTTTTACCGGTGCAAATATTTTCACTGTGAAATGGCACCCAATTATCCTTTCAGTTTGCATTTCCTTGATTACTTGTGAGACTATGCATCTTTCACGGGACCACTGGAATTCTGGGGTTTCCTTTCTGCATAAGCTGCCTTCTGAAAAGGGAACAAAGAATTGTTTGCAATCGGTGATTTCTGTGATGCTTTAAACAATTTTCTGTTCTTTGAAGCTTTGAAAGTACAAGCTTTGGAACTTCCTGGGTGTGCCTTCTTTCGGGGATGGAAGTTGTCCAGGATCCTTCTGGTTTTCATCTCATTTGATTTTTCATTTTTTGAGTCAATGTCAACGGATTTTGTTTCTTCAGTGTCACACCCTCATGATCCTATGTCCTTTGTCTCTGCCACCAGGGATCAATATTTGGTTTTCTAGTGGCCTTTGTTTGCTTGCTTTTACTCCCACGTTTGGTTTCTAACTTTATCACTCTGTAGACAGAGAATAGACCCTGTACAATTTCTGAATTGGGGGATTTATTAAACTTTACTCTGTGGCCTACGATGTGCTCAATTTTTTAATAAGTACGCCACAGAGGCCTGAAACACAGCGTTTACACGAAAAGCGCAGACTTGGCTATAAGCTTTCATCTGCTCACCCAATGCATCTCAGCTTGTCATTTTACTTTAGGTTATTTCAGTTCAAAAGTAAATACAGCTTTAGGCTAATTCCTTTTCTATGAACTTTCACTTTACAGAACTGATTTATGTGGTCCTTCACATAAGCTACGCAGTCTGCCCACATACATCCCTTTTACCTACCCAGGGGTCAAACCCACGTCTCCTGCATTGGCAGGAGGGTTCTTTACCACTGAGCCACCTAGGAAGTCCACATATTATTATGTACACTACAAATAAAGCTGATTTCTCCTGCTTTATATTTGAGCTGTGACGTGGCACTCACTCACCTAGAAATCCATGTTTCTTGGATGCTAACATACTGGGTTGGCCGAAAAGTTCACTCAGGTTTTTCCATAAGATGTTTTGAATTAATGAACATTTTGGCCAACACATATAAGATAAGGATGCCTTGGAGAGAAGTCGCTCAGTCATGTCTGACCCTTTGCCACCCCATGGACTGTAGCCTACCAGGCTCCTCTGTCCATGGGATTTTTCAGGCAGGAGTACTGCGGTGGGTTGCCATTCCCTTCTCCAGGGAATCTTCCCGCCCCAGGGGTTGAACCCAGGTCTCCCACGTTGCAGGCAGACGCTTCATCGTCTGAGCCACTAGGGAAGCCTCGTGCGACGTGTGAAGGACTCAGCAAAGAACAGTTTGAAAGGAGTTTGGGAAGGGCGTGTGGTAGGCTGGTGGACGGGTGGAGAGGGGTCGGTGAGGCAGGGCCCAGCAGGCCAGAGACCAAGCTGCTCTTTCCCTTTCCATCCTCACTGGGAAGGAAACCCCATAGCCCTGAGTCACCTAATCCAGAGTACCCCCACCAGCTCTCAGCAGTCAGCAGCCCGTCCTGTGCAATGGTGTTACCAGAGTCAGAGACTCTTAGCAAAGTTTGTTGAGTTGCACCTGACCACCAGTTCCTGCAACTCCTCACTCTTCCCTGTGTCCGAATTCACACCAGTCTGAAGTGAAGTGAAGTGAAACTCACTCAGTCGTGTCCTACTCTTTGCGACCCCATGGACTATACAGTCCATGGGATTCTCCAGGCCAGAATACTGGGGTGGGTTGCTGCTGCTGCTAAGTCGCTTCAGTCGTATCAAACTCTGTGCGATCCCATAGATGGCAGCCCACCAGGATCCCCCGTCCCTGGGATTTTCCAGGCAAGAGTACTGGAGTAGGGTGCCATTGCCTTCTCCGACTGGGGTGGGTAGCCTTTCCCTTCTCCAGGGGATCTTCCTGACCCAGGAATTGAACTGGGGTCTCCTGCATTGCAGGCGGATTCTTTTCCAGCTGAGCCACAAGGAAGCCCAAGAATGATGTAGTGGGTAGCCTATCCCTTCTCCAGGGGATCTTCCTGACCCAGGAACTGAACTGGGGTCTCCTGCACTGCAGGCGGATTCTTTACCGGCGAGGCCACCAGGGACGTGCACATCAGTCTGAACCACACTTCACTGCACCCTTTGGTCAGCTAGCACCATCCCAGGGGCTGGCGGGCACCAGGACGGAGGAGCAGCTGGGATCTCTGCCCGCAGGGACCCCGGCCTCCCCGCCTCGGGTGTTGGACAGCCTTCCTCTGGGTGCTCTGGTCTTTTGTGGCTTCAAGTGTTTCCACAGAATCTCTCATGTGTTTCTAGACATTAGGGTTTGAGAGGCAAAGACATGAGGTGTTTAAGACAGGCTCCCGCACTCCTGGGATGTGACTTTGGGTGTTATTCACTCAACCTCCTGTCAGGCCGGGCTATGGATAAAGTGAGATGATACGCATCAAGTTCTTAGCATGAGCAAATGTTGGTTATTCTGATTTTAATTATGCCTCCCACGTGCTTTTAGACTCCACTGTGGATTCGCAAGAACAAACAGCCTTTGCTGAAAAGCAGTCCTTCTTACCACCGCCTGGAATGTCATTTTAGATCTGTGCGTGCGCACGCACACAAATGTTTCACTGTAGGATTCTACACAAATATCCACATCGTGTTATCAGTCTCCAAACTCACCCCGTGATGGACACAACGCACGTGTGGTGTGAACTGACAGAACCCACTTGGGGAGACAGGTGATCAAGAAAGAAGCATGCATTCCAAAATCTCATTGGGATCATTGTCCTCTCTGAGAAGTAAGTGTAGGTTTTTGGATTTAAAAATCTATGTTCTTTTTTTCTTCCCCCCTACTATAGCTGGTACAGAACGGCAAAGAATCTGGGGCACACGGATGGATTTTCTGGTGCAGGGAAAACGTGAACAGGAAGGTCTCCATGAGTGTGCAGGTTCTGCCCAGGGCTGCGCTTTCCCCCATGTCTCAGTCTCAGCAACACGATGCTCTCCGCGGAGGTGGGCTCCGTGGGCTCATGGGAGACCCCCGATTTCCCAGCCCTTGCTGCCGCCGAGGGGCCCCTGGTCCCCCTTTCCATCCTTCACTTCTTCAGGAAGGCTGCACGGACTTCCATCAAAAGATCCAATTACGCGTGGATCACCGAAACAAGTCATTCATCAAGGGGACCAGAGACTCAGAGCCCTACTCCCACAGCAGACACCGGGGAAGGTCCGGGGGAGCAGCCACGTGGAGGTGGAGTCAGAGCCCGGAGGGAGGGCGGCCCACACCCAGAGCTCCTCTGAGCGCTCTGATGCAAACCCCTCATCCGCTTCAGAACAATTACCAATTCGGCGGGTCTCAGGGACTTGGGTGGGAGAGAGCCCCCACAATCATGGTGACAGTTTTTCTGGTCCTTCTAGAGCGCGTTCTGGGACCTTCTGTGGAGGGCTCCCGAGGCAGCCCGCACCGTCCTCAGTCACAGCAGTGCCCGCAGGTCAGCCCTGCTTCACCCACAAGCACACACAGGTTGCCCGATTTTCCCCAACTGCCCAGCAGTTGAGTGAAGCGGCTCAGTCTTGTCCGACTCTTTGTGACCCCATGGACTGTAGCCCACCAGGCTCCTCCATCCATGGGATTCTCCAGGCAGGAAGACTGGACTGGGTTATCATTTCTCGAGAGGCGGCTTTAAACTGTGTCCTTTCAGCCAAGCGTACTGCTCTTAGCAGACCGTGCATGTTTGCCAACGAATATCGGGGACACGCAAAAGAGAGTCACCTGTCACGGAAGGCAAGTCCCTCCACACGCCAGCAGGTGTAGGACTTGACATCACAGCCTTCTGAGGAGCCTCTGCTCACAGCTGCTCGTGTTGACTGATTCCATGATGTGACTGTGAGAGAGTCAATTCCTAGGTAGGCTGATAAGTCCAGGGTTCCTGACGAGGAGAAAGGGGTCTGGGGCTCTCAAGGAGAAAAAGACAAACATTCTTTTCTACGTTGCTTTTCTTAGTCAATATAACAATGTATCTGGCTTGAGGACATGTTTCTCCTTAACAAGAACCTTCTGACTAATCCTGTCATCTTAAAATGTCTATTATGGGAGTGGGTCTGGTAAGATCTTTCTATTGTTCATTCTAATCTTGTTCCTTTAAGATGAATGTTGTGGGAGTGGGTCTGAAAAAAGTGTATAAGGTCCTGATAAAACTAGCTGGGGTGGGGGGATGTTCTGCGTCCCCCTTCTGATGTCTATGTCAGAAGCTTTCTCTCTCCATTTTCCGACTTTCATAAAACTCTGCTACACCAAAGCTCTTGAGTGATCAAGCCTGGTCCCTGGTCCCAAAGCTAAATCTTCTTCTTCAGAGATCACAAATCCAACATTGTTGACTGTAAGCTATCAACTGCCTCGATAGGATGAGGAACAGCATCTTATCCACTGGTTCATTTCAATTCAGTAGCCTGACTCTTTGCAACCCCATGGACGGCAGCACGCCAGGCCTCCCTGTCCATCACCAACTCCCAGAGTCCACCCAAACCCATGTCCATCAAGTTGGTGATGCCATCCAACCATCTCATCCTCTGTCGTCCCCTTCTCCTCCTGCCCTCAGTCTTTCCCAGCATCAGGGTCTTTTCAAATGAGTCAGCTCTTCGCATCAGGTGGCCAAAGTATTGGAGTTTCAGCTTTAGCATCAGTCCTTCCAATGAATATTCAGGACTGATCTCCTTTAGGATGGACTGGTTGTATCTCCTCGAAGTCCAAGGGGCTCTCAAGAGTCTTCTCCAACACCACAGTTCAAAAGCATCAATTCTTCGGCACTCAGCTTTCTTTACAGTCCAACTCTCACATCCATACATGACTGCTGGAAAAACCATAGCCTTGACTAGATGGACCTTTGTTGGCAAAGTAATGTCTCTGCTTTTTAATATGCTGTCTAGGTTGGTCATAATTTTCCTTCCCAGGAGCAAGCGTCTTTTAATTTCATGGCTGCAATCACCATCTGCAGTGATTTTGGAGCCCAGAAAAAATAAAGTCAGCCACTGTGTCCACTGTTTCCCCATCTATTTTCCAGTAAGCCCTGTCAATTCTGTCCCTCTGTGAACTGCAAAGGAAATCTGGGAGATGGTGGGGGTGTGCCTGTGGACAGCGCCGATGAGCCCAAGGGGCAGAGCGAGTAACTGACGTCTGTGTGCTCCTTCCTCTCTCCTCTCCACTGTCGGGCAGACATCGCTCACAGATGGAAGTAAGAAAGCCACAGACCCTGACTTCTTCCTATTGGCCTTTTTCACAAGTGAAGTGTACCGGCCCACTCACTGAAGTGATCCAACCTTCCTTGTACTTTGAACAGGACCTTCAGCTAAGGTGATCAATGCGCTTCAAACATTTTCTTACGCTCCTGGATAAAGAAACGGGCCAGGATTGCTTTTTCTGGTAGTTAGAGGGGGAGAGACTCCAGAAATGCCCTGAGTTAGTTGTGCTTAACTGACTGTAAATATTGATAAAAATGCACATACACACTTGGCCTTGCGCTTTCCCTCTCAGCTTCTTTGAAATCTCCTGGATGCAAAGCTGCAAACGCAGGAGGTGATATTTTACAGGCAGCGCTGCTGCAGAGACAACACAGGTTTAAGACCAAGAGGCAGACTCGGCTCCTGGCCAACCTCCCCATCCTCACGGCCTGGACCGTCTGGTGAGGCTGTGGTCCCGCATCCTCTGCCCCATAACAGGTGGGGGTTCAACATGACAAGGGAGACCCAGGAGAGGACCCCAACTGTGGTAAGTGCTCTGTAAGTTGCACTTATCACAGTTGTGATCATCATTTAATTAATAACAGAATCAGTCAGAAACTGAATGTAATACCTCCTGCCTCAAACCTTTGTCTCGGGACCATCTTTAAGCTTGGGGTGCATAAAATGTGCATCGAGTAAACTGTGGATTATATCACAGCATCGTTAAAAATCATCCTCAAAGAAATTTAAATTTACTCTTAACTTCTTAAAATTGTGTGCGTCTTTCTCAGGTTAAGTTCAACACGCATAATAAACCCTTAGCAAGAAAAAAAATGCATGTTCACTGAGAGTTCAGAGCTGCCTCACCTACTGTGACAGGTGTACTGGGGCAGCCCTCTCAAGTTCAAGTGCTCGGTGAGTCAGAGTTTCCCTTCACTAACACACAAGGTTAGAAGCAGGTCACACACGCTGAGTCAAATGATTGCTTGCTCTCGGTTTATAATTCAAACCTGACCTTTGCAGAGAATGCTCTGAGGCCACATCCCAGTCATTTCCATCATTAATCAACATGAAGGGAGGTGAGGAATCAATTCTCTAGATTTCAGAGCCCAGCTGTTCTGGGACTAACCCCGTAAGAGCTGTGCAAAGCAGGCTGAAGATGAGCAATTGATGACTACTTCTGACTTTCTTTAAATCTCAGTTCCCAGGAACAGACACTGTATTTACTTTCCAGATGCAGTGTTGGTATCACTTAAAATGTTTTGAAATAAAATCTGAGAAACAAACAGCCAAGAAAAAGAAACAGGGAATCATAGGAAGAACCGTCAATAAAAGAGACCTTTGGAGACAGGATAGGGGTGGGGTGGGTGGGCTGGAGTGAAGCTCCTCTCGTGGATGCCTCAGGAACACATCCTCGGATGCGAAGGATCTCACAGGGCACCAGCTGAGAGCTGGCAAGCATCCCCGGACACTGGAGAGGAATGTACAGATCCACGCAAAACCTGGGAGGGTGCAGGAAGGAGGGAGCAGGAGGAGACTGAGCAGGACCAGGCCTGCACCCGAGACAGCAGGTGGGGCTGGGGGGACCGAAGCAGGGGTCCGATCCCCCATCAGGAAGATTGTTCGGGACAGAGGGCTGGCATCAGAGGCTCCTGGAGAGCGCAGCAGCTCACCCGTGACCGGCTGAGGCTAAAAGGACTGAGAACCATGTGGACAGTTCCTGCTGCTGCTCTGCGTACCCCGGACAGGGACGCACGAACCCTAAAAAGGGCAGCTGCTGGGTGCTGGGCTGTGGGGATCGGATCGGAGCTTAATCCTAGGGCGAGGTCTGCTTTGCCTGTGGGGAGAGGGCCCAGGAAGACGTGAGGGAGGGCTCTGCGGTGGGAACGCCTCGGGGAAACGGGCGGCCACGAGGTGACACTGCTGAGTCCCACATGGCAGCTGGAGCCATCCTTGGGGCCTCTCCGCCCAGTACTGGCAGCTGAAGAATCGAGAAGGACCCCGGAGGAAGGTGGCCTTTACGTGCTTGATGCACTGAGTGACAGAGAAGGTCCCCAGCCAGGGGGGATGTTTAAGTGCCTTGAACATGCAGAGCCACAGAGAAGGAGCAGCCAAAAAGGATCATTTGAACACCAGCGGCCAGAGGCTGGAACGAGGCTCCAGTCGGGTCACAGCTCCCGCGACCGAGGCAGATGGCGTCCCTGCACACTCGGTGCCGCCAGGGTCCCCGCGATCCAAGCAGGTGCGCCCACTCCACGCTCAGTCCCCACTGGCACAGAGCTGCCAGAGGCTCAGAAGAACCCTGAGAGCCCCGTGCTTCCCTCTTCCCTAGCCGCCAGCTCCGCTGGGTGCCCGGTGCTGCCAGCGTCCCCGGGATCCAAGCAGGGGACCTCCAAGCTTGGTTCCAAGCAGGGGATCCAAGCAGCGCCCCCTCCACGCTCAGGCCCCGCTGGGGCAGACCCCGGTCCTCCAGGGCCGCCTCAAGAGGGAGCCCCAGTGGGCGACACAGGCAGCGGTGGACACAGAGCCACAACCGAAAGCCAACCGAAAGCTGGGGCAGCGCGGCCCAGAGGCCAGAGGCCTTCCCACCAGCTGTGCAAGCTGCAGTCCACACGATCAACGAGGCAGACTCTGCCTGTTGAATACATAAAAGGACAAAGAGAGTTCCCGCAAAAGAAAACTCAGGAGCTCTGGCAGCCAAGGACGTCGGAGGCAAGAACATGCAGCAGCAGGACTAGATGAGAGTCCCCGCTGCCTCACAGCAGGTCCAGAGACCCGCGCGGAGCTGGAGGGCACCCTAGGAGCTGAAGGTGGACTCTGACTCACAGCGAGGGGAAGGACTCGGGGCAGCCGAGAGCTGAGACAGACGTTTCTTCTTCTTCTTCATTTTGACTTGTTCTGTTTGGTTCTGGATTTTTTTATTCTTCTTTTTCTTTTTTTTCCTCTGTTGCTGCAGTTGTTGGTTTTATTAACACTAATAACTCTATTTAAGACTTTTTTTTTAATCTCACTTTTTATTTCCTTTATATATTTTTGCCTCTCTGTTGGACTTTTGCAATTCTGTGGTTTTTTTTTTTTTCTTCGAATTTTTCAAAATTTATTTTTAAACTATTTTTCGTCTGTTTTCTTACTGCTTTTTTCCTGCTGTAGATATTCTTTAATACATATAGACCTTTTTTATATACTCTATTTAACTTTGCTTTTCTATTCTCCCTTTCTTTTCCTATTTTTCTTTCTTTTTTTTCATCCTGTTTGTTAGTTTATTTTGTCTTCTCTGCTTTCTTCCCCAGTTGGCACCCTGCTTTGATTTTGTTTCCTGGTTTGTGCTTTAGATCGTTTTTTTTAATTGGCCGATATCATTTTTGGTTTCCTTTCTTACTGGGTTAGTCTCTTGTACTTACTTTATTTCCTTTGGACTGTTTTGGTTTTGTATGGGTGTGTGCATGTTCCATTATTTTTGTTATTATTTGCTTGATTTTGTACTCGCCATTTGTCTGGGGTTTATCTTTTGTTTCTTGTTTCTATGTTAAGTCAGTTCAACCATGTCTGACTCTTTGCGACCCCACGGACTGTAGCCCGCCAGGCTCCTGCGTCCATGGGATTCTCCAGGGAAGAATACTGGAGAGGGTTTCCACTTCCGACTCCAGGGGATCTTCCCGACCCAGTGATTGAACCCACGTCTTTTATATCTGCTGCACTGGCAGGTGAGTTCTTCACTGCTAGTGCCTCGGTATGTTTGTTTTAATCCCCTTTAATGCCAAAACAAATGACTTGCGGAGCCTCGGTCCCCTGGCCAGAGACCGGGCCGGAGCCTCTGGAGTGGGAGCAGTGAGTCCCAGACCCTAGACTGCCAGGAACTCCCAACCCAGGGAGCACTGATTGGTGAGAACTTGGCAAAGGCCTCCACCTGTGTACACGAGCTGGCATCACCCAACTGCTGCCAGCACTCAGGGCAAGATGCTCCGCCTGAACAACAAGCAAGACAAGGACCCACACCCAACCGGCGGCGGGCAGGATTACCAGGGGCACCCAAAGCATAAGGCCTCACACAGCCCAGGATTACCAGGGACACCCAAAGCATAAGGCCTCACACAGCCCAGGATTACCAGGGGCACCCAAAGCATAAGGCCTCACACAGCCCAGGATTACCAGGGGCACCCAAAGCATAAGGCCTCACACAGCCCAGGATTACCAGGGACACCCAAAGCATAAGGCCTCACACAGTCCTACCCATCAGGGGGGAAAAAACCCCAAACTCACATCCCCCCACCAGAATGCAAACACAGATCAAACCCAACCGGCGGCGGGCAGGATTACCAGGGGCACCCAAAGCATAAGGCCTCACACAGCCCTACCCATCAGAGGGGGAAAAAAGCCCCAAACTCACCTCCCCCCACCAGAATGCAAACACAGATCACTCCCAACACGAAGCCTACACGAAACACTGGCTCAACCGTACCATCACGGACAGAAGCCAAACGGAAGAAGGAACACGACCGTACAGCCTGGACAAAGGAGACTGACAAGGGATCCCTTTCCAAAATATACAAGCAGCTTACGCAACTCAGTAACCGAAAAACAAACAACCCAATCAAAAAGTGGCCAAGAGGCCTGAACAGACATTTCTCCAAAGAAGACATACAGATGGCTAATAAACACATGAAAAGATGCTCAACATCAATCGTTATTAGAGAAAGGCATATCAAAACTACAATGAAATATCTCCTCACACCAGTCAGAATGGCCATCATCAAAAAACCCCACAAACAATGAATGCTGGAGAGGGTGCGAAGAAATGGGAGCCCTCTTGCATTGTTGGTGGGAATGGAAAATAATACAGCCACTGTGGAGATGCCTCAAAAAACTGGGAGCATAGGACCTAGCGACCCCACTACTAGGCATATACCCGGAGGAAAACGAAATTAAAGAACACACATGTACCCCAGTGCTCATTGCAGCGCAACTTACAAACGCTCAGGCATGGAAGCAACCTAGACGTCCATCAAGGGATGACTGGGTAAAGAAACTGTGGGACGTATATACAATAGAGTATTAGCCATAAAAAGGAACATATTTGAGCCATTCTACTGAGGTGGATGATCCTAGGCTCTATTATACAGAGTGAAGTAAGAAAGAGAAAAACAAATATATTAATGCATATATATGGAATCCAGAAACGTGGTACTGACCAACATATTTACAGGACAACAGCAGAGACACAGACTCAGAGAAGAGACTGGTGCGCACAGTGGGGGCGGAAGGAGAGGCGGGGCGAATGGAGAGTCACGTGGAAGCACGCACAGCAGCACGTGTGGCGTAGACGCCAGCGGGCATCTGCTGTAGGACTCAAACCCGGGCTCTGCAGCAACCCAGAGGGGTGGGATGGGGTGGGAGCTGGGAGGGAGGTCCCAGAGGGAGGGGACACACGGATACCTATGGCTGACTCATGTGGAAGCCGTAGGTATATTGTGAAGCAACTTTCCTTCAATTAGAAATAAATAAGTTTGGTGGAAAAAAAGAAACCTTTAACGATGGAGACGTATTTTGGCCGTCTGATTTTGTGGAGAGTGTGCCATCTAGTGGTGGTTTTCTATAATGCAACTTACTGCTGCTGCTCAAAATGTCAGGACCCAGAGACATTTTTCCTGTGGTCGTTGTTTAAACCATCTGTCCAGGAAGATTCTAGGCAAAGTGTTATAAATATTGCTTTCATGCAGTTAAGCTATAAGATTTGATGTCTAGATCTGCTCCATTTCTATTCTATAAACAAGAGTCCTATCTGCTTGTTCTAGATACTGTTCCAATTATACAAAAAAGAAAGTATTTGTAGGTGCATTTAACACTAAAATAAACCTCCATAAATTTCATGTGAGACTCTGAAAACTTTTAGGTCCAAACCAGAGTCAAAGTTAAAAAAACAAAACAAAAACACTTCTGCAGCTTTAACTGCAGTAGCATAGCACTAGTTACAATAATCCTTTCTTCTCTTTGATCACATAGGGACATGTGATGAATCTTGGATATGTCTTCAGCTTACAATTCCTGTTCCATGTTTATTTACATGTTTCATGTAGGTAACCAGTTGGTAGTAATAAAGAAAAGAGGCATTTTAAGGAGGCAGGTTTGCAAACGTTTGTAATGTTTGCTTTAAAGACTCACTATACATCATCAAAATCTCAAGACAAGTTGCATTATGGAACAAGCATTGAATAAGCAAAGGGACATTTAGATGGTAAGGTAGATGCTTACTTGTTCTACCTGATAATATATCAATATCTCTTAAAATCAGATAAGTATGTGTGATAATAATATTGTTTACGTATAAACAATATGTAGTTTATTTATATATTGTTTATGTAACAATATATAGTTATATAAATACAGTGATATCCTTTACCTATGAATTCCTTAAGGAGGAAACTCAGAAAGATCATCAAATTGTGAAAGGTTAGAAAGCTAATAAGTTATCAATACTACTGATTGTGAGCAAGCCAAACAATTTACAAAACTCTAGTACTTAATGTATGTAATGACTAAGCAAGGATGATATACCCCCAATACAAATATAAGCTCCTCAAGGCTGACCAGGACTGTAAAGGCAAGAAAACCCACAAACGCTGTGACTGTTAAAAGACCCACAGGACACAAATCACAGAAATATTGGGATGTATAAGGCATTATAACTTGCAAAACTGCTGGTTTTATTATTAAAGAATACTCTGTCTGTGCAACTGTCATGGTACAAACTCTCCAATGGATATGTTTTATGAATCTGGAGTGGCAGTGTACATTTTTACTGAGGAATGTTGTTTTGCACTCGTTAGATATTTATAATTCATTTTAATAAAATAACTTCTTTGTTCAAGAGAGTTGAATTATTCATGATTTTGCTGAGCTCTTTCCTGTTGGGCCTTCTCACAAAGCAAGCCCTGACGTTTGACTTTCTAAATGGCCTCAGCGCTTCCAAGCTCTCTTTCGCAAAGAGAAACGGATGTTGGAACGGAGGTCAATAGAGAAACACTTGTTTTCTCCCACACGCTCTCACACTTCAAAAGAGGGGTCCAAACCGTGGCCCAAGAGGCTGAATCGTGTCTTTGAATGCTGGACTAGACGGCTGCCTTTTGTTCCTCAGTGGCTCTGCGTCTGCAAGGCCAGGCACACGCGTGTACAAGCACGCACACACACGCGTGCAGACACAGCACCTAACGCAACGCTCTGCCGCCAGCTTTGAGCCTTTGCTGGCAGGAAAGATGAGGAATGCAAGCCACCGAGACTTTTCTTCCCCACAGGCTGCCCAGAACACCCCAACAGCCCCCAGTCGGATGCTTTCCCTCCTGTCTGAGACGCCTGATGCAGAAAAACAGAGAGTGATTCAAGACCGGGTTATCTCACTTCTGCTGTTGTATTCACTTCGGTATAGACCTCCCTATACCTCCAGATCTGATTTCTTCCTTTAGGAAATGAGGTGATTTGATAAAAAAATAAAAATGCCAGCGCACCTGTAGGTTTGCTGTTGTTCAGTCGCTCAGTCGTGTCCGACTCTTTGTGACCCCGTGGATTGTAACATGCCACACTTCCCTGTCCTTCACCATCTCCTGGACTTTACTAAAACTCGTGTCCACTGAGTTGGTGATGCCATCCAGCCATCTCATCCTCTGCCGTCCCCTCCTCCTCCTGCCCTCAGTCTTTTTCAGAATCAGGGTCTTTTCCAATGAGTCAGCTCTTCGATCATGTGGCCAAAGTATTGGGGTTCGAATCTCTGTTTTTAAAATTGCTTTTGCCTGGGCTATGATTCTTCAGTATCAGTGCTTTCTTTTTCTTCCGAATTTCTCTTGTTTGGGGGACAGTAAATCTCCAAACCACCTCTCACTTTGAACAACAATTTTGCTAAGGCCTTCTTCACTTTAAGTCTCTATCAACATGATAAACGGGATCTGTACTGTTGGCTGTAATAGTTTCAAGGAAACCGAGTGAGTTGTCATTAAATAATTAAATAATGTAATTAAATAATCATCTGAGGGGGCCTTCGAATAAGGCCAGTTCATTCCTCGCCCCTGGGCGCACGCCCCACCTCCTTCCCCTCTGCAGCCGTGGTGACCACAGACGTGGTCCTGTCCCCGCCTGGACAGGTCTGGGGGTTCAGCTCCATGGAGACCCCAGGGGGCTGGAAAAGGCCCCTCTCTCAGTGCCGGCACTGGGCCCCTCCACCCCCCTGTCCGCTCAGCGTGGCCTTCAGCTCTCAGACGTGACCGGTTCTCCGGCCACGCTCGACCCTGCCGTTCGTGTGAGCTTAGTCGCTCAGGCGTGTCTGCTTCTCTGCGACCCCAGGGACTGTAGCCCACCAGGCTCCTCTGTCCATGATTCTCCAGGCAAGAACATGGAGTGGGTTGCTATGCCCTCCTCCAGGGGATCTTCCCCACCCAGGGATCGAACCCACGTCTCTTGACTCTCCTGCGTTGGCAGGCGGGTTCTTGACCACCATCCCCACCTGGGAGGCCCTCCTCCTCCCCCTCATGCATCCTTTATTTTCTCTCACAAAAATTCTCATAAAATCACAAGTACATCATTCTTCTTAAAGCCGGCAACAGCCAGTTGTCAGGGGTCAGCGAATGTTTGAAGTTAACGCACAGCTTTATCAGAGTGCGGCCCCTCCTCGCTGCTCGGCCAGGAATTCACCACTGGGTTTGGACATGCCCACCCGCCACCCTCTCCCCCCGGCTCCCCCACTCCTCGTCTGAGTGGGGTTCCCACTCCTTGCTGGCTCATTCTCATCCTCTCCAAGTGTGGACCCGTCCATGAAGGGAGACACACAGGGTCAGGTGGTCGGCAAAAACGCATACGTCGCCGAGTCACCCCTTGCACGGCCATCCTGTGACCAAGGCCCCCTCCTCTGCCTCCCCTGCAGAAAGTCAGTGCCCCCAGCCTGTGGGCATGGTTCATCTGAAGCCATTATGTAACCTCATCTGTTCCTAATGCACCATAATTGCTCAAATACCATGTCCCATTATTTCAAAAGACAACCCCAAATTAGGAATTCATAACTGTTACATCCAGAATATCCAAGGGAACACAAACGCTTAGAAATGTGCTAACCCATTATTCTGATCTGAAAACTAGAAAAAGATAATACACACACACCAGACTTCACCTGAACACTCAATAAATGGCAATACACAGATAGTTCAAACCTAACAGTACATCCAATTATGCTCCTAAAAGAAGTCACCATTTCTTCTCTGAAAAATAAGAAGAAACTTTAAGACTGCTAAAACACAACCACAATTTGAGGGCAGAACTATCAAACTGAAAACACATAATCACTTACCGATGGGCATGTAAATTATTAAGGTGCAGTCCATACTTCTCTTCAGCAGATAATCCGTCCATCAGCAGGTAGAAGATGAGAAAATTGCTCTGGCCAGGGGGCTGTGAAACGAGTCTGGATTTCTCTAGCATATACGTGAAGATTCTGGCTGGTTAAAGAAAAGAAGAGGAATTCTGTTAAATGGCATTATTAGTTTCAGCTCCGTACATTTACACGTATTATCAGAAGAGAAAAGAATGCAGCTTCCTTTCAAACAGACTTAAAAAAACAAAATAATAGACTTTGTTTTCAGAGAAATTTTTTAAGTCCAGAAAAATTAAGCAGAAATTACTGAGAGTTCCAATATATCCCTTCTCCCTTCCCTAATAAGTCGTTTCGCTTGTTATTAATATCTTGCATTAGAGTGGTGCATTTGTTAAAATGAATGAACCAAGTCTGATACACTATTATTGACGGAAGTCTGTAATTTATGTTGGTATTCACTCTTTGTGTTATACGGTTCTATGGGTTTTGAGAAACGTATGCATCATGTGTATAGACTGGATGGCTGAATGGCATCACCGACTCAACGGACTCATGAGTCTGAGCAAGCTCCGGGAGACAGTGAAGGACAGGGAGGCCTGGCGTGCTGCAGTCCTTGGGGTCGCAAGGAGCTGGGCACGACTGAGCCACTGAACGACGGTATGTCATGCGTGCACCCTTCCGGCATCATACACAACAGGTCCACTGCACTAAAAGTCACTGACACGCCTGCTCCTGCCTCTGCCCAGCTCCCGGCAACCAGCGACCTCTGCACTGGCACTGGAATTTCGCCTCTTCCTGAATGCTATATGGTTGGACTCACACTAAGAACCCTTTTCAGACTGCCTTCTCTCACATAATGATACGAAAGGGTACTTTTTTGTTTTTTCAAGGCTTTATAGCTCATTTTTTATTAGTGAATACTAGTCCACAGAATGAATGTACTACAGTTTATCCATTCACCTATTAAAAGACATCTTGGTTGCTTCCAGTTCTTGGGATGATGAATGAAGCAGTTATAAACATTCGTGCCTACACCACGTGGAGATGTAGTTTTCAACTCAGTTGAGTCAGTGCCAAGGAACATGCTTCATGGATCGTATGTCTTTCATAGAATAGAAATTTTTAATTGTAATGAAGTCTGGCTTATCAATTATTTCTTTTATGGATTGTAGATGATGAAATTCCATTTAAAGTAGGTGGGAAATGATGAAAGTATGTAGCATGGAAATGACAACCCTGGCGCTGCTTCAAAGAGGGCTGGGAATTCAGACTCTGGGTGTTGGTCAGACCTTTTGACATATATTTGACATGTTGGAAATTCTGCTGTTTCTGGAGTATGCTTTTCATTTGCATCTAGGTTTATTCTTATCCGTGTGAATGGCAGAAAATAGTCACACATTTCAATTTTAGCTGCAATTGTAAATAACTATAGTTTTCCACTTTGAACCAAAAATTTCTGATCAATAATTTTTTTGGATCCTAACAGCAATTTTAGGAAGGCAAATAAATTCAATTTCCCTACATTTGAACTATAAACAACTCATGTAATGAGTTTGCAACTAATTATTCTAGAGTCCAGTCTCTAAAAGCAAAAATGTGAGGTCTCCAAGCTTGTTTTTATACAGTGAATCTCAGGGAACCAATGCAATCACTTCTTCAGTGCTTTATACCTGTAAATTTTGTGAGTGGTCAATTTAGTCTCAGAATGATGATCAGTGCTTTAAAAGTCTCAAAATTCATAAATTTTATTAAGAAAAGTTCTCTCACTGGACACCTTCTAGAAAGGTTGCCATGAGTGCATAAAGAAAGACTCTTTCAAAGTATCCCTTTAATTAGTGGTATTAAAGCCCCAAAGTGATAAAATTAGAAAGAGGTGGTATAATTTCTTTTCCATTTTTCCATAGGCATTGAATCAGTTGGTAAATTTCAAGTTGAGGTCTAAATTATTAAATTTTACTTTTCTTTCTTAAGCAAAATGCTGAAAACATGTTCCATTTGTTATTAATAGTATTGACCCTGAAGTAGCTAACTGCTAAAATCTGCACTCTTAGGAAATGAACTGTCAAGAGTTGTCCCTACTGTGGTTTTCTGTTCACTAACTAAAGACATCTCAGGTGGAAATGGAGGACCTTCATTCATCCTTCTGATCATCAAGCTTCTATCCTCAGAGGAAAGACTGACTTGATGCCCATTTGTTCAAGCCAACACACAAGCTTAATTTAAAGCAGCATTCCGAACTAATCAAATTCCACATCATAGAGCGACATCAGTACACTTCATCTTTCAAAAATGGAATAATTAGTAATCATCCTAGTTAGCTCATCTCCAGCAGTAAATAAAATTACTGTGCATTAGCAGAATTCTGATCAGTAGATTTTTAAAAAAATCCATCTTGAAGATGGACAAAACAACCAAAAATTCAAATTTTCATGAGACTCTACTATTCTTCCAAACAAGGGAAGTGCAGGACTTTCTGTTGTGCCTGAAATGACACTGGAAGGAAGAGGATAGGTTTTGGAGCCAGAAAGGTTTCTGACTCATTCATGCAAGTGACCATGAACAGAAAGTTCCCACTTATTTCTCGAGTTTTCAAGACGTGTATGTTTTAAAAAGTGTTTCATGTCAGAAACAGTCTTGACTGGAAATACGTCTGTGATCCTCCACATTTTCAGAACTCTATGTGAACATATCTCCCAGAAAGTTTCACAACTGAAAACATACATGTCAATATACACCTTGGCAGATTATATATAATATGCTGTGAAAGCGTCTTACAGATCTGGACGCATTTTTGATCAAGATGAAAGGAGATGGAGGTGAGAACACTCCCTCTCCTTCAAGAAGGAAGGAGCCCTTGGTGTTAAGGGAGCCACTGACTGAAGAAGGGTTTGGGCAACCTAGAAAGGTTATACTGTCAAATAAGTAATCAGAAGGGGAAGCCTGGGCTAAAAGCCAGGCTAGAATGTTATTTATTGATTAAAATTTCTTCAAATTAAGAAACAATCCTTACTTCACTGTAGCAGATGGTTCATAAAACTGATACTTGTATTTTTTATGTTACAATTTGTGTTTGAATGCCTGATCAAGGAGTTGGCATTATATCAAAGTATCAGCAATAGTATCAATAAAGGAAACATACAGCATCTGTCACCCTTAAATGAGTAAGACAGCATTCCCAGTATAATAAAATCACAAAGGGATGTGAGAGCTGGACCATAAAGAAGGCTGAGCGTCAAAAAACTGATGCTTTCGAATTATGTGCTGGAGACAAGTCTTGAGAGCCCCTTGGACTGCAAGGAGAACAAACCAGTCACTCCTAAAGGAAATCAACCCTGAATATGCACTGGACATACTGAAGCTGAAGCTCCAGTAGTTTGGCCACCTGATGTGAAGAGCTGACCCACTGGAAAAGACCCTGATGCTGGGAAAGATGGAGGGCAAGAGGAGAAGGTACGACAGAGGATGGGGATGGCATCACCGACTCAATGGACATGAGTTTGAGCAAACTCAAGGAGACGGTGAAGGACAGGGGAGCCTGGTGTGCTGCAGCCCATGGGGTTGCAAAGAGTCGGACACAACTTAACAACTAAAGAACAACAACCACAATAAAAGCATTACAACTATTATATGTGTTCATAATTTAAGGACATTGCTGTTCAGTTGCTGAGCTGTGTTTGACTCTATAAAGCACAAAATGAACCTGTAACCTACATATATTTTACCTAATTTGAGGTGTAAAAACCTTACTCCGGTTTGATTAACTATTTTCGCAAATGCTTAAAATTCAGAAGGCTTTTACCTGGGACTAATTTGATAACTCAGCTCGCTTTAAAAACTATGTAAAGTGAGTTAAATTAATACCTTTTATATTTTTCATTCAGAAAAAGGGCTCTTGGTGATGAAGTTATTCAAAACTCAGAAGTCAGATCTTACAGCTCCTTGAAGCGTTCAGAGAGTGCCTGTTTTTGAGGTGATGATGATACTTTTTCTTAGACTGAAAATAATTTTGAAAAGTAAAGACGAACACAATAGATCTGCCCTTAGTCTCTGTTGTGGGTGAATCATGTCTCACACACAAAAGAAAACACTTAAGCACTGGGCCCTGTGACCGGTGACCCCTGGGCATGAGGTTCCATCTGAAAGTGGGTGCTGGCAGGTGCTCTCACGCCGAGACAAGGCCACACTGAGCAGGATGGGGTTTCCAGATCAGAGCAGCCTCTCCGGGCCTGGCATCTCACACTCACTCCACTCCATTCTCGTCCAAGCTCTGCCTGGTCTCAGCTCTAACTTCTCCATCCTACGAATAAGCCTAGAGCCTCTATGGGGTTTGATCCAGGTCACAGAAATAGGGACAGAGGGAGAACTGAGCCTGGGCCCAGGACTTGCGGAATCTGAGCTCAGAGTGAGACCATCAGCTTCAGCCCCTCTTTGGAATCCAACAAAGACTTGTAAACACTCAGAGCTGCCAATCCTGGGCTCACATTCCTTTGTGTGCATGCTCAGTTGTGAAGTGTCTGACTCTGTGCAACCCCATGGACTGCAGCCCGCAGAGGCTCCTCTGTCCGTAGGATTCTCCAGGCAAGAATACTGGAGGGGGTTGCCCTTTCCTACTCCTGGGGATCTTCCTGACCCAGGGATCAAACCTGTGTCTCCTGCATCGGCAGGTGGATTCCTTATCACTGCACCAGCTGGGAAGCCTGGGTTCCTCAAGAGCTTTTCTAGTCCTTGTCCTCTGTTAGAGTTTCTTCTGTAGCCTCCTTCCGCCCTTGATTCATCTGCTCACCATGTATCTACTGTCCACTGACTCTGCCAGATGCAGTGCCAGACCCTGCAGATGCGGTACACAGCGGTACATGGGGGGACAGCAGGTCAGAAAGACACGTCTTAGCCCCTGGATGACCCTGCAGGCAGGACGCACTCCAACTGACTTCAAAGTGAACACCCAACACAACAGTATAAACAGAATTATCTAGTAAAATGTAGAATAACTGTTTTTTAAAACGATAAAATGGACAGAGTGGAATGGGTCCTAACCCAACATGACTGGTGTCTCGGTAAGAAGAAAAGAGATGCAGGAAGAACCCCCGTGACAAAGCAGAGCAGGGCAATGTCTCTACAAGTCAAGTGTCAGCCAGAAGAACGAGGACAGACTCTCCCCCGGGAACCCGAGGAACCCTCAGTCCTGCTGCACCTGGATGCTGGGCTTGCAGCCTCCAGAACTGTGCAGGATAGCTCTCCGCCAGGGCATGGTGCTCCGTTACAGCAGCTGCCGGTCACTGATGCCCTCATCTCCTCCTGTCGACCCTGTGTACCCTGTGCTGCCAGCACCGGGAGGCCACAGTGCTAACGAGCCACCCTTCTCGGCATCAGAAGATCTCATCAGTGTTAACACAGGGCACATATTTGGACCCAGAGAACACGGACGAGGGGGAAGGTCTGTAGCACCCTCTGGTCCAAGCTCCGCATCGCAGGTTGGACCGTCTTTAGCATGCTAGCACCTGCTCTGCATCCTGCCTGAACTTTTGCCTGGGGTGGGAGAAAGCACAGTGTAGTCACGAGCAGGCTCCTTCTCTGGAACCTCGGCCAACTCTCTGCTGCACAAAGAATCTGCCTTTGTATTCAAGACGCTTTCCCCGTGGGGGGTGAATATTTGATGACACTCGTCACATCTCGCTCAAGTCTTCAGCTTTGCAGTGTACACTTTGAAGTTTCTTCAAAGTTCACTCCAAAGAAAGTGCCCTTGAACTCTCACTCTCCTAATAAGCATCCTCTGAACATTCCTCGTCTTCCTCTTAAACAGAGTAAAACTAAGATCTGAGCCCACAGACTGCTCCCGTTAGCCTCCCCCCACCTCTCATGTCCTAGGCATTACACGTCAATTAGTGTAGCCTCAACGAGCACCAACGTTATATGCTTCTTTATTTATTAGCAGTTGTACTATTCTTCAAATCAAAAAATACATATATGTATATATATATAAAACCACTTCAAAATCAATTTGCCACATTTTTAAAAGAGCACAGCAGGAGGCTGCCCAGCAAACATAGGCGACGGGACCTGAATGAAGGGTGATCCTCAGGAGAAGGGGATGGGGGGAGAACCACAGGGCAAGTGGAGCTTGCGGGGCGCCCTGCCCCGTGGGAGCCTGGACCAGCACATTCCTAAGAGGATGCGCTCAGCTGCAGGCCAGGCTGAGACTACACTGATGCCCTCAGCTCAGCACCTACGCCGGGCGCATCCCAGCATCTGGGAGTGCCTCCGGTTCGCCCGCAGGAGTACTTATCGTCCTCGAGTTACAGCCTGCAGCCCGGAAGGCGGTCTGACTGTGCGGCGGCTCTGCGGGGCTGCCGGCTCAGTAACACAAGGCTCCCCTCGAAAGCCTGCTTCTGTATGCTTTCTGTATGGCATACGCTAATTTTCTAAACTAACATGCCTGAAGAGGACATTTTAAACTCTATCCATAAAAAAAGTAAATGAAGTGAGGAATGGATAAGACTGTCAGAAGGACTTCCCGGGTGGCTCAGATGGTAAAGAGTCTGCCTGCAACTCGGCAGACCCAAGTTCAATTCCTGGGTCGGGAAGATCCCCTGGAGAAGGAAATGGCAACCCACTCCAGTATTCTTGCCTGGAGAATCCCATGGACAGAGGAGCCTGGTGGGCTACAGTCCGTGGGGTCGCAAAGAGTCGGACTCAACTGAGCAACTAAACAATGAGTCCGTCAGAAGCCACTTAGTGCGTCTCTATCTTGGCCATGGGAATACCGACTCAAGAACAAGCTGCATCTCCTCCAAGGGAATCCTGTAGAAACCCTAGCGTCCAGCTGTAGTCGGGTTGGGTTAGAACCACTGCTTCCAGATGTCAGGGTCTGTCGGAACTTCCGGGGAATCCTGTTGAAGATTCCCAGTCCTGAGGTTCAGGGTGGATTATGAGACTGCAGTTCTAACAAGCTCCCTGATTACACTGGGTACTTATCTTTGGGTCCCCTGGAGTGACAAGGGGCTGGAACATGGGGCCTCTGGAACCCCCCGAGCTCCCAGCTTCTGTGGCTCCAACCCCTGATGCCTGAAAAGGTCAGGAGGAATTAATGCTCCTAAATGAAGTGATCCCTTCACTTGGAGGGATGTTCTGACTGGGTTGTCACAAGCAAAGCTGTGAACACAAGAGTCTGATGCTTAAGACATTTGTCCTCTGAGGTTTTCCTAAATTGTAGACCTTCAAGTAGAGCTCTTAGCCATGGATTAAAAAATCAAAAACAAAACAAAACAATTTTCCTATTGCAAAATTTAAACCTCTAACTTTAACAGCTAAAATTATCTTTTCCTACTCCTTTTATGCATTTTTTTAACCAAATTTCATTTAGCCATAATGGGATTTAGACATACGATAACTGCAAAATACAGGCTTGTTGTTCTTTAGTCGCTAAGTTGTGTCCAACTAGGTGTGACCCATGGACGGTAGCCCGCTGGGCTCCTCTGTCTGTGGGATTTCCCAGGTAAGAATACTGGGAAGGGAGTGGGTTGCCATTCCCTTCTCCTTCTCCAGGGGATCCCGACCCAGGTATGGAAGCAGCATCTCCGCTACTGGCAGGCGGATTCTTTATCATCGAGACACCTGGGAAGCAGAGAATACAGGTTATTTGTTTCTAAACTTTGGTCAGAAGTGACCATCGTTTCCTGAAAGGAAGATAGGGTAATTCAAAATGCCAAATAAAATCGGTCTACTTAAAAGGTCATTACAATTAGCAATTGTTTTCATGCCGACCGCTGTTACAAAATTTTGAAAATTAATATTTCTTCCAAGTAGATTCAGGCACTCTATATACAGTTGTATTTATGTTACTAATTTGCATATATACTCTTTTGATTTGAAAGATATAAAATCATGTTTATTTTAAATTAGTTGGGTTTTAAACAGGAACCCCTAGTTTAAAATATACATTAAATATATAAATAAAATTAGAAACAGTTCAGTTTGGTTTAGTGGAGTGATTATTTTGATTTTTTGACTTGTTTTAATCCAATCATTTTAAAATACAGATTCACTGTTCTTAAAAATAGATTTCAATGTATGTTGCATGAAGGAATTATATACTCAAGTTATATTTTATTTTGATTATTTTAGTTTGTTTCTCTGTTTGGCAAGTGTGATTCATTTCAACTGGTTTTGGTTTGGTTTCATATCATACAGTTTGTACAAACACTGCTGTAAAAGGTTCACCTTACATTTCAGAAGAGTTTTCAATTTGCAATCATTTCAGAACCATGACTCGACACCCTCGATGTGCACACTGAGACACTACACACACACAAGTGCATGCGCACCATACACACACTGTATACAGACAGTACACACACACGCACGCATGCACACATGTGTGCACACACACGCGCGCGCACACATGTACACACGCGCACACACATGTACACACATGTACACACATGCACACACGCACGTGTGCACACATATGTATGCACACACACGTACGCACATGCGCACACACACGCACGAACACATGCACACACACGTACGCATGCACACACACACGTGTGCACACATGTGTGCACACACACATGCACACACATGCACCTGTCACTGTTGCTGCCATGCTCAGTGTGTCTCTGGCCCCTTCCTGTAGCTCCTGAGGCCTCCTTGTTAATTGTACACTTACCTCCAGTTAAGTGCTTTTTCCTCTCACAGAACTGTAGCTCAAAATACTTTATGAAGCAGCTGGACAGGTCATTAAGAGTGGTCCTGGCATGTCCAAATGCTTCTAAGATGCTCATGACCTGTAGAAAAAGGGAAACAGTTACTGTGCTAATAATGTGCTTAAATAAAATGGGATGATTATAGCAAAGAGACAGGAACACTCCATCAGCTAAGAGGTCATTGACTGCCCATACGACACAATATTGCATTTTTAAGGTCACTCTTCCCTCAAGTGCAAACTGTTAATGTCCTTCGTCCCTACGGGTAACTAGTGGTAACAAGATAGTGATGCACAGAGCACACGACTGCCTTCCTCACACTACCCTCTCAGGGTAAGTGGAGGATGGCATTCTCTTCACACACACACATACATGCACACACACACACCTGCACACACACACACAACTCAGCACGTACTGTTGGTTTTTTCCAACTTAAAAGTGCTTCAGTAGCTTTGGAAGGAGGAATTAAGAGTTTATATATGCAATGATCAGAATTTCTTTTAAACATAACATGTTCACTTACACATCTGTTTACAACCCGCTTTTTGACTGGCGAATAGGTACCATTCTGCACCCACCCCCCGGGTCACCCTCCCACACCCTGGTTTCACTCCACGCCAACCATTCTCCCCGTAGGAGCAGGAATTAGAATTCTAGATGAAGCCTTGGACGCAGTGTGTCTCATCGCAAGGTGCTACTACAGAGACAGCTGTTTGCAGCTTTAAAGTGTTGTTACCACAGACCCTCAGAAAACTCTGGCCTCTGAAATTCTCTCTTGACGTATATCCTTAAAAATTGACTATAGAACTAATGCTATTCTTTTCTCACAATTAATTGTACCTGTGATAATTAAAATGCTCAATATTCTCCAAGCCAGGCTTCAGCAATATGTGAACTGTGAACTTCCAGATGTTCAAGCTCGTTTTAGAAAAGGCAGAGGAATCAAATTGCCAACATCTGCTGGATCATCGAAAAAGCAAGAGAGTTCCAGAAAAACATCTACTTCTGCTTTATTGACAATGCCAAAGCCCTTGACAGTGTGGATCACAATAAACTGTGGAAAATTCTGAAAGAGCTGGGAATACCAGACCACATGACCTGCCTCTTGAGAAATCTGTATGCAGGTCAGGAAGCAACAGTTCGAATTGGACATGGAACAACAGACTGGTTCCAAATAGGAAAAGGAGAATGTCAAGGCTGTATATTTTCACCCTGCTTATTTAACTTATACGCAGAGTACATCATGAGAAATGCTGGGCTGGAAGAAGCACGAGCTGGTATCAAGATTGCCAGGAGAAATATCAATAACCTCAGATATGCAGATGACGCCACCCTTATGGCAGAAAGTGAAGAACTAAAGAGCCTCTTGATGAAAGTGAAAGAGGAAAGTGAAAAGGTTGGCTTAAAACTCAACATTGAGAAAACTAGGATCATGGCATCTGGTTCCATCACTTCATGGCAAATAGATGGGGAAACAGTGGAAACAGTGTCAGACTTAATTTTTTCTGGGCTCCAAAATCACTGCAGATGGTGACTGCAGCCGTGAAATTAAAAGACGCTTACTCCTTAAGGAAAGTTATGACCAACCTAGCTGCTAAGTCACTTCAGTCATGTCCGACTCTGTGCAACCCCATAGAGGGCAGCCCACCAGGCCTCCCCCGTCCCTGGGATTCTCCAGGCAAGAACACTGGAGTGGGTTGCCATTTCCTTCTCCAATGCATGAAAGTGAAAAGTGAAAGTGAAGTCCCTCAGTCATGTCTGACCCTCAGAGACCCCATGGACTGTGCCTTCCAGGCTTCTCCATCCATGGGATTTCCCAGGCAAGAGCACTGGAGTGAGGTGCCATCGCCTTCTCCGATGACCAACCTAGACAGCATATTAAAAATCAGAGACATTACTTTGCCAACAAAGGTCCGTCTAGTCAAGGCTACGGTTTTTCCAGTGGTCATGTATGGATGTGAGAGTTGGACTGTGAAGAAAGCTGAGCGCTGAAGAATTGATGCTTTTGAACTGTGGTGTTGGAGAAGACTCTTGAGAGTCCCTTGGACTGCAAGGAGGTCCAACCAGTCCATCCTAAAGGAGGTGTTCATTGGAAGGACTGATGTGGAAGCTGAAACTGCAATACTTTGGCCACCTGATGCTAAGAACTGACTCACTGGAAAAGGCCCTGATGCTGGGAGGGATTGGGGGCAGGAGGAGAAGGGGAGGACAGAGGATGAGATGGTTGGATGGCATCACTGACTCAATGGACATGGGTTTGAGTAAACTCCGCAAGTTGGTGATGGACAGGGAGGCCTGGCGTGCTGCAGTCCATGGGGTCGCAAAGAGTCAGACACAACTGAGTGACTGAACTGAACTGCGATAAAGAAGACGACCAAGCAATGCTCTCGAAAGAATGAAAAGCTGGAAGGTTCAAAAGTATTTTTCTGGATCTTTCAAGATGTGCATGCCTGCTCAGTTGTATCCAACTCTTTGTGACCCCATGGTCTGTAACCCACCAGGGTTCTCTCTGTCCATGGGATTCTCCAAGCAAGAATACTGAGTAGGTTGCCATACCCTCCTGCATGGGATCTTCCCGACTCAGGTATCGAACCCCCGTCTCTTGTGTCTCCTGCATCGGCAGGTGGATTCTTTCCCACCGCACCCACCAGGGAAGCCATCTTTCAAGGTACTGACAAGCTACATGCAGTTCCTCCATCAGCCACAAGAGGGCCACAATAACACCTTATTGATACACCGAGTGGTGGTTACAATTTCTGATGACAGTATAAGAATTTTATTCTAAATTTTAAAATTTTGCAGCTCCTCTTTAACTTTCTGGATACTGCTCTACTAAGGCATTGAATTCACCTGGAAGTATTTTATATTGTGAAAGATTACAAAACAACATTAATTCTAATCACAGGTCTAAGTACTAAATAAATGTTGGGCAAACAGTGAAATATATGAAAGTGTCTGTTTTTGAAGTTTGAACTTTTGGAGAGAAACAATGAATCCTTACACAAACTCTGTGATTTAGGTCTCTTTGCTGATGCTAAGTCTCGTCAGTCGTATCCGACTCTCTGCGACCCCATAGACAGCAGCCCACCAGGCTCTCCGTCCCTGGGATTCTCCAGGCAAGAATACTGGAGTGGGTTGCCATTTCCTTCTCCAATGCATGAAAGTGAAAAGGGAAAGTGAAGTCGCTCAGTCGTGTCCAACTCCTAGCGACCCCATGGACTGCAGCCTACCAGGCCCCTCTGTCCATGGGATTTTCCAGGCAAGAGTACTTTATAATAACCTAAATTTAAAGATCACAACAGTGCGTTGTTAGCAGTAATAGCAGAAATATTTCTGAAAAATAATTTGAAAGAATACTTATGATGGTCCTATATTTTCCCTTTTCCCCAACAACTTAATATGAAATAAATATATAGCAATATTATACTGTAATTATATCACATTTAAACCTTTATAGTAGTTCCTTCAAATAATCGTTTTAAAACTCATAAAAAAGAATCTAATAAAATTTTTAAAGTGTTTTTTGGCTTCTAGTTACATTGGCATTGGAGAAGGCAATGGCACCCCACTCCAGTACTCTTGCCTGGAAAATCCCATGGACAGAGGAGCCTGGTAGGCTGCAGTCCATGGGGTCGCTGAGCAACTGAGCGACTTCACTTTCACTTTTCACTTTCATGCATTGGAGAAGGAAATGGCAACCCACTCCAGTGTTCTTGCCTGGAGAATCCCAGGGACGGGGGAGCCTGGTGGGCTGCCTCTATGGGGTCACACAGAGTCGGACACGATTGAAGTGACTTAGCATAGCATAGCATAGCATAGCATACATTGGCATTGTATCTGCTAATACACTAATTTTTATTATAATAGAAAATGAATATAAAAGGTAATTAATGACATGCACCTAGAAAGGAAGTATGCTGCTGCTGCTGCTGCTGCTAAGTCGCTTCAGTCGTGTCTGACTCTGTGCGACCCCATAGATGGCAGCCCACCAGGCTCCCCCCTCCCTGGGATTCTCCAGGCAAGAACACTGGAGTGGGTTGCCATTTCCTTATAGGGTAAATAATTCAGTGCATGTGCCTTGGAATAAGAGACACCTGCCCTCAGACTCCAACTCTGATAATGACAAATGCTATAACCTTGAGCAAGTTTTGTAAATTTCCAAACCTCATTTCTTTTATTCTAAATAGAACAACTCAGTGATGATCAGAGTCCAGTGTATGAAGTGTTCAGCCTGGTGCCTGTAACATGGTAAGTATTCAACAAACAGCAGAATTTATTTTTGCTTTTGTTAATAATAGTAGAGAACAATTATATTGAACATTATATTGTACTGACTATGTGCCAGGAACCATATATATATATACACACACACACACACAATTATATATACACATACATGAATGTACATTTGTATGTATATCTGTACATGTATGTCATTATATGTAAAATTATATATAACTGTAAATACATACATACATACATATGTATGACTGTATATGCATGTATGTGTTTATTACATCTTTTAATCCTCACAACTAGAGTCTCCATTTTATAGAAAAGGAAACTGACAAATCTAGAAAATTTCCCAAGATTGAAAACTTATAAATAGTGGAGCTGGGATTAAAACCTGAGTGATGTCTTGGGTCGGTGTGTTTAGTCACTGTAACAGAATAACAGTAAAGATATACAAGTGACAAGAGCCGCTGAGCAAAATATAAACATATGCATGTCTTCACTGTGCAGGGCTGACCCGTGATTCAAGAGTGAACTGAAGCAATGAGTGGTATTGTTTCATCTTTTATCATCCTCCTGGCCAATAGGTGGCACCAAACAAATGTGTTAAGAGAAACACTGCAAAAAAAAAAGCAAATTGATACTGCTCTGCTACTGCTACTGCTGCTAGGTCTCTTCAGTCGTGTCCGACTCTGTGCGACCCCATAGACGGCAGCCCACCAGGCTCCACCGTCCCCCGGATTCTTCAGGCAAGAACACTGGAGTGGGTTGCCATTTCCTTCTCCAATGCATGAAAGTGAAAAGTGAAAGTGAAGTCGCTCAGTCGTGTCCGACTCTTTGCGACCCCATGGACTGCAGCCCACCAGGCTCCTCCGTCCATGGGATGTTCTGCTACTCAACTTTAAAACAAAATAATGAGAAGACTGTGTCATAATAAAACTTTAAATAAAAATACAGGCAAGGGGAAATACGTATTTCCTCAGCACTCACTGACTCACATTTTATTGGCATGATTTGTTCCTATTTATATTGGAATTTTTTTCTATAACATGTTTGTGGTTCTGCCATTAAAAGCTGTGCCATATTATTACGGTAGTAGGTAACCAATTGGCCTTTCTAAAAGTAAAGACTTGTACCCTCCTCAATAAAAGATAATGGCTTAATCAGGGCGACCCCATCACTCTGCTCTGTGCAAAGAGTTGCTCAATAAATGTTGATTTAAGGAACTTAAATGGGATTGAATGTCTCAAAGTTGAAACTCATTTGGACCAGAATTAGTGAAGAAAAGTCCCAGGCAATGGTGTTTTTTCCCAAAACATGAATTTCATGTGCCAATAAACCTACCGGCGTGGAAAGTCCCTGTTTCCACAGCTTGAAGTTCAAATACAGGGACTAGAAACAACTGCTGTTCTAGCTGATCTCAGCGGTTTTGAAGTTGCCAAGGGAAACACAAGCCATGTCTGTAGCGACAGGACTCAAAGCCACACTACTTTTCCCAGGTTGGCCCAAAATGTCAGATTACTTTGAGCTGTGCTGTAGAATTATGCATGTGCCTAGTGTACAGATCAAGCGTAATAAATGGCTGTGAGTTAACGTCGTGAAGGAACACATATGATACCACAGATACACTGCAGAGGGATTTATAGTATGTTTTTTGTAAAGTGAAAAACTGAGAAGAGCTTCTCCTTATAATCTGATCAACATGCTAACAGAACTTGCTAGAACAGTGTGAAGACAAGAGAATCAGACTACTTCAGGGGTCTTCTTGAATACACTGAATTTTACTATGTGAAATTGGACCCCTCTCTGAGCTGCCAACAGGCTCTCAATCAGCTTTCAGTGATTCCCTACAAAAGATGCTTATCTGGTCAATCCCCACAGATATATCCTATGTACACCCCAAACTGTCTCTTTATCAGTAAAAGTAATCAACTCTAATTATATTACATATTTTCAGCTCAACTGTTCTGAGTGAATACAAAAGAGAATGTCCACAGTATATTAAAATACACACAAGAAAACAAAGCTCAACCTCAACAGTGTTCATTTGCACAGAGCCTCCATCTTTTTTCCTTTATTTTCACAAATTTTGACCAACTTATGGTTAAAGTGAAGTCAAAGTCACTCAGTCATGTCCGACTCTTTGTGACTCCACGGACTTTAGCCCACCAGGCTCCTCTGTGGGATTCTCCAGGCAAGAATACTTTCCCTTCTCCAGGGGACCTTCCCGACCCAGGGGTGGAACCTAGGTCTCCTGCATTGCAGGCTGATTCTTTACCATCTGAGCCACCAGGGAAGTCCTATGGTTCAACTTAAAGCCTATGAAGATGTCTCCCCTTCTATTTGCAGTCAGGTTTTTCCGATCCCATCATAGTCTCTAACTGAAACCAGTGACTTACATGCTTAAGTTTGGAATCGAATATAGGCCTGCTGGAGCCAGACCTGCAGGTGAGGTGTCTCATTATCTGCTTGCTGGCTTCAGACTTTCCAGATCCTCTTTCTCCACTAAAATAAGACAGAAAAAATATACGTTTACTGTTTTGGCAAATATAGTAAAAAAGGAACCAGACAGTAATTCTCAGATGCAAAGAAGGTAAGCTAACTTTCAACGAGAACATGCCATCGTCTGACTTTCCCACTTGGTTCACTCATTAGTGAAAATGCAGAAAGCCGCGCGGTAGGGAAGACAATCTAGGGAAGCTACACATCAGCACAAACACCAGTCTTGAAAGAAGAAAGAAAACGCCTCAACCGAGCATCACCAGATCCCTGCGGTCCCTGATTTGCTCTTCATTTCTTGACCCTTGAATGAAAAAAATGTTTTTTTTTTCTGAGTAACGAGTTGATACATGGCATCATTAGCCTTTAAAGATGTCCCAAAGGAATACTCGTTCTGCGGAAAATAAAGAAATCTTACTACTGACAGAAGAACAATCCCATGAGCAAGGGCATGTAGAAACAAGCAACTTCTTCACTGATGGAACATGCTTGGCACTGGGAGCTCTATAATTGGCAGGTTCCCAAAAGATGTCATTGGCTCTTCAGAGCTTCACTAAGAACCACAATTTTTGACAAGAATTAAGTGCATTCAGTGAGAGTTTACTTAAGGCCGTGGATTTGTGACAGTCATTTTAGGCTGGGGGTACCTCCGAAAGCCCCCTGAGGTGAGCCGCAGTGGATGAGCATGGCTGTGAGTGTGGGCAGGGGGCACTCAGGCTCAGGAGCGAGGCTGTTGGGCTCACATCCCAGGGAGACCCCACACTAAGGAGCTAACCCTTCTAACACTCAGCCCTTGACACATAAAATGACAGCAGTAACACTGGTCATAGTAACACGCATCCTACAACATCACTAAAGCGATGGACAAGATAACACGTGGACGGTACCTAGGGGAGGGCCTGACACCAGCAACTCTCAAAAATATTGGTTGTTATCACTGTCAACACAACTACACACTCCTTGCCATCTCCCTTTTTTTTTTTTAAGTTTCCCTTTTTGTCTAAGCAAGACCAGGACCAGGAAACCCAATAGATAAAGCAGATAAAAGCAGCATTTCTTGGCTCAAGAATGCCAGGGTCCCCTAACTCCCACTTGGGGGACCCTTCAGAGCAGGTATAAAACCACCACTCAAAGCTATTTTGAAACCACATGACCAACGTCTGCCACACGCCGGTCTGACCGTCCATGGGACTCTGATGGGGTTAATAATATAAAAGTATATACAGAAGTGCTTATTTACAGATTTAATGTTACTTGGGTTCTTTCCAGGGTTCCCTCTTCACTCTTTGATCTCGCTCTGACTCAGGCTGTGCAAAGCTTTATTTACATGTTCAGTCTTCAACTGATGCTATTGAGGATAACTATGCAAAGACAGGGGTATTTATGGATGTCTCCCTCTCAAGGAGGTGTAGCCTGATATACAACATAATTCTCAACTGTGCTTTGATACCTAAATATTTATTTAATTCTCTATCAGTACACACTCACATTTCACCCTTACTTCTTATGATACACTTTTTTTTTTCGCTCCAATGTAAATGACCCTCCTGAGCATCTTGACATTTAGGAGCTAACACTGCCATTGCATTCCAATAAAAATGACTTTGGGTGTATAATTCTGGTGACATGAGCCAAGGTAAATGCCTAGAAGCAGCTGGGAAATTTCACCTCTGCAAGCTGCTGCATGGTGTCTCGCTCAGTACCACATTTTGGAGAAAGGTGGAATACTAGTCCCGGGCACCCTTCTTTCCCTGTGTTTTCTAAGGTTTGAAAGCAAGGCGCTCTGGTTCTAAGACATAAATCTTCAAAATGAACTGAGCTTCAGGTTAAGTTTGTTGAAATATTCCAGCCACACCCGGGGCCGTTTGTAATAACAAAGATGTTTCTCCTCTGTAGCGAGTCAAGTGTACCCCCTGCAAAGACTTACAGGGACACAAACCGATGAGGAAGTCAATAAACATAAAGCAGAAGAAATGTGGACAGGTTTACCGCCAAGCTCCCGGGGCACAGCCGAGCCTGGGGCTGGGGCGGGTGAAGGGCTCACCTGAGGACGAAACACTGAGGTCTCCGCTCCTGGAAAAGCTGGTGGAAGGCTCTCTCCGCACAGCAGAAAATGTGAGGCGGCAGGGAGGGGTTGGGCTGCCCAGTACTGCTCAGGTACAGCTCAGAGACCTGGAGAACAGGGCCGGCACCTCTGTCAAAAGGATTCAGGGTCCTTTGCCCCACGAAGACACTGATACATTTCCAATACACAAAAGCACATAAATCTCTAATCTTGAGTCTCACTTGTAAACACAAACCATTTGTGCAATGATGCCCTCCTCAGCACATTTTAAGCATCTCTAATGGTGGTTCCGTCTGGTCAAAGCTATGGTTTTTTCCAGTGGTCGTGTATGGATGTGAGAGTTGGACTATAAAGAAAGCTAAGCACCGAAGGATTGATGCTTTTGAACTGTGGTGTTGGAGAAGACTCTTGAGAGTCCCTTAGACTGCAAAGGGATCCAACCAGTCCATCTTAAAGGAGATCAGTCCTGGTTGTTCTTTGGAAGGACTGATGTTGAAGCTGAAACTCCAATATTTTGGCCACCTGATGTGACAAACTGAATCATTGGAAAAGATCTTGATGCTGGAATGATTGAAGGCAGGAGGAGAAGGGGACGACAGAGGATGAGATGGTTGGATGGCATCACCGACTTGATGGACATGAGTTTGAGTAGGCTCCAGGAGTTGGTGATGGACAGGGAGGCCTGGCATGCTGCTGTCCATGGGGTCGCAAAGAGTTGGACACGACTGAACGACTTTCACTCAATCACTTGATCCCATACAGATCAGTACAGAGTGTTGTGGAGTTCCCTCTTCTACATGGTGGGTCTTTATTGCTTCGGGCATCTATTTTATACACAGCAGTATGCCTATGTCCTCCTCTCCTTCCTCCCAAACCTTCTCCTCCTCCTCACCCCCCTTCTCCTTCATCTTCACCTATAACCCCCAAAATAATACAGGTAATTCCTTTTGCTCTAGTCAACCCTACTTCCATACATCTGCAGACAGCCCAGGGGTGGGACTGGGGTCGGGCTGGGTGGGATGAGGAGAGTGGGCATGTTTCAGGGCAGCTTTAAAGCAGCAGTGGAACTGACTTTTGCTAAGAAGAGAGGAGGGTCGGGCGGTGAGGGACCCTGTTTTACCCAAAAGTATTTCTGTGCTAATTCTTGGTTGATTCGTTGGGAGTTCAGAGACAGGAATGTCTCTCTCCCTCTCTCTTTCCCTCCCTGCCTCCACCCCACCTCCAGCATCTAAAGGGCATCCTTGCTTCAAGAACACAGGCTTCCTCCTTTCATCTCCTGCTCCCCCACCAAGGGTTCTGCTTCACACTGGAGGCAGCCTGTGGTTGCACAAGAAAAAGAGTTCCCACGACGGCATTTTGATCCCAAAACACTTGGCAAAAATCATACTGTGCTTTCAGTTGCCTGGAATACTTTTTCAAAAGCAGCTTCTCTTTTAATTTTGACTCTCATGATTAAAGCTGGAAAGGCTCGGAAAATGTGTAAAGGCAGCACTGTCCTGTCTGATCCAATTGCCCAAACATCACAGGGCTCTTCTGAAAGTGTTCAGAGAAGAATTCTAAACCAACCGACCTTGAACTAGTCAAAAATGCATGGGAACACAGAGTTAATACAATATTTGATTTTAGAAGTCTGTCTAGGGACCACAGTCATAAGAACCACACATGACAACTGCAAGGGACTCTTTTGATAAAATAACATTCCTTTTCAATATTTTCTCAAAAGAAAATAAAGTCACTATTATGTAACCACTCAGGGCAGAATTTTCTGAGAAGCTTGATTTTACTTCCAGTTTTGCTTTTTCTTCTTAATCATTTGACACAATAGGTATGTCTAGAAAGTGGTTACTCTACATCATTAAAGGACATTTAAAATTTTATACTCACCACGGTGGAATAAATTGGAATCTCTTTGAATGGATTAACCAGCAGGAGAATGTCCCCAATAAAAGTCTATTAAATTGAAAGGATAGAAATTGTTATTGGACCATATAAATAGCACTTTTAAAGTTAAATATTGTATAATTTTTAAATCACTGATAAAACTATAGAGAATAAATAAAAATTACACTTTAACATTTTGTGAATTGTTTTAAAAGTTTGTAAATAAAAAGTCAAATTCACATAAAATTAAACCAATAAGCTTGTCCCACTGAACACACAAGTGAAATGACTATCTTAAGTAATTAATTGAACACATGGATGAAATTTTGAAATAAGTAATTACCAAGTGGAATAATTAACTCGCATTGAACACTATTACCAAGAACTGCACAATGTATGTTCATTTAAATTGAACACCAGCCAGTTCCAGTACGTTTAAAGGGTTTGAGTCACATAAAGTGCATTCTCTGATCACGGATTATGATGCAAATTAACCATGGATAGCTAGAAAATCACCAAATGTGTGGTGATTATACATTTGCAAATAACCTATGAGTCAAAAAGAGAAATCACAATGCAAATGAGAAAACATTTTAATTATGATATATCATAACATGTGAGATGCTACTAAAGATACACTCGATATGAAATTATTATTATTATTTTTTGATATGAAATTATTGCCTGAAACATATGTTAAAAAAGAATACAGGCAGGTAATGATCTAAGTACCTGTTTCTAGGAACTCATCAAATTACAAGAAATTATCAGAAATAAGTAACCAACATCTGAGCAGAAATGAATGGAATTAGTAAACAAAAGCCATGGAGTAAATAAACTAAAGCCAAAAGGCGATCATTGGAAAAGTCAAATAAAAACCTGGTGTCCTAACAAGACCGACTGAGGAAAGAAGAGGAAACAGACCACCAATATGCCAAGTAAGACATCACTACAGATCCCACTGAAGTGGGAACAGATGAAGAGGGATATTTAGATGATGTGGACAATAACCCACAATCTTACCAAGACAAATGCAATAAGATGTCAGAAATCTAACTAGATTTATTTTCGGTAAAAAATTGAATCCATGTCTAAAACCTTCCCGCAAAGAAAACTAAGAATTCACCAGTGAATTCTTGCCAACACTGATGTAAAAATAAACAAATTTCATACAAATTATTCCAGAAAGTAGCAGAAGAGGGAACATGAATCACTTCATTAGAGGTCTGCATAAACTTAGTATTAAAAACAAATATATTGAAAGAAAATTATAGGCTGTTTTCCTTCATTAAAATACATGCTAAAATAATGAGAAAAATACAGACAAACTGAATCCAATAATATATTCAACAAATAATAAATTTCAACCAAAGAGGCTTTATTCTAGTAATTCAAGGTTGGCTTCATATCAGAAAATCAACTCTTGTAATTTGTATTACTAAGAAGTCAAGAATAAAATTTATATGATTATCTTAATAAATGCAAAAAGCATTTAATAATAGTCAATTCCCACTCTTGATTAAAAATAATAATAACTTTGAAAACTACTAATATAACGGAACTTTCTTAATCTATACAAAGTAATTACATGTGGTAATAACTTGCTTAATGATAAAACACTAATTTTAATGATAAAACAGCTTTCTGCAAGGATCAGAAACAGCACATAAATGTGTAATATGCTGACTTCCAGCCAAATTTTTAAATTAATAGCCCCTATATCATCAAATGGGGCTTCTCAGGTGGCGCTAATGGTAAAGAATCTGCCTTCCAGTGCCGGACACCAGTTCAATGCTTGGGTTGGGAAGGTCCCCTGGGGGAGGGCACAGCCACCCACTCCAGTATTCTTGCCTGGGGAATCCCATCGACAGAGGAGCCTGGAGGGCCATGGTCCATATTGTAGAGTTGGAAACAACTGAAATGACTTAGCACACACACATATATCATCAAACAAGGCAGAAAAGGTAAGGATCTATCAGGGTTTCAAAGAGAAACATGAAAGCCATTATTTGGCTCCCACTTGGTGGTGTGTGCAGAAAAGCCAAAGAAAGATGGTCCATAGTAACTTAATCTGGAAGCTCTGGGAAGGTTTACTTAGAGACTGAAAAAGTACCTAGAGGGAGTTTATAAAGCTTTGCGTTTCATGGAGTGAGAAAGAGAACTCCAGGGAAAAATTCTAAGGGGGGTGACTAGGAATCACCAATGATCATGTTTAGGGGCCAGACAGGGAATAAGGACATGTGGCCATCCTTCCACGAAAAATGACAAGCTACCGAAAAGTTCTAAAATGGGAGTTTTGAGATTACATTTCTTCTGCATAAAAATGGCCCTAGTTCCTTGTGAGATCAGACTGAAAAGGGGTGAAGTTTCCCCTAGGAAGGCAGGAGGCTGCTGGGGCCAGGACGATGAGGGTGGTGAGCACGGGGAGGCAGAGGACGTGAAGGTCGCTCAGGCGTGTCCGACTCTGGGGATCTTCCCCACCCAAGGATCTAACCCAGGTCTCCCTCACTGCAAGCGGATTCTTTACCAGCTGAGCCACCAGGGAAGCTGTGGACTAAATGATATTTGGGAGAAAAAGCCACTTGAAAGGCATGAACGAAAGAAAGGAAATCAGAACCATTCAACACAGATTTATGGTTAGCAGGGGGGAAGGATGAAGGAAGGAGGGAGTTCGTACACACTGCTAGATTCAAAATGGATAACCAACAAGCATCTGCCCTGTAGCCCACGGAACTCTGCTCAATGTCATGTGGCAGCCTGGATGGGAGGGGGTTTTGGAGGAGAATGGATACGCATATACGGATGGCTGAGTCCCTTCACTGCATACCTGAAACCATCACAACCTTGCTCATCGGCTCTACTCCAGCATAAAATAAAAACTTCAGTGGTCTACCGATAACGTGACTAAGACTTTAACAGGAAGAAGAATCAGCAAGACGTTATGGAAAGAGAGACAATGGCACAAACCACACAAGTGGCAAGGCAGCAGCAGAGACCAAAGTAATCAGGCTCTGCCTCTTCATGCTGATGACTCAATTCCATTAGTTCTGATAGAAGTATTTAGTTTTAAGTGTATTTACAGTGGCAGGCAATTTATCCAAGTGTTAAGATGCTGCCCTGAATTTTCATAGGTTAATCAGCACCTGACAATTTATTACTTGTAAAGAAATCTCAGATTTCACATTTACATGAAAATTACTTAATCAATTGCTCAGTGGAGGAGGAAAAAAAAAAAAAGGGTGTGATCCAAAAGGCATAGCAGACATGTGCATAATCAGATTTCTCTGTAGACCTTCTGATTGAATTGCTCTGAGTTGAATTTAATGAAATCAATGAGAGAGAGAAAGAGAGTCTGAGATTACATACTGCCAAAACCGATCCACATACTGGAAGAAATAACACATATAAACCAGAGTAGAACCAAGCAAATCAATCCTCCGTGCTGTTTGTCATCTAAGTCAGATATCTGTATCTTATTATCAGAGATACGTGTATAAATTACTTACTCAACAAAGACATTTCTTGATAATTTGGAAACACAGTATCTTTTTTCATGCAGACAGAGGCAAGCCCTCAAGGCTCACTTAGCTTTTCCTCTCTGGCTTCCTTTTCCAGATCTGAGTGGCCGAGTTAAAGCAGATGAAACAAGCAGCATTTTTATAACTGACCTGCAGATCCTGCGGGATCTAAGCAGGATCTTCTCCTCCAGCAAACCTGACCACAGGAAGTTGTCTACCCTCAGGCAGACAACTTTAACCACGCTGAAGTGTGGGTCATTGCTGAAACTGCCTCATACCTGAATCAGAAGAACTGACCTGAACCCTGAGAAATCCACCTTAAGCTATCGGGATGCTCCTAAGTAACAAAGAGCCCTCTCCTTGTAATATTATCAGCACGGATGGGTGAATATACACACAAGACAAAGCCATGCAAAAGGCAATTTCAAGGGCACTTACGTAAATCTGATTGTTCCCAAAGCGCTTCTGAATTTCATAAAGCAGGCTGCTGTCTGTGAGCTCGCTGAGCGTCGCCAGGTCATCATTGGGAGCGGGAGGCATCAGCTTGACCTGAGGAAAATCAGGTAAGATGAATTCTACTTCCCAATCAACTGTCCTCACAGCTGGATGTTCCAGTTTCAATTACATGTCAAAAGTTTACAGACCACATGACTGTGAAACTGTTATTAAAAGATGATACGGTTCACTTAGAAGGAGCAAAAAAAACTCACCAACCGTAGCAATGTATTCAGAGGAGAATCTGTTCCTGTGCCCCGCAGCCTGCACATGGACACGCACACACTCACCAACACACACACGCCTCATGTGGCCCAGCATCCACCACACCCTGAAGTCTGTCTAATTTACACAGCTCTGAACTGCGCTGAGCCCTCTGTAAGGCCAGCTATTAAAACGCTCACGTTTGCAGTGCTTCCAAAACTAAAGGAAAACTCTTTTCAGGAAACTGAAATAGGAAGAAAGCAGTGTACACAGACGTCAGCTTCGGCACATGTGGAGGAGGATGCTGGAATTCCACAACAGACTCTAGAATTTTGGCTTGTAATTTTCATCCTGCCCTACACTACTCTTAAGGCAGTGGTGAGGTTAAGGTAATTCTGCCAGAAAGAAAGAGAAAAAACTGTTTTCCCACTCAATTTAATGTTGAGTGACAGAGTTGAAAAACTGGAAAACACTTCAAATAAAAAAAGAGATGAATTTGAATTATTTAATTAGATGAAAATCTATCATTTACAAGTCAGAAATGGACAATGTTTAGTTTTATAGACACAGACTAACACCTCTAGCAAGTTACCATACATGTTGAACTTCCAAAGCAACCATAAAAGAGAAAAACCAAGAGCAGGATTTTTTTTTTTCCTTTAGGAGTAATGATTTACACTAAGATAATAAAATTCTCTTACAGTCACTGTTCTAAGGAGCAGAATGCAAATTTGAGTGCACGTTTAGAAAAAAAATAAAAAAGCATGAACAGCACTAACAGAAGTTTCACATTTGTCCCAACGAGCCTGTAAGAGCTATTGCAGCATCTCCTTGGAATTCTTGAGGATTTTCATCCACAGTTAAAGCTGCTCCATGGTGAGAGAAAGTACCAGGCTGACGGTAAAAATGTGAAGACTTCCCAGCCAGCTTGCCGGGATGAAACATGAAAATACAGTCTTCGGGTAGATCAAGGGAAGAATTCCTTGTATTTATCATGTCGGATTCCAGACTGATCAGGAATGGAGCTCTGATAATCAGTCTTAAGCAAGGCTCCCCAAGGGACACATACTTTATAAAGATTCCTAAAGCATTGTGACAGCTGACAACCAGTAGAAAGAAAAACAAGAAGTATGTCTGCAGATATTTTTATGTTCAGAGTGGAAGGCTTTGTGTACGCTACCAATGTCTCCCGAACAATTACAACTACAGTCAAAACAGAGACAGCATAAATATGTAAAAAAAAAAATTAACATCTTCACTAGGATTGATCATCATGGTTCTCATGAAGATATGCACGTTTCCATACGCACTGCTGTGCTTTGTTGTATCTGACTCTTGGCGAGCTCCATGGACTGGAGTCCGCCAGGCTCCTCTGTCCACGGGGATTCTCCAAGCAATAATACTGGATCAGGTTGCCATGCCCTCCTCCAGGATATATATGTGTACACACATATATTTTCTCCTCTTTATACATCCCTGGAGAAGGAAACGGCTACCCACTCCAGTCATTCTGCTCGGGAAATACCATAGACAGGGGAGCCTGGCGGGCTACAGACCATGGGGGTCGCAGAGTCAGACATGACTGAGCGACTGAGCATGCACACTTTATATACATGTATATTTCCCAAAATAGAGATCTCAAACACAAAACATACATAATTCAGGATAGAAAGTCAGGGAGAAATTAGAGAAGCGTTTTGATAAATGTTTTAAGACCCAAAAGGAATTTACATCTTGGAAATACTCTGAATTCACCCCTTCCTGTTTCCTATTTGTCAACAGGGCTGTGAGTGCTGTCAGATTTACTGCTTTGTTCTCATTTGTTTGACGGTGTTTTCTCTCTATGGGACATAAGCAGTGTATGTCAAGGAACCAGAACTTCAGTGGGCAAAGAGGAGTTCTGACAAATGGAATAAGTACAAGAAGACCCTGAGGAAAAGGTTGTCTAGGAGGAAAGAACCAAGGATGCATGAATGAAGAGGAAAGAGGAAATTAAAAAAAAGAACAAAAGATCTGCCTGGGATGGTCCTACCAGGGAAAGGGGTGACGAACTGACCAAATACCATGCTCCCCAAAGCTGAAGCCCTCAGCCTGCCTGCACAGCACTGTAACTGCTGTTACCTGCTTCTGGGGGCTTCCCTGAGAGCTCAGCTGCAAAGACTCTTAACTTCAGCTGTTTGGCATTTCCTGCTTTGTAGAGCTCCCCGGCAGAGAAGGCAATGGCACCCCACTCCAGTACTCTTGCCTGGAAAATCCCATGGACAGAGGAGCCTGGTAGGCTGCAGTCCATGGGGTCGCAAAGAGTCGGATACAACTGAGCGATTTCACTTTCACTTTTCACTTTCATGCATTGGAGAAGGAAATGGCAACCCACTCCAGTGTTCTTGCCTGGAGAATCCGAGGGACGGGGTAGCCTGGTGGGCTGCCGTCCATTGGGTCGCACAGAGTCGGACACGACTGAAGCGACTTAGCAGCAGCAGAAGCATCAGAGCTCCCCGGGGTGGCTCAGACCGTAAAGAATCTGCCTGCAATGCAGGAGGGTTGGTTTCCATCCCTGGGTCAGGAAGATCCCCTGGAGAAGGGATGGAACCCACTCCAGTATTCTTGCCTGGAGAACTCCATGGACAGAGGAGCCTGGCGGGCTACAGTCTGTGGGTTCACAAAGAGTGGGACACACCTGAGCGACTAACACTTCACACTTGCTTTTTATTCCGCTTCTTAGAGAGCGCGGTTTATCAGGTCCTGTGTTTGCTGAGGATTTACGCTTTTGTGTACCTGGGTGCTGGTACAGAAGGAGAACCACTGCCAACCTTCAAAAGCCCTCTGTGCACAAGGAGCCGTGGGACACACGCTTTGTCTCCCATGCGTAGAACTGTCCTAGGTCAGTCCGGCTGTGGGAAATAAACCTGGAGCTTGCAGTGTTTTCCCCAAAGGGCACCGGAAACTGTAAAAGAAACACTTGTGATTCTAGGCATCTTGAGTTTGTTTGGTCAGCTGAAATACTCAATTCGGAACTTGAGTGTCAGTTGAGAAGTGAAAATGAATTTTGAGAATTAAGATAATATATGTGAAAGTGTTTTTGTAAGCTCTTAAAGTACGATTTTGTATTATTATTTTTTTAAAGTAATCTATCCTTACACTGCAAAAAAAAAAAAGAGGAATTACATGAAGTAAGAGCAGACAAATGAATGGACAGAAGACTAAGCTACTGGGGCAAAACCTTACAGTCAGTCTATACAAGTAACAATCATAAAAACAGTAACTGTGTCTTACAGAGTTTTTATTCATGCTTGGTAACTGTGCTGTCATATTGCAAGCTTAGCCTTTGTCATCTTCAAAACAAGCAAGTAAGGTGAGTACTATATACCCATTTTACAGATAGGGCTTACTGAGGTTAAGGGGCTCCCAGAGCACAGAGCTCCAAAAGCAGGCCCGAACCAGAGCAAGTCTGCATGACTGCATCCTCCTCTCTCTTCACCCCTAGGAAAACGCACCTTCACTAAACAGAATAAAATGACCTGAATTTTAAGCTGGAGCCAAATTTAAATAAATATACTATGAAAGTAAAGGAGAGAGAAGAGAAGAGGGAGAAGCCAAGCAGGTAGGAGACTAAAAAGAGCACAGAAGCAGGCAGGCAGAGAGAGGAGGGATGGGAGGCAAGAGCAGTACAAAGTGAAAGAGAAGGAAAATACCGCACATTTTTAACCATCTTAAAAAACAAAAACAAAACTCTACATTCTCAGAGATATGATCAAGCATGTGAATTTTGGTCACTATCAGAATCAAGGGAAAAAACATTCAAATCAAGCCTTGAATATTCATTTACGTAGTTTGCTGTTGTTTCCACTAAGTTGTGTCTTGCTCTTTGTGATCCCACAGACTGTAGCCCGCCAGGCTCCTCTGTCCACGGGATTTCTCAGGCAAGAATACTGGAGGGCATTGCCATATCCTCCTCCAGGGGATCTTCCTGAACCAGGGATCAAACTCAGGTCTCCTGCTTGGCAGGCAGGTTCTTTATCACTGAGCCACCTGGGAAGTCCCATTTATGTAGTTATCATTTGATAAGACCTACATTTTCTAAAAATCTGGAAGGAGAGATGCTGTGGATTTTGTTCAACTTGAATTACACATGATATGTTTCTCTTTAAAACGTGAATCAAAACTTGATTGCTCTGAGAAGGCTTTTCTAAAGCCCTCCTGGGAAGTGTGGGTGAAGAATCCAGTTGATGGATATTCCTGCCAAGAAACCAAGCACCTTGAGACCAAGAACGAACGATGACGATGATGGCGTGATGCTCATAGTGGGAGATATGAGTGAATATCCACCCAGTCAATCCTGGAGGAAATCAGTCCTGAATGTTCATTGGAAGGACTGATGCTGAAGCTGAAACTCCAATACTTTGGCCACCTGATGTGAAGAACTGACTCATTGGAAAAGACCCTGATGCTGGGAAAGATTGAGGGCAGGAGGAGAAGGGGAAGACAGAGGATGAAATGGTTGGATGGCATAACCAACTCAACGGACATGAGTTTGGGTAAACTCTGGGAGTTGGTGATGGACAGGGAGGCCTGGTGTGCCGTGATTCATGGGTCGCAAAGAGTCAGACATGACTGAGCGACTGAACTGACTGAACTGATTCCATAGATAACATAAGCACATGAAACCTGAACACTAATTTCTCCTAGTTTAATACCAGATCAACACAACACGATGACAGTTGCTTTCAATGCCTGTGACACATTTATAAAGAGCTAACAGGAAAAAATTGAAAAGGTTTTCCGCAAGGATCACATTTGACATTATGCTGCTAATGTCTTTTCATTATTTTCAGATTTTATGTCTTAGAGCTGCTTTAGGTTCACAGCAAAACTGACAGGAAGGGACAGAATTTCTCATATACCCCAGCCCTCTCCTGGATAGCCTTCCCTATTATCAATATCCCTCTCCAGTGTGGCTCTTCTGTTACCATCACAAACCTCCACTGAAACGTCATCATCACCCAAGGCTCACAGTTCACATCAAGGATCAGGATGTGAGGCCAGATCCTTACAGCTTGGCCACTCTTAAATCCTTTCATCAAGGCCACTCTTGGTGTTACATGTTCTCTGGATTTGGACATACGTGTTACATCAGGTATCTATCTATCAGGTATGACAGGGTCATACAGAGAGAAGCTCCACTGCCCTAAAGACTCCCTTCTCCTCCTATGTATTCCCCCCGCCCTGATCCCTGGCAACCTCTAATGTTTTTAGTGTCTCAATGCTGCTGCTGCTGCTACTAAGTCACTTCAGTCGTGTCCGACTCTTAGCGACCCCATGGACTGCAGCCTACCAGGCTCCTCCATCCATGGGATTTTCCAGGCAAGAGTACTGGAGTGGGGTGCCATTGCCTTCTCCCAGTGTCTCAATAGTTTGATCTTTTCTTGAATGTCAAATAGTATAATCATACAGTATATAGCCTTTTCAGACCAGCCTCTGTCACTTAAGAATATGTATTTAAGGCTACAGAATGCTCATAGGATCTTTAAAACTGTTAAGAAAAAGCTTTGTCTTAAACTTCACCTAACACTCAATTTGCCTGTCACTGTGGACTGAATGGTTCCCCTCCTCCAAATTCACATGCTGAGGCTCTAGCCAGCATATGACACTGTTTGGAGATAGTGATTAAGAACAAGAAAAGGCCCTAAGTCATGTCCAATTCCTTGCAACCCCATGGACGTAGGGCTCCTACATTCCATGGGACTCCTCTCCGTGGGATTTCCCAGGCAAGAATATTGGAGTGGGTTGCCATTTCCTTTTGCAGGAGAACTTCCCAATCCAGGGATCAAACCATGTTTCTTGCACCACAGGCAGATTCTTCACCACTGAGCCACCAAGGAAGCCCTATAGGGCCTTTAGGAGGTTATAAAGGTTCAGTTCAGTTCAGTTCAGTCGCTCAGTCATGTCCGTCTCTTTATGACTTCATGAATTGCAGCACGCTAGGCCTCCCTGTCCATCACCAACTCCCAGAGTTCTCTCAAACTCACGTCCATTGAGTCGGTGATGCCATCCTGCCATCCCATCGTCTGTCGTCCCCTTCTCCTCCTGCCCCCAATCCCTCCCAGCATCAGAGTCTTTTCCAATGAGTCAACTCTTCGCATGAGGTGGCCAAAGTACTGGAGTTTCAGCTTTAGCATGAGTCCTTCCAAAGAACACCCAGGACTGATCTCCTTCAGAATGGACTGGTTGGATCTCCTTGCAGTCCAAGGGACTCTCAGGAGTCTTCTCCAACACCACAGTTCAAAAGCATCAATTCTTCAGTGCTCAGCTTTCTTCACAGTCCAACTCTCACATCCATACATGACTACTAAAAAGCCTCTTGATGAAAGTATAAGAGGAGAGTGAAAAAGTTGGCTTAAAGCTCAACATTCAGAAAACTAAGATCATGGCATCTGGTCCCATCCTTTCATGGGAAATAGATGGGGAAACAGTGGAAACAGTGTCAGACTTTATTTTTGGGGGCTCCAAAATCACTGCAGATGGTGATTGCAGCCATGAAATTATAAAGGTTAAGTGAGGTCAAAAGGGTGGGGACCTGAACCTATAGGATTGGTGTCCTTAAAGGAGACACCAAAAAGGCTGTTTATTCTCTCTCTCTACCATATGAGGACACAGGGAGAAAGCAGTTGTCTGCAAGTCAGAAAGAAGACCTTCACCAGAAATGAGTCAGCCAGCACCCTGACACTGAGCTTCCAGTCTCTAGAACCGCAAGAAAGAAGCTTTCTGGTGTTTAAGGCACGTGGTGTGTTGTATTTTATTCTGGAAGCCTAAGCTGGTGACTACACCCACTAAAATTTGAAGATATTTCAAAATTACAAAACTGAATTTGTTATTTTAAAATAACAAAAATGAATGAAACTAAAAGTAGAGGTTCTTGAGAAAACCTCAACAAACTGTCTTTAAAACATCGAAATTAGATACAGTAGAAAAACAAAACACTTTCAGAGATTACTCTGACATTTATAAAAATGCTCTGTCATTTATAAAACATGAAATGTAAAACTGTCATTTATTTCTGTGGAATTGACAAACAAATACACTAATATCTGTTAAGTTCCTCAAAGTAATCTCCCATCTTTTTGACATTGGGACACACACACACACACACACACACACACAATACACCAACACAATTGCATTTAACAAGTGACCCAGTGACTGACTTGCCTTTTTTCATTGTTAGGTAAAATATTTGATATTTGTAAGAAACAAAAAACACAGTCTACATAATAATCAAAATGATGACTAATGCCATAACTGAAAATATTCAGAAATTTAGCGTATTAGCTGAACGTCCATTCCTGGTTAAGTCAAGATTATAAAATTCAAATCCTTGTGAAATACAACAGCAATTTTTGTTAATGGTCAGTATAATACCATAACAATATGGGCATTTCACAAAATATTAACATATGCACTTATTAAGTTTTCTTTGAATGGAAATTAGTGGGAGCTTGCTTCTGAAAAGTTGGCCCTAAGGCATGAACTCGTAGCTGCAGCCGTGGCGGACACGCAGGAGGGTGTGATTACCTGCTCAGGCTTGGCGGGGCCATGCATGGGGGTGTTCTCCACTGTGCTGTCCTGAGACTGTCGTTTGCAGAGACCTTTTGTTGCATCTTTGAACATAATGTCTTTTTCCAACAGGCTGTCTTGCTTGGCGATTGGCAATACCAGGGGACTGCTGTAGGAAAGAATCCATGCTATAATTAGTCTCCTAAAGTTGCCACCTCAATCAAAAACTACCATGACCAAACAGCTCAGTCTGGTTCACCCAAGAAACACTCTCAACACTGCAGGGAAAATCCGTGAGAAACTTGAAGCTTTTCAATCAGCTCCAAATTTCTTTCAACTTTACTTCCAAGAGAAACATATACTTATTTCAACTGGAGAAGAAAATGGTTATGAATGTACAGTACATAGGCCTTAACAGACAACCAATGGGCACTTTAAAAGCTAAGGTTGAAACTCGTGACTGAACTAAGCAAAATATCTAAATGTGAAAATGAACTACAAACAAGTGAAAGCAACATTCTACAGTTGATTAAATTATAGGATTAAAAATATATTATAGAATCATGTGAAAGGGGCTCAGTCGTATTTGACTCTTTGTGACCCCGTGAACTATACAGTCTACGGAATTCTCCAGGCCAGAATACTGGAGCGGGTAGCTGTTCCCTCCTCCAGGGGATCTTCTCAACCCAGGGATCGAGCCCAGGTTTTTCATATTGCAGGCAGATTCTTTACTGTCTGAGTCATCAGGAAAGCTTGAAAGAATCATGGGAAACAGTTAAAATAGTTTGTGATGAAATGTTAACAGGGGAATTAAAACTGAATGACGCAATAAAGGGCTGCATTGTGATAAACAAGTTCTATTAGTTCTTTACCATTCAATTTAGGGAAAAGTAAATAAATAAAACCTATATAATTTTGTTGTTCTTCTTCCATTGACTTCATGCCAAAATGGCTCAGTTTGGTCAGTTCAGTTGAGTCACTCAGTCATGCCCAACTCTTTGCGACCCCATGGACTGCAGCATGCCAGGCCTCCCTGTCCATCACTGACTCCCGAAGTTTACTCAAACTCATGTCCATTGAGTCCTTGATGCCATCCAACCATCTCATCCTCTGTCATCTCCATCTCCTCCCACTTTCAATCCTTGCCAGCATTAGAGTCTTTTCCAATGAGTCAGATCTTGGCATTAGCTAGCCAAAGTATTGGAGTTTCAGTTTCAGCATCAGTTCTTCCAATGAATATTTAGGACTGATCTCCTTTAGGAAGGACTGGTTGGATCTCCTTGCAGTCCAAGGAACTCTCAAGAGTCTTCTCCAACACTACAGTTCAAAAGCATCAATTCTTCAGTGCTCATCTTTATCTATACTCCAACTCTCACATCCATACATGACTACTGGAAAAATCATAGCTTTGACTAGACGGACCTTTGTTGGCAAAGTAATATCTCTGCTTTTTAATAAGCTGTATAGGTTGGTCATAACTTTCCTTTCAAGGAGCAAGTGTCTTTTAATTTCATGGCTGCAATCACCATCTACAGTGATTTTGGAGCCCAGAAAAAATAAAGTCAGCCACTGTTTCCCCCATCTATTTGCCATGAAGTGATGGGACCAGATGCCATGATCTTAATATTCTGAATGTAGAGCTTTAACCCAACTTTTGCACTCTCCTCTTTCACTTTCATCAAGAGGCTCTTTAGTTCCTCTTCACTTTTTGCCACAAGGGTGGTGTTATCTGCATATCTGAGGTTATTGATATTTCTGCCAGCAATCTTGATTCCAGCTTGTGCTTCATCCAGCCCAGCATTTCTCATGATGTACTCTGCCTATAAGCTAAATAAGCAGGGTGACAATATACAGCCTTGACGTACTCCTTTTCCTATTTGGAACAGTCTGTTGTTTCATGTCCAGTTCTAACTGCTGCTTCCGGACCTGCACACAGACCTCTCAGCAGGCAGGTGAGGGAATACCAGGTGGTCTGGTATTCCCATCTCTTTCAGAATTTTCCACAGTTAGTTGTAATCCACACAGTCAAAGGCTTTGGCATAGTCAATAAAGCAGAAGTAGATGTTTTTCTGGAACTCTCTTGCTTTTTCAATGATCCAGCAAATGTTGGCAATTTGATCTCTGGTTCCTCTACCTTTTCTAAAACCAGCTTGAACATCTGGAAGTTCAAGGCTCACGTATTGTTGAAGCCTGGCTTGGAGGATTTTGAGCATTACTTTACTAGCGTGTGAGATGAGTGTAATTGTGTGGTAGTTTGAGCATTCTTTGGCATTGCCTTTCTTTGGGATTGGAATGAAAACTGACCTTTTCCAGCCCTGTGGTCACTGCTGAGTTTTCCAAATTTGCTGGCATATTGAATTCAGCACTTTCATGGCACCATCTTTTAGGATTTGGAAGAGCTCAACTGGAATTCCATCACCTCTACTAGTTTTGTTTGTAGTGATGCTTCATAAGGCCCACTTGACTTTGCATTCCAGGATGTCTGGCTCTAGGTCAATGATCACACCATCTTGATTATCTGGGTCATGAAGATCTTTTTTGTATAGTTCTTCTGTGTATTCTTGCCACCTCTTCTTAATATCTTCTGCTTCTGTTAGGTCCATACTATTTCTGTCCTTTATTGAGCCCATCTTTGCATGAAATGTTACCTTGGTATCTCTAATTTTCTTGAAGAGATCTCTAGTCTTTCCCATTCCATTGTTTTCCTCCATTTCTTTGTACTGATCACTGAGAAAGGCTTTCTTATCTCTCCTTGCTATTATTTGGAACTCTGCATTCAGATGGATCTATCTTTCCTTTTCTCCTTTGCTTTTTGCTTCACTTCTTTTCACAGCTATTTGTAAGGCCTCCTCAGACAGCTATTTTGCCTTTTTGCATTTCTTTCCCTTGGGAATGGCCTTGCTCCCTGTCTCCTGTATAGTATCACGAACCTCCATCCATAGTTCTTCAGGCACTCTATCAGATCTAGTCCCTTAAATCTATTTTTCACTTCCACTGTATAATCGTTAGGGATTTGACTTAGGTCATACCTGAATGGTCTAGTGGTTTTCCCTACTTTCTTCAATTTAAGTCTGAATTTGGCAATAAGGAGCTCATGATCTGAGCCACAGTCAGCTCCTGGTCTTGTTTTTGCTAACAGTATAGAGCTTCTCCAGCTTTGGCTGCAAAGAATGTAATCAATCTGATTTCTGTGTTGACCATCTGGTGATGTCCATGTGTAGAGTCTTCTCTTGTGTTGTTGAAAGAGGGTGTTTGCTGTGACCAGTGCTTACTCTTGTCAAAACTCTATTAGTCTTTGCCCTGCTTCATTCTGTACTCCAAGGCCAAATTTACCTGTTACCCCAGGTGTTTCTTGACTTTCTACTTTTCCATTCCAGTTCTCTATAATGAAACGGACATCTTTCTTGGGTGTTAGTTCTAGAAGGTCTTGTAGGTCTTCATAGAACCATTCAACTTCAGCTTCTTCAGCATTACTGGTTGGGACATAGACTTGGATTACCATGACACTGAATGGTTTGCTTGGAAACAGAGATCATTCTGTCATTTTTGAGACTGCATCCAAGTACTGCATTTCAGACTTTTTGTTGACTATGATGGCTACTCCATTTCTTCTAAGGGATTCCTCCCCACAATAGTAGATATAATTGTCATCTGAGTTAAATTCACCCATTCCAGTCCATCTTAGTTCGCTGATTTCTAGAATGTTGACGTTCACTCTTTTCATCTCCTGTTTGACCACTTCCAATTTGCATTGATTCATGGTCCTAACATTCCAGGTTCCTATGGAATATTGCTCTTTATAGCATCAGACCTTGCTTCCATCACCAGTCACATCCACAACTGGGTGTTGTTTTTGCTTTGGCTCCGTTTCTTCATTCTTTCTGGATTTGTTTCTCCACTGATCTACAGTAGCATATTGGGCACCTACTGACCTGGGGAGTTCCTCTTTCAGTATCCTATCTTTTTGTCTTTTCATACTGTTCATGGGTTTCTCAAGGCAAGAATACTGAAGTGGTTTGCCATTCCCTTCTCCAGTGGACCACATTTTGTCAGAACTCTCCACCATGACCCACCCATCTTGGGTGGCTCTACATGGCACTGCTCATAGTTTCACTGAGTTAGAGAAGGCTGTGGTCCATGTGATTAGATTGGTTAGTTTTCTGTGACTGTGGTTTTCAGACTGTCTGCCCTCTGATGGAGAAAGATAAGCTTATGGAAGCTTCCTCATGGGATAGCCTGACTGAGGGGGAAACTGGGTCTTATTCGGATGGGCGGGGCCATGCTCAGTAAATCTTTAATCCAATTTTCTGTTGATGGTTGGAGCTGTGATCAGTCCCTGCTATTTACCTGGGGCTAGGCTAAGAGAGCTAAGTTCATAAAATATAAACACAACCTGAATGCTTAATTTGTAACATTTTAGTATAGAAAAATTTAAAAATGTACTTCCCTAATTGTGACTATAAAGCAGAAATACATATTTAATCAAATGCAACATATATAAATATAATTATTTCATGAATTTTACAGTAGTAGTTGTGATTCTAATTAAAGCATAATGCATTTTGTTGTTTTAGAAAGTTTTAGTTTTAAGGAGGATTTCCAAATAGCAAAATTCACTCTGTAGATAAACAGTTCAATGAGTCTTGTCTACATATATATAGTTATATATAGTTGGTTAGATATATAGACACACACACACTCATATAACCTGTGTAACCAGCAACACTTAGGATCTTCATTGCTCCCAAATGGCTCTTTGCACACGGCTGTAAAGTCATCAACCTCCACAAACCCATCCCCTGTGGTAGTGGTGTTTTTCAGTTGCAAAGTCGAGTCCGACTCCTTGCAATCCCATGAACTGCAGCATGCCAGGCTCTTCTGACCTTCTCTATCCCCCGGAGTTTGCTCAAATTCATGTCCACTGCATCAGTGATGCTATCTAACTGTCTTATCCTCTGCCGGTCCCTTCTCCTCTTGCCCTCAATCTTTCCCAGCATCAGGGACTTTGGGAATGAGTTGGCTCTTCGCATCAGGTGGCCAAAGTATTGGAGCTTCAGCATCAGTACTTCCAGTGAATATTCAGGGTTGACTTCCTTTAGGATGGACTGGTTTGATCCTTGTAAGCATGGGTAATTGTTTCCCGTTTTCTAAAATGACATATGGGAGGAATTACAGAGCATGCAGCATTTTGTGCCTTGCTTTGTTTACTTAATGTCTTTGAGATTCACTCAAGCCGCTGCACATACCAAGTTTTTCACGTTTTATCACTGAGCAGCGTCCTCCTGTAGGAAGCACTGCACTTTGGCTGACCTTCAAAGCTTTGGGATTGTCCAGTTTTTGTCAATTATGAACGGAGCCTCTACACACACTCATGTGCAGGTGTCTGTGCTGATGTAAGACAAATGCTTTCATTCATTTATCTCCCCAAATACTTCCTTCCTTATCTCCCTTTATACTTGCTGTCTCCCTTTTCTGCATTGCCAAGAAATTAAAAAAAAAAAAAACAATAAAAAGTAAAGAGAGTTTTTGCGTATACTGAACCTTTTGAGTACGAAGTAATTAATAAACCAATAGTTAGATTAGTCAAGGTAGAAACTAGAATGATAGTTTATAAAAATGTAAAACCAAATCTAAAGGATTTCTAAAAGGAAGAAGGACAGAAATGGTATGGACCTAACAGAAGCAGAAGATATTAAGAAGAGGTGGCAAGAATACATAGAAGAACTAAACAAAAAAGATCTTCATGACCCAGATAATTAAGATGGTGTGATTACAAACCTAGAGCCAGACAGCCTGGAATGTGAAGTCAAGTGGGCCTTAGGAGCATAACTACGAACAAAGCTAGTGGAGGTGATGGAATTCCAGTTGAGCTCTTTCAAATTCTAAAAGATGATGCTGTGAAAGTGCTGCACTCAATATGCCAGCAAATTTGGAAAACTCAGCAGTGGCCACAGGACTGGAAAAGGTCAGTTTTCATTCCAATCCCAAAGAAAGGCAATGCCAAAGAATGCTCAAACTATCACACAATTGCACTCATCTCACACGCTAGCAAAGTAATGCTCAAAATTCTCCAAGCCAGGTTGCAACAGTATGTGAACCATGATCTTCCAGATGTTCAAGCTGGTTTTAGAAAAGGCAGGGGATCCAGAGATGAAATTGCCAACATCTGCTGGATCATAGAAAAAGCAAGAGAGTTCCAGAAAAACATCTACTTCTGCTTTATTGACTATGCCAAAGCCTTTGACTGTGTGGATCACAATCAACTGTGGAAAATTCTGAAAGAGATGGGAATACCAGACCACCTGACCTGCCTCTTGAGAAATCTGTATGCAGGTCAGGAAGCAACAGTTAGAACTGCTCCACGTCCACATGGAACAACAGACTAGTTCCAAATAGGAAAAAGGCTGCATATTGTCACCCTGCTTATTTAACCTATATGCAGAGCACATCATGAAAAGTGCTGGGCTGGAAGAAGCACAAGCTGGAATCAAGATTGCTGGGAGAAGTATCAATAGCCTCAGATGTGCAAATGACACCACCCTTATGGCAGAAAGCGAAGAAGAACTAAAGAGCCTCTTGATGAAAGTGAAAGAGGAGACTGCAAAAGTTGGCTTAAAGCTCAACATTCAGAAAACTAAAATCATGTCATCTGGTCCCATCACTTCATGGCAAATAGATGGGGAAACAATGGAAACATTCAGAGATTTTATTTTGGGGGGGTCTCCAAAATCACTGCACATGGTGACTGCAGCCATGAAATTAAAAGATGCTTGTTCCTTCAAAGAAAAGTTATGACCAAAGCAGACAGCATATTAAAAAGCAGAGACATTACTTTGCCAGCAAAGGTACATCTAGTCAAAGCTATGGTTTTTCCAGTAGTCATGTATGGATGTGAGAGTTGGACTATAAAGAAAGCTGAGCGCTGAAGATCTGATGCTTTTAAACTGTGGTGTTGGAGAAAACTCTTGAGAGTCCCTTGGACTGCAAGGAGATCCAACCAGTCCATCCTAAAGGAAATCGGTCCTGAATATTCATTGGAAGGACTGATGCCAAAGCTGAAACTCCAATCTTTTGGCCACCTGATGCAAAGAGCTGATTCATTGGAAAAGACCCTGATGCTGGAAAGATTCAAGGCAGGAGGAGAAGGGGACGACAGAGGATGAGATGGTTGGATGGCATCCCGGACTCAAAGGACCTGAGTTTCAGTAAACTCTGGGAGTTGGTGATGGACAGGGAGGCTCGGTTTGCAGCAGTCCATGGGGTCGCAAACAGTCGGACACAAGTGAACGACTGAACTGAAGTGACTGAAACGGAAGATGGGGCTTCCCCCGTGGCTCAGTGGTAAAGAATCTGCCTGTAATGCAGGAGATGCAGGAGAGGAGACGTGGGTGTGATTCCTGAGTTGGGAAGCTCCCCTGGAGGAGGGCATGGCAATTCAGTCCAGTATGGCTGCCTAGAGAATCTCATGGACAGAGAAGCCTGACAGGCTACAGTCCACAGTGTCACAAAGAGTTGGGCATGACTGAAGCCACTGAGCACGCACGCGTACAAAAGGAAGAACTGGTGAGTTTACTGAAACAGCTGAAATACTTCTTTCACATCCCAAATCTAATCGCAGTGTTAACAGAAGGCTCTTTGAAAGGTACACTTGAAAAGAAGACTGCTCCAGGAATAGTATAGTGACCTCATTCTACATCAGTCCGGGCCTCAGTTTGGTTTCTACCTGACCTTCTAAGACCATCCCTGAGCCTCAGTTCCACCTTTGCCAAATGCAGGAATTACAATATCTAAATGTATTTCAAGTCCAAATATTCAATAATGTTAACACACTCACCTGCGTTTTAAAATATCATGTATACACTCAATAAGATCACAGGTTATAAACCCTATGACTTACTACCAACAATAATTATGAGCAGCTAGTTACGAACACCCTCATTCGTGTGAGAATAATGCCTTGGAATGATTTGGTTGGGCTGATAGACAGCATATTAATTAGTCAGGCAGATATTTTCTGTAAGGAAGTGAAAACCATGTACTTAGGTTCACGGCATGTGTTAATGTTTCGACATCTGTGGAGCAATTTTTCTTCAGGTTTCTATTCTAGTTTTTAAACAGAACACGTTGTATCCATAATCACTGTGGTTAACAATAGCATCCTCCTGTTAATGTCTATATATTTAGCTTTTCACTGATTATCCATTTGTAGAATATAAACATACATTAAAATTCTATTCTTTTAGAAAAAGGAAGACTCTTAAAATAATCATGGGTATTTTAATGCTCACTAAACCTTTATAAATTATGGCAAAATATTTGATATAAGATTAATTTAAAAAATAAGTTGCAATTATATAGAAAGAAGAATTCAGCTTCATAAACAAGAAACATATAAAGCATATGAAGAAATATGCCCAGTGAATAGCAGTTTGCATCAAAAAGATAGACTCATGCTGAAGAAGGCAGTAACATTCCTCTCATTCCAACGGAGCATCTCCCTGCTCTGGACCCCTGACCCTTCACTTCTTAGAGAAATTACTTTAAAGATCTTAAGATTATGATTTTTTTTTCTCTGCCTGCCTTTGAGATGTAAACCCCTCCTAGGCTTCCAAGGGCTTCCCAGGTGGCTCCAGTGGTAAAGAACCTGCCTGCCAATGCAGGAGATGTAAAAGACAGGGCTCAGTCCCTAGGAAGAATGGCTTCCCCAGTAAAGATCCCCTGGAGGAGGGCATGGCAGCCCACTCCAGTATTCTTGCCTGGAGAATCCCATGGACAGAGGAGCCTGGCAGTCTACGGTCCATAGAGTCACAAAGAGTCAGACACGACTGAAGCGACTTAGCACCCACGCATGCCCAGGCTTACAACCCAGGGGTTCTGTCTGCAGGAACTGACAGCCACCCTTCCAAGATGCAATCATCATGACAGATGGCCCCTGGTCTCCCTGTCACTGCCAGAGGGCAGGAGCCTGACTTCCATAAACACCAGCGAGCAAACTCATGCCTCATCACTCCGACCAGTTCTGGTTAACTTCACCAGCACTTTTCCTCTAAGCCCGGCACTAACAAGCTTTCTGGCCCTTACTCTCAATCTCTCTTCCCGACTGCTATGCATGTGTGCGCTCAGCCACTCAATCGTGTACCACTCTTTGTGACCCCCTAGAATGCAGCTCGCCAGGCTCTTCTATCCATGGGATTTCCCAGGAGAAAATATGGAATGGGTTTGCCATTTCCTTATCCAGTGAGTCTGCCATCCTCTTGAATTAAGTATTTACTGACTTTTCTGGTGCACTTTTTCTTTGATGCTAACAAGAGATTACTGTCATCAGATCAGATCAGATCAGTTGCTCAGTCGTGTCTGACTCTTTGCCACCCCATGAATTGCAGCACGCCAGGCCTCCCTGTCCATCACCAACTCCTGGAGATCACTGAGACTCACATCCATCGAGTCAATGATGCCATCCAGCCATCTCATCCTCTGTCGTCCCCTTCTCCTCCTGCCCCCAATCCCTCTCAGCATCAGAGTCTTTTCCAATGAGTCAACTCTTCACATGAGGTGGCCAAAGTACTGCAGTTTCAGCTTTAGCATCATTCCTTCCAAAGAAATCCCAGAGCTGATCTCCTTCAGAATGGACTGGTTGGATCTCCTTGCAGTCCAAGGGACTCTCAAGAGTCTTCTCCAACACCACAGTTCAAAAGCATCAATTCTTTGGTGCCCAGCCTTCTTCACAGTCCAACTCTCACATCCATACATGACCACAGGAAAAACCATAGCCTTGACTAGACGAACCTTTGTTGGCAAAGTAATGTCTCTGCTTTTCAATATGCTATCTAGGTTGGTCATAACTTTTCTTCCAAGGAGTAAGCGTCTTTTAAGCTCATGGCTGCAGTCACCATCTGTAGTGATTTTGGAGCCCAGAAAAATAAAGTCTGACACTGTTTCCACTGTTTCCCCATCTATTTCCCATGAAGTGGTGGGACCGGATGCCATGATCTTTGTTTTCTGAATGTTGAGCTTTAAGCCAACTTTTTCACTCTCCTCTTTCACTCTCATCAAGAGGCTTTTTAGTTCCTCTTCACTTTCTGCCATAAGGGTGGTGTCATCTGCATATCTGAGGTTATTGATATTTCTCCCGGCAATCTTGATTCCAGCTTGTGTGTCTTCCAGTCCAGCAGTTCTCATGATGTACTCTGCATATAAGTTAAATAAGCAGGGTGACAATATACAGCCTTGACGAACTCCTTTTCCTATTTGGAACCAGTCTGTTGTTCCATGTCCAGTTCTAACTGTTGCTTCCTGACCTGCATACAGATTTCTCAAGAGGCAGATCAGGTGGTCTGGTATTCCCATCTCTTTCAGAATTTTCCACAGTTGATTGTGATCCACACAGTCAAAGGCTTTGGCATAGTCAATAAAGCAGAAGTAGATGTTTTTCTGGAACTCTCTTGCTTTTTCTATGATCCAGCGGATGTTGGCAATTTGATCTCTGGTTCCTCTGCCTTTTCTAAAAAGAGCTTGAACATCAGGAAGTTCACGGTTCACATATTGCTGAAGCCTGGCTTGGAGAATTTTGAGCATTACTTTACTAGCGTGTGAGATGAGTGCAATTGTGCGGTAGTTTGAGCATTCTTTGGCATTGCCTTTCTTTGGGATTGGAATGAAAACTGACCTTTTCCAGTCCTGTGGCCACTGCTGAGTTTTCCAAATTTGCTGGCATATTGAGTGCAGCACTTTCACAGCATCATCTTTCAGGATTTGGAATAGCTCAACTGGAATTCCATCACCTCCACTAGCTTTGTTCGTAGTGATGCTTTCTAAGGCCCACTTGACTTCACATTCCAGGATGTCTGGCTCTAGGTCAGTGACCACACCATCGTGATTATCTGGGTCATGAAGATCTTTTTTGTACAGTTCTTCTGTGTATTCTTGCCATCTCTTCTTAATATCTTCTGCTTCTGTTAGGTCCATACCATTTCATATTTATATATATCATTCTACACTCTCCATATTTTCTTCAATGAAAAAGTATTCTGATTACAAAAAAAATTATGGCTAGACATTTATCAGTGAGAAAGAAAAAATAGGATTAAATAGTTTACTTTCTAAAAGAAGGCTTTTGGTAAGGCAGCCTCCATAAACATCAAGAAAATGAAAGAGCTACCAGCCAAGGGTACTTTAGATTAATGCAGGAGAGGTAAATTTAACTCGACTGTGGAAGAAATTAGATAGGACTACACCAGCATACACCCAATTTCTGAACTCGACTAGATTTATTCAAGACTTACTTATTTCTATAAACATAAAAGGCATTTCATGCAGAGCAAGTGTGCCTGGAGGAACTGGGATTCTATTTCTGAAAATTGAAAGAGGAACATCATAAAAGTAATGAAGGCAACAATTATTGCCCATTATAACTCAGGAGGTTTTAGAAAACTAAAGAGAAGAAATAAAATGGACTATATTGAGATACATTTGACCCATAAGGGAAGAAAACTTAATAGAAACAAATGTCGAGAAATGGCAAATGTGATTCAGTTATTTTGATGGTTAAAGTAATGGACCAAGTAAATAGTTCCCGATTTTAATCTTAGGAAAATAGCTACATAAATTATTACAGGGAATTGGAGTTATTCTGCATCAATGAAATAAAATAATTAACCAAAGCTTAATGTGGAATGAAACATTTCTTGGAAAGTGTTTCAATTAATTGCTATTGTTGACACCCCCCAAAAAAAACAACAACAACAAAAATCAACCTTAGGTTTTTTAAGAAAAACCCACAACTTAAAAAACCACTTTGGTAAAATATCACTTGTCTCTAAAACAAAAATAAAAATTTCAGTGTGTCACTTGTGGTTGGATTTGAAATAATACTGTTTTTAAGAAATTCATGCAAAGATGGGCTCGATAAAGGACAGAAATGGTATGGACCTAACAGAAGCAGAAGATATTAAGAAGAGATGGCAAGAATACACAGAAGAACTGTACAAAAAAGATCTTCATGACCCAGATAATCACGATGGTGTGGTCACTGACCTAGAGCCAGACATCCTGGAATGTGAAGTCAAGTGGGCCTTAGAAAGCATCACTACGAACAAAGCTAGTGGAGGTGATGGAATTCCAGTTGAGCTATTCCAAATCCTGAAAGATGATGCTGTGAAAGTGCTGCACTCAATATGCCAGCAAATTTGGAAAACTCAGCAGTGGCCACAGGACTGGAAAAGGTCAGTTTTCATTCCAATCCCAAAGAAAGGCAATGCCAAAGAATGCTCAAACTACCGCACAATTGCACTCATCTCACACGCTAGTAAAGTAATGCTCAAAATTCTCCAAGCCAGGCTTCAGCAATATGTGAACCGTGAACTTCCTGATGTTCAAGCTCTTTTTAGAAAAGGCAGAGGAACCAGAGATCAAATTGCCAACATCCGCTGGATCATAGAAAAAGCAAGAGAGTTCCAGAAAAACATCTACTTCTGCTTTATTGACTATGCCAAAGCCTTTGACTGTGTGGATCACAATCAACTGTGGAAAATTCTGAAAGAGATGGGAATACCAGACCACCTGATCTGCCTCTTGAGAAATCTGTATGCAGGTCAGGAAGCAACAGTTAGAACTGGACATGGAACAACAGACTGGTTCCAAATAGGAAAAGGAGTTCGTCAAGGCTGTATATTGTCACCCTGCTTATTTAACTTATATGCAGAGTACATCATGAGAACTGCTGGACTGGAAGACACACAAGCTGGAATCAAGATTGCCGGGAGAAATATCAATAACCTCAGATATGCAGATGACACCACCCTTATGGCAGAAAGTGAAGAGGAACTAAAAAGCCTCTTGATGAGAGTGAAAGAGGAGAGTGAAAAAGTTGGCTTAAAGCTCAACATTCAGAAAACAAAGATCATGGCATCCGGTCCCACCACTTCATGGGAAATAGATGGGGAAACAGTGGAAACAGTGTCAAACTTTATTTTTCTGGGTTCCAAAATCACTGTAGATGGTGACTGAAGCCATGAAATTAAAAGATGTTTACTCCTTGGAATGAAAGTTATGACCAACCTAGATAGCATATTCAAAAGCAGAGACATTGCTTTGCCAACAAAGGTCCGTCTAGTCAAGGCTATGGTTTTTCCTGTGGTCATGTATGGATGTGAGAGTTGAACTGTGAAGAAGGCTGAGCACCAAAGAATTGATGCTTTTGAACTGTGGTGTTGGAGAAGACTCTTGAGAGTCCCTTGGACTGCAAGGAGATCCAACCAGTCCATTCTGAAGGAGAGCAGCCCTGGGATTTCTTTGGAAGGAATGATGCTAAAGCTGAAACTGCAGTACTTTGGCCACCTCATGTGAAGAGTTGACTCATTGGAAAAGACTCTGATGATGGGAGGGATTGGGGGCAGGAGAAGAAGGGGGACGACAGAGGATGAGATGGCTGGATGGCATCATTGACTCGATGGACGTGAGTCTCAGTGAAGTCCAGGAGCTGGTGATGGACAGGGAGGCCGGGGCGATTCATGGGGTGGCAAAGAGTCAGACACGACTGAGCAACTGATCTGATCTGATGTGATCTGAAGACATTCATCTGAGAATAGTCTCATTCACCTTAAAGGAGTTCTCAACAATTATCACCAAAGAAACTTTAAAAAAGTCTCTTAAAGTAAGTTGAATCCAGAAGTGCTGTGCATTACGAAGGGAGTTTCTGAATACCTCAAGAGTTACACAGTCCCTTAGTCATCAAGAAGAAGCTAACAAGACATGGGCCACCTGCATCATCCTGTGTTGTATTACAGCGTGTTTCTGATACAAATGGACCACCTAGAGTCAGCATGAACCTCCAAGGTAAGGGCGCCGTCCTCAGCAAGTCAGTCCCACTTCGCATGTCAGCCACAGGTCTGGGCATTCCCAGGCCACCCGCACTTTGGAGCCAACTAGCTACAATTTCAGGTGTTCCTTCAAACTGTCTCAGGTTAGATGATTCCCTGGAATGACTCAAGAAAGCCTTATACTTAAAACTGCATGGCTACAAACTTCATTTGGGTTTTCCCATAACATCCCAAACCAACTTTTTGGGAGTTTCAACATGAAGTATACAGACCAAGATAAACAGACACACACGGTAAGGTCTTGGAGGGCCCTAAACTCAGGTCCTGTGTCCTCTTTCCATGGAGCAAGGGCACATTATCATCCTAGTGTATCGGTATGTTTACCAACAAGGAACAGAGGCTAGGCTGGCTCAAAGCTCCCATCCTTATCCTGAAATTGCATCATTGGATTTTAGATGCTCAGAGTGAACCAGGTCAAAGGGTTGGGTGGATAAGACGGTGGACAGATGGAAAACAGTGGCCCTGTCTTGTTCTAATGCTATGGGCATCTCCGTTTGGAAAGCGATTTCATAGAAGATGGCAAGGACCGTGAGCGAGAATTTTGTTGAGGCTGCCATCACCCTAATACCAAAACCAGACGAAGAAAACTACAGGCCAACATCACTGGTGAACATAGACGCAAAGATCCTATTTCCTTTTGTGTTGCTAAGTTGGCTTGTTCATTTTACCTTTCCCCTGAAGGCAAAAGGTAGTTTTCTTTCTTTGTCTGGTTTTGGTATTAGGGTGATGGCAGCCTCAACAAAATTCTAGCAGACAGAATCCAACAACATACTAAAAAGATCATACATCATGACCAAGTGGGCTTTATCCAAGGGAAGCAAGGATGCTTCAATATTTGCAAATCAATCAATGTGATACAGCACATTAACAAATTGAGATAAATTTCAATTTGAGATATGATTATCTCAATAGATGCAGAGAAAGCCTTTGCAAAATTAAACACCCATTTATGATAAAAACTCTCCAGAAAGCAGGCAAAGAAGGAACATACCTCAACATAATAAAAGCCATCTATAATGAACCCACAGCAAGCATTATCTTCAGTGGCAAAAAATTGAGAACATTTCCTCTAAAGTCAGGAACAAGACAAGGGTGCCCACTTTCACCACTACTATTCAACACAGTTTTGGAAATTTTAGGCACAGCAATCAGAGAAGTAAAAGAAATGAAAGGAATTCAGATTGGAAAAGAAGTAAAACTCTCATTGCTTGCAGATGATCCTCTACATAGAAAACCCTACACACACCACCAAAAAATTACTAGAGCTAATCAATGAATAAAGTTGCAGGATACAAAATTAATACACAGAAATCCCTTGCATTCCTGTACACTAACAATGAGAAAACAGAAAGAGAAATTAAGGAAACAATCCATTCACCATTGCAACAAAAAGAATAAAATACGTAGGAATAAATTTACCTAAGCAAACAAAAGACCTATATATAGAAAACTATAAAACACTGATGAAAGAGGTCAAAGATGAGACAAATAGATGGATAAGTATACCATGTTCATGGATCAGAAGAATCAATATAGTGAAAGTGAGTATACTATCCAAAGCAATCTATAGATTCAATGCAATCCCTATCAAGCTACCAAAGGTATTTTTCACAGAATTAGAACAAATAATTTCACAATTTGTGTGGAAACACAAAAAACCTCAAATAGCCAAAGCAATCTTGAGAAAGAAGAATGGAACTGGAGGAGTCAACCTGCCTGACTCCAGACTATCCTGCAAAGCTACAGTCATCAAGACAGTATGGTACTGGCACAAAGACAGAAATATAGATCAATGGAATAAAACAGAAAGCACAGAGATTAATCCACACACCTATGGACACCTTATTTTTGATAAAGGAGGCAAGAATATACAAGACAATCTCTTTAACAAGTGATGCTGGGAAACCTGGTCAACCACCTGTAGAAGAATGAAACTAGAACCCTTTATAACACCATACACAAAAATAAACTCAAAATGGATTAAAGATATAAATGTAAGACCAGAAACTATAAAATTCTGAGGAAAACATAGGCAGAACATGCACTTGCTTGCTCAGAAATCATAGCAGGAACCTCTATGATCCACCTCCCAGAGTAATGGAAATAAAAGCAAAAATAAACCAATGGGACCTAATTAAAAGCTTTTGCACAATGAAGGAAACTATAAGCAAGGTGAAAAGACAACCTTCAGAATGAGAGAAAGTAATAGTAAATGAAACAACTGACAGAAAATTAATCTCAAAAACATACAAGCAGCTCATGCAGCTCAATACCAGAAAAATAAATGACCCAATCAAAAAATGGGCCAAAGAACTAAACAGACATTTCTCCAAAGAAGATACACAGATGGCTAAAAAACACATGAAAAGATGCTCAACATCACTCATTATCAGAGAAATGCAAATCAAAATCACAGTAAAGTATCATTTCATGCTGGTCAGAATGGCTGCTATCAAAAAAGTTTACAAACAATAAATGCTGGAGAGGGTGTGTTGGTGGGAATCCAAACTAGTATTGCCACTATGGACAATAGTGTGGAGATTCCTTAAAAAACCTGGAAATAGAATTGCCATATGACCCAGCAATCCCACTGCTGGGCATACACACTGAGGAAATCAGAATTGAGAGAGACACCTGTACCCCAATGTTCATTGCAGCACTGTTTATAATAGCCAGGACATGGAGGCGAGGTAGATGTTTATTGGCAGAAGAATGGATAAGAAAGTTTTGGTACATAAACACAATGGAATATTACTCAAGCTATTAAAAAGAACACATTTGAGTCAGTTCTAATGAGGTGGATAAAACTGGAGCCTATTATACAGAGTGAAGTAAGTCAGAAAGAAAAACACCAATAGAGTATATTAACATATTTATATGGAATTTAGAAAGATGGTAATGACAACCCTATGTGCAAGACAGTAAAATAAACACAAATATAAAGAACAGACTTTTGGACTCTGGGAGAAGGTGAGGGCACAATGATTTGAGAGAATGGCATTGAAACATGTATATTACCATATGTGAAATAGATGACCAGTCCAAGTCTGATGCATGAAACAGGGCTCTCAAAGCTGGTGCACTGGACAACCCAGAGGGATGGGATGGGGAGGGAGGTGGGAGGGGGGCTTTGGAGCAGGGGACGCATGTACACCCGTGGCTGATTCATGTCGATGCATGGCAAAAACCACCACAATATTGTAAAGTAATTAGCCTCCAATTAAAATAAATTAATTTTTAAAAAGGAAATAGGAAGCTGGGGGGTTAAATGATGAAGAAAGATGGGCAACTGTAATTCAGATGAGGTTTTATTTGTTAAATCTTCATAATGAGGACTAGAGATAAAAAGTGGGAGAAGAAAAAATTATAGAAGAAAAACTGTAGATTATATGGAGGAGAGAAGACATTTTAAGTTCTTTATAACTCTATGCTTCTCCTATCAATGAATATGCCCTGATCTGTCCTGGGAAAAATAAGGAAAAGGGAAAAAAAGGAGGGGAGCTTGCAGAAGATCTCAGCAACAGTGAGGAGAGAAGATAGAGACCCAAACCCTCCCCAAACACTGGGTGTTGTAACCACTGACTTCCACCCTACTAGTGGTTAGGAGAGAAATGCTGCTTTGTAAATGACGCCTAAGAGATTTTTAAAGAAATACATTTCTGTTTCCTGTCAATCATGTCAATTGTCTGATTCACTTCATACATGGCCTCTACTTGAAAATGTCCCAATGTAGCTCAGTAAATTGTTGCCCAAATCAATCACCACTGTGAAACTGTGCTAAAAATCAACAGCTAGTCTTATTTTTTCTCTAAAAAATACATGCATTTGCCAGCTTTAAAGAAAGTGTTCTCATTCATAATGTTTGTGGGCTTCTTTATAGCTGGGGTTGTTGTTTTTGTTCAGCTGCTCAGTCGTGTCTGACTCTTTGGGACCCCATGGACTGCAGCACACCAGGCTTCCCTGTCCCTCACTATCTCCCAAAGTTTGCCCAAGGAGACTTCAGATGTCCACATTTTCCCTTCCCACACTAAAACAAGGTCTGAAAGTCAACTATACAAATTAAGAATTTTTGCCTCAAAACATAACTATACCTAGTTATTTTCATCCTGTCTGTTTATTCCAGTTCATATTTATTTCTAACACTACAAAGATAAAATCACGAATGATAAAAGAAACTTTACAAAATATCTTACTTGAGTTGCTCTTCAATATAATTTTTGATTTTATCCCCAAAGAAAGTCTTAACATTAGACTTAATCTCCACCACCTGACAAAACAGATTCGGAGATGGGAAGCACCTTCCTCAAGGTCCCACTGATTGTATGCAGCAGATTTTTGCTTTAGTCTGAAATAGTTTTTCCTCGTGCATGTATATTACTGAGATATAAAATACACAGCACAAAATCCACACTTTCATGGAGTACCAGTCAGTGCTTTTTAGCACATTCACAAATGCGTGTAACCATCTCATCTACTTCCAGAAAATTTCCATCATTTCCCTAAAGAAACCCCATATCCATTCAGAGTTACTTCCCATTTTCCTCTCACCCTGCTCATCCAACTACTAATGTACCTTCTGTCTCGGTGCATTTGCTAATCCCAGGCATTTCATTATAAATTCAGCAATACACTATGTGGCCTCCTGTGTCTGACTTTCTTCACTTAGCACAATATTTTTTAAGTTTCCCCTTGTTTATAGCATGTGTCAGTCTTTAGGACATACTTTAGATAGTAAAAAATCATTAGTTTTATACTTAAGACAGAAAACAGTGACTATTTGTATTAATTCCCTCATAGCTTAGTTGGTAAAGAATCTGCCTACAATGCAGGAGACCCTGCTTTGATTCCTGGGTCATGAAGATCCCTGGAGAAGGGATAGATTATCCACTCCAGTATTCCAGGGCTTCCCTTGTGGCTCATCTGGTAAAGAATCCACCTGTAATGTGGGAGACCTGGGTTTGATCCCTGGTCAGGAAGATCCCCCAGAGAAGGCAAAGGCTGCCCACTCCAGGATTCTGGCCTGGAGAATTCCATGGACTATATAGTCCATGGGGTCACAAAGAGTCAGACATGACTGAGTGACCTTCACTTCACTTCATTTGTATTAATATTCCCTACTTGAGCAAATTTAGCCATGATGATAGTTACTGGAAATCTCTTGCTTTCTTGTTAGATAGTTATTGGTTCAGTTAGAAATATGGAATGTACTTAAAAAAATACTACCATTGGTCTCATGATGACAAACTGAATGAAGGACTGAAATGGCAATGTTTAAAAATCAGAGGGTTTTCACGCCTGACTTATTTACTGTCCACAAGCATCTTTCAGCAAACACCGATAGGCAGGCTCTAACTTTTGGCTGCGAGACGGGCTTAACGTTCACTGAAAGGTGACAGGTGACTAGGGAGGATGCCCAAGGAGGAAGACTGAGTCCTCGGGAGTGAGGTCAACGACTCTGTGATCGGGGAGGAGGCACTCACAGCTTGCTGGGAAGGACCGGAAGGTCAGGGACGATCTCTTCATAAGGGTCCTCTTGGGCCAAGGTCTGAACACAGAGAGACGCCTGCGGTTTTCCTTCCCAGGCAGACTCGGCCTTCAGCAGCATTTCCTCAATCAACTCCGACGCAGCGACGTCTGCAAGAAACCAGGAGGCGATCGGAGCCGGTGAGTGCTGACGTCACAGGAAACCGCTCCCTTTCAATGACCCTGCTGCGCTTACCATGCTACGACTTATCAACACACGAAGCAAAACGAAAAACAGGGAAAGTCCACGGTGGGAATACAATGGCAGCATCACCATTGCAAAAGACCATTCCCTGGTACATCAGTGAGTGGCATATTTAATTACAAATGAAAAGAACAAATACAAAAATAATACTCATGGAGTGGTCACGGGTAAAATGCGAAATCACTGAGAAGCCGGGCTTGACAGAACTTAAAGCCGGTTTTCCTCCATGAGAATCTCCCTTCATCCTGGTGAATATGAGTCAAGAGAGGAAAAGAGCTGTACCCTCCCAACAACTGGGCACTTATAAAACGGGCAGCAGGCGTTCTACAGGCATTCTGCTAAGTGGGCAGATGAACAAGTAAATACTCGGTTGTGCCTTTAAAAAACAGCGGGTCTGGCCTCTCTCCATAGCCTAGTTTTCACTTTCAATAAGAAATAAAAATAATCATATTTCCCTACAAATCACACGTTAACAATGACATCCGAACAGTCTCCGGCAGCACTATAGATGTGCATTAATCAGATTTATGCTTGTTAGCAACTGAAACTGAAAATCGGCACATCCTGAAGAAAAAGTGGCATTAACAATTAGAAACCTGATGGCCACAGCTGCTCCTTTTGGCCCTCACCACTAAACTGTGTAACCTCCCGTGTCCATGGACTTGAGTTACATGCTTTACAGGCTGGGTGAAGTAACTCAGCTACTGCAAGAAGATATTTAAGCCAGGATTTGATCATCATTTGCTTTAGATTAAATCATTCCGTGTAATGAGCAGGAGACAGCTCAGGGCCCTCATCTCGGGAGATTATTTCTGTACCAAGAAACAGCGCTACGTCCAACTGCTTGTATCCCCTAGATAATCCTTCATGTGTTCATTCCAAATTCAAAGAACACAAAATAGCAAGAATAGAATGCAGCAGTGATGAATGATTTTTCTGTGCTCAGCTGAAATGGGTGTGTAGCTCACTGTCCTTTGCACTATCATCTAACTCCTCGCTCTTACAGTTGCATGAGATGCCGTGTGCCCTGTGTCTGCTTGAAGCTTCTCACTGCCTCGAAGTCCTCTGTCCCTTGTGTGTGTGAGAAGTATTTTCATTCAATCAGCAAGTGTTTACTAAGAATCTACTTCGCACCCATCACGATGTCCCCTGTGATCAACACGGCATGGAAAACGGATTACGCGGATGCTAGACGCTGCATGGGCAAAGCAGGCAAAACTGTCTGAGGCTCATCAGACACAAGGTCCGCGGCGGCCGGGGCGAGCCTAGACCAGCAGGTTAGTCACTCCTGGGGCTCTGGGACTGTCCCTGTCAATCGCCTTGGGTCTCTCTTTTTTGGCAAGTTCATACTAGACCTGAGAGGTCAAAGTGTGACAGACAGGGGTCCCTGCAGTCGGAGGTCAATCATATACACTATTCTCCGGGAGAAATGCCAGAATTACGATCCTGGAAAAACGTCACCTTCTCTTAGAACTAGAGTTAACAGAGGACGTGACTTGAATTTCCAATAAAAATGTTTGGAAAAGGAATGGAAAAAGCTACAAATTTCTATTTACTCTTTTCATATTTACCATTAAGCACATATTTTTGTAGGTAATGGTAAGACTACTGCCCTATCATTAATATTAACGTGATTCTGAAGTTTGAAACTATTAAGCTGTCTGACAGGGGTTAGTTAAGTCTTCAGTCTATTTTCAGCAAATAAGATGAATAAACATTAGACAATGTTACTTAATTCCAATAAAATAAGAAATAGAGCATTCTGTCTTAACTTGGCGGTTTATCAGGTAATCATACTTTGCCTTGAGACACCCAAGGCGATTGAAATGAAATAAGAAAGTTCAGGCATGACAAGCTTTTAGGTCACTGGAGGAATAAAAATGAGAAGAATAAGCATATTTATGTTATTCATATCAATTATTACCTTCAAAATTTTTATATCATTTTGTTACTTTCACTAGATTTTTCTCTTTGTTACTTAGAACTTTTATTTTTTAATATACCAAAACACCTTACAGGTAGTAACATTGTTGTCAACTTTTAAAAATTAGAAAATTAATGTAGCACTCAGTTTTTAAGAGTGGCAGAAAGAACTCTAGAAAACTTTAAAAGGTATTTATTAGAAAATAAGCAACATTAAGATTGTCAAAGTTTTAAATTAGGTTGGTAATACTAGTCTCTATTGTCTGCAATATAAATATTTGTGCAGAAAGAAAAAAATACTATTACCATTTTAGAATACCCTAAAGAACAAGCATGTATTTTAGAAAATCTATTTTGAAGTGAGCGACAGTGCAAGAATCACTGCCCAGAAAATTTAAAGCCTCAAAAGCACATTGCAGTGCAGTACAATGCAATGATCCCTATGAACGGTAACTATTCTCTAACAGACTCCCGTAACAGAGCAGTGTGTAGGAGTCAGCGACACAGGCTTGGCTGGCGTGGTGGGGGGAGCGTTTCACTGAGCGTCCCCGGAGACACTGACTCACGAGGTAGCTGGGGCAGTGATGGGCCAGCCACTCCAGGAAGACAGAAAAGGGCCTGGTATGATGTTCATGGCTTACCAGAAGCCTTCTCCTCATGGCAGTTCAGAAGGTGCGGATTTGCCTGATGCATCAGAAGAAGCTTCACCAGGTTCGCCTGAAACAGGAAAGGTAACTGACATAGTAACGATTACGCTGGATGCTCAGGATTCAGCGGCAAAGTGTCCACAGCCACCATCCTCCAGGGGCACAGATGGAAGGGAAATGCATTAGCGTGACCTACTGCCCCAGAGGTTTCTTACTCTCTGCTCCCAGTCCTTACTCATTTTTTTTTAAATGACAATCAAACTGTTTCATCAATTAACACATTCAAATAAAATATTATTCATCACATAAGGGTTAAATCATTGAGGTTATGAAAAGGTTCACTTAATATTTCTCAGGTTTATTTTAGGGCATTGTTTGAGAGGGAATGGGGCTTCCCTGATGGCTCAGCAATAAGGAAGTCACCCCTAATGCAGGACAGACTGGAAATGTGAGTTCTATCCCTGGGTCAGGAAGTTCCCTTAGAGGAGGAAATGGCAACATGCTCCAGTATTCTTGCCTAGAAAATCCCATGGACAGAGTTGCCTGGCAGAATACAGTCCATGGGGTTGCAAAGAGTTGGACATGACTAAAGTGACTTAGCACGCGCACGCACGCGCACACACACACACACACACACGGGAGGGTTTATACGTTATAGCGTGCTTTGTTTTGGAGCAGGAAGTGGCAACTCACTTCATTATCACTGCCTGGGAAATTCCATGGACAAAGGAGTCTGGTGGGCTACAGTCTATGGAGTCACAAAAAAGAGGGGCACATGACTTAGCCACTGAACTAGTGCTGTGTTTCAGCAATTCATGAAAGTCACACTTCTCATTTCTCTCCATCCATTACAGCACCAGGGCTGAACTGCAACCTAAGGTCCCACTGGACAATTAGAAGAACTTCATCTCAAGTTATCAGAATAAAGCACCTTGATGAGAGATTAATATATTTTTAAGTTTATTATAAGACACGATACATCAAAGAGTATATATAATGGATATGTACCACTGAGAGAGCAAATAACAAATAGAGTCCCATGCACTCAAGTTTTTAAAATGTCATTCATGGTATTTCTGTGTGTTTTTCTCCCAAATTATCCCTGTTCCTACTTCCCAGAGTTGGCCACTGTCTTGAATTTTGTGTTACCGATTACCATGCTTTGCAGGCTTAGTCCCTCGGTATGGGAGGGCCCCTAATCAACATATCGCTTGGCTGCATATGTTTTTGACATTTATAGAAACGAAAGTCCTGAAGTATGAATTCTTCTGTGCTTTTACTTTCAAGAATTATGGCGGATTCATTTTGATATTTGGCAAAACAAATACAATTATGTAAAGTTTAAAAATAAAATAAAATAAAAGAATTAATACTGCATTTCCGAGCATCCTTGGAGGTGATGGGTTTAGCAACCCTTCATTCCTTTGTTTGGCTGCACAGAATTGCCTTGTACAAACATATCACAATTTAGCCACCTTCCTCCTGGTAGACATTCAAGCCACAGCAATCATTCATCTATACTTACAGATAATGGTGTTATAAATACTCTAGTTTGTATCTCTTGGTGTACACCTTGTTCAAGATGGCAGTGGTGATAGGCTACGTGCAGAAATCTTCACTTGGCGTTGGGGCCGTGAGCAAAGCGACTGTGCTCACCCCCAGCTCCTCCTCTCCTACTGAGAGATCCCCATAAACCAGCCCTGCCCACACCTCTCCGTCCTCTGATCAGAGAATAAAGCTTCCACACAGGGGACTATACTCAATATCCTGTAATAGACCATAGTGGGAAAGAATACTAAAATCAGTAACCATGTGTCACTGAATCACTTTGCTGTAGACCAGAAACTAACATAACATTTTAAATCAACTCTACTTAAATTAACAAAAAAGAAGAAGCTCCCCTTTGGTTGTGAGCCCAGCTGCTCAACCCTGTTCTATTGCTGTGAGTGAAGGAGGCAGGAGGATCCTTTCTGGAGCCAGATTTGAAAGGGTCAGTAACAGCATCTCAGTAATATTCATCTCAATACATGAGTATGGCTTACTGCCCCATTTATTTAGATCTTCTTTAGCTTTTATTACATTGTTTCATATTTATATTATATTGTTAAATAGTTTCTAATGTATAAATCTTACACATCTTTTGAAAAAAGATTTCTATATATTTTATGCTTTTAATGAAATACTGTGAACAATTTAATGGTTCTCGGTTTTTTTTGTTTTTTTTGTTTTAATTTTGGGAGATTCCTTTGGAATTTTTAATCTTTCTTTTCCTAACTTTGTCCTTCCATTTCTTGGTTTATTATATTGATTAAAAGGGGGCTGGCTTTTCTGGTCTGTGGCTTTGTTGTTTTTGCAACACTTGAGGGTCATTCTCCACCCATGCAAGCACTCTGTCCAAACATCCCCAAGTATTTCCCCACCCACCACTTACTGATCTTGTTAGTGCTCTCATTCGAAAATGAACTACATTCTAAATAGTCTGTCCCCTCGCTAGCTTTCCCACAGGTTCATCCCAAATCAGGGTTTGGCTTTACAGAACATAAAATATAACAGTAACACTTAAATCATGTTACAGCAGACTGCTTCTATTTAGGGCTTAATTTTATTTCCAAATATACACAGTTTACTAAAGATGCAGATGTTCTCTTGAAATCTGAAAAGATGTAATACATAGAGCAGGGTCCCAGCACATTAAAGTGGGTTAGGAAAGAGTTTTGTTTTATATTAAAAATGTGAGAGATTTGCTTGCTTTTCAACCATAAGAAAGGAAGGGAGGTTGGGAGGAAAGGATAGGGGACAGAGAGAACAGAGTGGAGTGAGGGAGGAAGGGAAAGTGGAAGAGAGGAACAGGAGAAAGGAAAGACAGAAACACAAAGCCAAGAACTAAGTAAGATCACTCTTGATTTTCACAATTTGGAAAAAACGGCAGCACCTAAAGGCTTTTACGTCTCGGCAAAACTGTCAGATTGTCGGGAGAGTCTAACAATCACTCTGCATTTTCTAAATTCAATTCACTCTTCACGACACTCCAGAGAGAAAACAAACTCCCTCCCTCCACAGCTTCCCCTGTACCTGCAGAGAGCATTTAAGTCATCAAAGCAAATGGTTTCCTACATGAAAATCTTTAACAACAAAAAGTACTTCCATTTTATTTCAGGCCTGTAAAAACAAACATTCATCTGTGGAATGAAGAAGCTTCTCTCGCTTGGGGAATTCCATTCCTTTTTGTTGAAAGTCAGTAATTCCCGAGCGCTTCCGCTTGGAAATCAAGGAGGCATGCTCCAGAACTAAATTAAGCAGGGTAGTGGTGATTTCACTCTCAGAGTAGTCTGGAACATGTGTCTTAACCTCAGAAAAGATCTTGGCAGTAAATGACTTCAATGCGAGTAGTAAAGTGTAGAACCGAACAAGGATGCACCTTCACTATTACAGAAGCTTTATAATCACCGAAACGATCAAAGGGTAGTAAGGTGACTGACGTTCTGTGTGCGTGTGCCTGAGTGTGTGTGTGTGTGTGTGTGTGTAAGGAGGCTCTACATGACTGATAGAAAATGTATTTAAGCTGAAATTTAAATTCACACTGGCTATGGACTTTACTCATTCCTTGGATAATTATATTTCGGATTGGATAAATTCACCAAAATTAATTCCTTGATGGTCATTTTAAGTGACTTCTTTAAAAAGTAAAAAAATAAAATGAGTGTTCAGAGACAGACAAATTCCTAGTTCAGAAGCTAAAAGAGATTGTTTCACTTAAAGAGAAATTATAATAAAGGTCTCCGGGAATTCAGAATTTATATATACCCTCCACTCACTGGCTCACACGCTACATCTTCCTGAGTAAACGTGTCTTAACTCAAGACCATCTGAAAACCGTCAGGTGTACAGACCCCTCGATGGCCTCTTTGGACCGCTAACATGTTCTGCCCTTCATGGGGCTCCCCCTCCATCGTGTGCGGTTTCTTTGGCTCGTCCATCAAAAGTCTGTATGTCCAGCCCCACCTGCACGCGCCCAGCTGTCTCCTGGATCTCCACCTGAACATGTCTCCCGTTGGCCCAGGGATCTCACGGTGCGTGCTCCCCCACCCTTTCTTCACACATGCGTTCAGTGACGCACTGAGACAGACAAGCGTCTGCACAACTGGAACATTCACTGGCTCTCGTTAATAAGTGCTAACTGAGAGCTCTGTGCCAGCCCTCTGCAGACAAGAAACCAGTGTTGCTCTCGGTTCTCCCAGACTGGAGAGCGACAAGGACAAATGCTAGAGACATTCCTAACACATGATCACTGATGTGACGGGATGGATACAGTTGCTACGCAGGGCGCCTGAGGGGGAATGTCACTGGGACCCAGAAAGGTAGGAAAGACGGTCAGTGAAGTGACCGCTCCGAGCCATGCTGCAGGGCGGGGAAGGGTGAACCAGTCAACACTTCTAAGAAAAGCAAAGAACATGAAAAGGATGAACAGGGTGGCCTATTCCAGAAATTAAAAGACGTTCGGTATCACGGTGTCCTCCAACCTGGTGGGGGAATAGGAAGAATCATGAAGGAGAATTAAGCAGGATTCCTGGCGCATGGGGACTCATGAACTGTGTTACGGAATAGGCATTTTATGTCATCAGCTGTGGAAAGGATGGTGAATTGAATACTTTGTTTGTATGTCCATGCAGAAATCTCACTGTAGCCCCACTGCTGAGAGTGGAGTGGCTGAGAACCAGGGGACTCTGCTAGGAGGCTGATGGGTTAATCCAGACACCACAATGCTGATCGTGAGGTGAGGGCAGACCCTGAGGATGCATGGATTGGTCGGCCGTGGTGGCAACTCAGGCAGCTTGAAGCTATTCACCAGGGAGGAGTCTGTGGGCGCAGGGGTTTCCCAGGTACAAGACAGGCAGGAAAATGACCATGCCCAGGTTTGTGATAAGACAATGATGAAACACAGAAGGAGTGACAGGCGGGGGACAGGAAAAGAAGAGGGTAACTCCCTTGGTACCAAAGGTGATGCTGAGGACAGGTGGACAGAGATAACCCACTGGGCAGTGGTCCTCATGGGCCGGGAAACTCAGGAGAGGGCTTTGGGGGCCGTGATCATGGTGAGTATTTGGAGCTGCAAGTGTGAGATTCTCTGAAGACATGGAAATGCTGAGAAGACAGGGAACCTAGGGTGAACCACTGAGCTGGTTGATATTTGATGCTCAGAGTGGTAGGAGGAAAACCAGACAGCGTTTTCAGGTTTTTCCAATGGAAAATAAATAACCAAAGGAAAAAAAAAAAAAAAAAAAACTCTGAATGTGTCTCAATTCTTATGTAATTGGGTAAAATGTATTTGAGAATACAAATAACTCCTTTGACCACCAAGATACTCAGATGTGTGATACAAATAATTTTGAAGGGAAGGAGATTTGGATATAACATTTGTATGATTATTTTATCCTTGTTTCAGGATTGCCAATCTTATTATAAACACTAAAAATATATACAAAGCTAGAAGCAAGTTCCATTTCAGGTACAAAACATAAAAATTGTAAAATCAAAGGATTTATTGCTAACATAACTTTTTCAATTCCTAGTTTTAGATAAGAATAGGCATCTATTATTCTTCTCACTGGAAAAGTTAATATATTTATAAAGGCAAGATTTAAAGTATGTATATATGTCAGTTATAAATCCCAGTACAGACGTCAATTATAAATATTTTTATAAATTATGGACCACTTTCTTCATAAAGGTATTTATATTTGTAAGACATTTATAAGAAACTGAAGTTGTTATGAATATCTGTAAAAATGTCATTAGTCTCTCCAAAATGTGAGGCTTTCTAAAATATTTTTCCACTCAACTGAGATGTATTTATTTACTTCCTTAGAGAGTTATAAATCTCCTGCGCATATAAACTGATATCCAGATAATACCTCTTTTGAAAGTATCATTCCCAAAATGAATACTAAATGGTATTTTTATGGGTGAACAAGTTTTTAAAATATCGTATGTTATTTTCTTGACAAAATAATTAAGATGCAATCTGCTCAGAATCCTCTATTAACATAAATCTCGGTTGTTTCTTGGATCTAAATCAAGGAAGAGTATTTTGGGTTTGGAGTTTTGTATTCTAATAGAAAAGCCCTGCTCTACTGACTCAGGGCCAGTGCTCAGCTCCTGGTTCTGGGCTGATAGACCCGGCCATTCAAGTGCTTCTGTGACTCTGCTGGGCACCAGGAACGCACACAGGCCGACACAGACAAACTCTGCCAGGCTGGGTCCTGTCATCTGGGGGTGACTCCATTCGCGTAGGTTTAGTGGATTAAAATGGAAAAGACAGGTGATCGTCAGACCCTATGCTTCGTATCAAAGTGTTTAAGGACTTAGAAAACTGAATCAACGGTGAGTCACTTTCCAGAGATGTGGAAGACAAAGGTGAGACGACTTTGTTTAAAATCTGCCTCATGTGCACAACGTGATGGCTGCTTTTGGAGAACTCTGGGCTGGACGTCTGTGTGAAGCTAGCAGCTGGATCAGTTGACTTGGACACTGGCTCCCTGATTGTCTGATACATTTGCCTCCATAGTCCTCCCCAATCTTCTGAGCTTCGTAATCAGAAGGGGATGGTTCTCACTGATCGAAGACCGTGGCTGGGTCCAGGCTCTGGGGACGGAGACGTGGTGAGTCTGGTCAGGCTCACACGGCCAACAAGGGCTGGCAGGTGCCCAGAGCCGGTGAGAGGCCCTGGAAATCCCTGGCACAAAGCTGCTTTAATCCCTGAGATGTACAGAACGACTTGCAAGTGTGTCGAAGTGTGAAGCAATGTCTGAGAAATACAAGGAAATATAGGAATCCCCAAAAGGAGGAATATGCTTTATAAAAGTTGGGGTCAGATACTGTGCAGCTGATTTGGGGGAAAAAAAATGCAGCAACTGTAAAGCATTTCTTAACTCATCTGTTGTCATGTCTGACTCTCTGCACCCCATGGACTGCAGGACGCCAGGCTTCCCTGTCTTTCAGCATCTCAGTAGGTGATGCCATCCAACCATCTCATCCTCTGTCATTCCCTTCTCCTCCCAAGTTCAATCTTCCCTAGCATCAGGGTCTTTTCTAATGAGCTGGCTCTTTGCATCAGGTGGCCAAAGTATTGGAGCTTCAGCTTCAGCATCAGTCCCTCCAATGAATATCCGGGACTGATTTCCTTTAGGATTGTCTAGTTGGATCTCTTTGCAGTCTAAGGGACTCTCAAGAGTCTTCTCCAACACCACAGTCCAAAAGCATCAATTCTTTGGTGCTCAGCCTTCTTTATGGTCCAACTCTCACATCCATATGTGAGTACTGGAAAAACCACAACTTTGACTATATGGACCTTTGTTGCAAAGTAATGTCTCTGTTTTATAATATGCTATCTAGGTTTGTCATAGCTTTTCTTCCAAGGAGCAAGCATCTTTGAATTTCATGGCTGCAGTCACCATCTGCAGTGATTTTGGAGCTCAAGAAAATAGTCTGTCACTTTTTCCATTGTTTCCCCATCTATTTGCCATGAAGTGATGGGACTGGATGCCATAATCTTAGGTTTTTTAATGTTGACGTTTAAGCCAGCTTTTTCACTCTCCTCTTTCATCTTCAAGAGGCTCTTTAGCTCAGCTTCACTTTTTGCTATAAGGGCGGTGTTGTCTGCATATCTTTGGTTATTGATATTTCTCCCGGCAGCCTTGATTCCAGCTTGTGCTTCATCCAGCCCAGCGTTTCACATGAGGTACTTGGCATATAAGTTAAATAAGCAGGGTAATGATATACTGCCTTGAGGTACTCCTTTCCCAATTTGGAACCAGTGTGTTGTTCCATGTCTGGTTCTAACTGTTGTTTTTTGACATGCAGGTTTCTCAGGAGGTAGGTAAGGTGGTCTTGTATTCCCACCTCTTTAAGAATTTTCCACAGTTTGTTGTGATCCACATAGTCAAAGGCTTTAGCATAGTCAATGAAGCAGAAGTAGATGTTTTTCTGAAATTCTCTTGCTCTTTCTTTGATCCAACAGATGTTGGCAATTTGATCTCTGGTTCCTCTTCTAAATCCAGCTTGAACATCTGGAAGTTCTCACTGTCATCACTCAGCTAGAGCCAGACATCCTGGAGTGCGAAGTCAAGTGGGCCTTAGGAAGCATCACTACAAACAAAGTTAGTGGAAGTGATGGAATTCCAGCTGAGCTATTTCTAATGCTAAAGGATGATGCTGTGAAGGTGCTGCACTCAATATGCCAGCAAATTTGGAAAACCCATCAGTGGCCACAAGACTGGGAAAGGTCAGTTTTCATTCCATTCCCAAAGAAAGGCAGTACCAAAGAACGTTCAAACTATTGCATAATTGCACTCATTTCACATGCTAGCTAAGTAATGCTCAAAATTCTCTAAGCTTCAACAGTACGTGAGCCAAGAACTTAATTCCTTTACCATTAATCATGAATAAATGGTGAGTGTTGGAAATGTAGCAAGTACAAGGGAAATACAGTAATAATATTCATCTTAATTACTCTTCCTTTTGTAAACTACATGCAAATGTTGAATCATATTTCCCACATAAGTTCATGACTATGTTTCTCTAGGCTAAAAACATAGATCTAGAAAGGTTTTGGATCACAGACCAGGAAGGTTGTGGAACGTGACAGAAAATGGGGTGGAATTCTGACGTCCGCCAATGCTCCCTGCCTGATTCACCCATGATTCTTCTGTTTCTTGACTTTTGTGTGACAACAGTTCCAGGAAGTTCTGTGAACGAAGCAGCACCTGCATTGGGCTTATGTGTCTTACACCAAGCTCTGCAAGTCTTCCAGAAATAAGCATTTTTTTTTTTTAAATAGAAGCAGTTGTTTTAAAACATACCAGCTCAGACTGATTTCTTACTGGTCCTCCCCATTAATTAAAATAAACTTGGGAAAAAGCAAGCAATCCCAGAAGAACTCTGACAAGTGGAAGAAGGAAGATGGACTGGCTCAGCACCCGTGGAGGGGAGGAAACACAGGGAGGCAGGGCAGTCTGTGTCCTCACACACAGCAGAGGAGGGCACCTCTGGGCCCAATGCTTCAGCCCAACCCAGCAATGGAAGGGCAAGGGCATGTCCCTGGTGGGCAGGGACACGCTTCCCACATCTTTCAAACCATGTGTCCCTGACAATGTCAGGTGGAGCCAGCACCATGACCCTGAGAACAGTAAGTGCCAGAGGAGGCACTCTTTATCCTATGAGACTGATACCCCCCCGCCCCACTCCATGAGAGACAAGCGTGGCTAGGGAAGGGGGGCTTGCGAGCAGCAGGGGCACAATCAAAAGCCCCCAGCCCTGGAAGTTTGCTATCTCCATAGAGATTCTCCTACCCTACCCAGAGACATGGGCAGCTTGGCCCAAGGAAATACCTTCTGTCCTTCCTGGGGCACCGAAAAGAAACCCACAAGAACCCCAGGGACCCAGGTAGACCAAGCACACCAGAGTAATACCCGAAGGATCTGAAAATTAAACCATCGCTGGGCCCACATCCCACTCCAGTAGACCAGAGCCTGGATGCTAAAGCTGAACACAGCTGCTGTTTGCTAAAACAGATTTCCATAGGACCAAGATTCTCCTAACAAAACAGTCAAAATGTCCAAGAAGCAACTAAAAACCACTCATCTTAGTCAACTAAAAGTCAGAAGAGTACACCTTGATTGATAAAAGACAATCAGTTGACACCATAAATCAAGATGAAGCATGTTGAAATTATTTGACGATGATTTTAAAGCAGGCATCATAAGATTACAAATTCTCTTGAATTATAAAACAGAACACCTCTTCAAAGACACAGCAGTTATAAGAAAGAACCAAAAGGAAATCACAGAACTGGAAAATATCATAGCAAACAGAATACATCAACTCATACCAAATATTTCATTTGACCTGAAGGCAAGTAAAACAAAAAACATACCCTGGGTTCTGATAAAACCATTTAAATGTCTAATAACAGATCTATCAATAGTGACATGTCTTAAAAACTTTTTTTTTTTTGGTTAAATTCTAGTCCTGTTCCTCCAGAGTTGATAACCTTATGAAAGTGGTTAAGGGAGCCAATTAGTTACTCTGAAATGATGCCTGACCCAAAATCTAAAAGTCCTGTCGGCCAAAGTGAAAAACTGGGTCAAACTATGCATTCCAGTTTGGGCAGCGCTCTGCGACATTTCACCACTTTCTGATTTAGTTCCTTCTGGAAGCAGTCTCTGACTGCCTTGGGCACATTTTGATAGTTCACTGACCATCACCTCCTCAGCACAAGCCAATAAGTTGTGTCCAAGGAATCAGTACTAGCTTATAAGTCCACGTCTCTGTTTTTTAGAGAACTTCTCCCCTACCGCATCCTGGGATCCTGCTGTGCTCTGGTGGACTACTGGTATATTGATGGTGTACTTTTGATGCCCCAAGACTCCTGTGATCTCGAGAGAACTGGAAAGCCGGAACTCTGAGGCCAATGGTTTTAGCTACCTCCAGTCTCAGCTCCTCAACACAGCCATTCACTTACACACACGTGCTTGCTAGAAGCACAGACCTGGTGTTACTAACAGCATGATAAAAATGTTTATTGAATGAATGAATCTTTTTCTACAGGAAATGTTGTCAAAGCAAACAGTGTTCCTATTAGTTTGGAAGAAGCATATCCTCAAGTAATATACTTTTCCTAAGATGCCTGAGATGCAAATAATTTCAGTGTTTTCAACAACTGGATGATTCAACTTGTATGATACATATTTTACACATTGGCTAGTATCTAAGGGATTTAACTTACTATGGATTCGGTGAGTGACATAGTTTGCACCAAACTAATGCTTGGACATCAAGAAGTTTAGCTCAAATCTTCATATATATGTAACCTCAGTTGTATTTTATACTATTAATACTAAGGCTTTCCCTAACACAACATATTATATATATTTTAAAAAATCAACTTTAACATTAATAAATTATTATGAATACTGCTGAATTACATTCACTCACATACATTAAATACAATTGTATTTCTTCTTCATGGTAAGTCATAACCTAGTGAGAAGTTAGTTTGTGCAATAGTAACTCAAGATATATTAGCTATAGAGAATCAATTGAGAATCAATCAACTGAGAGTCAATTCAGAGAAAGAATTCTGCTATCCTTCATTTGTTACAATGAAATATAATTTATTAAGGAAAATAAAATATGGAATATTATTTTGCTTTAAATCTACTAACTGCAGGAAACAAACACAATTATCATAGACTCATGAAACCTGTACATTGAAAAGGACTGCTGCTGCTGCTGCTGCTGCTGCTGAGTCACTTCAGTCGTGTCCGACCCTGTGCGACCCCATAGACCGCAGCCCACCAGGCTCCCCCGTCCCTGGGATTCTCCAGGCAAGAACACTACAGTGGGTGTCCATTTCCTTCTCCAATGCATGAAAGTGAAAAGGGAAAGTGAAGTTGCTCAGTCGTGTCTGACTCTTAGCAACCCCATGGACTGCAGCCTACCAGGCTCCTCCATCCATGGGATTTTCCAGGCAAGAGTACTGGAGTGGGGTGCAATTGCCTTCTCCGTGAAAAGGACTATATAATGTTAAAAAAAATAGTATTAAGACCATAAGTCTATAAAGACTGTTTCTGGTTTTGACTATTTCTCCAATGAGTCGGAGTACATTATGCAGAGTGTTGAGGAATGTAGGTTATGAAAGCTCTTTTGAAAGGTAAAATTTTTCTTTCAACCAAAAACATATTTTCTCAGTAAAACAATCCCATTAAAAGTCAAGTCACATCATGTCAGCACACATTTTGAAAAAAATTAAATATGAAATGATGCAATGATCATATGATAATTTTTAAAACTGAATTCAGGGCATATTTTACCTGGCCATACTTTGCTGCCAAGTGAAGCGGGGTCCAGTGCTGATTATCTGCAGCGTTGAGGTCCCCGCCATGTTCCAGAAGGAGAGACACTACTTCCTTGTAGCCACTGGCGCAGGCCATGTGCAACTGCAACAAAAACACCCTTAGTCATTGAACGTGAAAGAGCAGTGACAGCGATGTACTTCATCTGGTGGTTTAAAGAGATGCATTTAATAAAGTATTGGAGCTAAAATACAAAGACCTTTAAAAAAGAAGTTATATATAATTGTATTTGTACAAGTGGACATCATTATTCTTTGGGGAAAAAAGCTAATGGGTTAAATATTATTTTCTGACTCTGACAACATGCATTTTTTCATGTAATTGTTTCCCTCTCCAGTGCTCCTTTCTACTACTGTAGTCTGAATACTTTCAAATACAAAATAAAATATTTAGGTACATTATCCCTTCTTTTTTTAAATTTATTTTTAATTGAAGGATAATCACTTTACAGTGTTGTGTTGGTTTCTGCCATACATCAGCATGAATCAGCAATAGGTACATATACATCCCCTCCCTCTGGCACGTCCCTCCCACTTCCCACCCCAAATCTCCCCTCTGCTGTGTCACAGCACTGGTTTGAACTCCCTGAGAAATACAGCAAATTCCCACTGGCTGCCTGCTTTACATGTGGTAATGTATGTGACTCCACACTGCTCCCACTATCTCTCCAGCCCTCTCCTTCCCACACCATGATCACGAGTCTGTTCTCTATGTCTGCATCTCCAGCTCAGTTCAGTTCAGTCGCTCAGTTGTGTCCAACTTTATATGACCCCATGGACTGCAGCACGCCAGGCTTCCTTGCCCGTCACCAACTTCTGTAGCCTGCTCAAACTCATGTCCATTGAGTCGGTGATGCCATCCAACCATCTCATCCTCTGTCGTCCCCTTCTCCTAACCGTAACCCAGCATCAGGGGCTTTCCCAATGAGTCAGCTCTTCGCATCAGGTGGCTAAAGTATTGGAGCTTCAGCTTCAGCATCAGTCCTTCCAATGAATATTCAGGACTGATTTCCTTTAGGATGGACTGGTTGGATCTCCTTGTAGTCCAAGGGACTCTCAAGAGTCTTCTCCAACACCACAGTTCAGAAGCATCAATTTTTCGGCACTCAGCTTTCTTTATAGTCCAACTCTCACATCCATACCTGACCACTGGAAAAACCATAAATTTCACTAGATGGACCTTTGTTGGCAAAGTAATGTCTCTGCTTTTTAATATGCTGTCTAGGTTGGTCAGAGCTTTTCTACCAAGGAGCAAGTGTATTTTAATTTCATGACTGCATTCACCATCTGCAGTGATGTTGGAGCCCAAAAGAATAAAGCATCTCCATTGCTGACTTGCAAATGGGTTCATGAGTACCATCTTTTGAGATTGTGCATATATATATGTGTATATATATAGTTATATATATATAAAATTATATAACGTATGTTATATTTCTCTTTCTGACTTACTTCACTGTGTATAATAGGCTCTAGGTTCATCCACCTTATTAGAACTGACTCAAGTGTGTCCCTGAAAATGCTGAGTAATATTCCATTATATATATATATACCACAACTTCTTTATCCATTGATTTGTATATATATATACATACATACATATACACCACAGCTTCTTTATCCATTGATTTGTCGATGGACATCTAGGTTGCTTCCATATCCTAGTTATTATCAACACTGCTGCAAAAACACTGGGATACATGTTGTCTTTTTCAATTATGGTTTTCTCAGAGAATATGCCCAGTAGTGGGATTGTTGGGTCATATGGTAGCTTTATTCCTAGTTTTTTTTTTAAAGATATCTCCATACTGTTCTCCACAGTGGCTGTATTAGTTCACACTACAACCAACAGTGCGAGAGAATTCCCTTTCTTCACACCCTCTCCAGCATTACTAACAATTTCCCCTTCTATGCCAGCATTTGCCTTATGAATTGAGGTGGTCTTATGTTGGGTGCATAAATATTTAAAATTGTTATGTATTTCCCTTGGATTGATCCCTTGCTCATGATATAGTGTCCTTCCTTATCTCTTGTAATACTTTTTAAGGTCTATTTTGTTTGACATGAGAATTGCTACTCCAGTTTTGATTTCCATTTGCATGGAATATCTTTTTCCATCCTCTCACTTTCAGCCTGTATGTGTCTCTATGTCTGAAGTGGGTCCCTTGTAGACAGCATAGATAGGAGTCGTGTTTTTACATCCGTTCAGCCAGTCTGTGTCTTTTAGCTGGAGTGTTTAATCCATTTACATTTAAAGTAATTATTAGTGTCTATGTTCCTGTTGGATTTTCTTAATCGCTTTGGTTTGTTTTTGTAGGTCTTTTCCTCTTGTTGTGTTTCCTGCCTATAGAAGTCCCTTTAATACTTGTTGTAAAGCTGGTTTGGACGTGCTAAATTCTCTTAACTTTTGCTTGTCTGTACAACTTTTATTTCTCCATCAGTTTTGAATGAGATCCTTGCCAAGTAGAGTAACTTTGGTTGTAGTTTTTTTCCCTTTCAGTACTTTAAATATATCCTGCCACTCCCTTCTGGCCTGCAGAGTTTCTGCTGAAAGATCAGCTGTTAATCGCATGGGGTGTCCCTTGTATGCTACTTGCTGCTTTTCCCTCGCTGCTTTTAATATTTTTCCTTTGTGTTTAACCTTTGTTAGTTTAATTAGTGTATGTCTCTTCACTTTCCCTTTTCACTTTCATGCATTGGAGAAGGAAATGGCAACCCACTCCAGTGTTCTTGCCTGGAGAATCCCAGGGACGGGGGAGCCTGGTGGGCTGCCGTCTATGGGGTCCCACAGAGTCGGACACGACCTAAGTGACTTAGCAGCAGCATGCTGCTGCTTTATCCTGTTTGGGACTCTCTGCACTTCTTGGACTTTATTATTTCCTTTCCCATGTTAGGGAAGTTTTCAACTATAATCTCTTCAAAAATCTCTGATGCTTTCTCTTTTTCTTCTTCTTCTGGGACCCCTATAATTTGAATGTTGGTATGTTTAATATTGTTCCAGAGGTCTCTGCTGCTGCTGCTGCTGCTGCTAAGTCGCTTCAGTCGTGTCCGACTCTGTGCGACCCCATAGACAGCAACCCACCAGGCTCCCCCGTCCCCTGGGATTCTCCAGGCAAGAACACTGGAGTGGGTTGCCATTTCCTTCTCCAATGCATGAAAGTGAAAAGGGAAAGTGAAGTCGCTCAGTCGTGTAGGACTCTTAGCCACCCCATGGACTGCAGCCTACCAGGCTCCTCTGTCCATGGGATTTTCCAGGCAAGAGTACTGGAGTGGGGTGCCATTGCCTTCTCTGCCAGAGGTCTCTGAGAGCATCCTAAATTATCTTCATTCTTTTCCTTTATTCTGTTTGTTAGCAGTTATTTCCACCATTCTATCTTCCAGCTCATTTATCTGTTTTCTGCCTCATTTACTCCATTGATTTGTTCTATAGTTTCTTTAATTTCAGTAATTGTGCTGTTTGTCACTGTTTATTCTTTATTTCTTCTCGGTCATTGTTATATGTGTTAAATAATTCTTGCATTTTTTCCTACCTATTTCTCGGGTTTTGTACCATCTTTACTACCATTACACAGAATTCTTTTTCAGGTAGTTTGCATTTATTTGGTCTTGTGAGTTTTTAACCTTGTTTCTTCATTTGTGCAATACTTCTCTGTCTTTTCGCTTTTTTCTGACTTGCTGGGTTTGAGGTCTCCTTTTCCCAGGTTTTAGGGTCGTACTTCTTCTCCCCTTTGGTTTCTGCCCTTGGTGGGCGAGGCTGGCCCAATGTTTCTTTAGACTTCGTGTTGGGAAGGACCTGTGCCTATGCTCTGGTGGGAGGGGGTGAGTTTTTCTTCCTCTGACCGGCAGGGCTGTGTGAGGTGGTATGTGGTGGGGTGCCTGTGGGAGCCTGTCTGCCGATGACTGAGTTTGTGGTTTTGTCTCGCTTGGTGTTTGGGTGAGGTGTCCTGCACTGGGGTGCCACGGACGGTTGGGTAATGCCTGGTCTTGGATCCAGCAGGAGACCTTCATGGGAGTTCTCACTAATTAGTACTCCTTGGGATCAAGGGTTCACCAGTCCAGGCCAGTGTTCTGGACTCACTGCTCCCATTCCAGAGGCTCAGGCCCGATCTCTGGCCGGGAAACCGAGATTCTGCAAGACGTTTGTTATGGCATTAAAAGGGATTAAAAGAACCACACAAAAACAAAAAATAAAGCCAGAAACAAAAGACGAGCCCCACACAAGTGGTAAATGTAAAATCAGACCCAAAAGAAGGAACAACTGCACACACACAGACAACCAGAGCAGTTCATAGAGAACACAGCACAAGGAAGTCACCTGGCGAACAGAGGAAACTGAGAGTAATGTCGACCAATTGAAAACAGAACTGACCGAAACATAAACCAAAAACAAGACCAAATGAGAGTTCCAACTGGTGGACAAAGCAAACAAAACAAACTAACAAACATGTTGAAATAAAGGAAGAAAAGAAAAAAAAAAAAAAACAGGAAAGCAAAGTTAAACAGAAGTATAGAAAAATATTTCATATATTAAAGATCAACTACAACAGCAAAAGAATGTAAGAAAAACAAACAACAACAAAAATTAAAGAAAAAAAAACAAACCGTAGAACCACAAAAAGCCAAAGTGATGAAGAAATATATAAAGAAAATAAAAAGTGTGATTTTTAAAAAAAGTTCTCAAAAGCTTAAATAGAATTAATAATAAAAATAAAACAACCACAGAAAAAGAAAAAAAAATTCAGAATCAAGTACAGAATGACTCAAAATACAATAATAATACATGTTTTTCTTGGATCTCTGCTGTCAGAGCATCCTTCCCCTCACTGTGAATCACAGTCCACCTGACCTCCCCAGGATGCCCTCCAACTCTGCACTGGTCTCTAGACCCGCTGTGGGGGCAGCCTAGACTTTAACCTGGCTCTATTCCTGCGTGTTCTTGCCTCCAAGGTCTGCAGCTGCCAGAGCTAGGATGTTTTCTTGTGCAGGAACTCTCACTGTCTTTTTATATCTTCCACTGACACAGAGTCTGCCTAGTTGATCGTGTGGATTTAATCTGCAGCTTGTACAGCTGGTGGGAAGGTTTTCGATCCTCTTCCTTAGCCGCACTGCCCCTGGGGCTCAGCTGTCGTTTTACCTCCACAGCTGCCTGTGTGTCTCCACAGGGGTTTGCTCCTGAGGCTGCCCTGGAGGACCTGGCTCTCTCCCAGGGAGGACCAGCTGTGGAGGGAGTGCAGCGGCTTGGATTGCGGGGACCCTGGCAGGGCCAGGTACATAGGGTACCTGGCAGCCAACAGGCACAGGAGATATGGCCCTCTTGGAGATTTTGCTAACCTCTGGCAGCTCTGCCCCAGTGAGAATCAAGCATGGAGGTGGTTCAGCTGCTTAGATCGTGGGGACTCTGCAGCACCAAGTGTGCAGGGACATCAGTGGCCTTGGATGCAGGAGCTACAGCATTCAGATCAATTCAGTTCAGTCCCTCAGTTGGTGTCTGACTCTGCAACCCCATAAACCGAGGCACTCCAGGCCTCCCTATCCATCACCAACTGCCAGAATCTACCCAAACCTATGTCAATTGAGTCGGTGACGCCATCCGACAGTCTCATCCCCTGTCACCCCCTTCTCTTCCTGCCCTCAATCTTTCCCAGTATCAGGGTCTTTTCTAATGAGTCAGCTCTCTGCATCAGGTGGCCAAAGTATTGGAGTTTCAGCTTCAACATCAGTCCTGCCAATGAACACCCAGGACGAATCTCCTTTAGGATGGACTGGTTGGATCTGCTTGCAGTCCAAGGAACTCTCAGGAGTCTTCTCCAACCCCACAGTTCAAAAGCATCAATTCTTCAGTGCTCAGCTTTCTTTATAGTCCAACTCTCACATCCATACATGACCACTGGAAAAACCATAGCCTTGACTAGATGGACCTTTGTTGGCAAAGTAATGTCTCTGCTTTTTAATACGCTGTCTAGGTTGGTCATAACTTTCCTTCCAAGGAGTAAGCGTCTTTTAAGTTCATGGCTGCAATTACCATCTGCAGTGATTTTGGGGCCCCCAAAATAAAGTCTCTCACTGTTTCCACTGTTTCCCCATTTATTTGCCGTGAAGTGATGGGACTGGATGCCATGATCTTAGTTTTCTGAATGTTGAGCTTTAAGCCAACTTTTGCACTCTCCTCTTTTACTTTCATCAAGAGGTTCTTTAGTTTTTCTTCGCTTTCTGCCATAAGGGTGGTGTCATATTTTCCTAGCCCCTGGCCTCCGTGGCTGGTCCTTCTTTACTGCTCAGCACAGCAGCGCTCAAATGGTACCCCTGGCCTGGGCCCTTCTCCATCGGTCAGCACATCAGGCACAGATTGCCACCCTCTCTGTGGTCCTTTTCTATTGACCAGCTGCCGGCACCGGCAGGTAGGGAGAGAAAGACTACAGTGACGGCTCCACCCCAGGCATGACTCGGCAGCAAGCCAGGCCTCCATGTCTGCCGGGCATTCCTCCAAAGGCATTCCCCACCGTGCTCCCATCCCTCACGACTCCTCCGGCCACCTCCCCGCAGTTAACAGCAGATCCTGCCCTGGGATTGCTCTCCAATCTGAAAGCCCCAGCTCCCAGCCACCTCTGCGCAGTCCAGAGGACGTGCGTTCCTATCCGGGTACATAGTGCTGTGGGAAGGATTGTCCACGTGGTTCTCATTCCATGCAGCCAGTCACGGATGCGCTGCTGCGCTCTCCAGGAGCCTCTGATGCCAGCCCTCTGTCCCGAACAGTCTTCCTGACGGGGGATCGGATCCCTGCTTCGGTCCCCCCAGCCCCACCTGCTGTCTCGGGTGCAGGCCTGGTCCTGCTCAGTCTCCTCCTGCTCCCTCCTTCCTGCACCCTCCCGGGTTTTGCGTGGATCTGTACATTCCTCTCTGGTGCCCGGGGACGCCTGCTGGCTCTCAGCTGCTGCCCTGTGAGATCCTCTGCATCTGAGGGTGTGTTCCTGACGCATCCGTGAGGGGAGCCGCACTCCAGTCCACCCACCCTGCCCCGATTCTGTTTTCCTGGTTTCCTTTCTTACTGCACACTGAACTACCATGATGAGATCAGGGGATGGAGGAAGTTTTCAAAGTTTTCTTACAGAGGAATTCTGCTTCTAAGGCAACCGGATTTATCTGTAAGTTATCATCACACTTGGATTTCCCTCCTAGCTCAGTCGGTAAAGAATCAGCCTGCAGTCCAGGAGACCCTGGTTCGATCCCTGGGTCAGGAAGATCCTCTGAAGAAGGAAATGGCAACCCACTCTGGCATTCTTATCTGGAGAAGCCCATGGACAGAGGAGCCTGGTGGGCTGCAGTCCATGGGATCGCAAAGAGTTGGGCACCACTGAGCCACTGACACTTCACTTCACTTTATCATCACACTCAATTTAAACTAGGTTATTAAGTAACTACATGGTTGATTTTGTAATTGTAATAATTAAGAAGAAGGATCTATAAGGAAAAGAAAAATAAAAACTAATTAAAAGTAGTAAAAACAAGGACTTCTAGGTTTTGAAGAATAGAACTTTGTAGCATAATTCCTTTCCATTTTTATTACAAAGACAAAATTACAGTAAAGTCAAAAGGGTTTATTAAATAAAAATTTTGATAAAATTCAGCAAAAAATTTGCTTTTTGGCCTTAATTATGCTCTTCAATCTACAGTGACATTTATATGTTTATGTTTTGTATGTACTTTCAACTACATTAGAATAACAAATACATTTAATCTAACTTAAGGCATAAACATTCAGAAGTTAAGTTTCACATTAATCTTGCCACACTTTGTTACATACAAACTTCATCTCATTAACATTTTATCAAATACAATGTATCCACAGATAGTTTAGAGAAATATGAATTTACATACATATTCACCTAAAGAACTCATTTTTCACCTGCTTCTAAATTTATTCCATATTATCTGAATCATCAGTCAGTGATTGGCAAATTATTGCGCTTTAAGCACCAGCAAGTGGATTTCAGGTTTTCACTCACAGTATAAGCCTGCAGGAAGAATAGATCCACTTGGTGGTTAGTGCCTGATACTAATGATGCAAAGTTCATAGGCTCAAACTCCTTATGAGTAGGTTTGCTTTCCACATGGCAAAAGTCCTGCTCTACCATTTAGAATATAGGCCGAGATACTCACCAGGGAAAGACTAAAAGGAAAATGATCTTGGTTCATTTAGTAGCAAAGCTGCCCAGAGCAGGGGCTACCAGTGAGTGACATCTGGGACAGCAAGCAACTCTAATCCCAGGTAACATCAAAACAAAAGCAAAACACATAACTTTCTTTGAAAGTTGAAATGTGGTTGATTTACAATGTCATGTTAGTTTCAGGTGTACAGTGATATGATTCAGTCATTTATATATATTTTTATATATATATATATTCATTTTTAGATCCTCTTTCCTTATAGCTTATCACAAAATATATACTATATATATAAGTATTATTTATAAATATATTATATATAAACTATTCTATGCAAGCATGTGAAGTCCCGTTGCTACCAAGTTGCTTCAGTCGTTTCCGACTCTGTGCGACCCCAGAGACGGCAGCCCACCAGGCTTCCCCGTCCCTGGGATTCTCCAGGCAAGAACACTGGAGTGGGAACACTGAAGTCCCATTAGTTGTGTCCAACTTTTCATGACCCCGTGGACTGTAGCCGGCCAGGCTCCTCTGTCCATGGGATTCTCCAGGCAATAATACTGGAGTGGGTTGCCATGCCCTCCTCCAGGGGATCTTCCCCACCCAGGGATTGAACCTGCGTCTCTTATGTCTCCTGCACTTGCAGGCAGGTTCTTTACTACTAGGGCTACCTGAGAAGCTTATTATTATAAAACTATCATATATATACTTATTGTATATATTTATACATATACAATAAGTATATATAATACTTTATATATACATATATACTTAAATATAATATACAAATATACTATATATATATACACATTTATAAAGTAAATAACCAACATAACCAACAATAACCAACAACAAAGTTCTACCATGCAGCATGGAGAACAATGCTCAGTATCTTATAATAACATATAGCTGAAAAAATCCAGAATATATATATATATATATATATCTCTGTGTGTGTGTGCATATATATATACATGTACAACTGAATTGCTTTGCTTTACATCTTTAACTAATAAAACCTTGTAAATCAACTATGTTCCAGTAAAAATAAAATAAAAAATGTTAAAAAGATTTGTCTTACATTTGGTTATTATACTGCATATTCTAAAAAGGAAGAAAAGGCAGCAGTATAAAAACCGTCTTACTAGGAGCAGATCTTCACCGAGTTTTTTGATAGTTTTTTGGTAGTTTAATCTGTTTTGCAGTGTAATAGCATGGGGTATAACGCCCAATTTTGAATCACAGCTGAAATTCCAACTCAGCATACAGAAGCCATATGTGGATAAGACTTTCTTCTTATCATTATCAGCAACAATAGGCAAGCACCCACTATACACATACCCGTTACAGAAAGACAACTCGAAGCATTAACATAATTGACCAACCAACTCAGACCCAAGAATCAAAGAGGCTGCTGCTTGCTAACTGCTGTGATCCTCAGGGAAGGGCTGCCTCCTGTTCATTGTTCCTTTCTCTGTACAAAGCTCAAAGATGATCACAACATCAATAATAAAACCAGATTCAGCTATTACAGAATAATTATATGCCGCGTTTGTGTTCTCTGTTCAATAAAAGAAAAGTCACAGGAATGTCAAAATTGAAGATGGCTGAAAGTGATAGCAATTTATTGCTGTGTATTGATTCCCTCCATAGCTTATCTTCTGAAGTTTGTAAGCCTTTTAATTTAGCAGGCATTTGAACATGTGTGCTGTTTTTATTTAGCTGTGATTTCAGAAAAACAACACAAAGTTGTAATATCTTCTGCCAAACTAAGAAACAGAGAGCCCGTGGATTTTTACTATGAGTTGGACGTCTTAATTAATGTAGCTCATGTGTTAAATCAACTATGGATTATCTTTATGTTAAATTTTTTTATTGTGGTAAAAGTAATATAAAACACCCGATTTTAACCGTATTTAACTGTACAGCTTGCGGCACTGAGTACACCGTGTTGTTGTGCAACTCTCACCATCATCCTGAAGTTCGCACTTTCCTAAACTGAAACTCTGCCCCATTAATCTCTGACTCCCCCTCCCCCCTCCCCACCCCACCTCAGGCCCTGACACCCACCAGTGCACACTGACACTATGATTTGACTATTCCAGGCATTCCGTGTAAGTATTTGCACCTACTGTATACTGGAATGCATTTTTAAGGTTAACTTAATATATGTCCTACAAACAGACTGTACCTTCTTCCCCGCCCCCCGCGAGATATACAGTAGAAATGAACTATTAATTACACAGCCCACTCCAGTCTGATTTTGATCCCATCGCTCCACCAAAGCTGCCCTGATGCAAAAACCAAGGACTCCCAGTTACTAAGCCTGGCAGCAAGTCTCTGCCTCTGCCCACTTGACTTCTCAGCGGTATTTATTTGACGGTTACTCATTCCTCCTCCTCCTGCTCCTCCCGCTTTCCTTGCAGGGCTCCCAGGACACCTCACTCTCTTGGTCTGCCTCCCACTTTGGGAGTTTCCACTCCCCCCTCATTCCAGGATCTTCCACTTTGCTATGCTCCATGGGTCAGTCCCCAGTCCTCTTTCCTCCATATCAGATTCGTGACTTCATCCAGCGTCAAAGAGCCTCAATAGCACAAACATGCTAAAGATCCCAACACTGCTTCTCCAGTCTGAACAGAACCCAAATTCCAGACACCAGTTGTTGTTATTATTTAGTTGCTAACTCCTGTCCAACTTTGTGACCTCATGGACTGCAGCACACCAGGCTTCCCTGTCCTTCACCATCTCCCAAGGGTTTGCTTAAACTCATGTCCATTGAGTCGGTGATGCCATCCAGCCATCTCATCCTCTGTCGTCCCCTTCTCTTCCTGCCTTCAATCTTTCCCAGCATCAGGCTCTTTTCCAATGAGTCAGTTCTTCACATCAGGTGGCCAAGTGTTGGAGTTTCAGCTTCAGCATCACTCCTTCCAATGAATACTCCAGGTTGATTTCCTTTAGGAAACCCTTTATGCATCAGACTCAATAACCCACCACAAACTCAGCATCTCCATGACGATGGCTAAGAGGCACTTCAAACTTCATGTTTCCAGAATCCACCCTCATTTCCTTTGCCCTCAGCCCGTTCTTCTCTCATTCCGTGTCAACTCCAGCATTCCAGCTGCTCAAACTAGAAATATTCAGAGTCACGCTAAAGTCTTCTTCTCTCACCAAATTTCCATCAGGAAATCCCAGCGGATCTTGTTTTAACGTGGACTTTAGAAACGAGCCACTTCTTACTGTTGCAGCACCCACCGTGTTGGTTTGAGTCGCATCACCACCTGTTGGACAAGAGCCTCCTCACTGAACTCTCGGCTCCACTCCTGCCCGTTGACAGTGCATCCTCGTCGAAGCAGTTGGACTGAAGATCCTTCTGGAACTGAAGGAACATCCTCCCCTCAGGACTCTCCAGCTCATTCCTACTTCACGCAGAGTAACTGCCGCGGCCCTCACATGAGCCCACCAGGCCTGGGGTGGTCCGGTCCTGGTTGCCGCCTCCTCTTGCTTTCTCTGCTCAGCCACGCTGGTCTCCTAGCCGCTCCTTAGTCACAGCGCACCCGGCCCTGCCTCAGGACCTCTGTGTTCCCACTGCTCAGCCTGCAACACCCCGCCTCCACACCTGCAGAGGGGGCAGACTTCCTGCAGCTCAGCACTCACAGCTCTTCATGTCAGTGAAATCTTACCTGTCTACCGACCCAAAAATGCCAACTGTACTCTACCACGTCCCGGTCTTTGTGTTATTTCTCATTTGCGTTTAGTACTATGACTGCATTATATCCTTAGCCCACCTACACTGCATGGTGAATGTCTTCCCCAACGAAACGTGAGCCCCTGACAAAGACAAAAGGACTTTTGTGGTTTTGTTCACGGTGATGTTGTACACGGGACGCAGTTAGTAAATATTTCCTCATTAAACAAGTTGGAATGTTTTTTCCATTTGAAGATGTTATTTTTCAATAAACTCTAAAACTGCTTTGTCCTCTTATAGCTTATAGTTCCGTTTTCGGTAGTCTTCTGAAATTTATATTCCAAAGATGAACATCAATGTCCGGGAAGATAACTCTATTGAGAAGTCTCAAAGCACTTAATTTGCACTTAATAAATCTACAAAGGTATCAGGTCTCACACAAGTCTTATTCACTCAGTTACACTGCTTTCCTCATCTACTGTGTTCAACCTCACACCGTATTTTCCCATAGTAGAAATGGAATCATTTTCTAAAATTGGTTGCAACTGCTTCTGTGCACCCCTTGCTTCAGAGCTTTTCCCTTTTGCTTCTGTAGCTTACTTTCTTGAGACAACACATTCATCTCCATAATAATTAATTCTAACCCCAGCATGCCCGATCCAAGTAATTTTTATGGGTCAATAGGACCAAATGTTCTTCCTGTGATGATAAGACATTGTGCTTACATCCAAGTGAGTCCACATTTAATTGTTATGTGTTCAATTTAATGCAACTATGCCTGAGAGCATTAAAAAGCAATGGCAGGCGTTTGTTTGAATTTAGAAATTCATTCATCAGAGTAACACAGGTTCTTTTGCTTAAAATGAAAACAGTCTCCTGTAAGTTGCAGCTCAGAAGTCTCACACTAACAAAAATAATATAAAAATTACTCTAAATTTGTAGGAAAAACATGCATAGGACTTAAAGAGAATATATCAACAGATAAATGTTGGGTGATGGTATGTTATTTGCACTTTTTTTTGCATTTCTGTTTTGCAAAATTTCTGCAATAAATACGTATTACTGATGTAATCAGAAAAATAAAAAACCTTATTTAGGAGTTAATGGTACCCAATTCTCTGTTTTCGAAATCCATGCACATTTGCGTTGTAAGCAGTGTCTCCTAGAGAACCTTGTGACTCACCAGTGTTACGCCATCGTCGTTTCTCTCATTAACGTTTCCTCCACAGGACAGGAAGTGTTTGACGTCCGTTAACATGCTCACCGGTCTCTGAAGCTTCATCTGCCGCAGTGAGGTGAGATCCACTCCTGGAGGGAGAGGGGGAGAGCCTTTCAGACACAACGTAGAGCTGCTTCTCAGCTGCTGGGGGTAAAAATGTCATCTTGTATATTTCAATGTGTTCCTCTTTGAAGCCCCTCTTCCACTTTGAATTCTCATTCAAAGCAGCTATAACTGTTTCTCCTGGCATGCAGTCTTACTTCCAGTCAGAAGATAGTCTTGAATAATTTTCCTTTTATATCCCAAAATATGACAGAATGCCTTAGCCATGGGGATCTCTCCGTGGATTTCTGTGTTCGTATAAATCATCAGCAGAGACTGCCCAAAGTATTTTAAAGTACCTGGACTGAATCGAAATGACTTTAAAGACATGCTTTCTGTTCCCTATGATTTTCTCTTTAAAATAGTTGCTTCTAAAAGGAATGGAATAAAAAAAGGATTTAGTGGGAAAACTGGAAAATTTTGGATAAAGGCTGTGTTATAGATAACATTATACCAATGTTTGGATAAATGCACCATTCATTCGCACATGCTAAGTCACTTCAGTCATGTCTGACTCTTCGAGACTCCATGGACCATGGCCTACCAGGCTCCTCTGTCCATGAGATTCTCCAGGCAAGACTACTGGAGTGGGTTGCCATGCCCTCCTCCAGGGGACCTTCCCAACCCAGGAACTGAATCTGTGCCTCTTATGTCTACTTCCTTGGGAGGTGGGCTCTTCATCACTCGCACCAGCTGGGAAGCCCATGGCTGTGTACATTTTGAATGTGAGAAGAAGCTGGGTGAAGGGTACATGGAATCTCTCTGTACTATTTTTGCAAATTTCCTGTATATCTAAAATGTCTTTAAAATATTTTTAAAGGATGCTCCAATTGATCATTTCATGACTACTAATTTTAATAAGAAGAAATAAACTGAGGGGAGAACTTGAGAACTGGGCTTCACTGAGGTGGGTGATTTATGCAGCAAAGATTCAGGTCAGCTCACCTGTTCATACCTCTGTGCTGTGCTTAGTCATTTAGATGTGTCTGACTCTTTGAGACCCCATGGACTGTAGCCCACCAGGCTCCTCTATCCATGGGGATTCTCTAGGAAAAAATACTGGAGTGTGTTGCCATGCTCTCCTCCAGGGGATCTTCCCAGCCCAGGGTTCAAACCCAGGTCTCTTGCATTGCAGATGGATTCTTCCCATCTGAGCCATCAGGGAAGCCCAAGAATACTGGAGTGGGTAGCGTATCCCTTCTCCAGGGGGAACTTAATGACGCAGGAATCTAACTGGAGTCTCCTGCATTGCAGATGGATTCTTTACCAGCTGAGCTAACCAGGGAAGCCTGTTCATACCTGTATCCAACCTGAGCTTTCATGGTGGTGTAATGTCCATGGTAGCATGTATCTCTGCATTTCTGCATCTCCTGTTCCTAGCCCTGGTTCCTGGACATATTAGGTGTTTACTAAAGGGAAATAATCCACATCATCCCAAATGAAAGTAATAGTAATAGAAATAGTGATATTAGAGACGTTGATGATGGTGATCATGATGAGGTGACATGAGATGACATCTGATTCTGAGAAAGTGTTTGCTGCGAACCAGCTACACCGCTGAGAATTGTTCTCTCTCATCTGATTGAATCCTTGCTGCAAATGTGGCGATACAGCAGCGGGCTCGACCAAAAACGATAGTGTGGTCCTCCTGGTTCCCCTGGACTGTGGCTGGCTTCCCCAGGGTGGGACTCTGGGAAAGTGACTTAGCCTCACCTTCCCTAACCTCCATCACAGATAAAATACACATCCCAGAGGAATGAAGCTAGTGGTAACACTTGGAAGACCCGGCTGCTTGGCAGAGGCTGGCATAGTGCCCATTGGGGGTCATGTCCCCTGTGAGCACGCCACGCCGGCCTCACTGCAGCCTCCTTCCCTGAGCTTGGACGAACTCCAGAGCAGAGATGGTCCAGAGCTTCAGTGGTGTGTCTTGCACTTATTAGTTGTACTGATAGGGTCAGGTAACTTATCCGCTGCCTCAGTTTCCTCATCTGCAAAGGGGCTGACAGTTTATTCCACTAGTTGGCATGAGAATGACTCAAAACACACACAGCATAGAAAACAGAGCTTGCAGGAAGCACTCTATGAAAGGGGCCCGTCGTTTCAGTATTAGTCAGCCTTCTGGTCCAAGCATCACCTGCCACTCACACAGGGATGTTTTCCTTTACAATAAGGAGGCAGGGAGAACTCAAACAAAATGAAGCCAAATGCAATACTTGAAAAGCGTAGCTCATTTCAAACACTCTATCTAAGGTAAACCCAGTTTAGTGGAAACAGGAACGAGAACCACCAGCAGCCATATCTCAGCTCCCTGGTCATCAGAAGTCATCTCAGAAGAACTAACAGATTTCCCCAATGGGCACATTGGCAGTTTCTTAAGAACCAACTAACACTGTCTGTCCTCTTCCTTCAAGGATTTTGGAATTTGACATGGGAGTTATATTTGGAAAACACTATTTCTCAGATGTCAGTGTTCAATTTTGGATGTTGAAGTAGCAGAAAAAACCTGATGGTTACAGTACTCTATGGCTTTGCTAACTTTTAAATGTCGCATGCTTACTGAAATGGTATGCATCTTCTAGAGAATTATTTAAACATGCAATTAATGCTGAGTGATAAAAAAGAATAGGGCTCAGATGAAAGACACAAATTAAAACAGAAATTAGCTGTCACTCACTTTTGACTTATTCACATTACAACATGTTATGGGAAACAATCTGTTTCTGGTCGCCGCTGTAAAGATATGACTGGAAAGATATGACATTGTATCCCTTTATTTTAAAACTTGATTTTGAGTCAAATATGATACCAAGTAAGACATAACTTTTAGATTTTTGTAATGTGTTCAGGGAAAAAAAGCACAGATGTATTTTTGGTAAACCAATAGAATGGAAATTCCCTCATTTCTTGGTCAAATTTCTTAAGATGCCCCTGGGAAAAAACCAATCATGATGACTACAGCCCATAAGAAATCTATTATTTTGTGGTGGGTAACTGGCCAATCTGAAGCTGAAGCACCAATACTTTGACCACCTGATCTGAAGAAGTGACTCATTGGAAAAGACCATGATGCTGGGAAAGACTGAAGGCAGGAGGAGAAGAGGACGACAGAGGATGAGATGATTGGATGGCATCACCGACTTGATGGACATGAGTTTGAGCAAGCTCCAGGAGTTGGTGATGGACAGGGAAGCCTGGTGTGCTGCAGTCCATGGGGTTGCAAAGAGTTGGACATGACTGAGTGACTGAACTGAACTGGCCAATCCTCGCTTTTTAACTTTCATACAATTTTTTGAAAAAATTAATACCTGGTCTGCTTAGATTGGCTTCCTAGCTGGCGCTAGTGGTAAAGAACCCACCTGCCAAAGCAGGAGATGCAGGTTCAATCCATAGGTCTAAAAGATCCTCTGGCAACTCACTCCAGTATTCTTGCCTGGAAAATCCCATAGACACAAGATTCTGGCAGGCTTTCCTTATGGCTCAGCTGGTAAAGAATCTGCCTGCAACATAGGAGACCTGGGTTTGATCTCTGGGTTGGGAAGATTCCCTGGAGAAGGGAATGGCTACCCACTCCAGTATTCTGGTCTGGAGAATTCCAGGGACTGTATAGTCCATGGGGTTGAAAGAGTTGGACACGACTGAAGTGTATTAATCTAACAATCTGCTCAGATTTATTATTTTGATTGGAGTTTAGTAATTTTTTTTGTCTAATTAAGAACATAAGAAACAAATCATTTACCTGAGTTGCACAAGTTATTACATGTGATACAAATTATTATTGCCTGATTACATTTGATCATATCAATAAATGCTAGTGTGGAACGGAAAAGACATTAACACCTCAGGTTAATCTGAACTTTATCTTAACTTTCCTTAACTGTCCCTCTTAAGGTAATATTGTTTTGCAACAATTCAGCTTTTCCTTTTCTCTATTATCCATCCTGTATTGGGGATACTCTCTGCTGCTTTCAAAGATAATTTTATCATTAGGCTATGATATGACCCATCCCATGACTACACAGTGGGAATCCTTAAGCTGCGAGAATTGCATCTAATTTCAGATTTTGTCTTCATGGTAAGCTTTCTAAGAGATCCAAGACTTTAAAGAAAAAGGGTTAAGCAGGCAAATAAAGGAGTTGTAGCAAAGAAAAATAAACCAGGGATGCCAGACAGGTGTCATAGACCTCTACCAAATCCTTTCCTCCAACTCTGACCACAAGTATGCTGCAGGACTGTCCTCAGCAAACTGGGATCACTGTCACCACCAAACTGGGTGATTCTGAAGGGGCTGGTGCAGGAACAGCATTCTGAATGAACTTTGCTATGCGGGAGGAGTATCCAAGGTCATCTGTGGACTGACAAATCTGGAAGTCCTGTGAAAACTGCAGAGGGAGGGCTAAGGCTGGAGGCAAGAAGACTGGTGTCTAAGGCTGTTCCAAAATATATAGAAAGACCAGAATTTTAATCAAGGCAGTGATAGCATGGCTGGTGACATACCCAGACATATGAGAAAGATTAGCAAAAGGCTCTGTAAGATTTGGTGCAAATTCAGTGGGAGGGATTTAGGAGAAGAAAAGTGATGGTCAAGTAGTCAGATTCCTAGGTGCAAAGGCAGGCAGCCCAGAGGGCGTACGAAAGGGCAACAAGAAGGTCCACATCGGACAGATTATCTCAACTTATCTGACATCCAAGTCAAAGACGCAGAACAGGTAACAGAACTGCACGTACAAGGTCTGGAAAGACTTCTCAGCTTCAGGAATGTCCCTGGGGTCAGGTGGGCGCTAAGTACTCGAGGAAAGGGAGAGATGAGCCGGAGACAGTGTGTGGAGAGAAGATGCTCGAAGACAAAGCCTTGGGAACAACCAATATTTTGGCTTCTGGGTGCATAAGCAGCACATCCAAAGGAAAGTAAGAGAAGGGAGAAAAATGATGGGACATTCGTAGAAGGGAGACTTCAGAGCAGAGTGTGAGCAAGGTCCCTGAATGTCACAGGGAGGGGAGGTAAAGAAATACTGAACAGAAAATTGGCAGCTGGACAGAGAAGCAAGGGCAGCGGCAGGCGCTGTAGGGAGTTTCCAGGTCAGTGGGGGTAGAAGCTGAATGTCGGTGGGCTTAGTGGAGAAGGTAGGGAACTCAGAAGATAAATGTGAGCTCCTTCTTCTAAAATGATGCATTTGAAAGAAAGAAGAAAGCACTACAGGTGAGGATATATGTAGAGCAAAGTAAAAAAGTTTTGCTTTATTTTTCAGGGCCTTGAAAAAACACATCTCTATGTTTTCCAGTAGACACGTACAGATGTGAGAGGTGGACTATAAGGAAGGCTGATCCCGGAAGAATTGATGCTTTTGAACTGTGGTGCTGGAGAAGCCTCTTGAGAGTCCCTTGGACTGCAAGAAGATCCAACCAGTCCATCCTAAAGGAGATCAAGCCTGAATACTCATTGGAAGGACCGATGCTGAAGCTGAAACTCCTAACACTCTGGCCAGCTGATGTGAAGAGCCGACTCATTGGAAAAGACCCTGATTCTGGGAAAGATTCAAGGCAGGAGGAGAAGGGGACGACAGAGGATGAGATGGTTGGATGACATCACCGACTCAATGGACATGAATTTCAGCAAACACTGTGAGAGAGTGGAGGACAGAGAAGCCTGGCATGCTTCAGTCCATGGGGTCGAAAAGAGTCTGATACAACTTGGCGACCGAACAAGAGCAGCATTTTGCCCATGGTGAGCATCCTTCCTGGATACCTCGAGCTCCCCCAGCAGCGCTTCTTTCTCTGCCAGCTCATTTTATCATCAATTTGCTTTCCTTGAACACCAGCTGCTTTGCCGCACACCGGAGATGTCACAGGCATCAGATGCTCGATTAGAACTCCTCAGCCATCCCGTCTTCCAGCCCAGGAAGCTCAGGCAGTGAGCTGAGGTTAATTGCTGTGCCCGTGTGTACAGCGTATGTCGGTGGTGACAGTACAATTAGAACTTGTGACCAGCGATTTTCCATGTAATCAACTTGCTCACGACCCGGCCTGCCTCCTGCCACATGCGTCCTGACGGGACAGCAAGATAAGCACCCTGATTTGAAACGGGGTGTGCCACCGCCGAGTGAGAAGACCGCAGTGCACCGAATGATGAAAATCCCATCTTGGAATATGAGAGATTTCTAACAGTATCAGCCCATGCTGTCACAACAGATCACTCTGAAAGGGCACCAACAAGGGAGGGCTCAGGAAATAAACTGAATTAGACAGTATTTACTGGAACGACGGCAGCGGACCTAGATAAGAAGGGCTGCGCGCAGAAATGGAACCAGATTGTGAGCGGGGCGAGGGAGGGGCAGACGACTGCAAGGCAGAGGCCAGGGCAGGGGCAGCAACAAATGGAAAACAGAATTAAAAATGTAAGAGATATTAAATCGAATTTGTTCCAGCAAACATGCATTTCACAAACAGACTGTGACAGCCAGCATCGTGATGGATTTTTCTCCCAACCATCCAGTCAGTATCTCCCTTATATTTTTTTCCTTAATCATTTTTAAAACCAAGAATGCACTTATTTTTCTTTATATGGGATAGCAATACAGCTCCGGCAAATACTCAGTGTTCTCGTGGAACAAAATCTTCTTGTGAGTTGGAAAAACATAGAAGCAAAGCTAATTATTTTATAAATAAAGATACTTAATTTTAGTTTCCAAACAGAAAGAGCTACAACTGTAGCTATTAGGAAAACAGATCAGTGAGAAGAACAGGAAACTATGCTAGAAAAGTGAAAGTGAAAGTCACTCAGTCGTGTCCGACTCTTTGTGACCCCATGGACTATGCAGTCCATGGAATTCTCCAGGCCAGAACACTGGGCTGGGTAGCCCTTCCCTTCTCCAGGGGATCTTCTCAACCCAGGGATGGAACCCAGGTCTCCCACGTTGCAGGCAGATTCTTTACCAGTTGAGCCATAGGGGAAGCCCAAGAATACTGGAGTGGGTAGCCTATCCCTTCTCCAGGAGATCTTCCCGACCCAGGAATCGAACTGGGGTCTCCTGCATTACAGGTGGATTCTTTACCAACTGAGCTATGAGGGAAGCCCATGCTACAAAAGTGGCCCAGCTAATTAAGACAGCCCCAGACAGCCCTGTTCTTCACTCTGAGGCACCCCAAGTTTTGCAAAGATCCAAATAATAGACCTCCCAACAGTGGAATGTGCATAGCTTTCAGCTTGTTCCCTTTGGAAGCCGTGGAGTCTGACTCCGACAACTCACAGCTGACAAGATGTGAGAAAGTTCAAGGTCCCTTCTGCAGGAAGGAGCAGGTACCAGGGAGTGACTCCACGTTACCGCCTGTCACCCCAGGGATGTGACTCGTGACTTGGTGACCTTCAGACCCACAGCTCAGCTCACACTGTCTCCAGGGAAGATAACATCCTTTACCTTGCTTTCAGAATTAATGAGACAATTTTTTTTAAGAACCCATGGCTGCGAAGCACTAATTATTATTATTCTAAGCCATCCTCAGAATAAACCTTTTGAGAGGCGCGATCTGGAGGAGGTGCGGGACCCAGAGAACAAAGAGGCAGCTGTGCAGGCTTTTCTGGGAGGCGAGAAGTGCACAGTCTCAGCACGGCGTGCCCCTCGGACACGCTACACCGTTTCTCTGACAAAAGATCACACTTGAAGGGATAGGAGTTTCTTTGGTGTTATTTATACCTGAACCGCAGAAAGAAAAAAAAAAAACTAAAGACAGGGCATACTTCTCAGTTTAAGACCACATGGAACTCAGGGTTCCGAATGCCTCCCCCTTGGCCAAGGCTGGACTTACTCATGAAATTACACACTGGGGCTGTGCAATTAAGCATTCTCTGTCAGGGAACACATCTGGGTCCCCAGCCTCAGCTTTTCAGGATGGCACCGGGACCGACCGTGGCTTTCTTCTGACAAGGGTTGAGCTTCCAAGTGTCCCCAGGAATGGATGCAGAGTTGCTGGGCAGACTGCCCTTGACTTGAGCCCTTGCTCACCTGCATGAGATGCTTAGGAGGCTGGACGTGTTCTCCCAAGAGAAGAGACTGCATGCGACCTCACGCTCATTAGCCCCAAATTCAGTTGTGCTCATTCACTTCTCCTCCCCTCCCAGCAGACAAGAGATTATAATTACAAACCCAGTCCCACTAATTAGGGACTTTGGGGGCCTGTTAAAATGTCCCTTTACGGTTGGCCTCCAGATTTCTGCCGGCTTGCAAACGTGCACTGATGAACCTGACTACGAAACAGTGCCCAGAACGAGGCCTCGTTTCACACAATCAAGGGGAATGACATCTGTCTGAACTCATGGAAGCACGGCTGAAATATATGCACTAAGAATCCTACCATCCTCTCTCTTCATCTACTGTTCCGTGGCTTTTTGCAATATCAGCCTACCATTTTCATCCAGGTAGGTCAGCAGGATGGAGCTCGAGTCAGTGCCTTCCGTGGCATAATCCAGTGGGATGTTTCCATTGACGTCCTGGAGAAGGACGTTGGCTCCAGCCTACAAGCGGAAAAGAAAAATGAACATGTACATGGTCAGCATAAGGGCTTCCCAGGTGGCTCAGTGGTAAGGAATCTGCCTGCCAATGCAGGGACTCGGGTTCCATCCCTGAGTTGGGAAGATCCCCTGGAGAAGGAAACGGCAATCCACCCTAGTGTTCTTGCCAGAGAATCCCATGGACAGAGGAGCCTGGCGGGCTACAGTCCATGGGGTAGAAGAGAGTCGGACATGACTGAGCAAATACACATCAACAACTGTTAATACAGAAAGCAGACCAAAACTTGCATTTCTAGCCTATTTAGGAAACCGACCCAGGAAAGTGCGCATTAAATACAGCTGGCAGGATCACATAGGAAACTGGAGTTATTTTTTGAAGACAAATTATGGTAGATGTTTTGTGATCAACTCTGATGGACCAAAAGGTTCAACTGACCCTTGAGAGGATCAAGAGCCCAGCCCCAAGTACTCGTCCCCACCCCTACCCCCGATGCTGTGCTGTAAGACGCTCAGTCTTGTCCGACTCTTTGCGACCCCATGGGCTGTAGCCCACCAGGCTCCTCTGTCCATGGGATTCTTCCAGGCAAGAACACTGGAGCAGGTTGCCATTTCCTCCTCCAGGGGATGTTCCCAACCCGGAGATCGAACCCGCTTCTCTTATGTCTCCTGCATTGGCAGGTGGGTTCTTTACCACTAGCGCCACCTGGGAAGCCCCGCCTCCACAACCCCCCTGAAAAACCCCAAATAGCCAATCCCTGGCTGCTGAGCCAGGCACACCTCTGTGCCCGCTGCACTAGAGCAGCCTGGCTGTCCTAGCACGACACAGTGGCCCTGCCTTCGGATTCTGACGTTCCGTGTGAACTCCAAGCTTCCCCAGACTATCCTGTTAAATCCTTATGCTCCTTGCTCTCCGCAGAAACTCACTGCAGAGCTGTCCTCATGTTACCATTGCTTTAATGAAGCCTGATCCCACAGACTGTAGCCCGCTGGGCTCCTCTGTCCATGGAATTCTTTCAGCCAAGAATACTGGAGTGTGTGGCCATTCCCTTCTCCAGGGGATCTTCCCCACCCAGCGTTTGAACCCGAGTCTCCTGCATTGCAGGCAGATTCCTTACCATCTAAGCCACAGGCAAGTCCAGCACAGTCACAGTTCAGTCCCTTTAATAAAGACTGAGCTCATGGCTTCCGGCTGGTTTTTCTCTTTCCAGAAACTGCTGCTGCTGCTGCTGCTAAGTCGCTTCAGTCGTGTCCGACTCTGTGCAACCCCAGAGACAGCAGCCCACCAGGCGCCACCGTCCCTGGGATTCTCCAGGCAAGAACACTGGAGTGGGTTGCCATTTCCTTCTCCAATGCATGAAAGTGAAAAGTGAAAGTGAAGTCGCTCAGTCATGTAGGACTCTTAGTGACCCCATGGACTGCAGCCCACCAGGCTCCTCCGTCCATGGGATTTTCCAGGCAAGAGTACTGGAGTGGGGTGCCATTGCCTTCTCCTCTTTCCAGAACTGCTTTCTGACAAAAAAGCATCATCCGGAGACGTTAATGGATGAAGTACATCGGATACGACTATCAGACATCTTTCAGCTTCACAGGCTCTCTCCCTCAGGCACCTCTGAACCCACCTGCTTGACGCTCCCCCTCCCCCAGCACAAACACAATGATGGATGCGCTTTCATCCTTATTAATAAACAAGTAGTCACAGCAATTGTTACCCTGTCTCTACCTTCCTTAATGAGCTCCGTAAAATTTACCAGGCAAGACTTCCCATGCGTCTCCTCCCAAAAGCCTGTCACTAAACTCAGGCCAAGAAAGCGAACGCTTCACCCTGTTCTTCTTCCTGAATACAAGTGTGTATGGCACTGTGAATATAGTTAATATGGTTCATATAATATCCAAACCCATGGCTTTACATGAAAAGGAATAGCCTTTTATATTAAATAGTTTGTATATTTATAATATTAGGGGCTTCCCAGGTGGCACAGTGGTAAAGAGTCAGCCTGCCAATGCAGGAGACCTAAGAGCTCTGGGTTCAGTCCCTGGGTTGGGAAGATGCCCTGGAGGAGGAAATGGCAACCCACTCCAGTATTCTTGCCTGGAGAAACCCACGGACATAGGAGCCTGGTGGGCTACAGTCCACGGGGTAGCAAAGAGTCAGACACGACTAAGTGACTGAGCACACACACACATTTATATATTAAATAGCCATATAGCAGTGGTTTTCCCAGGTGGCGCTAGTGGTAAAGAACCTGCCTGCCAGTGCAGGAGGCCTAAGAGCTGCAGGTTCGATCCCTGGGTCAGGAAGATCCCCTGGAGGAAGGCATGGCGACTCACTCCAGTGTTCTGAGATCTCACCTTGTTTGAATGTGTGTGTAGCTATATAGTGCTTCCCTAAGCCTTAGCAAGTCTGCACAGGTTTTCGAAAAGACTGCTCTAATTATAGTAAAAAGTAGGTCAAAGTGGTAGAACATTCCAAATCTTCATGTTTTCCCTCCATGTAAGCTGTACTGTTCACCTGACCGTCCAGAGTGAACCACATTTCTATAGCCATAAAAAGAGACTCCCTTATTTGAATAGAACACGTTAGATATTTCCGATTTTCCCTTACCTAAGGAAAACTTCATTTTAAGGGTCTAAAGACGTCAAATTATCTTCTCGGTGCCTTTCATTTTCTTTCATAGTCAGAGTTTGAAAGGAGGTTACTTGAGGCAGTAGTCTGAAGTAGATTTGCTAATGATTTTTTTTTTCTCTTAGTCTCCAACCAGGCAAATAAGGTTTTGCATATTTATCCTGGCTTCACTGGTTAAAGAATCAATTAAGACACAGAACCACAGGGCGCCCTTACTTAATTCAGTTCTAACAGGTAGGAGGTAATGAAGTTATTTTTTCCCCAATGCATAAATGTTTCAGGTAGAATCTTATCCATGTCAGACATCTGGGTGGCAGATGACAGCGAATATAATTAAGGGTCACATATTATCAGTAACAGCAAAAATAAATAGTACAGCATCGAGGTAGCCCTGAAGGCAGGGCACTGGGGGAGAATGCTTTCTTAAGGACTAATGAGGCTTTTTCAGAGAAAGTCTGAAAACGAAAGGTGGTGCTGAATGTTTCATTTGGGTTCATTCACTGAAATTTCCACCCGCTAATCACTGGTCTATGCTGCTGAAAAACCAGGTGTCGTCCCACGCACAGACCTTCCCAGGGGGGCGGGAACTTCCCTAATCACAGACCACAGCTAGGTTCTCTTTATGTTCCCAACAGTGCCTGGCGCATATGAGATCCTAAAAACTATTTACCGGAAAAAAAGGAAAATAAGCAACCAAACACTGAACTTAGTTACTACAAATTGAGGCAAAGGATTATGATTGCAGGGAAAGTTACTTTTAACTAAATTTTCTGACATGCGTTTTTAAGAGTCGATACATACAATTACAAAATCACTCTACGCATACTTAAGTTTCCAGCCTTCACTGTTTCTAGATAGGTGACAATTGCAGGAGACTCTTTCCTCCCTCCCTCTCCCCATCTCTCCTTCCTTTTTATTTCCCTCCTTCTCTCCCTCCCTCCCTTCCTTTGTCACTGGACACGGGTGAGACATCCCACCAGGGGTGGCTCTGTCCCCACCGTGCAACTGTCTGGTCTTAGCCAAGGTCCCCAGAAAGCCTGATCCTGTGTAGTAAAACATGCAGCCAAGGGACACCCTGAAAAGGCAGTACTTCTAGACTCAGAATTCTGAAATTGTGCACATGTATATAAAAACCCCACTGGCAAGATTCCTGGCTGATTGTCATTCTTTAGTCTGATGAACTCAGGGTTCATGTGCGCTGATGGCTCCTAATGGGTCCCCCTGGAACGGAGCTGCTGATGACTTGCAGAGCAGAACTCTGAGGCAAGTCCTTCCGTTGGGCGTCAAGAAAATCAATCACACTGTGATTGGTTTCATCAGGGAAATGAATGTTGTATTATGCAAAGCAAAGTACTCAAATGCTTTTGTAGTTGAGGATTGGATAGTTCCTACTGGGAGTCCTGAATACATCTCCTCTCTCGTAATTCAAACTGGAAGCCCCACTTTGTCCTAAACTCTGCTCCGGGAGTATCGAAATAGAATCCAAATCTCCCATTCTCCTCAAATAGGAATCTTCTTTCCTGCATGTCAGATAACATACGAACGAATAAATGCACATTTCTGCAAGTAAATGTTTTATTAGTTTATGTAACAATTTACTGTCAGTGAATAGAAACTTGTCCATGTTTCATTTAATAATAATTCTCGAGCATATTAATATTGAAATTTGAAAGACGGGTACCTGATGGACTTTTAATCAACGAATACCACTTTTTATATGAAAATACTTTGGTAACTTTTGGTTTTGATATAACTACAAGTTAGCTCAAAGTTGCAAGCGCAGTGCCAGGAACCACGGTGTGTCTCTTATGGGTTGAATTGCATGGCCCCTAAGGAAATGCTGATGCCCGAACCTCTGGTACCAGTGAAGGCGACCGTTACGTGGAAACAGGACCGCTGCTGACGAGAATCGCTACGATGCCATAAGGATTCTGGGGTAAAGTAAATGACAGGCGTCCTAACAGGAAGAGTGGCACTGGGGACGAAGACAGAGGGGAGACGGCCATGTGAGGAGGAGGCAGAGACTGCAATGATGGCTGCCACAAGCCAGCAGGTAGCTAGGGCCACCAGGAGCAGAGAGAGACACAGAGGACGCCCTTCAGAGGTGTCAGAAGGAGCACGGCCCCACCAACGCCTTGAGGCTGGACTTCTAGGCTCCAGAACTGTGAGAAGCTAGTTGCTTCAAGCTACCCTGCTTGTAGAACTTTATTATGGCAACCCCGGGAAAGGAATACTTTACCCTTTAGTCAAATTCACCAGTAAGTTTACTTTCCCCTATTTTTGCTTTCTCTTTGTCTCTTTCATTTTTCCTAATCTCTTCAAAGTGAGTATAGCATCATGTTGCTTTACTCTGAGATATTTATGTGGCTGTTGTTCAATTGTAAGTCACGTCCAACTCTTTACGACCCCAGGGACTGCAGCGTGTCAGGCTTCCGTGTCCTTCACCATCTCCCAGAGTTTGCTCAAACTCATGTCCATTGAATCGGCGATGCCATCCAACCATCTCATCCTCTGTTGCCCCCTTCTCCTCCTGCCTTGAATCTTTCCCAGCATCAAGATCTTTTCCAGTGAGTTGGCTCTTCGCATTAGGTGGCCAAAGTATTGGGAGTTTCAGCTTCAGCATCAGTCCTTCCAATGAGTATTCAGGGTTCATTTCCTTTAGGATGGACTGATTTGATCTCCTTGCTGTCCAAGGGACTCTCAAGAGTCTTCTCCAACACCACAGTTCGAAAACATCGGTTCTGTGACACTCAGTCCTTTTTTTTATAGTCCAACTCTCACATCGATACATGACTACTGGAAAAACCATAGCTTTGACTATTTGGACCTTTGTCAGCCAAGTGATGTCTCTGCTTTTTAATATGCTACATTTCAATAGCTTTCTGTTTTGGTATATACTTCAAAAAATAGGGACATTATTTCAAATGTGTTATCAAAATCAGAACATCTGACATCACAAAAACTCTATCCTATACAGCACCAACCATATCTGAGCTTCATTAATTTCACTGATGACATCCTTGATCGCCATCACCCTCTGACTCAGAATGGAATATGGAGTCTCCCAGTTTATTGTATTCCCCTTTCTCTTTAGCGTGCTTCCAGCTGAAACAGTTCATCTGTATTTTTCCTTAAGACCTTCTTGCATTAGGTTCTTCCAATGAAATTTTTGGCAGGCCAAGGACACAGGCAGTCACATTAGGTATGACACCTGGGTCCCGCTGGTGATGCAGGTAATTAGATCACCTGGTCAAGTGATGTTTTTATGCTGTGAAGTTGCAGCTAGGAACCCATGGCTTCATACTTATATCAGTAAACGAATGAATCCCTGATACATGGGAGAAGAAAGCTCTTCCATACAGTAGAACACCAACTCATACATGCAGCAGGAATGGCAAGGTTAGAATCTAACATTCATTACAGGAATAATTCAGAGGTTTCCCTGTGGCTCAGCAATAAAGAATCCACCTGCAATGCAGGAGACTTGGGTTGGATCCCTGGGTTACAAATATACCCTGGAGAAGGGAACGGCAACCCAATCCAGTATTCATGCCTGGGAAATCCCATGGACAGAGGAGCCCAACAGGCTACAGTCCATGGGGTCACAAAGAGTTGGATATGAATGACTGAGCGACTGAGCACACAGATAATTTTGATCAGATGCAGACGGAAATGATGATGCACATGCTTTTGTGCAGTCCCTGCCCTCTCCACTCTGCACCACTGTGTACTCTTATTGTTGAAACAGATGGATTGGCAAGGATTCTATTTTATTCTGCATTATTCAAGCCACCAAAAGGAACTAGTGGAGAAACACCTTAATCTGGCTACCTCAAACAGTTGAATCGCAACCCCTTTCCCCAAACTTGAGCTGATACGTCAGAGTTGTTAGTCTCAAGGAAGTCAGAGAGAAGCTTCAGGCAGGGTGTGCACCAGCAGATGGCCGTAACAGAGCGACTTAACCCTGATGACCACTTAACCCTGATGAACACCTAACCCTGATGAACAGGGCTGAGAAGGAAGGACTCGCCATCTTGCCATTCCGTCCCTCCTGTTACTTGAGTCAGACCACCCAGAGGACTTCAGAGCTGCCACCTGCCTGAGAGGGCAGGGAACACAGGGAACTGAACCCCAAAGTCCATGCATCCCCAAAGTCCCAAGCAGAGGCTTTTTCACCGATACCCATTGTCCAAGCAGAAAGAGAAAACTAGAAGCACATAATTTTCCTTTGGATCCTAGATTTTTGGGCAGATAACACAGGAGGCAATACAGCTGAGAAATCCATTTATTCATCAAGGAACTACATATTAAGCGCTTATTATGGTGAAAGTGTACTTTGAGATTTTAATGATGGTGAATTTCTATGGTAATAAAAAATTGAAAACCTGTATGACAAGCATTTAAAATTTTCTAACAGTTGAAATTACATTGAAACCCATTTTTACAGCTCCCTCTGTGAACATTCTGAGGTCAGTAATTATTACTTTGGGAGCATGTAAATATTTATGTGTAGCCTGGCTGCCATGCTAAACAGTAAACCATGCCAAGAAAAGAAACCCTGCGACAAAGAAAAGGTAACTGTAGAATTCCAAGGGACTGGGGTGTGAATGGCATTCACAGTCCTAACTAAAGAAATCTCTAACAGTGATCCGACGGAAGTTTAAGGGGACCACGAGCAGAAGATGAGCACGTGGACAGAATGGGGTATCCAACCAGGGGTTAAAGGAGCTGAAGCCCTGTCTTCCACACTGAAGATGAAAAATCAAGGTGTACCAATCTAAATAGCTATTTACCTCGAAACACATATAAAAGTCAGAGGAACCATCTAAAAGAGTTAGAAGTGGTTGTATCTGGGAGGAAAAATTTGAAGGGTAGAGCTAAAGAGAAGACAGAAGGGCTGACCTTTGCAGAGCCTCCAATAAGCCTTGGAAAACTCTCTGGCTTTTGAAAATATGGGTATGCACGACAGTTAAAAATCTAAAATAAAAAAAAAATGCATGATAAGTCGCTTTGGTCATGTCCGACTCTTTGCGACCCCATGGACTATAGCCCACCAGGCTTCTCTGTCCGTGGGATTCTCCAGGCAAGAATACTGGAGTGGGTTGTCATGACCTGCAGGGGCCTTCCCAATCCAGGAAGCCCACCTGTGTCTTCTCTACCTGCTGCTCTGCAGGCGGATTCTTTACCGCTGAGCCTCAGGGGAAGCACACACATGGGAGACTGGCCTAGGTACAAATACGGCATGAGACGCGATCGCCCTAATCATAAGATGATGTGATAACAGTATTGTAAGAATAGAAAGTAGTGAAAACACGCCAAAAAGAGGGTAATACTTAGTTAAGGACATTTTATGATGCCACTGCATACCACTGAAAACCATGATGCAGAACAAAATTTTAAGGCCTGGAGAAATACAGAAAAAGTGAATATAAATAGGCTACCAAGATGTATATATTAATATCAGATAAATTCTGTGTGAATTTTACATGTGTGGGGAAGAGAGAAAGGAGAATGAGACTGATTTAAAAACACATCAAAATATATTCAGTGGGGACATCCCTGGTGGTCCAGTGGCTAAGATGCCCTGCTTCTGCTGCAGGGGACACAGGTTCAACTCCTGGTTCGGAACTAAGATCCCGCATGAGGCACAGTGCAGCCAAAAAATAGAAAAAGAAATTTAGATAAGTTAGTATTAAAGTAAAAGAACAAAACAAAAGCAAGAAGTTTTATATATATATATATCCAATGACTATGTGAAGGAATTATGAATGATATTAATTTTCTATACATTTGTGGGTGTCTTTCCATTTTATACAATAAACACGTGTGATCTTTATATTGAGAAAACTATCTTTGAAGCTGGACTGGAAGAACACAAGCTGGAATCAAGATTGCCAGGAGAAATATCAATGATCTCAGATGTCATCTGCAGAAAACACCACCTTTGTGGCAGAAAGTAAAGAGGAACTAAAAAGCCTCTTGATGAAAGTGAAAATGGAGAGTGAAAAAGTTGGCTTAAAACTCAACATTCAGAAAACGAAGATCATGGCATCTAGTCCCATCACTTCATGGGAAATAAATGGGGAAAGAGTGGAAACAGTGTCAGACTTTATTTTTGGGGGCTCCAAAATCACTGCAGATGGTGACTGCAGCCATGAAATTAAAAGATGCTTACTCCTTGGAAGGAAAGTTATGACCAACCTAGATAGCATATTCAAAAGCAGAGACATTATTTTGCCAACAAAGGTCCGTCTAGTCAAGGCTATGGTTTTTCCTGTGGTCATGTATGGGTGTGAGAGTTGGACTGTGAAGAAGGCTGAGCACCAAAGAATTGATGCTTTTGAACTGTGGTGTTGGAGAAGACTCTTGAGAGTCCCTTGGACTGCAAGGAGATCCAACCAGTCCATTCTGAAGGAGAGCAGCCCTGGGATTTCTTTGGAAGGAATGATGCTAAAGCTGAAACTGCAGTACTTTGGCCACCTCATGTGAAGAGTTGACTCATTGGAAAAGACTCTGATGCTGGGAGGGATTGGGGGCAGGAGGAGAAGGGGACGAGAGAGGATGAGATGGCTGGATGGCATCACTGACTCGATGGACGTGAGTCTGAGTGAACTCCGGGAGCTGGTGATGGACAGGGAAGCCTGGCGTGCTGCGATTCATGGGGTCGCAAATTGTCAGACACGACTGAGCGACTGGACTGAACTGAACTGATCTTTGAAGCTGAACAATGAACAAAACTATGAGATGCAATGAGATGAAAACACACAACCATTCTCTTGGGTCCCTGGCAAGTTTTAAATCTACTAAATTCAACGGTGAGGAGTAAAACTGGAGACAAGTCAACAATGATCTGATGAGCTGGCTCCAGTAACATTTGAATTAGTCAATGGCCAGAGTATAGTTAAAGGTCAACCATCCAATTAAAAGATACAGTTTCGTAAGCAAGCCTATTGAATATGAATTTCTGAGAAAAAAAAAGTAAGAAGAGAGATCACGGGTTCGAGGGTTCATAAAGATCCCCCACATGGTTACGGTTAAGTTCAACATCATTTCAAGTACTGGGCACATGTTACATGTTCTATGAAGCCACTGATTTCTTCCCATAGACTGCTTTGCTGGAAGCACACAAATTTCAGTAAATACCTGTTGACTAAGACCTGAAAGAGCCAGGTAAGAGCCAGGACATTCTGAATTCATTCATCATCCATTCATACAGTTATTCTCCAATACCATTCTGATGTTTATTCTGCTTTAAAAAAAAAAAAACCCTGTTTGACTAATCGGAACATGTGTTATCTGTTATGAGAAAACACAGCCTTTTCTGGGTCTATTTAGCAATAAGCTGAGAATACAGGCTGTGAATATTCTCTGTCCCTTTAACATGTTGTGTTGTTGGTCTTCATGTGGGTTTATCTCCAGTGCCTTATGATGTCAGGGCCTTTATCTCCTTTTCCTTCTGTGGTGCAGAAAATTCTATGACAGTTTTCAAGTCCTATGTTGTAATATTTAGGTACGTACAGAAGGGAAACCACGTAAAGTTTAAGATGCTTTTACGCTTGATGTAAGGATTCAGATCGCAGTTTTCTCAGAGGTTTGCTTTTTTCATGTTTCAATGACTAGCTTTTCCTATACAGTAAGTCCCCCCGATACGAACGAGTTTCATTCTGAGAGCGTGGCTCTAAGTCCAATTTGTTCCTAAGTCCAACGCAGTCAGCCAAGGCACTAACACAATTCAGATCAGATCAGATCAGTCACTCAGTCATGTCCGACTCTTTGCGACCCCATGAATCGCAGCACGCCAGGCCTCCCTGTCTATCACCAACTCCCGGAGTTCACTCAGACTCATGTCCATCGAGTCAGTGATGCCATCCAGCCATTTCATCCTCTATCGTCCCCCTCTCCTCCTGCCCACAATCCCTCCCAGCATCAGGGTCTTTTCCAATGAGTCAACTCTTCACATGAGGTGGCCAAAGTACTGCAGTTTCAGCTTTAGCATCATTCCTTCCAAAGAAATCCCAGGGCTGCTCTCCTTCAGAATGGACTGGTTGGATCTCCTTGCAGTCCAAGGGACTCTCAAGAGTCTTCTCCAACACCACAGTTCAAAAGCATCAATTCTTCAGTGCTCAGCCTTCTTCACAGTCCAACTCTCACATCCATACATGACCACAGGAAAAACCATAGCCTTGATTAGACGGACCTTTGTTGGCAAAGTAATGTCTCTGCTTTTCAATATGCTATCTAGGTTGGTCATAACTTTCCTTCCAAGGAGTAAGCGTCTTTTAATTTCATGGCTGCAATCACCATCTGCAGTGATTTTGGAGCCCAGAAAAATAAAGTCTGACACTGTTTTCACTGTTTCCCCATCTATTTCCCATGAAGTGATGGGACCGGATGCCATGATCTTCGTTTTCTGAATGTTGAGCTTCAAGCCAACTTTTTCACTCTCTAACACAATTAATTGGCTATAAATACTGTATGGTAATAGATTTATAATTCTTTTCACACAAATAATACAAAAATCTTCCAGTACAGTAGCATAAGCCAGTACAGCAGCTGGCATCCAGGGGCTGGAATCCACTGAACAGGAAAGAAGAGTTACAGGCTGGAGGAGGGAGAGGAGGTGGGCGATGGTAGAGCTGAACCAGCAGCAGCGATAGGAGATGCAGGGCGAGCTGCAGCTCCACTCAGGCCTTGATGGAATGCACATTCCCATCGTCGAAAGCTCGCAACTCGAAGGTTCTTACGCAGCAGATGTATTGTGATTAGTATAGTCCTCCCATCACCACAAGGAAACTCTCAAGGCATTTATCCCCTTGACTTTCATTGTCATGAAATACAAGCTTCTGATTCTCCTTCTAAATCTGGCTCGCCTTTCTCAGTCTTCTCTTTAGCATCCTGTTTCTCTCAGAATCTTTTGATTAGTTTACTTTGGCCCCATTTCCCATGTTTTTTCTCGGACTTCACATTTTCATGGGTTGATCTGATTTACTGGAGGGCTTCTGTTACCCTGTGTATACAAATAAGACTCCTGTCTCTCTCTGCTGAGTTTCAGAACTAACTGCATCCTAGACTTCCCCAGGTGGATGTCTTCCTGTCTCCTATTGATCCTGACCTTCAAATATTCAAAGAAGTTCACAGTCCTTCTCATGGAAAAAGATTTCTTGGCTGCTGTTTGCTTTCTTTGTACATTGCAACCTCTCTCCCAATTTTCAGAATCAGAAAGCTTTAGTTCATTCTAAAATCCCCTCCTCTTCTTTAATGCCTACATTTCAAAGGTCAATATTACTATTGACTTCAATGCAAAATATATCATCAGTATTTCCTTCATTCGCATGGTTACCAGTCTCAACTCACAATCACTGGGTTTTAGGAAATGTTCTCCCAAAGGCAGGCTCTCCAGGGAGATGTCTGTTGGATTTTACTCCACTGCTTCCCAGGCCTCTCAGACCAGCTCAGACTCTCTACTCTCGAGCTTGCAGAGCACCCTTTACTAGCTCCTCACAGGCCTCACAGAAAGCTAAGATTGGATGCATGATATGCATAAAAATATGCATGCTGCTGCTGCTAAGTCACTTCAGTTGTGTCCAACTCTGTGCAACCTCATAGACAGCAGCCCACCAGGCTCCCCTGTCCCTGGGATTCTCCAGGCAAGAACACTGGAGTGGGTTGCCATTTCCTTCTCAAAAAAATATGCATAAAATGCATAAAAAACCAGGACTTCCCAGGTCGTGCAGTGGTTAAGAATCTTCCTGCCAAGCAGGAGACACAGTTTCTATTCCTGGGTCGGGAAGGTCCCCTGGAGAAGGAAATGGCAACCCACTTCAGGATTCTTGCCTGGAAAATCCCCATGGACAGAGGAGCCTGGTGGGCTACAGTCCATGGGGTCACAGAGTCAGACACGACTGACTGACTTGACTTGTAACCTTTAAAGCCCTAGCCCACTGTTTTAATAATATTCTTCAAGGATTACAGAAAGGAGCACCAGCACTTGTGTCTAAAAAACTGTTCCCAAACTAAATTTTCTTTTGCATTTTAATGCCTAGGAAGTCAAATTGGATTAAATTTAAATATATTTCATAGTCTAATCGCACTTTTCCACATCATTTCTTTCATATAACATTCCTTCATTTTCCCAGTTTCTTGGGCATATAGACTGCTCCTTTCTTCCTGAGTCATCGCTTATCAATGATTTAGCAAACAGTAACATGCCTAGCAAACAAATACCAAAAATACAGGACAGTCATAAAAGCAAGGGTATAATGTGTGCATTTTATGAAACAGTAACCCTCACCTCATCTACATTCGCATTTTAACATAGAATTCTGAAAGTTTGTTAAGATGTTTGCAAATTACATAGTTCTCAAAGTAAAAGTCTTTGGAGGATTTAAATATTACTTTTCTTACAGACTACAATCATTAAGAGAATATAACCTACAGAATTTGTCAGAGTGATTTTCATTTGGCAAGTTCTGGCTGGAGATTTCTAAATTAAATTATTTTAAAAAACATGGATCTCATAATTTCTTCATTGAAAGAGATAAAATATCTAAAGTGTAAATGACCTAACATCATATTTCTATTAATATTAAAATACCCAAATCTTACTACAGCCATTGATAAAATATTGAAAAAGAAATAAGGGTGTCAAGAATATGAATGCAGACAGAGACGTTAGATTAAAGCATTGATCAGGAGTATGACTATTCTGGGTCTGATATCTGTGTTTCCCCAAAGTAAGTGAGCAGTTTTCACTACAATGGTATAATACAGCACTTTTCAAATGTGGTTTAAATATTCAATGTTTCTTTAAATTTGAATGTGAAGAAATTTCTGATTTTGTGCAGCTTGATTTACTAGCAATCACTACAGACTCAGGTCCCTGGGATGAGTTCTGAACCAAATAAAAAATCACTGATAACTGCCACCCACACCAGACGCCAAGTGAGCCAGCCAAGTGTGCTCTCCTCCTGGAGTCAGAGCATGAAGCAGCACGCTCTGGTGACTGAAGTCCAAAGAGCGGTATTCCTGCCCTTGCTCAGGCATAGGAATGTGAATTCATCCTCTGCTCAGATGAATGGACTGTATGGAAGTCAGCCTCAAAACTGAGCAGTCCTGAATAACACACAGAAGTGTGTTATACACAAGCCATTGGCACTGAACCAAAATGCACACTCACAAACAAGCTCTAGGGATAGGACACACGGTTAGACAGATGTGCATGGGACCCTGGTGAGCGGCTTCCAGGGTGTGCAACTGAGAAAAAGCACAAGCTGGATAGAAAGTCTAGGCGCCAAATTACAGGATTCAGGGTGTGGCGTTTCCCTTCCGATAAATGTCTGGGTGTGACCTGAGGGTTCAGTACAGGTGTGACTAGCACTGAGTTAAACGCTGAAATAACCATCCTTCCCTAGAAAGTTCATAAGATATTCTCTTTACCTTTTTCTTTATGCTATACCATGGAGGGAAGACAGCACGATTCTGCCAGGACACACTGACTTCTATAAAAAATCCTTGCTGATGCTTCCATTGCTGATAATTTGCAACATAAATACAACGACTATCCAAGAAGCTGATGTGACGTCTGTAACACGAATACCCAGATAGCATCAGCTGTGTAAGATCTGACAGCTCTCAAAATACAGCGCCGGTTTTTTGAATGTATTTTATAGTAACCATCCAGGTCATTAAATGTAAGAGGAGTGCAAGTGGATGGAGAACCTGATTCTTTTCCAGCTAACTGTCATTTGATAGGTTCATTCTGATGGCCCAAAGGGGCCTTATTTTCAGAAATGTAATTTAAGAGTGCAGGAAGGCTACAGCAGCAGACTGAGGCATTCCAATAGGTTCTATATTATCTTAGATTTTAAAAAGCTAATGAATTTCCAGGATCCTGCTTTTACTTAACAACTATTTCAAAATCCATTTCACTTCTTTAACTATGAATGAGTTAAGTCTATTACAAAGTGTAGATTCCTTTTAGAAGCCTAGTAATATTTTTGGATAATGGATAACTCAATAAAGCCATTCTTGAAAAGAAGTAACTCCAAAAAGAAAAAGTACATTTAACTAATGCAAAAACATATAATATTCCAAAATAGCGGGATTATGCTTTATTGTTGTTAAGCCTCTCTTATTATGCATTGGATTTATTATACAATACTGGTATAATGTCCCAGTTCTTACATCCTTTAGATCAACCTTTTTGATGTACTTACTTGATGCAATTTAATGTTTGACATATTTAATAATCAACGTACTTATTTTAGAACCAAACATTAAATATTTTAATACTTGATTGACAAAATTATTTTCCTCTACAAATTCATATATTTTTTTCAAATAAAATGGAAATTTCAACCTGATATCAAGCTCTAGTTGGCTGGATTCACCTGTGGCTCAGATTTTGAGGTTGAAATATATTCCTGGCAACTTCAGTTCTCTGATGGCTCCAAGAAAAAATACTGATTTTCAGTTCATTCAGCCTTTTTTCTTCTTTTAAGGACAGGAAGGACAAATTCCTAGCATATCTGAGCTGAAACCAGAAATCATCCATATGTGTGTTTTTATTAATGACACTTTGCTTATTTTCTGAAATTTACTTTTATGGTCTTAATCACTGTTTAAAATGAGCAAGTATTTTCATTATAGATAAGATACTTATACCATGAACTCTACTGTTGAGAAAGTCGAGGTAGCAATAGATTTAGGAAAACACAACTTAAGAACAACCAAAAAATTCAGAAACAGAAAATAAAACGGTGGTTCCCAAGGGCTGGAGGGCAGACAGGATGGGAGATGCTAATGAAATGGCAGGAGGCTTTAGTTCTAAGATGAATAAGCCCTAGGAGTGAATGCATGTTATAGCGACTACAGTTCATAATACACATTGCACACCTGAATTTTGGTAAGAGAAGAGATTTTAAGCATTCTCACTCCAAAAAAAAAAATTAATACTAATTATGTGAGATGAAAGTGAAAGCTGCTTAGTCGTGTCCGACTCTTTGTGACCCCATGGACTATACAGTCCAGGGAATTCTTCAGTCAAGAATATTGGAGTGGGTAGCCTTTCCCTCCTCTAGGGGATCTTCCCAACCCAGGGATCGAACCCAGGTCTCCCTCATTGCAGGCGGATTCTTTACCAGCTGAGCCACCACGGAAGCCCAAGAATACGGGAGTGGGTAGCTGATCCCTTCTCCAGGGGATCTTCCCACTCAAGAACTGAACTAGGGTTCCCTGCATTGCAGGCAGATTCTTTACCAGCTGAGCCACCAGGAAAGACCATGTGAGATGACAGATGTGTTCATTTACTCGATTGTTGTAATCATTGCACAAAACTGACTTAAGTCATCATGCTGTAAAATACATACAGGCTTATTTGTCAATTACATAAAACCAATTACCATAAAACCGAAAAAAGAAAAAATATATCATTAATCAATAGTCACTAACCGGGCTTGTACCCAGAGTAGCTGTCTTCGAATTTGTACTCCAATTAGCACAAAGAATACAAACTTGAGTAAAAAATATTGAATATTTGCCCCATTTCCTTGCTTGACAAACTTGCTTTTAGACCTAGTGAAATATACATTAAGTGGGATAAACCATGAAATGTGTCCACTGACCCCATCACAGAGATGTCAAAGCATTCTTATCAAAGGGCCATTTGAGGGGCTTGAGTGGAGAGAAATCATGTCACCTAGATGGAGGGATGGGGGCCATAAATTAAGGTCAGCAAAAGTACACTGTCCTTCAGAGAAGTTTGACTATGAACATGAGAAGCATAACAGGGTGACCATCCAAGGAAAGAAGTTTGATCAATTTTCTATTCTTTTGTTTTTCTGATTTTTTTAAACTAATGGAAAGTACTAGAACATCAGTCAGTAAGTTCAGGCACTCAGTCATATCTGACACCTTGGGATCCCATGGACTGCAGCACGCCAGGCTTCCCTGTCCATCACCAACTCCCAGAGCTTATTCAAACTCATGTCCCTTGAGTCTGTGATGCCATCCAACCATCTCATCTTCTGTTGTCCCCTTCTTCTCCCACCTTTAATCTTTCCCAGCATCAGGGTCTTTTCCAGTGAATCAATTCTTCATATAAGGTGGCCAAAGTATTGGATTTTCAGCTTCAGCATCAGTCCTTCCAATGAACACCCAGGACTGATCTCCTTTAGGATGGACTGGTTGGATCTCCTTCAAGTCCAAGGGACTCTCAAGAGTCTTCTCCACCACCACACAGTTCAAAAGTATCAATTCTTCAGTGCTCAGCTTTCTTCACAGTCCAACTCTCACATCCATACATGACTACTGGAAAAACCATAGCTTTGACTACACAGACCTTTGCTGGTAAAGTAATGTCTCTCATTTTTAATATGCTGTCTAGGTTGGTCATAGCTTTTCATCCAAGGAGCAAGCATCTTTTAATTTCATGGCTGCAGTCACCATCTGCAGTGATTTTGGAGCCAGACAAAAAAAAGTCTCTCACTACTTCCATTGTTTCTAAATCTATTTGCCATGAAATGATGGGACTGGATGCCATGATCTTCCTTTTCTGAATGCTGAGTTTTAAACCAACTTTTTCACTCTCCTCTTTCGCTTTCATCAAGAGGCTCTTTAGTTCTTCTTCGCTTTCTGCCATAATGGTGGTGTCATCTTCATATCTGAGGTTAATGATATTTCTCCTGGCAATCTTGATTCCAGCTTGTGCTTCATCCAGCCCAGCATTTCGAATGATGCACTCTGCATATAAGTTAAATAAGCAAGGTGACAATATATAGCCTCCTTTCCTGATTTAGAATGAGTCTGTTGTTCAATGCCCAGTTCTGTTGCTTCCTGACTTGCATACAGATTTCTCAGGAGGCAAGTCAGGTGGTCTGGTATTCCCATCTCTTTCAGAATTTTACATAATTTGTTGTGATCCACATAGTCAAAAGCTTTGGCATAGTCAATAAAGCAGAAGTAGATGTTTTTCTGTAATTATCTTGCCTTTTGAATGATCGAACAGATGTTGGCAATTTGATCTCTGGTTCCTCTGCCTTTTCTAAAGCCAGCTTGGACATCTGGAAGATCACAGTTCACATACTGTTGAAGCCTGGCTTGGAGAATTTTGAGCATTATTTTGCTAGTGTGTGAGATGAGTGCAATTGTGAGTAGTTTGAGCATTCTTTGGCATTGCCTTTCTTTGGGACTGGAATGAAAACTGACCTTTTCCAGTCCTGTGGCCACTGCTGGGTTTTCCAAATTTGCTGGCATATTGAGTGCAGTACTTTCACAGCATCATCTTTTAGGATTTGATATAGCTCAACTGGAATTCCATCACCTCCACTAGCTTTGTTTGTAGTGATGGTTCCTAAGGCCCACTTGACTTCGCATTCCAGGATGTCTGGCTCTAGGTGAGTGATCACACCATCATGATTATCTGGGTCATGAAGATCTTTTTTGTACAGTTCTTCTGTGTATTCTTGCCATCTCTTCTTGATATCTTCTGCTTCTGCTAGGTCCATACCATATCTATACTTTATTGTGCCCATCTTTGCATGAAATATTCCCATGGTGGAGAGTTCTGACAAAACGTGGCCTGCTGGGGAAGGGAATGGCAAACCACTTCAGCATTCTTGCCTTGAGAACCCCAGAAACAGTATGAAAAGGCAAAAGGATAGGGCACTGAAAGATGAACTCCCCAGGTCGGTAGGTGCCCAATATGCTATTGGAGATCAGTGGAGAAATAACTCCAGAAAGAATGAAGAGACGGAGTCAAAGCAAAAGCAACAGCCAACTGTGGATGTGACTGGTGATGGAAGTAAAGTCCAATGCTGTAAAGAGCAATATTACATAGGAACCTAAATGTTAGGTCCATGAATTAAATGTCCATGAATCAAGGTAAATTGGAAGTGGTAAAACAGGAGATGGCAAGAGTGAACATTGACATTTTAGGAATCAGTGAACTAAAATGGACTGGAATGGGTGAATTTAACTTAGATGACCATTATATCTACTACTGTGGGCAAGAATCCCTTAGAAGAAATGGAGTAGCCATCATAGTCAACAAAAGAGTTTGAAATGCAGTACTTGGATGCATTCTCAAAAATGACAGAATGATCTCTGTTCATTTCCAAGGCAAACCATTTAATATCACAGTAATCCAAGTCTATGCCCTGACCAGTAATGCTGAAAAAGCTGAAGTTGAACGGTTCTATGAAGACTTACAAGACCTTCTACTACTAACACCCAAAAAAGATGTCCTTTTCACTATAGGGGACTGGCGTGCAAAAGTAGGAAGTCAAGAGATACCTGGAGTAACAGGCACATTTGGCCTTAGAATACAAAATGAACCAGGGCAAAGGCTAATAGAGCTTTGCTAAGAGAACGCACTGGTCACAGCAAACACCCTCTTCCAACAACACAAGAGGAGACTCTAGACATGGACATCACTAGATGGTCAACACCAAAATCAGACTGATTATATTCTTTGCGGCCAAAGATGGAGAAGCTCTATACAGTCAGCAAAAACAAGACCGGGAGCTGACTGTGGCTCAGATCATGAACTCCTTATTGCCAAAATCAGACTTAAATTGAAGAAAGTGGGGAAAATCACTAGACCATTCAGGTATGACATAAATCAAATCCCTTACGATTATACAGTGGAAGTGACAAATAGATTCAAGGGACTAGATCTGATAGAGCGCCTAAAGATCTATGGACAGAGGTTCGTGACATTGTACAGGAGGCAGGGATCAAGACCATCCCCATGGAAAAGAAATGCAAAAAGCAAAATGGCTGTCTGAGGAGGCCTTACAAATATCCGAGAAAAGAGGAGACGCTAAAGGCAGAGGAGAAAAGGAAAGATATACCCATTTGAATGCAGAGTTCCAAAGAATAGCAAGGAGAGATAAGAAAGCCTTCCTCAGTGATCAATGCAAAGAAATAGAGGAAAACAATAGAATGGGAAAGACTAGAGATCTCTTCAAGAAAATTAGAGATACTAAGGGAACTTTTCATGCAAAGATGGACTCGATAAAGGACAGAAATTGTATGGACTGGAACACAAGCATGAATGAAGTTAAAGGAAAACGATACAAGGATGACTATGGAAATGAAAGCTCCATAAATGACGATGGAGAAATCTTTGTAGAAGGAGCAACTCATAGACTCTGAAGAGGATGTGGAAGCAATTAGCTTATAAAAGAGAACAAATGCCTCTCTAAGGGTGGAAGAAAGCCGAAGTATATTTAGGAAAAAATCAATACAGTTTTTAGTAGGAAGTTGAAGGTATTGAAGCCTGAAAATTTCAATTTTCTCAGAAAAGCTGAAGGCAAGACCAACCTTTGAAAAAAATATTAACTCTGGCATGTGTGTCATTGTTTACATAAAGAGTTGAGTGATACTCATATGTTCTGCCCAGTTCCTACTGGAAACCAAGGCGTATCATGAACTGTTAGGCTTTAGCTCATTTTCTAGGGAGAAATAAAATGTCATGAAATGGCAGGTTACCCTGTGTTCTAATATTTAACAGATCAAAGTGATGGAAAGGGTAATTTATAATTAAACAAATATAGAAAACAGTGTACTAAGATTTAACCTGGAAATAGTCTAAGTAATGAATGAATGAAGTCTTGGAATGATTTAATTTTGGTCTATCAACTTGGCCAGGCTCTACAGGCAGTACAGTGTTGAAGAATCCTCCTGCCAGTGCAGAGGATGCAAGAGACAGAGGTTTAATCCCTGGGTCAGGAAGATCTCTAGAGGAGAAAAGGGCAATCCACTTTAGTATTCTTGCCTGGAAAATTCCATGGACAGAGGAGCCTGGCAGGCTACAGTCCATGGGGTCGCGACTGAGCACAGCACACATCGGCTTCGGCCACCTCGCACGGAGCAGGCAGTGTGTGTTTTGAAACATGATTTGCTATTTCAGTGGCAGCAGAATCGCTCGGTCCCGGCGGCCGCCTGCAGCGCCCGTTAAAAGGACCTGGTACCGCTGTGCCCACTGAACAGTGTGCGACACACTACGTCCCGCAGGCAGAGACATCGCTCACATGAGACATGCAAACACCAAAGGCCAAAGGTGGGGGAAACACACAGGGCAGTTTCAGGGGATCAGTCCTCTGTTACTGGAGAGACACAAAGATAGTATGTCCGTACTGAAACACTGCTGTTTCATTATTAGTGAAACAAGCACAGTATTGGTCTCACTCACTAAATGACTATCCATGTGCTGGTATCTCCTACACTTCGTGATTTCAGGGAGTGAAAATATACTGCAAGATATCCTGGGAAAATTTAACAGTAAGGGTTCACCAATTCACCGTTCCCTGTCATCCCTTGAAAAATAAAACTATTAAATAACACTTTATCCTTCAGTTATCTATTAGTCATTTCTTGACAGTATGTATAATAGACACCCTTTAGAGTAAGGTTTATTAAACAGATCCAAGACAAGTGAAGAATCAAAGCTTTTCCTCTCCAAGATAAAACAATCTGAGATGACTATTCAGGAGCACAAGTAATCATTTTCCCCCAATAGAAGCATCTTATAGTTCTTAACTCAAATTATTTTCCATTTAAAATGATTAACTCCACTATAAAAAAAATGATTTGTTTCTTATGGTTCAAAATGCAATGGGCTGCTAAAGTGGACAGACTGGTCACAGTTTTAGGATTGCTAACAGGACAAAGCAGCTTAGCAACTGTGGCCACAACAAAAAATCAAATGTGAAAATTCAGATCTAGCATGCCTCAGATAAATGCAACCCTCTTATTCAAAGTCCTGTCAGCGAAGAAGTGGACACGGAGCAATGCTATTAAGACACCATGGTAAGAAACAGCACAGAAAAGTCTATGGTTCCTCTCTCCACAGGTAAGAGACGGAGCAGATTCTGACGCTTACAAGTATACATTCAAGGCATAGATGCGCCAATAAAACAGGCCATGAATCAGATGTGTATGCAATATAATTATATATATATATATATATATATATATATGATCAGGTTGAAATAAATATGAAGTCAAGATTTTCAAGAGATGGTTTATATATATATATGATCAGGTTGAAATAAATATGAAGTCAAGATTTTCAAGAGATGGTTTGAGTTAACCACTTTTCAGCTTTTACAATTTACTCTTGGCTAACAGAGAAGTTTCTTAAAGTCTGGGAAACAGCAAATCACTATGGTATTATTTTAAAAGAAATCGTTTAATGTGCTGATGATTGTAGCAGCAAGTGGGAGAAAATGCCAAAGAATAGGGGAATAAAATAAAAGTACCCCAAAAGGAGTGTCGAGAAATCCTTCTCATCAAAATGGAGCTATCACTGAGTCTGACAATGACATGAAGGGGGTGTCCCCAGTCAAGACAACAATTTAGTACTTCTTCAGACTGTCATTTTTTTTCTGAGCAAGAATTTGGGAAATGGCATTGGTGCCAGAGCTTCTTGATTTTCCTTGGAAGATACTGTTTAACCTCAACAAGAACAAGGCTCACATATATTTCCTCAGATATGCAAAAAGTCACACAGAAGACCTAACTAATTTGCCACTGTATGTCTAACTTATTTCTATAATTATTGTGTACCTTCTATATTGACACCACAGGCACCAGTTCTTGCTCCGGTTGTAATCATGCTTCATCCCTGCCCTCAGGGTGGTCAGGGTGATTCTCTACTTCTGGTCCATCAGTGATATTTCTGGCAGCCATGCTGCTCGAGACCACAGCCTCCATATTCTGAAGGGGAGTCTTCTGCTCGAGACCACAGCCTCCATATGCTGAAGGGGAGTCTTCTGCCTGTGGTTGCAGCTTCTGTGCCTTCAAATCAAACCCTGCCACTCTCGAGCCCTTCCCCTGGCTGTCCGTAAAAGTTTAAATTGTCAGCATCCTATGAGATGCCTAGACCAGGACTAAGTGCAGACTCTATAAAGAAGTCAGATCCTCCTACCCTTTTCCATCAGAAGAAAGAAACAGATATTCCAGAATGAAGGCAGGAAGGAAATCCTGGCAGGCAGTGAAATAAAGCCTGACAAATTCTCTGAACTCAAGAAAGTCTTTATCCAGCAATACATTGAGGAAATGAGAGAAGGATTTTAAGAATTCAAGTGCAATCACATGAATATGGGGTTCTCAGAATAACCATAGGCATTTTGCATGAATGAAACAGAAATAGAAAGCCTATTCTGGCAAAGGTTTAGCGTAACTAATCACAATCAGAGAAAATAAATGGAGACGGGGCTTGAAAAAGTGACTGAATCTCTCAACTAATATTCAGAAAAAAAATAAATTGAAACATAGGAAAACAGCAAAAGCTACGAATCTAACTTTCTAACTTATTCTTATAAAATTAAAGTTCAGCATCACTCAAGTCATCCAGTGGTTGAACTTTCAAAAAAAAAAAAAATATATATATATATATTAGAATGTTCCTGGCAGTCTAGTGGTTGGGACACCATGCTCCTAATGCAGAGGGCGTGAGTTCGACCCTTGATCTGGGAAGCAAAGTGCCACATGCCTCACATCCAAAACATACAAATAAGCATGGGAAAGTGAGGAATAAATGATTTCTGAAAAGTTAGCCTGCTCTTCTATGAGTTCAGAGAATTCTAAACAGTTCACAGTTGATGATTTCATAATGTCACTTGAAAGGTCATATGGTTCTCTTCTGAAAAATCGTCCCTATAATATAAGCAACTAAGCAAACCCCACGGTCTTTATGCTGACTTGCAGTGCAGTTCCTCTTAGGCTAAGTTTCTGTAAAATGAAGACTTGTTCTTACCAATGAGCGAAGTGCCTTACTGTGTGTTTTCCTGTAGAGTCCGAGCCCTCCAAATGATTCTATTTCAAGCTAAACAGTTCTTATTTCCTTTATCTTTTTTAATTCATTTATTATAGCCGCCACATTCCAGGATTTGAAAGGAACACATTCCCAGTGACATACACTTCTACTATAAAAACAAAAAAATATATATATAAATTCTTGAGGGACAAATTAGACAAAACTAGGCCAAATTAAACCTCTTACAAGATTAAGGACATCTCCAGTCATAGTCTTCATCCTAAAATGTTTCTGCTTATGATCATAAAAAGGGAGAAGAAAACGGTGTGGCAGGATTGTGTTTTCTAAAAGGATATCTTCAAGTCCTAACCCTAAAATCTGTGACAGATCTTGTATGGAAATAAGGTCTTTGCAGATCAAAGTGAGATGAGGCTGTATCGCGTTAAGGTAGACACTAAACCCTATGACTGGTGTCTTTATAAAGGGGTATTTGGATGCAGACACATAGGAACGAAGGTCCTGTGATAACAGAGCCAGAGATGAGAGTGGGGCATCTCTAAACAAAGAACACCCAGGACTCTAAGGGGTCTCTGGAAGCTAGGGGAACCCACGGAAGAATTCTTCCCTAGAGCTCACAGAGGCAGTGCTTACAGTGTCGCCAGCATCTTGATGTTAGACTTCTGGTCTCCAAAATGCAGGACAATATGGTTCGTTTATATTTAGCCATCAAGTGTGCGGCGATTGGTTAGAGCAGGCACCAAGACCCACAGGAAAAAGGATCAACTTTGGACAACAATCTTGGGTTCAAATCTACACCTTGTTTTCTGGACTATGGCAACTTGCTTAATATCTTTGAGTATCGATTTGCTTGCATGTAAAATCTTGAGGGCTTCTGTAAAAAGCCAGGTACATAATAGAAAATCACTAAGGAACTGTATAATTTTTATCAATAAAGCAAAAAAGCAAAATCATTCATTCTTACTCTTATATTCTAGTATGCATTCTAACAATCCTGCATAATTTCTTAAAATCTTTGTTAGAGATAAACCAATCAGAAAGGATTCCAATTCTAAAGTAATTACAGTATGTGTAAGGATCCATGTCTACATCTGAGCTATAACTGAAGACAATGACAGCAAAATAATTCCAGTGATTTTATACTTAAAGTTTTCACTTTCCTGGAAACACAAATGTTGTAGGCACCTTTTTGCTAGATTTTAACATGAGAAGAAGATTCAATATAAGCCGTATATCCTTACTATCATATGCCCGGTTTGGCTGAACATTAGGAAAATGAATTGAGAGAGAAGACAATAATCATCAAACTAGTTAGCTCTGACTTGTGAGGTATCAAGGCATACAATTTCCAAGAAAAAGGTGAGAGGAATTCAGTTTGGTATATCTACAAAATGGCTTTCCTAACTATACAGTGACCCACAACCTCAGTCTCCTAATTATCTTGTAATTCCAGGCAAATAAGTGCTGACATAAACCCACGTATTTTTTCTCAACTGAAGTATCACATACTATCAAAGAGTATTAGTTAAGTATGTAGACTTTTCCACGTCTGGATACTTAGGTAAGTATCTAGACTTCTCTATGCCATCAAATCTCTTCAAATGGTAACAAACTGGATCGCTTTACTTACTAATATAAGCAGCAGGACAACGTCAGGGTTGTCACACGCGCAGGCAATGTGCATCGGTGTCCAGAAGTCTTCATCCTGGTGGTTGACATTGGCCCCTCTGTCAATCAGGATCTCTGCGATGAAGACATTATCATACCGAGCGCACTAAAAAAAAAAGAAAGAAAAGAAAATATACTATTGCAATAAACCATGATAGGCTTACTCCTATTCCAAATTTCTTTTCTACATACAGAAAACTTTAGTGCCAATTATGGAAGCTGGGAGGTGGAGCTCAACTGGCGAGGAATTTGCTCCCCTTTTGTACTAACTTACAAGGAAAGAAGCTTATATAAGAAAGGAAAACCGCATCTATGGAGTGTAGAAAGGAAAAACAGACTAGGTATTATAGAAGACAAGATTAGTGACTTAAAGGCAGTAAAAACTATATGACATAAAACAGAGAGAAAAATGACTAAATAAATGAATGGAGTATCAGTGAGTTGTAGGAAAACTTCAAACTGACTGACTGATAACTGACTGATAACTGACTGATAACCCAATAGACTGACAACATTGGAAATGGGGACTACAGGATAAATTTCTGGTTTTGTCATTATTTAATTACCTTTAAAACTAGCAATTAGAAGACAGCCTAATTTTTAAGCTTCCCTGGTGGTTCAGCGGTAAAGAACCCACCTGCCAATGCAGGAGACACAGGTTCAATCCCTGGGTTAGGAAGATCCCCTGGAGAAAGAGATGGCAACCCACTCCAGTATTCTTGCTTGGGAAATCCCGTGAACCAGAGGAGCCTGGTGGGCTACAGTCCCTGGGATCCCAAATAGTTGGACAAGATTGAGCGACTGAGCAGAGCAGGAAAGTGATTGAAACACTTGGAATTTAAGCTTCTAATAAAAACACAGTTCACAGTATTTTTGCATTATTTTCTTTTACTGTATAGAAACATACATGCTTTAATGTTCAAGCAATATGTAAACAGAAAGAGTTAAAAAGAAAAAGGAGATTCTGCCTCCTCTCCCATTTGGGTCACTGATAAAAATTTCTTATCTACTCTTCAAGATTTTCTCTGCTGTTGAAAAAGATTCTCCCCCTCCTCCATCTATCTGTCTCGAGTCTAGAAAATGTACTATTCCCTAACCTGTTTTTGACATTTAACAATATGCCCTGAGCATATTTGCGAATCTGTTGCAGCTTGTTTCCATTATGCTTATGTGTGTGCTCAGTCACTCAGTCGTGTCTGACTCTTTGCAATTGTATGGACTGTAGCCCACCAGGCTCCTCTGTACATGGGATTTCCCAGGCAAGAATACTGCAGTGGGTTGCTATGTCCTTCTCCAGGGGATCTTCCCAACCCAGGGATTGAACCCAAATTTCTTGTATCTCCTGCATCAGCAGGCGGATTCTTTACCATTGAGCCGCTTGGAATTCCACTGCTATGGACCTCTGCTGTCATAGCACAGAATCAAAAGAATCCGCATTTCATACTCCAGTCAAGGGTGTTTCCTTAGAACCAAGAGCTCCTTCTCAACAGTTTATACATTAAAATCTGAACTTATTAATAAAACTCCAGACAGCATTTCAGCAAAGCCCTTTGTGACTCTGTTTTAACTCCATACATAGCACCTTTCCTTCCAAAGAGTTAAGTCTGAGTTTTTTCTATACTGCCCTCAAGAGACTAAATCCCTGGGGTGGAAAAGAGTGTTACTTGTTTTCATTACTTTTCCTCTGATAGTAGCTGACACCTGCCAGAGATTTGATTCATGAATTACTGAATATAAATAGGCAAATTCAGACTTACTGAAAGCTTATTAAAATGTGATAAAACTAAAGACTGCATACGATGAAAAATATTAAAACCTGTGTATCGATTATCCAGGGCTTCCCCCGTGGCTTAGCGGTAAAGAATCTGCCTGAAATGCAGGAGTCCCAGGAGAGAGATGTGGGTCCAGTATTCTTGCCTGGAGAATCCCATGGACAGAGGAGCCTGGCGGGCCACAGTCTATAGGGTTGCAAAGAGTCAGACACGACAGAAGCAACTAAGCCCTCAACGTGCATCAATTATCCACCTTTAACACGTATGGAATTATTCTTCTCCAACTTCACAGTTACTGGGCATTTCTAACAGAGGTCTTCCAGAAATCTCACTTAGACTCAGATACTCAGTGAATAAATGGAGTTAAATAAATGAAACTGGAAAAGCTTAGCAACTTCCACAGCTTTTTCCTGATGCCCTGCACAAGCATGCGATGTCTTTTTCTCAAAGATGTTGATCTAAGAATATATAATTAGCACGTTGGTGCTGATAAAGCATCAGGACTCATAATGCAGGATAACCAAGAGGTGGGGCGAACACAGAGCTGCTCACGCTTGACATTTTCAAGGGCGAAATTGCCTTTTTCGGTACCTAAGGCATTTTGAAACCCTGTAATTTTGTCTCTCTGGCAACCTGCAATTTTTTATTTGTTTTTATTTACTCAGTAACCCCCGGAAAAGGAGGTTCGGTGCTGAGCCCACGTTCCTGCAGCCGTCAGGAGGTTTTCTTACATGTATTCCAGCTTCAAAGCCTCTTCATCTTAGCCTGACAACCAAAGTCTAACAGTACAAAGATGCAGAGCATTTGCACTGGATTCAGAGCTAAATGAGTGCTTCCTGTTCACCTCATCACCTTCATCTTCTCATTTCTTCTTTCTTCCAACTCTACCATTTCTGAATCTTTTTACTCTGTTCCCTGGGCCGTCTCATTAGGCAAAGATCCCTATATTCTTAGAGTTCATCCATCCATCCACCCATCCCTTCATCCGCCCATTTATCCCTTTAGGATGCACTGAGTACCTACCATGCATCACAGGCTAAGGATACAAACATATCTAAGACGTCACAGCTTTTGAAAATTTACTCTAGCAGAGAGAAAAGCCACGTTCTCCACTCATTACAATCCGTTATGACAAGATTTATAGCAGAAGCAAGGACCATGTGTGATGAGACCTTGGATAAAAAAGTAAGTCTGACCAGAAGGGCAGAGGAGGCTTCAGAACTGACCTCTGAAGGTGGCCAAGTGATGTCATCATTTTCCTCTTTCTTATCGCCTGCTTATCCCTCATGCAGGTCTGCTGTGATCAGTTTATTTCTCTGTCTTTCTGAAAATTCCACTCTAAATAAGACTGCTTGCATCTTAACTCGTAATATCTATCACAGCATCACATTAATAAATTAAGCAATTAAGGGGTTAATGTGGCTCCCCAACAAATCGACTGAGCACCTCTGAGTGCCAGGTCTCCCGTGAGTGCTACAGATGTGATGAAACTAGCCAAGTCCAAGCCAGCCGACAGTCTGGTAAACAGAACATAATTACTCTGAGCCTGTAATCTGTTTGGTGGCAACTGTGTGATAAGAAAGGAGACAAACAACCACATAAACTTGAGCTGATTGTGGTCCGGTGGGGGTCGGTTACCATATCCTTGGGGACAAGCCCTGGGAGAGTGTTTTCGGTAGATGATTTTTGAGCAGAGACGCGAAGCAAGCAGAGGAGGGAGCCATGTGGATTTCATCGGAAAGTGGAGTAACAGCGAGAGCACGGGAGGCTGGGGTTGGTGGGCCCGTTAAAGGGTCAGGAGGGGCAGCAGAGATCCCTGGACCTGTGGGCACGGAGTGTAGGCTCATCCCGCGTGGCCATCGGCGGGGCTCGGGGTCTTCCCTGAGCGGGAAGGGAAGTCGCTGGGACATTTTGACAGAGGAGAGACCCAGCCTGGCTGCTGTGGGGGTCACAGAATGCAGGCTGGACATAGATGGGGCCATGGAAGTGTGCGAGGAAGCTGCAGGCCCAGGGGAGAGGGCGGTTTAGGGGAAGACTGTTTATCCAGGTAAGGAGAGACGGCAGCATCCTGGCCGTATTTCAAAGGTCAAGAAAGCAACTGCTGCTTTGCTGATGGACAGGATGGAGTTCTATGTGCTCAATAAAGTTGGACACAGCATGTGTATATGAAGAAGTGGTCATCCTCCTCTGCTTCTTTCTCTCCATCTGTCAAACACACACACGTACACACACGCACAGAGAGTAAAAATACATTACATTCTTATCTCTTGCACTACTATTGGGAATGCAAATTGATATAGTCACAATGGAGAAATGGAAGTCCCTTAAAAAGCTAAAAATAGAACTACCATGTGATCCAGCAATCTCATTCTTGGATATATACGCAGAGAAAGCCATAATTCAAAAAGACATACACGTCCCAATGTTCACGGCAGCACCATTTACAACAGCCAGGACATGGAGACAAACTAAATGTCCAGTAACAGAGAAATAGACAAAGAAGACATGGGCCATGAACACAGGGGAATATTACTTAGCCATGAAAAGAACAAAATTTCATCATTTGTAGACATGGATGGGCTGTCAACAATGAATCGACATGATTTTTTTCCAAAGAAAATATCTATCTGCCACTAGTCCAATGGAATATGCATTCTCTGAAAACTTAATCCAGGTATTGCTGGGAAACTTACTGTGGAAAGACTACAGTATTTATAGATAGAAGGTCAGAGCTTAAGCTCTGGTACTAATTTCTGCTGTGTGAGTTTAACTGTGTTCCTCAGCTGCTTACCTACTAAAGTACATAAGCCTAGGCCCACCCCCACAGATCTACTATGAATATAAAAAAAGTCAAACGAGATGAAAATACATCATAAATACTACAATGCAAGGCAAGTATTGATTAATATCTAACATATCAAAATCGCTTTATGGTTTGAAAGTCATTTGATCAACACAATTCATGCTTTGAAGTCCTGTTCATCGTAGTAAATACTTTGAAAGTATCAGCTTGTATAACATCCCCAACTCACAGATGGGAAAAAAAAACGAGGCTCTGTGAGCTTAGAAGTCTCCTGAAGCTTAATGGAAAGGGTACATGGACCCCATGTGATCACACAGAGGGGAAAAAAGACAAAGCAGCTGGCACGTGACTTACTTCCCTCCTGCTCACCTTCTGAAGGGGGACACAGAGGGAGGGGTCAGTGCCCCCAAGAAAAGAAGGCAGGGCCAGGGTGGTCTCCTCGAGAATATGCAGACTGCTGGACCTCTTGGTAAGGATGCCAGTGATACTGACCAAGAAGAGAATCTTATCTCCAGGAAGTCCTTAGTCTAAGACTGCTTGTTACAGCCAAACCTGGGGCCCAGAACTAATGGGCCACATGGCTCCTTGGAAATGTCATGTAAGCCAGGTAATGATGTGAGGATAAAACAAAGGCTTCACAGCCAGAACACCCGAGAACCCTTTCCATCTCCGTCAATGCTGGAGCGAGGCGGCTTTCTAAGGATAAAACAGAGACTTCACAGCCAGAACACCCGAGAACCCTCTCCATCTCCATCGATGCTGGAGCGAGGCGGCTTTCTAAGGATAAAACAGAGGCTTCAGAGCCAGAACACCCTAGAACCCTCTCCATCTCCGTCGATGCTGGAGCGAGGCGGCTTTCTAAGGATAAAACAGAGGCTTCACAGCCAGAACACCCTAGAACCCTCTCCATCTCCGTCGATGCTGGAGCGAGGCGGCTTTCTAAGGATAAAACAGAGGCTTCACAGCCAGAACACCCTAGAACCCTCTCCATCTCCGTCGATGCTGGAGCGAGGCGGCTTTCTAAGGATAAAACAGAGACTTCACAGCCAAAACGCTCTAGAAATCTCTTTCCATCTCAATCTGTGCTGGAGAGAAATGGCTTACATTCTTCAGCTGTGTTGTCCACCCAGATTCTGAGTTACCATTCTACTCTGCTGCGTGTGTAGTATGACTGCCTGCACCCTGGGTGCCCCCCAGGCTTTGGCAGACACAGGTTTCTCTTGCTGGCAGTGGTTATCAACCTTGCCCATAAATTAGAATCACCTGGGGGAGTTCTGCACCACCCCAAAGTTCAATCGACACCCCAGAAAAGTGAAGTCAGAATCTCCAGGCTGGGCTGTCACCAGAAGGTCGATGTTGGCATCTTACAGCTGCCAGGTGACGCTAGGAGGCAACCAGGCTCAGATCCAGCCCCAGGTTAGAGAGCTTCCATCTGATCGATGCGTGACCTCCCTTAACATGGTTTGTGCTAAGTGAAGAAATACAGTATTTTTAAAATATTGGTACACAATTATAAATTAGGCTTTTATATTAATCTGGGCATTTTTTCAAAATCATGTCTTACGCTTGTCCTAAAGACCACTAAATTGAACAACTATTGACATCTCCCTTTACTTAAGTTTTGCCCTTAACTGAAACAGCAAAAATTTCTTGCATGTGAAACGGCTGTATTTATTTGTTTATGTGGTTATTTACTTGTTTATTCACTTAATCGTTCCCTGCTTGTTTCCACAAGAATGTAGTAAAGTTTTATTCACATTTATATTATCCAGGCCATGAGCAGAGAATTGTAAAAACTCAGTGGGATAAGAAAGTAAATAAAAGAAAGGAGGGCTGCCTAATGCTCTATAATTGATGCAATATTATTCTGCTTATTTGTTGAATACAATTCATGTTCAAAAGGATCTTCTTTAATGCAGATATGCAAACTCCATTCACTAAAGATTAGCTGGCTCAACGGTAAAGAAGCCGTGTCTTCCTATTTCTGACCAACAATACGGTTCTCTGGGCCGTATATTTTATCATTCAAAACCGTTCAATTTAGCCTTGTATTATATATATATATATATATATATATATATATATATATATATCTCACCCTGGGTTGGGAAGATCCCTGGAGAAGGGAAAGGCTACCCACTCCGGTATTCTGGCCTGGAGAAGTCCATGGACTGTATAGTCCATGGATGGGGTCGCAAAGAGTCGGACACGACTGAGCAACTTTCACTAACTCACTATTTTTTTTTTTTTGTGACAGTGAATATGTAAAATGTTGCATGTCTTCCAAGATATGTAGAAATTGCCCACATGTAATAGAGCCATATGACAGCTCCTACTTTTACATTTAACATCTTTCTGTTGTTCATATCTGCTTTATTAGCTTCAAACCTCATATGCAGACCACAAAATCTGCCCTTAGGGCACTGTTGAGCTGAAAGCATCTCTCTGCTTCAAATGTTATTATTCTACTACCATATCTGCAGCTTTTTATTTTTTAAGTTTTCTGAAAATAGGGTCCTTGACTTCCTCCCATGTCATTTAGATTTAATTTATTCTTTTAAAAATCACATTCAAGTCAGAACCAGTTATTACTAACTGTTATGCCCCCACCCCCTTTTCTAATGCTTTCTCCTTTGTTTTATTCTCTTTTCTATGTTTTTCTTTTGACTTTTAGGACATGCCCTAAAGATCAGCTACTTCATTTTCCTCTCCCAGGCTTAAAATCCCGTCTGTAGTAATGCCAACCAGTGGTCATTCTGCTTGATTGAAACACGCTATGAAACATTTGGTTTCCAGTCTCCTGATAATTTTGTATAGAATTAATTGACAGAGAGAGGGAGAGAAAGAGAGAAAGATGAGCTTCCTTGGTGGTTCAGGAGTAAAGAATCCTCCAGCCAATTCAGTAGACAACAGAAGACATAGGTTCGATCCCTGGATCAGGAAGATCTCCTGGAGGAACAAACGGCAACTCACTCCACTATTCTTGCCTGAGTAATCGCATGGACTGCAGCCCACCCGGCTCCTCTGTCCCTGGGTTGCAAAAGAATCAGACATGACTAAGCAGCTAAACAACAACAATTTACAAACTATATTACGAGTAATTAACAAGCATCAGCGTGTCACTATTCAGGCCTGTTCCTCTGAAGCACATCACTGCACTGGTCGTCGTCTGTTACAAGTGCATTCCGCTGCGGAGTTTGGAGTCCACAGTTGGTTCCCCTTCCACAGCATGTCACCCACTCCCACCCGGGCATCACAGCTCTTACCAGATGGAGCAGGGACCCTCCGGAGGACACAGGCATGTGGGGGTCGGCCCCCTCCTTCAGGAGTCGCAGCACTGGAAGAATGAGAGAGGGGAGTTACAGCACGTCTTTGTTCCACACTGTGAACCAGAAGGGGCAGCGTTTCATTTGTGTCTAAATCCCAAACAGCCATGAAAGCCAAAGAAGATGCACGAATCACCGTCCAACATTATTTTGGGGATTTAACCTTGGCAGCATTTCTCTTCACATTGAAATCCATTTCTTGGTTTGCCAACATCATCACCTATTTCAGCCCCACAAACTATTCCCAAAGGGGACCACACTCTTACAATTTATTATTTCAAAATGCCTGGCTTAAGCTTCTATCATAGATCAAGGAGAAATAAGCAAAAAGAAGGGAATCACTTCACTCAGCTCATGTATGCTTTAGCTCACTCTTATTTTTTTAAACTCATTAGGACTCATTGGCTTAAAACAATAAAAGCTGACACTTTGCACATTAAGCTTTCCTTCGTGCAATTACCCCTCGGCCCCACTTCCATCATTCTCCCAAAGCCATTTGTAGCTAAATTAGCAATGTCAGACAGCTCAAAATAGATGCCACTCATCAGGATAACAGCACAGCTGGAAAGTGACCCGTGTTTCCATTTGAACAGCAGAGGTGGGCCGGATAGGGCATGGAATGCAACAGGCCTTGGGAGATAGGCTGTGTTGTTAATGTATCTTCTGTGACACTCTGTGGGCTCCAAGAGGCCCATCCATTCCCCAAGACACTATTCCAGTTCCCACTGTTAACAGCAGTATCATCATTTTCATGAAGAGCCATTCACGTTTTGTCCACAAATAGATAACTAAAGCAACAGTTCTTCGAGTTTGTTATTATACAGAACTGTACAAGAATGACTAAGATTCAAACTCATACTTTCTAGAGCAAACTGTCTTTCCACTACCTTTCTCTGTAATTTGTTAATGTTATTAGAACACAGACACTGTCCTTGTCACCCCACTTGACATACCTGTCACCCCAAGTCTTGACTGTGTTCCAGTCTCTGGTTTGTTACCATATTCCCCAACTTTAACTGCACATCACAGAGGACGGACACAGCTCCTCTCACACCACTTTTTCTCCCAGACTATCTCTTCCATGACGCTTGCACGAGGGATGAAGAGGAGGCATGCCAGCCCCACAGATGTGACAAACCCACACCCAGCCCCGTGCAGTCTCCAAACAGCCTCTCCTGAAATGGGAGCATCCCTGTCCAAGTCTCTCTCCTTGGGAAAGCCGGATGCATTCCTGCTCTCAGACCAACAGTGATACTTGGCCTGGCTCCTTGACCTCACAGCTTGGTCCTCCCAGCCCTCTTCCACAAAGAAGTGTCTCCACAGAAGCATGTCTACACTATTCATTCACCCAACAGCTTTGCTTGATGATGTTCTTTCTTTAATCATTTAACTCTTTTTGTAACCTAGATTCTCCTAATGTGGGAGGTTGGTGACAAAGGTATAGGTCTTACAGGATGAGTTGTAACCTGGCATCAGACGGCTCATCCATTTGCAGACACAGGTACCTCCCTTGTCTGCCCTCTACAGGACAGTCCAGCAAGGTGAGGCTTTGGCTTCTCTTCCCATCTCTGAGCTGCTGTGAACCAGCCTGTTTCCTGGCTGTATGTCAACAGGCTCCCTTGCTGCCTTTCTCAGTCTTCTTCTGCACATACATGTAGTAAGTGCATGCATGTCTTACTCCCTCATATACTTCCCACGCTTAATTTTAGAAAGTGTGTTCATGAAAACAGAAAGTTCCTTAACTATATTTACCAATAGTTTTCTCAGAATGAAAATAGCACTTTTACCCTAATAATTATTGCTTAACAAATGAAATTATTCATCTTGAACTGGCTGAAACCTCCTTAGTGCTTTATGGTCTTTACAACAAAGAACTTGTACTGGTGTGATCACACCACCAATAGTGAGGACGATTATATGTTACTGGTTAAAATGTTAGTAAAATGCTATTATATTTCTACAAAGAACCCACCATGCACACATGTGGTGAACTATACATTATATAAATCAGTGATACACTGGCCTTGCAGTTTGACCCATTTGAGACTGAGCCCCATTGGGTAAGTGAACGGACTTCTCTCTATGTCTTAGTTTTCTGTTAGTAAAATAATAGACAATTTTTGGACTCCCACGATGAGAGTGTAGTGTGAATTCAATGGAACAACACATACAGCAAACTGATCAAGCTTCCTGGCCCCGGTCAGGGGGTCGCTAAATGATTTTTATTAGTAAAACTACTGTTTAAGTTATGAAACCGATAATGATATATCATTAAACACATACCTTAAGGTTTATTCTAAATTTTTTCAAAACCCTATGATTATTAAATGCTGAATTTAAGTATAGGATGTAAGCCAATGCAAATTTACCAATATTTATTGAAAGATGAGTATACAATTTATCAGGCAGAATAAAGGGGCAGAAGAGGGCAATGGAGGAGATGATGGGAGAATGATGAGCAAGGGGGGAGCAAACAACAGTCAGGAGTAGAAGGCTGTGTGTGACTTGGAGGAATGTGTTGTGGGGGATATTTTACATTACACTACAAGACGCAGGCATCATTCTGTGGCCAATGAAGAGGATCATAGCCTATTAAGCAAAGAAGTAAAAAAATCCTTAGGTAGGTGCTATGGACTAAATGTTTGTGTTTCCACAGGAGCAGGTGGGCCACAATGATGTGCTGGTGAATGCTCAAGGATGGATGGAGATGTCTAGATGATGGATGGATGGATGGGATGGTGGATGGATGGATGGGTGGGCAGGTGGATGGATGGGTGGGTGGGCAGATGGATGGATGGGTGGGATGGTGGATGGATGGATGGATGGGATGGGATGGTGGATGGATGGATGGGTGGGTGGATGGATGGATGGGTGGGTGGATGGATATGCATTTAGGAATTTGCTGCTATACAGGCTGTGCAACTCACAATTTGTTGTAATTCCATATAATCAAATGATTCTCACAAAATGATTTTGATTTTTACTTAACACTTGTATCCATACAGTCAATCTTTGTTTCCAATTAATGAGTGGGACCTTAGTATTCTGGTTGATATTTTCACTGAAATTAATGCATATGAGCCAGGGATCAGGAAACTCTGGCTGTCAGGCCAAATCTGTCAGCAAACAGCCCTTAAGCTAAGAATGACTTCTACAGTTCTGAAAGGTGTGTGAGGAGAAGATAACAATTTAAAAAAATACAAGACAAAAAAATCCAAGAAGAATGTGTAACCCAGATTGTATGTGACCCTTAAAGTTTAAAATACTTGCTAACTGACCTTCACAGAAAAGGTTTGCTGACTCCTGAGTACGACTGAAGTGAAGCAGTGAAGGATGTCAGAACTTCAGGAATTTATAAATAACCTGAGCGACATCTTTGCTAATCAGATATTAGTTTCTGAACAATGTAATCATATTTTATGACATCTTTGTGCTTTGGCCACTGACACAATATGTATTAAAGTACAATCTGCATCATCAACACTTTCTCCACCACTTCTTGAATTCTACACAGTCAGGATAATAAATTAAGCTCCGACTTCTAGCACTGACCGGTTCTTTTGGTGTGAATCTTCCACCATGGCTGATCCCAAGCTACCAGGATGTGGTGTCACTGAGCCCAGAGTTTGGAGGCTATGTGACTCAGCTCACAGTTCTGTGGCATTTCTATCACACAGACAAAAGAGACAAAACGTTGAGAGCAAAAAAGGAGAAGAAATGTAGAGAACTGAATAGGAAGTGATGAGCTTTGAGTTTTACCTTTGTGTTTATTACGATCTAAGTATGGCACCCCACTCCAGTACTCTTGCCTGGAAAATCTCATGGACGGCGGAGCCTGGTAGGCTGCAGTCCATGGGGTTGTTAAGAGTTGGACAGGACTGAGTGACTTCCCTTTCACTTTTCACTTTCACGAATTGGAGAAGGAAATGGCAACTCACTCCAGTGTTCTTGCCAGGAGAATCCCAAGGATGGGGGAGCCTAGTGGGTTGCCATCTATGGGGTCACACAGAGTTGGACATGACTGAAGCAACTTAGCAGCAAGTAAAAATGAGTTAATTACAATTCAGTACTTAATTTTATATACTTTAATTGTTAATATAGGTTTGTTTTTTTTTAAAAAAAAAACAACTGTTTTACATCCAACTCATTAATTCCTGATATTTTAACAATCGGCCCTCAGGGGCTGTGAGAATAGCCACCAGCATGGTACAGGAAGCACCATGGTGGACAAGCGTGAGGTGGATAAGGAACACTGTCCAAGAATATCCAGGAATTAGACAGACTCTGCACCCAGCAACTGCAGCGCATCCTTCCTGCCACAGTGAAACCAATGAATAAACTCCAGCCCCTCCCTCACCCAGGCAGACTTCAAACTCAGGAGAAAAAGAAGGGAAATCCGGCATTTTCTCTTCCTAGATAGAAAGACCATTTTCTTAAGCATTGTTCACACTATCAGAACTAAAGTGGAACCACAGACTGGTTATGGGCTGGTTTGCCCCTAAATACCATGGATCCAGAGCAAGAATAAGACGAAATCGACTACTGACTAAATAAAGAAACAGTATATTCCTCACATATACAAACAGTAGAATGTGCTACATTGTAAGCCTGTGCTAAGGGTTAAAAATGACATTGTAAGATACCCAGATGTAAATATATAACAAAGAAAAAATATATGTGTGGTAAGCACACACTGAGCTTTCCGAAGTATGCAGGGATCTGATACTGCTCTCAGTGCTTTAGTATAAGAATTACTTTGATTCTCCCAACTCTGTGACACAAATACTGTACTTGTATACATATCAATACAATTGATAAGGAAACTGAGGCTTATTAGTTATGTGATGGTAGCATGATGGATGTAAAGCCTGTGGCTTCCAGGATTGTGTTCTTAACCGTGAAGAGCATCAGGACCCCTTACCTCTCATGTGACAAGAGACTGGAAGGGTCACCTTCAACTCGGGAACAGCAACAGGATTCAAGATCTACGGCAATGTCCTCACAATTACTGATTTTGTGGGAAATGGTCCCAATTCAGGTTCAAATACTTTCTTCAGAAAGGTTCCAGTTCATAACAACTTTATAACAGCGTGGTTGGAACTGACAGGCAAGTGAAAACGCACCTTGACTCAGAGTCTGTTACAATAAAATCTGCAAGGAAACAGCTCAAGGAAAAACAGCCATCTGGGGACCAAACAGAATAATGAAGCTGAGGCTCCTTTCAGAGTGTTGCTGCTTGGAACCGATTCAGCATTTATTGTATATTTGTGGCTTCATCACCAAGCTGCCTCAGAAGTTCCATCGCAATGTCTGTGTGGGGGCCATGATTTGATATTTAAAAAGAAACATTCAGTCTCTAAATCTTCAGCTATTGGGGTAAAAATGGATGCAAATCCATCATCGGCAGTAGGATCTGCAGCTGTCTCCCCTGCACATCCCCACCGTCATCAACCATCACCAACACCAACGGTGATGACAGTCATCACTGTAAGTGTCTAGACACGACAGATTTACCTGTGTTGAGGACAATCGGCACATCGATGATGGTAACTTGATAGCTACTTGATAACAGCAAGTGCTTTGCTGACCATAGGAGCTGGGGTGGACATCTGATTGCACAGCCATCTCTGCTCGCACATGGTTCTCGTGATAACAGGGGTTTTGTATTCACAAAGATTTCACATTTGAGATCAACAGAGTCAAGGAAGACTGAAACAAAACATTACTATGGCTTCTAAGCTGCATCCTCATAGGAAGCCCTGCGAAGGAACATCCTCTAGAGTACTAAAGTTTAGAAATATTGGTTACTAAGTAGTACCTGTGTGCATACTAAGTCACTTCAGTCGTGTTTGACTCTTTGTGACCCGATGGATCACAGCCCACCAGGCTCCTCTGCCCATGGGACTCTCCAGGCAAAAATACTGGAGTAGGTTGCCATGCCCCCCTCCAGGGGATCTTCCCAACCCAGAGACTGAACCCGTGTCTCATGCCTCCTGCACTGGCAGGCGGGTTCTTTACCACTAGTGCCACCAGGGAAGCCCAAGTAGTAACTCTTTTTTGGTAAATTTACCTACTACAACTAATATCAGTGGGAACGATGAAGAAAGAAGATATGAAGTGGCAAGGTGCTCCTTCATCCCCCAGGACATTTTCTTATCAAAAAGCCAAAACATCTCCCTATCAAAACCCATAGCATTTTTTGTAGAAAAAACACAAGCAGGTCCTAAAATTCATAGGAGACTCAAATAGCCAAAATAATCTTGAAAAAGAAAGAATGAAAAAAAGAAGAAGATGAAGCATGTGGGATGACTCACTTTACAATTTCAAAGCTTACTGCAAAGGTTTGGTCAGCAAAACAGTGTGGTGCTGACTGAAGACAGATAAACAGACCAACGAAACGGGAACGAGAATTCAGAGCAGCCAAAAGGTGAAACAACCCAAATGCCCATCAATGCCTGATGAGTAAAGAAAGGGAGTTAGAGCTACATAATGGAAAATTATTTAGCTATGAAACAGGAAGTAAATTTGTGTTACAAGATCAGTTCAGTTCAGTCGCTCAGTCGTGTCCAACTCTTTGCAACCCCATGGACTGCAGCATGCCAGGCTTCCCTGTCCATTACCAACTCCCGGAGTTTACTCAAACTCATGTCCATCAAGTTGGTGATGCCATCCAACCATCTCATCCTCTGTCGTCCCCTTCTCCTGCCTTCAGTCTTTCCCAGCATCAGGGTCTTTTCAAATGAGTCAGTTCTTCGCATCAGGTGGCCAAAGGATTGGAGTTTCAGCTTCAACATCATTCCTTCCAATGAATATTCAGGACTGATTTCCTTTAGGATGGACTGGTTGGATCTCCTTGCAGTCCAAGAGACTCTCAAGAGTCTTCTCCAACGCCACAGTTCAAAAGCACCAATTCTTCAGTGCTCAGCTTTTTTTGTAGTCCAACTCTCACATCCAAACATGACTAGTAGAAAAACCACAGCCTTGGCTAGACGGACCTTTGGTGGCAAAGTGATGTCACTGCTTTTTATTATGCTGTCTAGGTTGGTCACAGCTTTTCTTCCAAGGAGCAAGTGTCTTTTAATTTCATGGCTGCAGTTCCTATCTGCAGTGATTTTGGAGTCCAAAAAAATTAAGTCTGTCATGGTTTCCATTGCATCCACATCTATTTGCCATGAAGTGATGGGACCAGATGCCATGATCTTTGAGTTTTAAGCCAAACTTTTCACTCTCCTCTTACACTTTCATCAAGAGGCTCTTTAGTTCTTCTTCGCTTTCTGTCATAAGAGTGATGTCATCTGCATATCTGAGGTTATTGATATGTATTGAGGTTATTGTTACAACATAAATGAATATTTAAAAACTAAATGAGAGAAGCCAGACACAGTAAGCTATATAGTGTGTGATTTCACTTATATGAAATATCCAGAGGAAGGAAATTCATAAAGATAGAAAGCAGTCTGGTGGTTGTCAGTGGCTGAGCGAGGGTGAAATGGAGATTGAGTGTCTAAGGGATTCAGTATTTCCATTTGGGGTGATGACATGCATGTCCTAAAATTAAATAGTGGTGATAGATGCAGAACATCGTAAATGTGCTAAATGGTACATTTTAAAACAATGAAAATGGGCAGTTGTATTTTAGATGGATTTTATCACAATAAAAAGCTATAATCCTCCTGCTGTGATGCTCTTATTGAACTTTATAACCTTCTTAAACCACATATGCTTTATTATATCTTATTAAATTATGTATGAAAGTGAAAGTCAGAGTCAGTCTTGTCTGACTCTCCGTGACCCCACGGACTATATGGTCCATGGAATTCTCCAGACCAGAAGACTGGAGTCCAGGGGCTCTTCCCAACCCAAGGGTTCAAACACATGTCTCCTGCATTGCAGGTGGATTCTTTACCAGCTGAGCCACCAGGGAAGCCCAAGAGTACTGGAGTGGGTAGCCTATCCCTTCTCCAGTGGATTTTCCTTACCCAAGAATAGAACCAGGGTCTCCTGCCCTGCAGGCGGATTCTTTCCCAACTGAGCTACCAGGGAACCTATGTAAAAACTGTATACAGAATGAAAAACAGAAATCGTTCTTTTTGCATAAATCCTATTTGTGTTTCTCAGTAACTCTGAAGCAGCATGGGAATAATTTTCAGTGATAATAAAGTCTTCTTATCTGTAAAATATCATTTTGGAAAATTTTCCTCCAATGTGCTGAAATAGGTATGTTTAGCCAAAAGGATGTAGGTAGAGAGCAGTTCTGAATTCAGAAGTATAGTTTCTGGTCACTTAAGAATGACTCAGCAGGGGTGTTCAAGTCTAGCCCCCTAGACACTACTTTTTACAGTTTTCAACTCAGCATCAAATAAACCACATGTTAGTCGTTACTTGACTCCGATATTTCCCAGGTTACTATTTCAATGTCTACCTTTTTTCTGAGTCTCATTCATCAGTACATTTTTCTTTTTTATGCTCTGACCTGTATGCCATTAAGCATTTATAACTGTTGTCCCCAGAGATGCTCATGTGGAAAAATATGTACCATGTGACACATTTAGGAAAGAGATAAACACTGCCCCTAAGAAATGATCAATTCCAATTTCAATACTTGCCAGAGGCTTCCACACTCAACAAAACCGAGTGAGCCCGCCCTTGCCTTGGTGCTCATGACCTCAGAAGCTACCATAAAAATCTGTTTATCAGAATTACGTCTTCACAGAAAGAACCGCCCTACAAATGCAAAATCAACAGTTTTTCATGTTCCTGCATGTTGCATACTTTATTTTAATTAACCGATTTCAATTTGTGTCTTAAATACTCTTGAAATCCAGCATTCTGTGCGCAGGCTAAGTTACGCCAATGAATCCCAAATACCTCCGTTCGTCTCAGAAGTACTGAGGACATTTCCGTCTCATGAAAAATCAAGGAAACATAAGGCATGCATCATGGATATCATTCCTTAAAGAGTAGGTCTTGAAGAAAAATCTGTTCCTGGTACCCAGCTCTTTATTTAGCTGAAATCTATACTGAGCATTTACATTTGACTCATGACATTATGTGTTTAAAATTCCATTATTAAGTGAAGTGAAAGTCGTTCAGTCGTGTCCAACTCTTTGCGACCCTGTGACTATACAGTCCATGGAATCCTCCAGGCCAGAATACTGGAGTGGGTAGCCTTTCCCTTTGCCAAAGAAAGTTCCCAACCCAGGGATTGAACCCAGGTTTCTGGCATTGCAGGCAGATTCTTTACCAGCTGAGCCACCAGGAAAGCCCAGGAATACTGGAGTGGGTAGCCTATCCCTTCTCCAGCAGATCTTCCTGACCCAGGAATTGAACTGGGGTCTCCTACATTGCAGACAGATTCTTCACCATCTGAGCCACCAGGGAAGCTCGTTATTAAGTGTGAGGGGAAAAGAAAAAGGCAGAGGCAAGTGTCCAACAAGTTAGGCTTGTTGGACACTTGAAACAGTATACAGTTTCAAAATGCCACTGAAAGCAGTGCCTTTTAACTTAGAGACACTAATGACAAATCCGCTTTTGGATCTGAGAAGGGCACTTCTGTGCTGTCATCTAGTCAACCTCTAAACCGAGGTCAACACCTGTGCAGAGCAGGCTTTCCTGAAAGTTCAGGAATGTGGCGGCAGTAATAGACGTGGTTCTTTTTCTAGCCTATTTATGTTCATTAAACATGTAACCCATGAGAGTGTGGACTGCAAAAGTCACCTCTCTTCAAACCAGAAATAACACTGACTTAGCTAGATACTAGAATGGCTAAACAAGTGAGGAGGTGCATCGTCCACCACTCTGGACTCAAGACCAAACGAATCCTTATAACACAAACAACGGTAAGCAAAAGCCCAAATGATGAAATGGCCTGTGCTCAGACTTCGTGTTTCTTTCTCTCCCCTCACGGGGGAGCCTGGTGGGCTGCCGTCTATGGGGTCCCACAGAGTCGGACACAACTGAAGTGACTTAGCAGTAGCAGTAGGAAGACTCTACCCTTCCCAAAAGGAAATCAGCTAACCTAACTACATGTGTCTTTTTTTTTTTTTTTTTTTACATTTAACTTATTAATTCAGCCTCCACCTGGTTAAGTTCAGGACAGGATTTAAAACTCCTTGTGATTTTCACAGATCTTTTGCGTCTTATCCCTTTGCTGGCTACACAGATGCACGTTGGGTACCACATAATGTGGCTTCTGCTGCTGCTGCGCCACTTCAGTCGTGTCCGACTCTGTGCAACCCCATAGACGGCAGCCCACCAGGCTCCCCATCCCTGGGATTCTCCAGGCAAGAACACTGGAGTGGGTTGCCATTTCCTTCTCCAATGAATGAAAGTGGAAAGTGAAAGTGAAGTCGCTCAGCTGTGTCCGAGTCTTCGTGACCCCATGGACTGCAGCCCACCAGGCTCCTCCGTCCATGGGATTTTCCAGGCAAGAGTACTGGAGTGGGGTGCCATTGCCTTCTCCACACAATCTGGAGGAACCACAAAAACCCCAAGGTGGGAGAAGGTTGTGCTTTGAAAACTACCTGTAAGAAAATCTGATTAAACGTGTCCCCCTTCTCACCGTAAGTCATCCAGCAATGTTGCCACCAAATAATTTTTTGTTCAAATCAACCCATTATTCATCTCCATGTACTAAATAATCTTCATTTTTCTCAGACCGTAACATTCAGTTCTAACAAACATTGTTTCATCATTCTTTAAGCAATGTTCAGAGTTTTGGGCTGACACATGCATTGCTCATCACTGCTTCAAGTTTTCGTCTACTGGATTTAAGTGTTAGTTCCCAAGGTTTGTGTCAGTTGGGACTAGAACCCATATATTCAAATCATCAAAAAATATTTTTAGATTATCACAGAACTGAGGTTAGGAAAAAAGGTATTTACAATAAAAATGTATATTAAAATGTCTATGTGTGTAATAAAACACATTTAAGCTCCAAACTAAGAAAAAGATGCTTTTTATTTTTATTGGATTAAAAAGACTTAGCAACGTTGAGACATTTAGTACATTGGCAGCTTTAGTCTACAGTACAGTTGACCATGAAGATAGGCAGCTATCTAGAAGATTAAGGGATTAAAGAGCGAGTCAAAGGAAAACAGACAAATGAGATTGCAAGGAACGAAGGGGCTGAGGTGACTTCAGGGAAGCAATGAGATGCAGATATAGAGGAAATGTAGAACGGTACAGCTGGTGGCAAGTGAGGCAGCTACCAGATAACACCACGGAGAAGATGGAGAGATGCATGGTCCACCAGCAACACTCTAAGATAAAGCCTCCCCCACACACAAAAGGCCAGACACATGGATTTTACAGCATGATTTTGTGAGCGTGTGTGTGTGAGAGAGAGAGCACGACAGAGATCCAGTATTTTCTGCTAGTATCATTATTTTAATTTCACTGATTACAATCAACCCTGATTATCAGAGCAATCAGTTAAAGTAGCTTAATTTAAAAATGGGCTAAATTATGTAGAACAAAATTTACAGAACACATGCAGGAAACATTAATGCAGCACAAAAGCTGACTGTCCTCTGTTGCACAGATATACTAATCGGTTCAATGTATTTCACAGGTCACGGTGATCCTTGGCATGCGCCTGACAGCCTAGTCTCATCTAACTTGTCTACTCTTAAAAATGTTTTAAGTTTTGTCTTTTTCCTCTCAAAAGGAGTTTTTGTTTGCTCTTCAATCTTGATCTCACAAAGAGCATTGTCTAGTTGCTGTTTTTCAACAGACCTTTTTTTCTTTGGTTTTATAATAAATATATAAAAAGTAAAAAGGTGACTTAGAGTCAACATTAAAAGAACTGTTTGGCAAAAATACAGTTGTAAAATAAGAATATAAGCAACAGCATAGGTACAGGTTAGCATGGATAACAGAGCATCTTTGTAAATTCTTTGCCATGAACTAACGGTCTAATTTAAATTTTTCAAACCACATATCACTACTAAAAGAAGAAGGAAAAATATTTATGCAGTAAAGAATAAGATTTTGCACGTTGGGGTGGCATATATCACCAGAGGATCATTTCTTCAGAGGGGTTGCTGTGAACAGTTTAGAAGAGTTTCAATGGCTTGAATTGTAGCTAATTTGCTTATTTCTAAAAGGTTCTCTTAGAACCTTTAGCAGTTAAGTTCATTTAATAGAAAATACATTTAGGAACTTTCATATGAAAAAGATTTAAGATTAATGAAAAAATTTTGAATGAATGTCTTCAAGGACGTGGAATTCAAATGATCAAAAGGAGTCATTGCATGCCTCTGTGTGTGAGAGAGACAAGGAAACAGAGAAAAAGAGACAGAAATCCAGACACAGGTCTTCATAACCAGGTTCCACTCATGGAGAAGGCACAGCAGTATGGTTGGGAGGCATTCCCGAGGGCACCCCTCTCCCGTGACCCACTCTCTGTGCTCATATCTGTTATGACTCTCTCTCTTTGAACATGGTTGAGACTGTGACAACTTGTCACCAAGGTTCCGGGACATCAGTTCTGTGACTGTCTTGACAGACTCACTCTAGAGACTCTATTTGAATTTGGCCTCAGACTAAGCTGAGAGGCCACTTGCCAAGAAGCTAAGATGGGTTCTAGGACCCGAGACATCCTGCAAGAAGCCAGGGCCCTTCGTCCTAACCCCCAGGGAACTAGTCAGCTTACAAGAAGGTTCTTCTCCAGTCGAGTCTCCACCACGGCCCACCCTCAGCTTAACCACAGCCACTTGAGACCCTAAGTGCACAGTCAGACTCCTGAACCACAAAAACTGAGACATACCAAGTGTGTGCCTTAAGGGGCTACGTGGGTGATTAACTTGTTACAGAATACTCATTGTTGTTCAGCTGCTCAGTCAGGTCGACTCTTTGTGACCCCATGGACTATGCAGCACGCCAGGCTTCCCTGTCCTTCACCATCTCCCAGAGCTTGCTCAAACTCATGTCCACTGAGTCCGTGATGCCATCCAACCACTGAGCAACAGAAAACTCGTAAAGCCCACCCCAGAGTGCTTCATGAAAACAAGCTTATCAATCAAGGAAAACACAATTTCACACTTTTGAGTATCTGGAGACTTTTGGAAGAGAAAAGAGAGGAAAAAAGAGGAAAGTGGTGGAATATTTTAGCAGGTTTTTGGTTACAGATATTTTATTTAGTGGAGGAACCCAGCAGAGGTTGAGAGAAGAGGGAAAAGTCTGTCCATTGGAACCAGTACTATGAAGAAAGCTGAGAAGCCAAAAAAAAAGAAAAAAGAAAGAAAAGAAAGTGAGATGCATTTGAATAAACCCAGAGAGAAGACTTAGAGCAGGGACTTAAGTTGTAGTGAAATCAGAGATAATGAAAACCGTGCTGAGATCAGGTTATAAAAATCTTGAAACTTCACAACATGAGAGATGATCTTCATTCTTCCAGAAAAAAATGGCAGGTAGGCTTAAGTGTGTGAGATGTCAGAAGAATGAAATACTGAAGGTAGAAACTCCAGATAGAAGACCATTGAAAGTAAAAAGTGAAAGTGTTAGTCGCTTAGTCCAGTCTGACTCTTCGCGACCCCATGGATGGCTCCTCTGTCCATGGAATTCTCCAGTCGAGAATACTGGAGTGAGTAGCCAGTCCCATCTCCAGGGGATCTTCCTGACCCAAGAATCAAACCTGGGTCTCCTGTTTTGCGGGCATGGTCAGAGTTAATGCTGGCCTGGCCAACTCAATCCATAATAAGTATCGCCCAAACATAAAAATTCGGAGAAGGCAATGGCACCCCACTCCAGTACTGTTGCCTAGAAAATCCCATGGACGGAGGAGCCTGGTAGGCTGCAGTCCATGGGGTTGCTAGAGTCGGACTCGACTGAGCGACTTCATTTCCACGCATTGGAGAAGGAAATGGCAACCCACTCCAGTGTTCTTGCCTGGAGAATCCCAGGGATGGGGAGCCTGGTGGGCTGCCATCTATGGATCGCACAGAGTCGGACACGACTAAAGCGATACAGCAGCAGCAGCAGCAAACATAAAAATTATGGTGGTGGTTCTGAGAGTATTTCAACTTGCCACTGATGTTCACTAAGTTATTAGTGAAAACAAAGAAATTAATGAGAAGAGTCAATCGGGTTGTTATATATTCTACAAGCATGTTTCTCCATCAGATAAATATTGATGAAAATGAATGGACTTTGGCTAAACAATGAGTCTGACATCTACAGCCAGCCCTCTTCCAGTTCTTGAGTAGGAGGTGAATTTGGAAGTAGGGGAAGAAATATGCAAATAAATTGTCATATAAAACAGCGGGAATTTCAATTTTAACCACTGTTGTGCAAAACAGCAGAAAGAAAGAAAAGCAGGAGAAGCCAGTAGAAAGAGAGCAGTCTAAAAAGCAGTTGGTGCGCTCCGTCTTGCAAACCTACGCCTGAGTCAGAAGCACTCCCAGAAACTCCCACAAGAGCCCTTTTGTTCTGTTTTGTATGGTATCCATGTTCTAAGGCAGTAACCTGACCTTCACATGAACAGGACTGGAGGGTGCCTCGTGGAAGGCACTGGACTTACTAAGCTGGAAAAGAGAGATTTTAAACAATATTGGGAGAAAAACAGTGGAAAATGAGCTGAGAGCTGGCTGATGGACAGAATGGTAAAATCACTCAGGCACATACATAATTCATTATATTCTGTGACATTCTCAGTCCCCACCGAAAGTTGTTAACAGAATTTTATTTAGAAGACGGTTTCTGTATCATGTTAATCTCACTGTTCCTCAGTTAATTGGTGCTTTTCTGTTAGAAATGAAGCATCCACCGCTGAGTGGGCTGTGGGGTGTTTCCAAGTCCAGTTTGGTATTTCAGGGGCTTTTCCACTTCCACTTCTAGATCACTATCGTGGTTTTTCTTTTAACATTAAAAAATATTATTGGAGTAAGATAATTTACAATGTTTCGTTTGCTTCTACTGTACGGTAAAGTGAATCAGGTAAACATGTACCTGTACCCACTCTTTCTTTCTATTCCTTTCCCATTTAGGGCATTGCAGAGGGTTGAAAAGAGTTCCTTGTGCTTAGAGTAGGCCTTTACAGGTTATCCCTTTTATATAGAGTAGTATGTATGTGTCAGTCCCAATTTCCCAGTTTATCCCTCCCACCACCCCGCCACTGCCTTCCCCTCTAGCTACTATTGTGTTTTTATCCTTCATATTTCAGAGATTGCGTGTTCATACACTTTATAAGAAATGATTGTTAATGAAAAGAGAATAGGCAAAGGATATAGGGTATTTGTCTGGTTTAACAAAGATACACTTTGACAATGAAAGTGTATTGAATTCTTACCAAACATAGTCATGGCAAGGATAATCAAAAATGTCTATTACTCACTAAAAGGTTTTTGGGAGGCATTTGAGTAAAATGATTAATTTTAATTCCTGTAATATAGCCCCTTGATAAAATTTGGGGGTCAATTAAAATTAACTTCACTAGCAAGTATGATTAAAAAAAGGTCTGACTGTGACATTTAAAGATAAACACATGCACACTGCAATAGCTAAATTTACAATTATCTTCAATGTATTTTTGAAGGTTCTTAAAAATTGTGGTACCACATAAAATTTCAAAATTAAATCCCCAATTGTGACATGATTAGCAGTTTTGAAAACTGTTTAAACTATGAAAATAAAATTTAGTTAAACTTCAGATGTCAAGTCAACAATCTATGTTCTTAAAGCTTGTAACCGAAAGTTTTAAAAGTGTCCCAGTAGTTTAGGGCATTATTTCAATCCTATCTTCCTAGTGATGACTATGAGTTATAACAAGTATAGTGACAATGCTCATTCTGAACAATAAGAAAGCTACCATTTAATAAGTATCTACCCAATGTCCAATCTTTACACGCTTGCAAACTAGTATGAACTCCATTTAACAGGTAAGAAACTTGAAACTCAAAGATGTTGAGTTGACTTGCATGACGCTGGCACCTTGACCCTCGATTTCAAGGCTTCAGAAACACGAGGAAACATCTGCCTGTCATTCGGCCACCAGCCTGTGTTCGAAAGCCGCGGCAGCCTCAGCTCACCAACACAGCTGGGTCACACTGGCATCTCGTTCTGAAGGCTCCTCCAGGTGCCTCTGCGTCCTTCCCCTTTTCTCCCTGCTGGTGTTCCCCCCACCAAATCTCCTACACATCTAATTTCATCTTGATGTCCACCTTCCAGGGAGCCAAGAACAAACAGTCCTTGGAATGAGAATTCAAGGGAAGGAGAGGGTGGGACAAATGGAGAAAGTCGCTCTATCGTGTGTAAACCAGACAACAAGCGCAACTGCTGCAGAGCACGGGGAGCCCAGCCTAGAGCTCTGCACCAGAGAGGGAGATGAGGCCCGGGAGGGAGGCGATAAACATACACACACATAGATGTGACGGCTGATTTGCATCGTGCAGCAGAAACCAACAGAACATTGTAGAGCAATTATCTTCCAACTAAAAAATTAACGAATTAATATTTAAGAAGAAATGAGAATTCAAACAGAATACACCTTTGTGAACAGAACTGCATCCTCTCCAAATCGGTACGCTGAAGCACTGGAACCGTACTTGGAACACACGTGTGCACGCTCGGTCGCTTCAGTCATGTCTGACTCTGTGACCCCATGGACTGTAGTCTGCCAGGCTCCTCTGTCCACGGGATTTCCCAGGCAAGGATACTGGAGTGGGTTTCCATGCCTTCCTCCAGGGGATCCTCCTTACCCAGGGACTCAACCTGCATTTCTTACGTCTCCGGCACTGATGGCACGCAGCTTCTTCACCACTTCCCCGCCTGGGAGGACACTTCTGAGGAGGTAAAGGCAAATGAGACCACACGAGTGGAACCCTGGTCTAACAGGATTGGTGTCCTTATATCAAGAGACACAAGAGAGCTCATTTTCTCTTCAGGTATCAAGGGCGAGTCATGTAACGATACGGGAGAAGTCACCCATCTATAAGCCAGGAAGAGACCTCTTGCCAGAAAGCAAATGTGCCCCAAACTGCAATAAAATTAATTTCTGATGTTTAAAGCTTTCATTCTGCAGCATTTTGTTATGGCAGCCCACGTAGACAGGTACACAACACGTTTCCTCCTGAAGACAATCCCACAAGTGGGTTAAAAAAATAAAAAAGGTAAAATTCCTCCTCAAGTGGCACCATATTGTCATCCAGCTCATGCAGCCTTTCTGCAATGTTGAAGAAGGCAATCCATTTCAAATCCTCAAGAGTTTCTAAAAGCAGAAAGCATGTTGCTCCTACCAGTTGTCCTAGTTGGAAAGGAGATTCAGAGGATGAATGCCAAGGGCCTGAATTCTCAGGCTTAACATCAAGCTTTATCTTCCTAAAAATCAACTTGGACATAAAATTGCATTTGTGATCCTCATTTTATTAGAGCCAGAAGGTAATCTTGTTTTCCTATAGAATCAGTTCCAAGTGAGAAGGAAATAGAGGCAATTGTCAACTCTATGTCACCCCAGGGTCTTCAGAAATGGCTTCTAGAATTACACAGCTGGAATGAGGCGGACTTACAGCTTCTTATATCACACGCCAATTCCACATGAAGCGGCTCATTTATCAGACACAGATTTTTGGTTGTAGATGCCTCCCGTGAGAGTTTGGTCATGGGTTGTAACGTGTGGGTTTTTCCTGTTTTTGTTGTTTTTTCTGTATTTCCAGACACTGCTAAATCAGGCAGTAGCACTCTATTCTAGTGCTCAGGAGCTGCTGCAGTAAGGAAGGTTCCTACTCTGAACCAGCAACTGCAACTTGGGACAGAAAGTGACTGAAGACATAGCTTTGTTGTGAGTTGCACAGAATAGGGAGGATAGGCATTTATATTAAGAAGGACATTAGAAGGCAGATGTAAGTAAGTGAATCTAGATCCATGAATAAAATGCAAAGGAGACTTTCTTTTGGGATTGCCAAGGAGAAATATTATTAACGTTGTTTCAGAAATCAGAGATTATTTAATTCAAGTCTTGAAAGGTGAATAAAATATAGACATTTTGAGATGAAGATAAGAATAAGAAACAAAGAAACTAGAGGAGCAGGAAGCCAGCCTTGTATTCAAGGCCTGGCAGCATCTCTGTTAGATCAGATTCATCATGCTCTTCACAGGGACGACTGGGGCCTGAGACAGGACTACTATCTGTTTGTCATGGCCCCACAGATGGTGAAATGTGTGCCTTCTTTGTCCCTTGGACAGAGAATTTCAGTGAATCCCAAGAGTAGGTGTGACTGACGTGCCCAGTGGGAAGCACAGCAGAATCCCCAGAAGGTCTCTGAGAACACAGCTTCCTGCCCACTCCAGACTTTCAGATTCAGCAGGTCTGGGACAAGGCCAGCCGACCTGCATGTCTAACAGGCTCCCAGGTGTGGGCGATGCTGCCTTCGTGGGACCACTCTTGGGGTAGCGCTGTCGATGGCCCACAAGGTAGAGAAATGAAAACCAGCGTCGGAAAAAGGAAATTATGAAGGGCTGTGAAGAGTAACTGAGTTACAGGGAGAAAGTCTCTGAGACGCCTAACTGCACTGCAAACGTACAGAAAGGGAAACAAAAAGCACCTGCATGGTTGCAGAAATCTCTTATGAGAAAACATGAATAGCCATATAAAATATTTGCTCGTGTAGTTCTCCATTCCACAGGGAGAAAAAAGACAAGCAAGGGATTTGTTGCATAGTGATAAGTGCAACGAAAAAAATGAAAAACATGGACAAATTCTGAGGAATTTTGGTTAAAAAGAAGCCAATGAAATGAAAGGGGTGTGGTTTAGTTTAGTTTTCTTTTCTTATCGCTTTGGAAAATATTACAAAGTATTTTTTCCCACGCAAACGATCTTGTGCTGTGAACAATGAAGGAGACCCTGGGAGAATGAAGACCTTGAGAAGGCCGGAGGGAGTGGCCTCCCAAGGGGGTCTGCAATGCGCTGCTTCATAAGGCAGCATTCTTAAGCTTCTAATTCTTAGAAACTGTCTGCATGTTGAAAATCCTCAATAAAACCTCTGAAAATATATTCTGTCCATTCTTACATGCACTACATGACTTCTCTGCTCTTATAGATGGCAAGTGTACATTTTCCATGGAAAACACCTTACTCTGGAGTGTACAGCAGTCATACCGTTGAAGGCAGACATGACCTGCAGACTGCCCGGCTGCTGCTGTTGTACCCTCAGCCGCAGTCTGGGCCTCTGACAGATTGAGCCTTTTTCTATGAAAATTACTAGTTTTTTTTTTTTCTTTTTCCTTTTTCCATAGAGTATTCTAAGCACAACGACTCAGAGAACTCTTGGTTTATACCAGAGGCAGCAATGCTACCTAAAATGTGATGGATTGAAGGCCTCAGCCACCATATTAATTCAGTGAACTAAAATACTTGTTTTCTTTTTCAGTCTCAATTTAATTAAAATTTGAGAGTACGCAGACTGAGAAATTGCAGATTTTAGATTCTACCACTAATTCTCATGAGACATTCACATTAGTCAAAAGACATCGAGTCTAGGAAGCAACTCCATACGGAACAAGACACTGACACAGGTGAGTGATGCTGTAAAACTATACGACAATATTTTCTTGCACACACCAGAATTCACTACCCGTCTTTCTCTCCTCTAAAATATGAAAACTATTGGGTTAATTTTTTAATCCAATATTTCCCTTTCATACTTTTTCTTATATTCATGTAAGAAATGGTATTAAAAAAAAAGAAAGGTATGATACCTAACTGGAGGTGGGCATGGCAACCCACTCCAGTGTTCATGCCTGGAGAATCCCACGAACAGAAGAGCCTGGCAGGCTACAGCCCAGAGTCAGACATGACTGAAGCGACTGAGCACACACACAGGCATACCTAAATGACTAGTTTCTACCTTTACGCTCATGCTGCCATGTTGATGCTCTTGCTGCCATATACCGTTCCTTCAGATAGCCAGCAAAGGCTTTGAGTCCTTGTCCATGGAGAGGAGAGGGGTGACAGCATGCATGCTGGGAATGCAAAGGTTCACATGTATCTAAAGCCTTTACCCTCGCAAAAGTTCTGCTGGCCCTGCTGACTCCTCCCTACAAAAGAAGTGCCTTTTTATGTTTAATTCTGAGATGCTCAAAGGTCCTGAGGTTGGAGTGCTCCACCTATTTCAACAGCACCACTTAGTCCCCTTTCAAGGCCTAATAACAGCCTGTAGTAATACATGACAAATATGTTCTTTGCATGCATTATTTAACTAATCCTTAACCTCAGATATGCAGATGATACCACCCTTATGGCAGAAAGTGAAGAGGAACTCAAAAGCCTCTTGATGAAAGTGAAAGTGGAGAGTGAAAAAGTTGGCTTAAAGCTCAACATTCAGAAAACGAAGATCATGGCATCTAGTCCCATCACTTCATGGGAAATAGATGGGGAAACAGTGAAACAGTGTCAGACTTTATTTTTGGGGGCTCCAAAATCACTGCAGATGGTGAGTGCAGCCACGAAATTAAAAGACGCTTACTCCTTGGAAGAAAGTTATGACCAACCTAGATAGCATATTGAAAAGCAGAGACATTACTTTGCCAACAAAGGTCCGTCTAGTCAAGGCTATGGTTTTTCCTGTGGTCATGTATGGATGTGAGAGTTGGACTGGGAAGAAAGCTGAGCACCGAAGAACTGATGCTTTTGAACTGTGGTGTTGGAGAAGACTCTTAAGAGTCCCTTGGACTGCAAGGAGATCCAACCAGTCCATTCTAAAGGAGATCAGCCCTTGGTGTTCTTTGGAAGGAATGATGCTGAAGCTGAAACTCCAGTACTTTGGCCACCTCATGCGAAGAGTTGACTCATTGGAAAAGACTCTGATGCTGGGAGGGGTTGGGGGCAGGAGGAAGAGGGGACAACAGAGGATGAGATGGCTGGATGGCATCACCGACTCGATGGATTTGAGTTTGAGTGAACTCCGGGAGTTGGTGATGGACAGGGAGGCCTGGCGTGCTGCAATTCATGGGGTTGCAAAGAGTCGGACACGACTGAGCGACTGAACTGAACTGAACTGAACTGAACTACAAGCACTTATGAGAGATGGTCATCTCTGTCTCTTAACCTTATGTACAGAAGAGGAAGGTGAGAATAGGAAGGTGGCCTGTCCCTGACCTGGGACACACAGCTCCTAAGTTTTAGGGTTGGGATCAAACCCATCACTCCAAACAGAGTTAAAACTCTTGGTGCTAACTTCTTCCAGGACACTCTCCTATAAGAAACCTACTTTTCTCTGCCTTCAAGCTGTTTTTCATAGCCAAAAAGTCCCTTTCTCTCTTTCTACTAAACTCTGAAAATTTCCCAAAGAGCAGAGTTATTGATTCATCTATTCCTCACCTCAGCCCAATAAATGCCCACTGAAATTGCTTTTAAGTAGATAGACTTCTAATTTCTTTTTTAAACAACAGTGTATCTTTCCACCTAGATTATAACTGCTTATGGAGCACAATTTTTTCTCTAGTTTTTTTTTTTTTTTTTCCAATTGCTCTCAGTACCCAATAAAGCTGTGATTACATGGCAGGCATTTAAAACAATTAGTACTTCTCAGGAATATGCATTTGGTATTGTGAACTACTAAGCCACTCATTAAATTCACAGAATCCCACAGAATTTAAATGCACTTAATTTGAGGCTATTTATGATTTTATAGCCTGTTTTGAAATATGTGTATATGCTCAGTCACTCGGTCATGTCCAAATCTTTACAACCCCATGGACAATACCCTGCCAGGCTCCTCTGTTCATGGAACTTTTCAGGCAAGAATACTGGAGTGAGTTGCTATTTCCTACTCCAGGGGATCTTCTATGACCCAGAGATCATACCCAGGTCTCCTGCATTGCAGGCGGATTCTTCACCATCTGAGCCATCAGGAAAGCCCATGTCAAGTAAATCCTCCTACTTTTAAGTTCTAGGCATATTTGTCCTTGTGGAGTACTTAACACGCAGCACAATTAGGTTGAGAACAAATGCAAGTAGGGAATGAGGACTGGGTACCGACTTACTAGATTCGATCACTGTTCTCATGTTGGTAGAGTCTTATATCATTTCTGTACATATTAGCTTAAATTTGCCCATGGACCATCATTTTCCAACTGCCTATTTGTGCATCTGGTGGCAGGGAGGTTGGGGAGAGAGAACAAGGCTGCATTTGGTAAAAATCCACAGTCTCCACTGGGGAAACACCACCAGAGCGCAGGGGTCATGTTCATAATGATGACCTAGACGGGTGGGATGGTGAGGATTGGGAGGGAGGTTCAAGAGGGACAGGATATATTTAAACATGCAGCTGATTCGTTTTACAGCAGAAAGTAACACAATATTTTAAGGCAATTATATTCCAGTAAAATTTTTTAAAATAAATAACAATATTTTTAAAAGATTGTATCATTAGATGGTAACAGTGAAAAATCTTAATTGGCTCCTCCATTTATACTCTAGATATTAAAAAAACAAATAAATATAAATTTTATACAAATTTTTAAAATTTAAATAAATTTATGACGTAGCCAACTACTTCAGAATTTTAACTTCTGAGCCAATCCAGTAAATGTAGGGAAAGGGCTAGGAGCTTTACTAACTGCAGTCTCATTTCATTTTTTCATCTATGAAACACATAAAGAATATATGAAATGCATTCTCTGACCCAAGGCTTCACACTTGGTCCCCAGTCATCTACTTATGAAATTCTAAGCAAAACCTCTTAGGAGATGATCCAATAGGTAGTGAGCATTCACTGCATTCTAGGCATATTCTGAGAAGGCTCTGGATAATATGCAGACATCTGACATTACCCATAAACTATTCAGGGGCAGTAGAACCATTAGCACTTTACAAATGTGTGCCTAAATCAATGTGACCTCCAGATATCCGGACGAGAAGGTGGGGAAGGGGGGTGACATTAACTGAAACAGAAAACAGGAGTCTGGGACTGGGAAAAATATGGGGACAAGTACTCAATTTTGAACCTAAGTTAGACGTGTGAGGCCATCAGAATGGTGGCATCTGGAGCTGAGAAGAAAGAACTAAATACGATTTGGGAATTGTCAGAGCAGGTGAAGGTAGATGCAGTGCGGAAAGGGGAACCTTCCAGGGAAGATGGGTGGGACGGGAAGAGTTCAGCTCAAAGCTCTGGCTCCTGACCCTAGGCCACAGCCTTCCAGGAAACCAAAGACCAGGGGTGGGAGAGACAGGAGAAGGAAACAGAGTCTCACGTTCCTATAATTTCATAGCTTCCTTTTTCCTAAGTGACGACGTAGAACTTTGAGTTACATGGAGTGGAGCTTGACATTACAGGTCTATAACTGCTTTCAAGCACTCTGGGTATCTGGAATAAAGCAGGCTCTCGGTGGGTATTTTATATGCAAACTAATGAATAAATGGTTTTAAATTGTAAAAAGGGTGGGGGGAAGGAAGGGCAGCTGACCACGGAAAGAGGAGGGAACACATTAGAGCATATCTGCCCAGTCCTTTGGCCGTTCCCTTAACAGCAGACTGAAAGTTCACCTGCCCAGGAGAAGACACTCAAATGGCCGAAGGAGGAGATCAGTGGGGTGGAGGGCTCAGCTCATTTTACCATCACAGATAAGCTTGAGGGGCGCTATCATGCTCTCACCACAAAAGAAGAGAATCTAATGAACAGGATTAAGGGAGTGTGATAGATGTTTATGGCCTTGATGCTGGTAATGGTTTCTCAGATGTCCATTTCTCTCCAAACCCATGAAGACGCTACATGTCACTCTTATCTCAACAAAGTGATTTTCTTTTTTTTTAAGAAACTAACTTAAGAGACAGTGTAGTGTTGTGAACAAAAACAATGAATTCTCCTAAGGTTCAACGTCCTCACACACACAGAGGGGAGAACATTCTTGTACCTACTGAATATGGTTGTTGAAAGACTAAGTGACTAAAATCATGTAGGGAACAAACACTGCTGAAAACACCTGTAGAATGCTAAACAGCAAACACATAGGAAAGCCACTCCACTGCCGTTTACATTACTTTTAGTCAAAACACATTGTGGACTACTTAGTGAAAACTGGTATCTAGGAGTAGCAATTCTAACGGAATTGCATTCCCATCTAAATATTTTGTTCATATAGAGAAAATTTCCCTCTCTCTTTCTCTCTCTAACATGGTATAACTCAAAGAGAGTTAAATTAAAACCCTTAAAACAATTTAGAAAAAAATTTGCTTTCTAGATGGAAAAGAATTATGGAGCACATTTTAAACTGATGGAATACATTAAAATGACAGATTACACACTAAAAAATCACTATCTCCCTGAAGAGAACAATAAAGTGTTGAAGACATTACATTTATACTTACAAAAAGGCAACATTTAGAAAGTTAAACAGAAATCTGTGAATTTCTTGTTAATGAGACACCATAAACCTCAGCACATACAATATGTTGTCCTTTGACAAAGTACATTTGATCCCTTATACTCAGCAAGCCTTGGGGCTTCCCGGATAGTGCTAGTGGTAAAGAACCTGCGTCCTGGTGCAGGAGACATAAAAGACCCAGGTTTGATCCCTGGGTCGGAAGATCCCCTGGGGGAGGGCATGACAGCCCACTCCAGTATTCTTGCCTGGAGAATCCCATGGACAGAAGAGACTGGTGGGCTATAGTCCATGGGGTTGCAAAGAGTTGAACATGACTGAAGCAGCTTAGCACACACCCACTCAGTAGGCCAATGAAAGAACTCGAGACTAAGTGACAAAATAATTAAAGCAAATACACACTCTGCATAGTTTTTAAATAATTCAAATGGAAAGTTTTTTTCTTATGGCAACATATTTTGGTGTGTTAATTGTATAATGCATACATTAAAGTATGTGAGTAGCTTAAAAATAAATAAAAGTATGACTACCGTGACTATATGAACACTGTGACAAACCTAGATCGTGTATTAAAAGGGAAGAGACATCACTTTTCCAAGGAAGGTCCATATAGTCAAAGCTATGGTATTTCCAGTAGTCATGTACAGATGTGAGAGTTGGAACATAAAGAAGGTTAAGTGCTGAAGAATTGATGCTTTTGGACTGTGGTGCTGGAGAAGACTCTTGAGAGTCCCATGGACTGCAAAATCATCAAACCAGTCCATCCTAAAGGAAATCAACCCTGAATATCCATTGGAAGGACTGATGTTGAAGCTGAACCTCCAATACTTTGGCCACCTGATGCAAAGAGTTGACTCATTGGAAAAGACCCTGATGCTGGGAAAGACTGAAGGCAAAAGCAGAAGCGGGCAGCAGGGGATGAGATGGTTGGATGGCATCACCGACTCGATGGACATGAGTTTGAGCAGACTCTGGAAGACAGAGCAGGCAGGGGCCCCTGGTGTGCTGCAGTCCACGGGGTTGCAGAGAGTGAGACACAACAGCAAATTTCACCCATCGAATACCCTCAGTGTGCAGTTAGGGTTTGTGAGCCTTTGGGGGTAGTTAGGTTTGGGCGAGGCCAGGAGGACAGAGTCCTTGTGATGGGATTAGTACCCTTGTAAGTAAAGAGACAGGAGTCTCTTTCTCTTTCTCCATCATGGGAGGACACGGTAAGAAGGCAGCCATCCATGAGCCAGAAAGGGAGCCCTCAACAAGAACCGGATCAGCCAGCATCTCAATCGTACACTTTCCAGCCTCCAGAACTATGAGAAAGTAATGCCCGTTGTTGAAGCCACCAGGTGTCGAGTATTTTGTTATGGCAGTCAGAGCTAAGACAACCTCTGTGCACAGAAAGTTTTATTTTATATTTCAATAACGTGCTTAAATGTTTATCATTGACTACAAATTAAAACTCTGACTGAATCTGAAGCCATTCAACTATTTCTTCATAATTTGATGGCAATATTGACCTTAGTTAATGAACATCATCTCTGCTTGCATTAGTAACAGAAACGCTTTCCTGGGAGAAGGAAATTTATATAAGTTGTATTTGAGGACATTTGTGTCTAAGAATCTTCAGAAACTGACTGTGTTGTTTCACCCCTAAATAATAAACAGGTAGGGGCTTCCCTGGTGGCTCAGAGGTAAAGAATCCACCTGCCAATGCAAGAGACATGGGTTTGATCTCAGGTCTGGGAAGATCCCACATAGTGAAGTGAAAGGCGCTCAGTCGTGTCAGACTCTTTTGTGACCCCATGGACTACACAGTCCATGGAATTCTCTAGGCCACAATACTGGAGTGGGTAGCCTTTCCTTTCTTCAGGGGATCTTCCCAACCCAGGGATCGAACCCAGGTCTCCCACATTGCAGGCAGATTCTTTACCAGCTTAGCCACAAGGGAAGCCTGGGAAAACTGGAGTGGGTAGCCTATTCCTTCTCCAGCAGATCTTCCTGACCCAGGAACTGAACCGGGGTCTCCCACATGCCATGGTGCAACAAGCCTGTCCTGCCATAACTACTGAGCCTGTGCTCTAGAGCCCGCGCTCCGCAACAAGAGAAGCCATCATAGTGGGAAGCCCACACACTGAAACTAGAGAGTAGTCCCAGCTTGTCACACTAATAAATTAATAACTTTTTTATAATAAATAAATAAAGGTCCATCTAGTCAAAGCTATGGTTTTTCCAGTAGTCATGTATGAACATGAGAGTTGGAACATAAAGAAGGCTGAGCACCGAAGAATTGATGCTTTTGAAGTGTGGTGTTGGAGAAGACTTGAGAGTCCCTTGGACTGCAAGGAGATCCAACCAGTCCATCCTAAAGGAAATCAGTCCTGAATATTCATTGGAAGGACTGATGCTGAAGTTGCACTCCAATACTTTGGCTACCTGATGCGAAGAACTGACTCACTGGAAAGGACCCTGATGCTGGGAAAGACTGAAGGCAGGAGGAGGAGACGAAAGACGATGAGATGTTTGGATGGCATCACCAACTCGATGGACATGACCTTGAGCAAGCTCCGGGAGTTGGTGATGGACAGGGAGGCCTGGAGTGCTGCCGTCCATGGGGTCGGAAAGAGTTGGACACGACTGAGCAACTGAACTGAACTGAACTTATAACATAGGGAACTGTATTCAATATCTTATAATAAACCGGAATGGAAAAGAATATATTATATGTGTTATATATAGAGAGTTATATACTTACACATACACATATACATGTATACCCTTACAACTGGTACATATAACTCATATATGTACCCTTTGAAGTACACCTGAAACTAACATAACAGTATAAATCAACTATACTTCAATTGCGGAGAAGGCGATGGCACCCCACTCCAGTACTCTTGCCTGGAAAATCCCATGGACGGAGGAGCCTGGTGGGCTACAGTCCATGGGGTCACGAACAGTTGGACACAACTGAGTGGCTTCACTTTCACTTTTCACTTTCATGCATTGGAGAAGGAAATGGCAACCCACTCCAGTGTTCTTGCCTGGAGAATCCCAGGGACGGGGGAACCTGGTGGGCTGCCATCTATGGGGTCGCACAGAGTCGGCCACAACTGAAGCGACTTAGCAGCAGCAGCAGCAGCATACTTCAATTGATCCAAAAAAAAAAATCTCTAAAGAGCTCTCCATATTCTCTGGGCCCATTTCTGTTTTCCCACTCTGTTAGAACTCATACATTTAAGATTTCTGCTTCTTACAATTAGCCAAACCAATCATCTCCATATTCCTAAGCTTGATGGTCAAGACCCAACTTTTATCCCACTAGACTGAGCAGAAGAACTGGAAATAGTTGATTACTCATCCCTCCTTGAAAATTTCTCATTATTTAACTCCAAGAAAGGCACCTTCACCTCATTTTTCTCCTTTCTTCTGGGGATTTTACCTCACTTCACTCAACTTCTAATGCTGGAATTCCTTGAGACCCAGTCCTTGTACCCCTACAATTTAAACTCATTCCCTAAGTGATACTATAATATAATTGGGCTTTCAATACCACCTATATGTTCATCTATCTCAAGTTTACATCTCCAGCCAGTGCAACACCCCCTCTTATTCTGACTTTTTAGAGGCACCCCTGGAGAAGGCAATGGCACCCCACTCCAGTACTCTCGCCTGGAAAATCCCATGGACGGAGGAGCCTGGTGGGCTACAGTCCATGGGGTGGCGAACAGTCGGACACAACTGAGTGGCTTCCCTTTCACTTTTCACTTTCATGCATTGGAGAAGGAAATGGCAACCCGCTCCAGTGTTCTTGCCTGGGGAATCCCGGGGATGGGGGAGCGTGGTGGGCTGCCGTCTATGGGGTCACACAGAGTTGGACATGACTGAAGTGATTTAGCAGCAGCAGAGGCACCCCTAACTCAGTTAATAGCATTTCATTTTTCTGATTGTTCAGGGCAGAACAAACTTGAGGTCATCCTTGAGCTTCTCAGTCCCCATGGCAGGTAGAATTTTGCTTCCATGAATTGCACCTTCTGATGTTATGCATGTGAATATGTTACATGATCTGAGGACAGAGAATTAAGAGTGATAATGAGCTGACCTTAAAATAGGGCCATTTCTCTGAATTCTATTATACAGACGAGCCCAATGCAATCACAGTGCCCCTAAAAGAAGAAGAGGAGGGCAAAACATCTGGTCAGAGAGATGTGAGCAAGGACAGAAAAGAAACAAGAGGAATTCAAAGCTTGAGAGGCAGGTTCAACCTACCGCTGCTGATTCTTACAATGGAGGAGGAGGCTAAGATTTCATGGATGCAGATGGCTTCCAGAAACTGAAAAAGTTCTGCAAGCAGACTACCCAATAGAAACTCCCAGAAGGGAGCAGCCCTGATGATAACCTTGATGTCAGCCCACTGGGACCCACACCAGACATCTGTCCTATGGAACCATATGATAATTACTGAGATTATTTTCAGCTGCTAAATTTGCAACAACTTGTTATGGCAGCAATGGAAAATTATTATATTCCCCATCACCGGTTCATCAGCATTTCCTGTCAGCTCTATTCTAAAAATGTATCCCCAAATTGACTACTTCTCACCACATCCTTGTTCCATTTTGGTCCAAGCCCCCATCATCTCTCGCTGAGTTTATCAATAGAGCCTCCCAACCAATTTCCCTGCTTTTGCCCTGGAAATCCTTCCATGAGTTCAAAATGCAGCAGCCAAGCCAGTTCTGATAACTCACAAGGGACAGCTGATCTCTCTTCTGCTCAGATTCTCCAACAGCTTCAGCAGGCCCTGGACGCAACAGCCAGAGGCCATTCCACGACCCTCCAAGTCCCCAGGGGATCTGGCTCCTCTCCTTCTGTGTACCCACTTATTCATCTGCTCCCACCACCCTGGCTCCTTTATCAGGCTCGGATGCTCCCTGCCTCTGTACGCACCTGACATGGCCCTTCCCTCATATACCTTCAGGAGGCAACTGTAGACTCCTCAGCGTTTATCACCATCTGATACTACACGGGGCTTCCAGGTGATGCTAGTGGCAAAGAGCCCACCTGCCAACGCAGGAGCCGCAGAAGACGCGGGTTCAATCCCTGGGTCAGGAGGACCTCCTGGAGGAGGGCACGGCAACCCACTCCAGTATTCCTGCCTGGAGAATCCCCATGGACAGAGGAGCCTGGTGGGCCGCAGTTCATAGGGTCACAAAGACTTGGACTCGATTGAAGCGACTTGGCATGGACTACTCCTTTCAAACAGAGCTCCGTGTGTGGGACTCTCCATTCTCCGCAGCCGTTCACCTGCAATGCTGCTCAAGGGGAGTGATTTATTCTTTTCCTTCCTTCAAGTATCTAAGCTTTAATCAACCATCAAAACCAGAGTCACTCAAAAAAATCACAGACGCCAGGAATCTTTTCCCACTCTGCCACCTCCATCAGACTTCGTTTTCAGTCACTGTTTTCTATTTTACCGATTTTTTTCTCTCTTTTTCTACTTAGACTGGAGTTTTTCTGAAGATAGGATTCATCTCTCTCCCTGCTTTTTGATTACCCATGTGGCAGCACAGTTCCATGCCTATAGCAACTCTTTAAACATATTAATTCAGATTTTATGGTTCCAATGTTTTCACAAATTATAGTACCTAACATAATATATTAGAGCTTCCTCTTGTTCTCTGGGTTTATTATGCTACTATGCTTAATTTCTTGTCAACAGTAACTTAGGTATTAATTTTTTCCTGTAACTATTTTATACAGAGGGCTTCCCTGGTAGCTCAGTAGTATAGAACTCAAAGACCAAGGAAGAGATGCAAGTTTGATCCCTGGGTCAGGAAGATATCCTGGAAAAGGAAATGGCAACCCACTCCAGTACTCTTGCTGACAAAATCCCATGGACAGAGGAGCCTACAGTTCATGGGGTCGCAAGAGATATGCCTTAGCAATTAAATAACTTTACACAGAAGGCTTTATAACTTTGTAAATATTTTCTTGCTGTTTCTTTACTTTTAAATCAACATAGGGCTTAAATCCACCTGCATTCCAATTTAGGAATTCTCCGCCAACACCTGCTGGGTAACTTGGAAAAATCGCTCACTCTTTCCCTTCACACCCATGGAGGGTGCTGGGAGGGGCAGGTGGGTATGCTGAAGAAGACAGTCCCTTGTCCCCTGATGTACATACAGCTTCACAGAGGAGACGGCCATTCAAAGAAGAGCTTCACATGAGCAGAGAATAATAAAATGGGAGGTGAAAGTGGGACAGCCTTCTGTAAGATTTGACACGTTGACTGACTCTCAGCTCCTTCATGTGTAAAATAAGAGATTAGACTAGGTGATTTCTTAGGTCCTTCCCAGCTAGGAGATTCTTTGTCACTTATTCTATGTCACCAAAAAAAAAAAAACCACCCAAAATCTCATAACTTCTAGTTTGACTATCAAGCCCACACAAAACCATGAAAAGAACTGCTTAGTCTTCTTATTACTGCTGTTATTGTACAGAATGAACTGACAGTCTTCTAAGATCCACAATTCCTCTTTGAAAGCTTTGGAGCCAAGAATATTACTAATTTCTCCAGACTGGACAGGTTAGAATTATAAAAAGCTCAAGGGACAGTTCTTCCACCAAATGAGTTACACTCTCCCTGCCCCCTATGGCCTCCCACCCACAAAAAAAAAAAAAAGAAAAAAGAAAACTTGTTTTCCAGAGATTTTTATTTTTAAATGTAATTAATGGGTCATGGGTATCTACTCTTTGTATGTGTATGCCTGCTTTAGATTAATTCAGCCAGTAATTTTAGAGACAATCAAGACAAATTAACTTATATTTGATTCTTTGAAGCCTTCTACATTTAAACCTAAAGTTGGAGAGTTTCTCTCACACTGGAACTTTGGAAAGTAGGTTGTAAATCAAACAAAAACATCATATAAAAGAATACACAAAAATTGAGAAACATTATAGTATTGTAAGGGCAACCAAAATTTTAAGTGTGTATTCTTAATAAGATGTGATACTAAAAGTCAACCAACTTTAAAGGATAAGCCAATTGATTATTCTATCCTGTGAGTTTTGGAGGTAAGTGACTTCACTACTCTATCTATCCAGCTATAAGATAATAATAAATTTTGTAACACAATCTCATTAGAAACAGGAGCAATTTCACTGGGAAAAATTTTCATAACAATCTGAAAAATTTGCAAGGAAATCACTTGATTTCCATGTAGGTAATTTTAAAAACTATACATATAACAATTTTACAAAAATTTTGCCTTTTTTCCTCTTTACCAAGAGACTTGGGACCTTTACCTATATTCACTGAAGAAAGCTATTTTTTCCTTGAATATTTCATATAGTTAAAAGAAAACCTCTCATATTTAAAAGCAATTCTATCTTGCACTTCTCCACCAAAAAAACAACAAAAAATACGAAACACCACATCAGAAAATGATTGTCTCGTCATTACCTTCCTTGTCATCATGGTGGATAATGGCATCCTGTATCATGTCAGCAAGATTAAAGTGAACCTTCTGGTTCTTCCCATGCTTCAGCTTCTTCAGGAGCCCCTCCTGCTTCTGAAAAGCTTTCTCTCGCTCATAGTACGCTTTGACTTGCTCACAGCGCATGCGTTTCACCAGCCGCTGCCGTTGGCCCAGGGGGAGGGACTCCAGCAAGCACTGGTCAATTTCCATTTCATGGGATCGGAAAACGTTACATAGCTGGAAGCAACCTGAAAGAAACAGTGCGAACGTCAGCAGACCTATCGCCACAGCCAAGACGAAAGCACTGCGAGCATCGCCCATCTTTCAAGCTGGAAACCCATTCAGGCCTATTTGTGTTCAGCAACTAATACAAACCCTTTCAGAGATTCCTGGAAAAGCAAAGCGAGTGGACGTCTTACTCAAGACTGCAAGAGGGACTTCCCTGGGGGTCCAGTGGTTAGGACTCCGTGCTTCCACTGCATGGGGCACGGGTTGATCCCTGGAACTAAGATTCCACATGCTGTGGGTCATGGCCAAAAATAAACAAAAGTAAAAATTGATGCAAAAAATTCATGATGAACAAAAAAATCAAAGCTAAAAACAAGACTGCATAGTAGTAAAATAGATGACATAATGAGACATCAGTTCATTTCAGTTGCTCAGTCATGTCCAACTCTTTGCAACCCCTTGGACTGCAGTACACCAGGCCTCCCTGTCCATCACCAACTCCTGGAGTTTACCCAAACTTAGGTCCATTGAGCCAGTGATGCCATCCAACCATCTCATCCTCTGTTGTCCCCTTCTCCTCCTGCCCTCAGTCTTTCCCAGCATCAGGGTCTTTTCAAATGAGATACAGATATGTAGTTTTGCTCAACATAATTACTAACAATCCATCCTTTCCTGTTTCTTTAAATCCCTACCAAAGTCTTAAATATTTTACCACAACATTAAGCTCCTTTGTCATTGAATAATTCCAACTAAATCTTACATGATAAATTTTGGCAGAAAGCCATTCCAGGTCTTTGCAAACATCCTTGTAAAACTGTACTAATGACTCTGCTGAGCTAATGTAATAGAACATATGATGGTGGTGGTTTAGGTGCTAAGTCATATATGATCCTTGCGACCCCATGGACTGTAGCCCACCAGGCTCCTCTGTTCATGGGATTCTCCAGGCAAGAATACTGGAGTGGGCTGCCATTTCCTTCTCCAAATAGAACTTATTAATCAGTTCAGTCAGTTCAGTCACTCAGTCGTGTCTGACTCTTTATGAGAGTCAAATAGAACATATGCATGCTAGCAATTGTCTATATGACACAGTGACCATTTTCCACCAATTTATTGCTGACCCCTTTTCCTTGTCACTAGTGATGTTCATTTCTAGAAGACCTAATGATGGTTAAGTATAAAGATTGTGCAATGGAAGACAGATTTTTCTCTTGGCAACTCAAAATCATAGATGGAACTGTTGCTGTCAAATCTTTATCTTATTAATATAATGATTAGCAAAAGTGAGTTCTCTGCCGTGGACCTGAACATCACCCCTTTCTATTTCCTATAAACATGACCCAAAACACCTATAATGGATTATACAAACATGTGTCAAAGTCTCTGTCTTAGTAATATAGGGATGAGCAAGATGAGTTCTCTGTCCTGGACCTGAAAACCACCCCTTTCTCTTTCCTATAAACACCACCCAAAACACCTGTAATGGATTGTACAAATTTGTATTGAAACTGGACAAAGGCTTGTGGGGTTCTCCTAGGTTAAAAAAAGCCTTTATTGATCCCCAGTTTCTTGTTTGTAGGAAAAAGGTTTCAGCCCCCTAAACCTGCCTTGAGTTCAAAAGGGCAGATTCAAACAGCCACAATTAGAGGAGTGAAGGAAATGCAGAAGCAAAGGAGGGGCGGTGCAGACGGCAGGGCAAGGACGGGGCAGGGACCTGGCAAGCTGCGCATCTCCTGAAGGGCGCAGAGAGCACTTTAACACAGATCCCTGAGTTCTTCTACAGGAACTAAGGCCCTCTTCAAGAGGGGTGATGGTAACTTCAGGCTGAGCACAGGCAAGCGCACCCCAGACTGGCTGGAACCAGAAGGCTGATGACTTCTGCCAAACGCTATCCTGTTACCTCCCCACAAACTGATCAGAGGAAGGTCATGTACCCTGCAGACCTCCCTGCCAATTTTGTCTATAAAAACTATTCCCTGAAACCCATCAGTGAGTTCAGGTCTTGTGAGCACAAGCTACCGATTCTCCTTGCTTGGTCCTGCAACTGGGAGCTTGTTTGGGCTTACTGCTCATCAGGCACACAAACTTGGATTTGACACTAGCATATCTACCATGACATTAAAATTTTACTATTGACAGAAAATAAATGTTAGACCACTGAAAATTCTCAAATGTGGCTAGCAAATACAGGTTCAGATAATTGTTTATAGGTTCCTCTCTGAATATATTTATGATGTAACTCTCAGGAAAGTCAAAGTCACTGCATGCACAAAAATGTGCCTGATCATAAGTCACGTCTGGGAAGATCATACCATAAAGGTTTACTTTGAAAAGATACAGTATTCCTCTGACAGTAAGGAAAACTGTCACAAAGCTATTTTCATTTTTTTTTTCTCTAATTTTATTTTATTTTTAAACTTTACATAATTGTATTAGTTTTGCCAAATATCAAAATGAATCCGCCACAGGTATACATGTGTTCCCCATCCCGAACCCTCCTCCCTCCTCCCTCCCCATACCATCCCTCTGGGCCGTCCCAGTGCACCAGCCCCAAGCATCCAGCATCATGCATCGAACCTGGACTGGCAACTCGTTTCCTACATGATATTTTACATGTTTCATTGCCATTCTCCCAAATCTTCCCACCCTCTCCCTCTCCCACAGAGTCCATAAGACTGTTCTATACATCATTTTTATCTCACGTGACACTCTGAAAAACTACTCTCACATGCACCAGGCATCCCTGTTGTGCAGGAAAAGAAAGCCAAGTTGAAAGAGGCTGTGACTTGTCCAAGACCAAAGAGATGATATTATGATAGAGTCAGAAATGCTCCATAGAGCCTCAAGACAGAAACAAAATAAAAGACAGCGATTCCTGAGAGCCAGATTTTATGTGTATTATTATACATGTACACATATGCACAAGGGAGAGAAGCAGAGATGGGGAGCTGTGTTTAGTTGTTTGTTAGCGATGACAAAAGAACCGTATGTTTTAATAAAATGCTTCATAAGTCTTTGCAAGAGTGATGTTAGAAGCATCAAATAGCTACACACAAAACATTCCCTTTCCAATGACCCAAACCCAAAGGGACACCAGGGGTTCTGAAATTATGACAAATGGCTCTCCAGTATGTCTGTCTGATAAAAGCCACGATCATGGCCATAGACAGATTGCCTGTGAGGGCTCATGAATAATGGACAGGAGCTATTCTCTACCTTCAAACCTGTTTAGAGGACATCACCAGGTTTGATTTATTAACTTAGATGCTCAGGACACTCTGACTTCCTGAGACTCTGCCAGGTTGTCAGTAGGTGCCCAGGGAATCATGGGAGCCACGGAAAAACCTAAAGAAGTAAGACAAATGACATCGCAGAGCGCCCTGCGCTTATCAGCATGCAGTCCAAGGGGGAGGTTAATCTAATAAACTCACAGTCCTCTGGTTTTTCACTCTTAAAGAAGGGTCTCATGGTGAAATTTTCAATTAACTTTTGAGGAATCTGTGGATACAGCTGGTGATTCATTGAACACTCTCCACTGTCAAAAAAGGAGCACAGAGGGTTATTCCTAAATGAATTATTCGCTTATGATTTGGAAAAACAGAAGCCAGGGCTGTCAAATTTCAAATCCGTACATGTACCAAATATTGCTCTTTTAACACTTTGCTGTTAAATAATCCCCCACGCTTTGATTTTAAATGGTCTGAAGTTTGATTAATTTTATATTGCTGAAAATATGCTGGGCACTGCAACTTTCTTTTTAGCTAATTATGGGTGGATCCGTTTTGTCGTGTGTATGCGCTCCATAAATCTGTAAGATAGACACTAAAAATAGAGTTATGGGAAGCATAGCTGTGAGGCAGTTTACTGAAAATCTATGTAACTTCATCACCAGGGCACTCAGAATAACAGTAGCTGATTCTTCAGGTGATAATCGGAAGGGCCCAGGCAGAGGACAGGCGTCTGAACCGGTCGAGACTGGTTTTCTCCCGGGACGGGAGTCCTGAGCAGGCACTGGTCTCCCGCTGTACGATGGAGTTGACAGGGTAGTCTGCCCACCTACTGAACCTGGGTCTCTTGCCTGATAAATATCCCAGTTCTTTCCTCACTATTTTGACTCTGTTTGCCTAGAAAAAAACACACGTGAACCACCGAAGCTTCAACTTTCTACAGACCTCTTTCTCTCAGTAATACAGGAGTTCATTGGTGTGACAAAGACGCACGCTGTATTAAAACAAGGCGTATTTTCATTCTCTTACAAACTGACTATGAAACAAGCCTTGTCTTCCCTTAGACAAGTGAGTGGACTTCATTTGCCAGGAGGTGGGGAGGGTGGGGGAGGAGATTCCTATATATATATATGGCGACCCTCTAATTCTAGATAAAAATGTACAGACAGCCACAGCCAGAAGTCCCTCCTCAGCAAATGTGCATCTCCATATGACAAAAACTGAGAGCCAGCAGACAAAATACATAAAGGAAAAAAACCAAGATCTATATTCAGAAATAAACGTGCAACATCTATTAAAAAATTAGTAGCCCCATGCTTTGGCTTTGGCGGGCACCATATAATGTGCTGATTTCAGGACTTTATACTGTAGCAAACAAAAAATACAAACAGTAAGCTAAAGGAATTAGGAAACTGAACTCCTAAAGTTATTCTACTGTACAACTACCAGAAATGCTTTCATCTCAGTTAGAATCAAAGTCTTCATGTGGCCATGGCACACTCAATGTGGGAGATTTTTATGCTTATCTCTCCATGATTGCTGGTGGCTCAGATGGTAAAGAATCCACCTGCAATGCAGGAGACCTAGGTTCAATCCCTGGGTTGGGAAGATCCCCTGGAGGAGGAAATGGCAACCCGCTCCAGTATTTTGCCTGGAGAATCCCATGGACAGAGGAACCTGGCGGACTATAGTCCATTGGTTTATCAAGAGTTAGACATGGGGGATGGTGGTCCCAAGATGGTGGAGGAATAGGACGGGGAGACCACTTTTTCCACCACAAATTCATCGAAAGATCATTTGAATGCTGACCAACCTGTACCCAACAACTTCTGAAGTGTGGTGGAGGACACCAGGCACCCAGAAAGGCACCCCATTCTCTTCAAAAGGAGGTAGGACAAAATATAAAAGACAAAAAGAGAGACAAAAGAGTTAGGGATGGAGACCCATCCTGGCCGGGGGGAGTCATGAAGGAGGAGAAGTTTCCAAACAGCAGGAAACACTGTCACCAGCAGGTCTGTGGGGAGTTTTAGAATCTCAGAGGGCAACATAACTGGGGGGAAAAACCCCCCACCGAATACACACCTAACTGCAACTGCCAGCAGAAAAGTAGCCCAGACCCTTGCATCTGCCACCAGCAAGCAGGGGCTGGACAGGGAGGTACGGGTTGCATGCTTAGGGTCAGGACCAGGCCAGAATGCCCTGAAGACAATCTGAGGGAGCTAACGTGAGATAGCAACCCAAACTGTAGGATAGCCAGGGAGAGAAAGGAAAAAAAAGAGAGAGAACTTCCCCCTGAAAAGCTCTAACTTCACAGAACAAAGGATTGAGCGAACACCAAAGGAGATCTAGCCAGCTGTGGACTGGTCCTCCCCCCGCTGGTGGCAGAGAGGCAGGCGGGCGACAGCCAGAGTTGGAAGGCAAGGGGCAATCTGGGCACCAGAGACGACATCCCCACCAAACTGTGAGCAGGCTCCCAGTTGCTAACCATGTCTTCCTGGGATACTGGCTGGCTGACATCTGCCAGGAGGGTCGCAGCCTGAGATCTGCTCCCCAGAGGAGACACATGGCACACCTGAGATGGTACTCTTGCAGCGCACCCGGGAGCGGCCAGGACCACGGAGGTGATGAGACCCACGGCCCACCTGGGACAGTGCGCTCACCACGCACCTGGTTGCCTGAGCTGCTCGGACCTGGGAAGGGCAAAAAACGCATGCAAACGACGGAGTCTGTGCCTTTGTGGAGTACTCAAGAGCCTGGACCTGAGAAGCTTAGATCTGGGAAGTGCACGAAACCCAGGGCCTGCTTTGGACAGATCCCCTTCAGAGCAACCTGGCGCCCGAGCAGTGTAGACACGGAAGGCACACACTGCCGTGAGCTGGGGTAAGCCCAGTGTCCACACACTGCAAGCACTCCCACACACGAGTGGTGTTTGTCTGCAGTGTTCCTCCCTCCCCACAGCACAACTGAACACGTGCCCACCTTCGCCCCCTTGTGTCAGGGTGGAAATTAGACACTGAGAGGCTTGCAAACAGAGGAAGCCAAAATAAACAAAGAAGAGGGAACCGCTCTGGAAGTGACAGGTGCAACAGATTAAAACCCTGTAGTTAGCACTGACTAAGCTTTGGAAGGGGCCATAGACCTTGAGAAATATAATCTGGAACAAGGAACTATCTGAAACTGAACTGACCCCACTGCCCTCAACAGCTCCAGAGAAATTCCTAGATATATTTTTACTATTATCATTTTTTCATTTAAAAAAATTTTTACATTCTTTATTACTCCTTTAATTATTTTTATAACCCACTATTACCTTGCAAAAAAAAGAGACCATATTTTTAAAGCAAATCTCATATATATATATATATATTTAATTTTTGTGATTGATTTTGTTTTGTATTTTTAATATTGTATTTGAGAGTCTAACTTCTACTCCCAATTTTTAATCTTTGCTTTTTGGTATTTGTTATCGATTTTGTACCTTTAAGAATCTAATCTTCAGTACCCATTTTCACTTAGGGGTGTGATGACTGGCTTGATTGCTCTCTCCCCTTTGACTCTCCCTTTTCTTCTCTGGGTCACCTCTATCTCCTCCCTCCCCCTTCTCTTCTCTGCTTAACTCTGTGAGCATCTCTGCATGTTCTGGGCTGTGGAGAAAACTTAGGGAACTGATTACTGGATAGAAAGGTCTCTCCCCTTTGACTCCCCCTCTTCTCCACCTGGTCACCTCTATCTCCCTCCTCCCTATTTTCTTCTCTATGTAACTACATGAACCTCTCTGGGGGATCCAGCCTGTGGAGAGCACATAGGGAATTGATTACTGGCTAGATTGCTCTCTCCCCTTTTGATTCCCCCTCTTCTCCTCCTGGTCACCTCTATCACCCTCCTCCTTCGTCTCTGAAACTCTCTGGGTGTCCCTCACTGTGGAGAATCTCTTCACCATTAACCTAGATGTTTTATCAACTGTGCTATATGGATGAATTCTTGAGGCTACTGTAAGAATAAGACTGAAAGTCAGAGGCAGGAGGCTTAAATCTAAAACTTGAGAACACCAGAAAACTCCTGACTCCAGAGAACATTATCTGACAAGAGCTCATCCAAAAGCCTTCATGCCTACACTGAAACCAAGTTCCACCCAAGAGACAGCAAGTTCCAGAACAAGACATACCACGCTAATTCTCCAGTAACACAGGAACACACCCCTGAGCATTAAAATACAGGCTGCTCAAAGTCACACCAAACCCATAGACACCCCAAAACTCACTACTGGACACTTCATTGCATTCCAGAGAGACGAGATCCAGCTCCACCCACCAGAACACAGATGCAAGCTGTCCTAACCAGGAAACCTTGACAAGCCACTAGTCCAACCCCACCCACAGGGAGCAGCCTCAATAAAGAGGAACCACAAACTTCTAGCCTACCCCAAAGGCCACCCCAAATATAGAAATCCAAACAAAATGAAAGGCAGAGAAATATTCAGCAGGTAAAGGAGTATGATAAATGCCCACCAAACCAAACAAAAGAGGAGGAGATAGGGAGTCTACCTGAAAAAGAATTCAGAATGATGATAGTAAAGATGATCCAAAATCTTGAAACAAAATGGAGTTACAGATAAATAGACTACAGACAAGGATCGAGAAGATGCAAGAAATGTTTTACATGGAACTAGAAGAAATAAAAAAGAGTCAACCAATAATGAATAATGTAATAACTGAGATCAAGAGCACTCTGGAGGGAACCAACAGTAGAATAACTGAGGCAGAAGATAGGATAAGTGAGGTGGAAGACAGAATGGTGGAAATAAATGAAGCAGAGAGGAAAAAAGAAAAGAAGAATTAAAAGAAATGAGGACAACCTCAGAGACCTCTGGGACAATGTTTAATGCCCCAACATTCGAATCATAGGAGTTCCAGAAGAAGAAGACAAAAGACAGGCCATGAGAAAATACTTGAAGAGATAATAGTTGAAATGGATTAAAGATCTAAATGTAAGACCAGAAACTATAAAAACTCCTAGAGGAAAACATAGGCAAAACACTCTGTGGCATAAATCACAGCAGGATCCTCTATGACCCACCCCCCACGGTAATAGAAATAAAAGCAAAAATAAACAAATGGAACCTAATTAAACTTAAAAGCTTTTGCATAATGAAGGAAACTATAAGCAAGGTGTAAAGACAGCCTTCAGAATGGGAGAAATAATAGTAAATGGAGCAACTGACAAAGAATTAATCTCAAAAATATACAAGGAGCTCATGTAGCTCAATACCAAAAAACTAAATGACCCAACCAAAAAATAGGCCAAAGAACTAAACAGACATTTCTCCAAAGAAGACATACAGGTGGCTAACAAACACATGAAAAGATGCTAAACATCACTCATTATCAGAGAGATACAAATCAAAACCTCAATGAGGTACCATTTCATGCTGGTCAGAATGGCTGCGATCCAAAAGTCTACAAACAATAAATGCCGGAGAGGGTGCGGAGAAAAGGGAACTCCTTTACACTGTTGGTGGGAATGTAAACTAGTACAGCCACTATGGAGAACTGTGTGGAGATTCCTTAAAAAACTGGAAATAGAACTGCCATATGACCCAGCAATCCCACCACTGGGCATACGCACCGAGGAAACCAGAATTAAAAGAGACATGTGTACTCCAATGTTCAACGCAGCACTGTTTAAAATAGCTAGGACATGGAACTAACCTAAATGTCCATCGGCAGACAAATGGATAAGAAAGCTGTGGTACAAATACAGAGTGGAATATTACACAACTATTAAAAAGAATGCATTTGAGTCAGTTCTAATGAGGTGGATGAAACTGGAGCCTATTATACAGAGTGAAGTAAGTCAGAAAGAAAAACACCAATACAGTATATTAACGCATATATATGGAATTTTGAAAGATGGTAATGATGACCTTATATGCGAGACAGCAAAAGAGACACAGATGTAAAGAACAGACTTTGGGCTCTGTGGGAGAAGGCAAGGGTGGGATGATTTGAGGGAATAGCATTGAAATATGTATATTGTCATATGTGAAATAGATCACCAGTCCAGGTTTGATGCATGAGACAGGGCACTCAGGGCCAGTGCACTGGGAGGACCTTGAGGGATGGGATGGGGAGGGAGGTGGGAGGTGGGTTCAGGATGGGGAACACATGTAAACTCATGGCTGATTAATGTCAATGTATGCCAAAATCCACTACAATATTGTAAAGTAATTAGCCTCCAATTAAAAGAAATTAATTAATAAAAAGAAAAAGAGTCAGGCACAACTGAGCAACTAACACTTTTACTTTCTTTCTCCATGACTGCCAGATTAAACAGGAAAAAAAAATTAGTAAGGGCATAGATAATTTGATCTAAGGGACATCAATAGAAACATGCTCTCAATTTTCAGGGAAAAACCTTTTTCTAAGAACTCATGGATGATTTACAAAATTGATTATGTCTTAGGCCAAAAAGCAAAGCAAATTTCAACAAATATGGAAGAAGTGACATTAGACATTTTCTTAACCCAATTGAGAATTAGATTTCAACTACAGAAACGAAGCTAAACCTCCCAGTATATTCAAAAACTTGCTAAGTTGCCAATACCACCAAGAGGTGGAAACAATCAAAATGTCACGGACAAATGAACAGATAAACCAAAGGCATATGTATATGGAGTACGTATAAGTAAATTCCACATAATGGAATATTATTCAGTCTTTTTAAAAAGAGAAATATTATCATAAGCTGTAAAATGGATCGACTTTGAGAACACTATGTTAAATGCAATAAGCCAGTCACCAAAAGATAAATACTATGTGGTTTCATGTATATGAGGTGTTTAAAATGGTCAAATTCATAGCAACAGACAGTGAAACCAAGCAGAACCTTGAAGGGCCTTCCACTGGACAGACCCCTCCCTTGGTGTCACTCAGCTCTTGCTTAGAGAGAAGCCGTAGTGTCCTATGCCTTCTCTGAGGTCCACAGAATAAGTTTAATCAGTGAAGTGAGGAAATGTAAAAACAAAGGCAGACAGTCAAGCAAGACAAAATAACAAGAAGACCTTTAGTTCCTCCTGAGCCACATCCTGTGAACTATTTTGCGGACACTAAAACCACCCACCAGTTGAGTTAACTGCATGCTGACCGATAGCACATAGACCACAGACCAGCTGCATCGAGAAGGTTAATGATGTTAAGTCCTGAAATGCTACCTGATATCTCACCACCAGCGATCAGAAGACTGTCCATGAGCTGATCACACACCTTGCAACCCTCTGCTTCATCTTCCTTTAAAAAATTCTTCCCTGAAAGTCACTGGGAAGTTTGGGTCTTCTGAGGATAAGCTGCCCCTTCTCCTTGCTTGGCACCTGCAATGGCTTTAGAATCAGTTCTAGGTTTGAGTACCAGTTACTTCACTGGCTCAGGTGGTAAAGAATCTGCCTGCAATGCAAGAGAGCTGGGTTTGATCCCTGGGTCGGGAAGATCCCCTGGAGTTATGGCAACCCAGTCCGGTATACTTGCCTGGGAAATCCCATGGACAGAGGAGCCTGGAGGGCTACAGTCCATGGGGTCGTAAAGCTGGGCAGGACTGAGCGACTTTCCCTCTCCTTTTGCTTCACCACAACCTGTAACAGGAGGCATGTACAGCACATTGGGTGGGGGACCCAGGTCAGGAGGCCAGGCTCAGGAGCAGAAGTAGGATGGCGGTTACCAGGGCGTAGGGGAAGAGGGAGACAGGGAGTTGTTTAACCAGTTTAGAGAACCGTTTTGATTTTAATTTTTGACATATATACACTACTGGTGTGTGTGTGTGTGCGTGCTCAGTCACTCAGTGTTGTACGGCTCTTTGTGACCCCATGACTGTAGCCCTCCAGGCTCCTCTGTGCATGGGATTTCCCAGGCAGGAATACTGGAGTGGATTGCCATTTCCTCCTCCAGCGGGTGTTCCCAACCAAGGGATGGAATATATTTCTCTTGCACTGGCAGCTGCATTCTTTACCACTGAGCCGCCTGGGAAGCCCACACAGTACTGATACTCTGTATAAAATAAATAGCTAATGAGAGCTTACTGGATAGCACAGGGAACTCTACTCAGTGCTCTGTGGTGACCTACAAGTGAAGGAAATCCAAAAGGAGGGGATACATGTAAACATATAGCTGATTCACTTTGCTCTGCAGTAGAAACTAACATTGTAAAGCAACTCTATTCGAATTAAAGATTTTAAAAAGAATCAGATTTTAAAGATGAAACATTTTGGAGATCTGTGGCCCAGGAATGTGAACATGATTCCACTACTGGACAGGACATTTTAAATTGGTTAAGGGAGTAAATCATCAGCTCAGTGGACATGAGTTTGAGCAAACTCCAGGAGATGGAGAAGGACAAGGAAGCCTGGTGTGCTGCAGCTCATGAGGTTGCAAAGAGTCAGACACAGCTGAGTGACTGAATAACAACAAAGGTAGTAAATTCTATTTTATATATTTAATCATAATAAAAGAAGCAGAAAAAAGAGAATGAGATGACACAAAGGGCTGGATCACAGGAGATTTTAAAACATACATAGACTAAGTGTTTTTTGAAAAATGTAGTTGCAAGCGTATTCTTTATTCCACTTTATACTAATGTTTTCTATGGACTCCAGGAAGGTAGTTTTCTGGGAACAAAATTAACATGCTTACACATGGGTGTTACATGTACACAACACACACACACACACATTTTATCTATGCACCCAACAACTCTCCAAGCATAAATTTCATCCTCAGAATCAGTTGTTACAACATGCTTCCAGAGATATTTTTACTGCATATACAATGACAATGAAACAAAGGAACAGTGAGGATTTTCAAAGGCGAGTATAATCAATTTCAACATACTCCCCCAGAGTATTAAAAAACACCCCTTTAAAGCCTTTTAAAAGTGCTAGATTTTAGCATCCTAGTAATCAAGCTGTAGGTCCATATCCCTATTTGCAGAGCAAAAAATAGTAAAAAGAAATTATATTTGGGGAAGATATGCCAAGCCCAAAAATATCTCAGGATTTAGGTCGACAATGCCTGTCTCATGTAACCCTGCACTGAAACACTGCTCTGAAAAATGAAGAAATAAGCTTAAATAAAATAATTCTTCTCAAGAAAATCAACAATATTTGCAAATTTATGTACCAAGAACTGATTTCTTGGGTTTCCATCCCATTACTAGGGCATACTTTTCTAATGAGAGAATGTAAAAAAAAAAAAATGTTTTCTCTTTAAATGAAAATGGGAATGAAGCAAATACATATGACATAAAAATGACTGCACACTCTTGAGTACATTTATTTTTTACACATCAATCTATACTTTTCTTTTTACTTATAATCTTTGTGTTACCACATTTCTCCAGTAATGAGTGATTTGATTATGATAAACAACTTTTCAGTGGAAATAGATCCACAGTGATAATTCTTTCCAGGATTTGTTCCAGGGTGACAATAAAACTGAAGATTGTCATCCCGAAGTGATGATGTTCCTGGTTTATTACCGAAGTGGATCCACATTTTACCAAATCTACAGTTAACAGAGGGCATCACGTGATGAATGCTCTGTCCCGTGTCATCATCAGCTCCACAGTCACACCCATGTGTTGGTGCCCTGCACACTGACTTACCCTGATACAGAGAGCGCTGAATGACCAGGCTCCATTTTGGAGAGAAGCTGGCTACATTCAGGATCTCCAGAGCCTGCTGACTGACTCCCACCTAGACGTCAACTAGGAAAGTGCAAGTCCCACTCTTTGCGACCCCGTGGACTATACAGTCCGTGGAATTCTCCAGGCCAGAAGACTGTATCTTGTCATATGCACATTCAGTGAGAACTTCTCTGAGGCAGTCTAGCTTCTTTAATATCAGAATTGCTTGCTGATGGCTGAAATGTTCTGCCATATTGCTGAAATGATGCCCTCTTTTCTTGAACGTCCCTGCCTTTCTAAACACCATGATTCCACCACTGGTTATCTCTAGGACTTGGAACTGAAATTGCTACCCTGTCCTTTCAAGAGAGGGCAATGCCACGACATTAAGACAGTCTCAGACAGGGTGTAACTGCTGGGTAGCTCAAAGAGAGGCATTCTCTTTGGACTTACAAGCAACACAATACATTTAGATCCTCTACTCCCAAATATATGTTTTTGAACCCTGCAACTTTAAACAGTTTTCTTCCCTGAATCCGTATCTACACATTTCATCCTTAGTCAAAATCTTCACTTCTAGTTGGAAGAAACTCAGCTAGCTCTATTCCTGCCAGACGATGTATTTATTAGACAAATTCCCAGGTGTTCAGATAGTCTCAGAATGGGATTCGTGCCAATTTCAACACATTAGTCCCCTCCTAAGGCAACAGAACCCATGACTGGCTCAGGGTCCTCACCAGTGAGTCATGAAGCTTCCTGGATTCCTTGAGTCTGGGTTCTGAAACAACAGGGTAAAATGAACATTGTGCATTTCAAGTTCAAGGTCAATGAGCAAATGTCATGTGTGCTTTATTAATGTTAACAGCTCCTTTTTAATTTTCTTTTTTGATTCAGAAGTTTGTGTATGCATCCATACAACATAATTTCATGGCTGCATGTAATTTTTTTAATGTTACCATTTCCCTGAGTCTTACAAAATTTTCTATTTAAAATGTTACTTTAACGCATAATATTTTATATTTGACATAATTTTGGTATAAAGTATTTTCATTCCTGAAATGTGAATTTCACATTTAATGTTTAATTTTGGCTTTAATAGAGTTTCTGGTTCCTGCCCCCACTCCATTCTTTGTAAAGGGAAAACTTTAGGGAAAATTCAGGTGCTAAAATTTCTATTATCCTTTCTAGAATAATAAATTTTCTAGGTTATAGTTTGCATCTTTTGTGATTTTGTTGTTTGGTTAGTCGCTAAGTAATGCCAACTCTTTCGAACCACGTGACTGTAGCCCACCAGGCTCCTCTGTCCGTGGGATTCTCCAGGCAAGAATCCTGGAGTGGGTTACTGTTTCCTTTTCCCAGGCATCTTCCCAGCTACCACTGCTCTTAACATTAATTTGTAAGACACATTCAGATAAAAGAAATTCTCAAGGTCCATTTCAAACCCAATGTCAGAACAAATAATACAATTCACAGGGAAATCTCCCCGTGTCCAAGATAAGAACTGCCCTTGTCCCAAGTCTTAGTTATCAAATTAAACAACCTTGGCTTTGGTCACTCGCCACTCCATCCTGTTGGTCAGACTTTTCAAAAATAGCCATCTCAAAACTAACACAAATAGGGGTATAATTACTAAAAGCAGCCAAAATCTATATGCCCAGCATCAAAGGGCTCCACCCTGCTCAAGGAAGATTGCCACTCATTTGTCGATCATACGAACAAACCAACCTTCTACACATCTTCCAACTTTACTCCTGTGTTCCTGCTACTTCGTTATGTGGAAGCTGAAACTATCATTAACAACCTAGGGTTGCCCTTCATACCTTCTATAGCACCCTCCTCCTGGCCATCACCTCTCCGCACTCACTGCTTGTGGTCCTAGTGGGGAATTAAGAATGCTGTCCAGTTCAACTGCCCACAGAATTGGAAACACACCTAGGTTGAGTCCACCACCATGGCCAGTACATTGAGAACCAGTGACTGGTTCTGGTGTGGGGATGTGGGCCTTGAGGGACAATTCAGGATGCTTTCCGTGAGATTTGCTAGATGGACACTGGGAGATTAAAAAAAGACGCAGTCTTGTTGTTATAATATCAATTCACTAGGCAATAGGTATGTGTCTCATATCTTCTGAGAAGAGAAAGAAGCAGAGAAGAAAAACAGATAGAGATAGAGAGAGTGCATAATATCAGTTACATCTCCAGATCCCAGATGCAGCAGTGCCTGAAGCCAACTGAAGTTAGAATTTCCAGGTATTTGGACCATTTCCCCCAGGGCATAATGGTAAAGAATCCGCCTGAAGAATCCACCTGCAATGCAAGAGACACAGGAGATGTGGGTTCAGTCCTGATCTAGAGATGGTATGGCAGCCCACTCCGGGATTTTTTCGGAGAATCCCCAGGACAGAGGAGCCTGGCGGGCTATGGGCCATGGCGTCTCAACAGAGTTGGATACGGCTGAAGCTACTGAGCACATGGACTATTTCCCAGACATGAAAGCTAACATTCCCTTTTGTGCTTAATTCATTATGAGTTGGTTTTATACCAATGGCAAACAGGCAACTCATAAAACAAACTAGTCCACGAGGATCTTTTCTTCCTTCCTCCTAAACAATACATTCTTATTACCATCTACTTCCTTTCTCTTCTGCCATGACTGTGCACCTTATTCCCACAGAAGAGGAAGGGTTTAACTTTTATGTCATAGTGAATATTTATTATAGATTATTTATTTTACAATAATATGTTTACAAATTTCATAAAATTTGCATGGTGTATGTTTCAGATGTGCTGGGTTTAAGATGGAGAACAAAAATTTCCTTTTGTCTGCCAATTCTCAAAAGCAAGAAAAAATAAAATGAACAGAGAAAGCCCCTCTTCTTTCTAATTTATTCTTTCCCTTCATGGAACCAACATTTTTTCTTCATGTAGACTTGGGATCACAAACTCAGGATACAGGAAATTCATGCAGCCCTGGTAGGTGCGTGCGTGCTAAGCACTTCAGTTGTGTCCGACTCTTTGCAACCCCATGGACTGCCAGGCTCTTCTGTCCATAGGGATTCTCCAGGCAAGCATACTGGAGGGGGTTGCCATGCCCTTCTCCAGGGGATCTTCCCAACCCAAGGATCGACCCTGAGTGTCTCATGTCTTCTGCATTGGCAGGAGGGTTGTTTACCACTGGGAACACCTGGGAAGCCATAGTCCTGGTACACAGGTCACAGTCAGCCTGAGTTTTGGGTAGAGTGGGAACGAGGTTGTGAGTGAGTCCTTGGAAAACACTCTTAAGAAGGGCTTCCCTTCTCCTCCTGAATCTTCACCTCCCTGTGTCCTGTTTAGTCTGAACTGGGGAGCGTAGGTCCCTGATTCTAACTTTCTCCACGGCTCCAGCTTCATGTGGTTGGTATAGATCAAGGTGGGAGCAGGAAAGGATGGAGAGAGGATAAAGGGTGAGACAGGGAGTGTTGGGTTCTGCTGTCATTTGGGGCCAAATCCAGTCCTTTCAGCTGCTTCCACCAGCTACCATCCTCCTCTGATCCTGTCCGGAGGTCTGTCTTCTCCTTTGTTACTTGGTATGCCTGTTTTGCAGAAAAGCCAGAGGTCTTTTCCCCAGAATTATTGTAGGTAAAAGAAACAGTGCTCCATATTCTTGGGGAGGTTTGATGGAGAACATGGCGTCAGGAGATCTAACCAGAGGTGGGCAAGACCGAAATCACTGAATGTCAAGAAAGCGTCAAGAAAGTGCATCCATACCAAAGCTTACAAGGTTAAGAGGCCACTGCAACAAAGGAAATTGTTGTGGATACTGGGAAAATAAAGAGAATATGTGAAAACACAGCTTTGAAACAGAATATTAATGATAGTCATTAGGTGAACTGATAACCATTGATGATGCATTTTCATTTATCAAACATTATAGCATCATTAATATGTGTCCAATGTTATTGATGTAAGTTTGGCTTTACCACTGAATCAGGATTGTTGTAGGATCAGTCTTCTGTTGCCTGAGGGACTTCAGATCTAGCTTAGCTCTGACGCAAGTAAGCCCTGACCTTGAGTAAGGGAAGTATGAGGCTCCCCAGGGGCGCTAGTGGTAAAGAACCTGCGGCCAATGAGGAGATGTACGAGACGTGGGCTCGATCCCTGAGACCAGTGCCGAGTGCTGAGATGGATGAACGCATGATGGATAAATGAGTTTAGTCCTCGTGGTGTAAACTCAGCCCCACAAAGCTAACCTAACGAGTAAAGTTCTTCAGATAAAGAATAATGAACTAGAAATTTAGGAGACGATTCAATCTCCAAATGGCTTTCTCCCTTCAATGATGCTCCACAGGATTGAATTTTACAAGCTTACAATGTGAGGCACCAAGAGTCATACCTTTATCAATCTCGTATTTTTTCTCAGCCCACTTCCTGAGTGTTTCCTCTTTTTCCACCTGCATGAAGAACGGCCAATTGATTTCCATAAAACCAGTCATTAATTTGTATCTGTCTGTCCTGTCACTCCTCATTCCTAGTACATAAATAATTCAAGCTTCCTTCATCCTTCCTTATTCAAAAGACCCTGAAGCTTTTGCCTTTTATTTGTCCTTTCCTCGACCACATCCTATGAGCAAAAGGCCCTTCTAAGCTGAACTAAGCAAAACCAGAGGCAGTTTTAGAATGCACCATTGATTCATGCAATGCCATAATTTCCCTTCTGCATTTTATCATTGTGCTTTAAGGTATACAGATGCTCCCAATGGCCTTTTTTAAACAAAACTATCTGTAGAGATAACATTTATTGAACTGTCTATAGTGACATGTGCATAGTGTTCTGAGGATAGAAATCGATTTAAAACCCAACAGTTTAAGAACCATTTAAATGAACTCTGAAGTTGTAGACGGCTTCTCCTTAGAAAGGAAAACAGAATTCCACTGTGATTTGGAACAGAAGTTTTCAAAGCATGGCACACACAGGGCTGTTCTCCTAGAACATCTCCCATAACAATAGTGCAGGTGCTGCCGCTGCTGCTGCTGCTGCCAAGTCGCTTCAGTCGTGCCCGACTCTGTGCGACCCCATAGACGGCAGCCCACCAGGCTCCCCCGTCCCTGGGATTCTCCAGGCAAGAACACTGGAGTGGGTTGCCATTTCCTTCTCCAATGCATGAAAGTGAAAAGTGAAAGTGAAGTCGCTCAGTTGTGTCTGACCCTCAGCGACCCCATGGACTGCAGCCTTCCAGGCTCCTCCATCCATGGGATTTTCCAGGCAAGAGTACTGGAGTGGGATGCCATTGTCTGTACAGGTGCTCTTCTAGCATAAATGTATTTATGACAACTGATGAAAACCAAGGTTTCCTTTCTGTCAAAGCTCTTCTAAATCTGCATTGCCCTCGATTTTATTATCATTGTTGCTATCATTAATTTCTTAAGCAATTAAACTATGCTCAAAGATATAAAAACACAAAAACAAAACCAGCCCCAACACACAGCCTTTAGTGATAAGTATGGAGTCATAGATGGATGTGAGCTTACCAAGATGAGGAAGTATTAATAGATACAGTGAACAAAACTACTCAAACATTTCCTATCTTAAAAGCGAACTTTTCTAAGCTCCACGTCTCTGGCCACCAACTGCCCTTTCTTTTCTTTTCCTTTTAGAAGAGACCGTCTTCTAACCCCCTAAGTCTCCTTTCATTTTGCTTCCCTGAAAAACGTCCTTGTAACTCTGACTGAGCCAAACTAGACCAATATTTTGAGATAAATGGTGAACAAAAGCATTTGACATTTCAGTGCAATAATGGTATGGAAGCTTAAACACAGTAATTGGGTAGCAAGACATTGAAGGGACATCTACAGAGAACTTTTTAAGGAAGTATGGAAGTAAGACATTAACTTGGATATTAACTTGAATAGATAAGAACATCAAAATAAAAAAACTGGTATTTACATATAAGTTTGAGAAATATTAGTAAAACTTTAAACAAAAAAGTTGACTTCTGAGAGCTTAGATTCTCAGAATCAGCCTGCGAACCATGCCCATTCTGGTCAAGGGGGTTTGCACCCACTGTTCCTTCTGCTGGGCACACTCTGCCCACAGGTCTTCACACCCTGCCTGCTCATTTTATTCAAACACTCACAGGTCGGTTCTCAAGAGTAGCTGTCCCTTAACCACCTATTTAAAATAGTCCCTTAAAATTGTTCTGTTCCCAGACCACCCATTAGATCTTTCAGTTCAGTTCAGTTCACTCGCTCAGTCATGTCCGACTCTTTGCGACGCCATGAACCGTAGCACACCAGGCCTCCCTGTTCACCACCAACTCCCAGAGTCCACCCAAACCCATGTCCATCGAGTCGATGATGCCATCCAATCATCTCATCCTCTGTCATCCCCTTCTCCTCCTGCCCTCAATCTTTCCCAGTATCACGGTCTTTTCCAATGAGTCAGCTCTTCGCATCAGGTAGCCAAAGTATTGGAGTTTCAGCTTCAACATCAGTCCTTCCAATGAACACCCAGGACTGATCTCCTTTAGGATGAACTGGTTGGATCTCCTTGCAGTCCAAGGGACTCTCAAGAGTCTTCTCCAACACCACAGTTCAAAAGCATCAATTCGTCAGCCCTCAGCTTTTGTTATAGTCCAACTCACACATCCATACATGACCACTGAAAAAACCATAGCCTTGACTAGATGGACCTTTGTTGGCAAAGTAATGTCTCTGCTTTTTAATATGCTGTCTAGGTTGGTCATAACTTCCTTCCAAGGAGTAAGCGTCTTTCAACTTCATGGCTGCAGTCGCCATCTGCAGTGATTTTGGAGCCCAGAAAAATAAAGTCAGCTACTGTTTGCCCATCTATCTGCCATGAAGTGATGGGACTGGATGCCATGATCTTTGTTTTCTGAATGTTGAGCTCCTTCACAGCATTGGCTGATACCAAATATTTTACATCTGTTTCCTTATTTACTCTCTGTCTCAGCACTGGTACAGGAATTTCAAAATATAAGGAAAGCCAGCTAGCTCTATTCTTCTTGTATGCATAAACCTTAGGCCAGGGCTTGGAAAACTATAGCAGTTCAATGATATATCTTGAATGAATAAATATATGAGTTAAGAAATGGATGAGACAGAAGGAAAGTGAAGCCAACTAAAGTGACCCACTTAGTGTAGTTGCCATGGCACACCCATGCCCCTCAAGAGACACTAGTACGAGCCAACCATTGAGGGTATAAAGAGTCCCCTTTCATTCACCAAAGAACCTACAGAAGGGAGGGCATCACATTAGCATAACAGATGCCAGGTAAGGACACTGGTGTGGAACCCTCAGATATAATGAGAAGCCTTTAATTACACAGTGTCAGCACTGCGGCAATACATATAGCTATATCATGGACGGGCCATCAGGACACAAGGAGCCTTGACACTCCTAAGAATCTTTATAAAAGCGAAACACAGGTCAAAAGTGGAACAACAGACATAGACATAGGCTCTAGTGATTGTTCATTTCACAGTCTTCACAGTCAGTCTTCAACTCTGCTTCTTCACAACTGGTGACACGGGAAGAACAGATACAGATAAAAAGTACAGACAGATAGACGGGTAGACAGATGTGTGTGTGCTCAGTCGCTTCAGTCGTATCTGACCCTTTGCAAGCCCATGGACTGTAGCTCACCAGGCTCCTCTGTCCATGGGATTCTCCATGAAAGAATACTGGAGTGGGTTGCCATGCCTTCCTCCAGGGGATCTGCCCAACCCAGGGATCGAACCCACATCTCCTACACCTCCTGCAATGCAGGCAGATTCTTTACCCACTGAGCCATCAGGGAAGCCTTACGGGATAGATGGATAGATATTAGATTTGTATATAGAAAGAGATATCTTACATTAAAGATTTATCTTTAGCAACATATTTAATGGTTTCCATCTTGCTCTTAACTGTATTAGGTTTATGAGCCTTAGATTCATCACTAGATGAGAATTTTAAGCATTTTATTTTAAAAGATGTTCAATAATGTAATGTTGATAATAAAATATTTCATACATATAAGAAAGATTCATATATTTATCAATGTACTGCTATAAAGGTATCACTTTGGGGGAGTTGTGTTACATACTGAAACTAATTGATTTAGCAGAACTATAGATACTATTGATCTACATATCTTATTCTAATATATTATTAAATCTAAACTTCTGAGCAACATTTTTAACCTGATGGGGGATTTTCAAAAAGTTAAGATTAGTTGAATAATTTTAATATTGAATGGAAAAGTAAATTTGACAATATCTAAGAAAGGTATGAAAAATAAGAAGGGACACGTTTTATTATATATTGAAATTACTATAAAGACACAGTAAACAAAAGCATAAGGCCCAGAACTAGACAAACAGATCAGCAATGAGGGGAAAAGTGATCCTCATCTTACTTCACGCAAGCATATTAATTTTACAAGGACTAGAATTTAAAATATAAAGATTAAAGTTTAGAATAAGATGTAAAAGATCAATCATTTAGCTTCAGGAAAAAAAGGACAACCCAAAGGAATAAATGAAACCAAAATCTGTGAGACACAAGAGAGCCATTGTTTCTATACAATTATTGGAAAACTAGATGCAAACCAATGCCCAAAGCCAAGACAGAGCAAAAAAATAGGAAATCTCTCTTCACCACATATCCAGGAAATATGACTATTTCTTAACAGAAAAATTACATAAAGTTGATAAGAAAAAAATAAATCTCAACATAAAACGAAAACAGGTTTGAAGAAATAAGACTAATTAAAAAATGGAGAAAATATCTTCATTATTAGTAAAATAAAAATAGAACCTTGTGAGAAACTATATTCCCACCGTGGAGTTGACAACACTCATCTTGAACTGGCAGAGATGCCAACATTCTCTGCTGGTGGTGGGAATCTTGCTATAGCTACTTGGAAAGAAATCTGGCAGTTTCTACAGTACTTAAAGATGCACATGTTATTTGATTCAGCAATACTGCTTTTGTGAATCAATATTCTATAAGCCAAAAATGCTAAAATATAATGTTTTCATGCTTAACAAAATGGAAAGAGTTTATAAATAAATGGCTTTGTTGTTGTTCAGTCGCTCAGTCCCATCCAACTCTTTGCAACCCCATGGACTGCAGCATGCCAGGCTTCCCTGTCCTTCACTATCTCGCAGAGTTTGCTCAAACTCATGTCCATTGAGTCAGTGATGCCATCCAACCATCTCATCCTCTGTCGTCCCCTTCTCCTTTTGCCCCCAGTCTTTCCCAGCATCAGGGTCTTTTCCAATGAGTCAGTTCTTCGCATCAAGTGGCCAAAGTATTGTGGCTTCAGCTTCAGCATCAGTCCTTCCAACGACTATTCAGGGTTCATTGCCTTTAGGATTGATCTGGTTTGATCTGGTTTGATCTCCTTGCTGTCCAAGGGACTCTCAAGAGTCTCCTTCAGCGCCACATTTTGAAAGCATCAGTCAGTATGAAAAGGCAAAAATAAATGGCTTAACAAATGCTGAAGAGTGTCACTTAATTATCAAAAAAGGAATGCTCAGATATACCTCCATTAGCTGGAAAAGATGTCCGTGTTGTTAAGGGAGAAGCGGGGGGGACACCTGGGTTAAAGGAACGTATCTGAGAAAATACAGATGGTGTTTAAACCACAGGAATGGGTAAGGTCACCAGGGGTTTTGCAAAGTGTCAGGACCAAGTTCTAAAGAGAAAAGGCTGACAAGGAGGTAGAGGACAAGCTGCCAGGGAATTAGGAGAAGTATCCTAAGAAGTGTAAACGAGGAGGCGAAATCCCATGAGAAATTAACTCACACGAGGAAGGACTAAAGTCTGCTTGGTTTAGACACACTAAGGTGGTTTAACCAAAGCACATTCAGTGGAGCGGTGAATGCACCAGCTTGGGGAGTAAAAGAAGCTGACAAGGTTCATAGGTCATGTGTTTCAATGTTCCCAACGTGTGACCCTGAAAACAAAAAGACAAGGTGTTGGCCAACAAGGAACAGGAGGTGGAAGGGGACTGCTGGACTGCATTTAAAGCGATGGGAATGCTGCTGCGGAGAGCGCTTGGTGGTGCGGGAGAGAGGAGCAAGTGAGAGAGGGAGGCGACAGGTAGTGCCCAGAGCACCTTGGCTTTGGGTACAAGGAGGAACTACTCAGGCTTACACAACACAAGTGAGCACAGAGAACTCACACGCTGGCCCTCCGCAGATGTCACGGTGGGAGGATGCAGCAGTTACATTGACAGTTTCCACTTTCTCAAGCAGGGAGACCCGAGGGGTCTCTAGGTTTCAGCCATCGTGACCACTGGGGGAATACGGTCAGAGTGTGGAAGCATGTTCTCTGTCTGGAGTGAAAGTGAGGTTGGTCTTCTTTTCCTCTGACAGCCTCCTTCAATGACCATCCATTACCGGAAGGACAGAGGAGTTGGAACGCTGGATTCGACCAGCGTCAGACCTTTGTCCCTTGAGTGCAACAGAGGGAGGTGAAGATGACGGAGCGGAGGGGCTTCGGGATGGACCATGGGTCTGGAGTGGGCAGAGGGCGAGCTGGGAGACAGGGGCTGGCATGGCAGCAGCATGAGCTGATGGGACTATGTGGGGGAGGTTTTCAAAGAAGTGAAGAGCATGCACAGTCAGTGCGAGATCTGGGAAGGCATCTTAGCAGAAGGAGCGTTTATGAGAGTGAGTGACAAGAAACAGATAAAGTGACTTTGTGCACTGTAGAGGGCTTCTCAGGTGGCACTAGTGGTAAAGACCTTGACAGTCAATACAGGAGACAGAAGAAACACGGGTTCCATCCCTGGGTTGGGAAGATCCCCTGGAGAAGGGAATGGCTACCCGACTCCCGGACTCTTGCCTGGAGAATCTCATGAACAGAGGAGCCTGGAGGGCTATGGTCCATAGGGTCACAAAGTGTTGAACACGACTGAATCGACTTACGATGCATACACTGTAAAATGTACTTAATGTGCAAAATATCATCCTTTCTGGTACAGTTCCTCCTCAGTTGTCATGGCTGAATTAGCAGTTCTGGAGTCCATCCATTGTAAATAACTTTAATCTTCCTCCAACCACAAAGGATGGTGCCCCAAACCCATGTGCTTAGAGAAGAACCGAACTAGGGGAGACAGAAGCTTGGCGAAGTCGTTCCAACACTTTGATTCCCAAGATACAGAAGGAAATTTCATGGGGCAGACATGAAGCTTTTGCTCCAGTTTGTTAAGAGGAAACCAGGAGTGCAGTCACAAGATTTCACGAGGCCCTGGAATTCTGAGGCCCACAGCTCACCCGAGCTCTGTTTCTCATTTCTTCTGGGACCTCGGCTAAGGCTTCTGGCCAAATTGATACATCATCTCATCAGGTGACAGTGAATGAAAGTGAGAGTGTTAGTCGCTGAGTTCTGCCAGTCAGACTCTTTTCAACCCCATGGACCATAGCCCCCCAGGCTCCTCTGTCCATGGAATTCTCCAGGCAAGAATACTGGAGTGGGTTGCCATTTCCCTCTCTGGGGGATCTTCCCGACCCAGGGATTGAACCCAGGTCTCCTGTATTGCAGGTGGATTCATCACCATCTGAGCCAACAGGTGTGTCCGGCCAAGTTCACACATCATCCCACCAGGTACGACTCAGAGTCTCACTGCAGACCCCCCAGAAGGTCCTTCTGAGCCACAGAGACGCAGGAAACATCAGCACGTTGCGGTGGTGTTCCTAAACCTTCCTGCTACACCTCACTTCCACAATACGCTTTTACACTAGACTTTGTAACATTTCCGAGTGAGATGTATGGTGTGGCTCAACTGGTAAAGAATTCGCCTGCAAAGCGGGAGACCTGGGTTCAATCCCTGGGTTGGGAAGATCCCCTGGAGAAGGGGAAGGCTACCCGCTCCACTCTGGCCTGGAGAATCCCGTGGACGGGGGTCGCAAAGAGTCGGACGGGACTGAGCGACCTTTACTTTCACTTGTAGCGTTTCTGACTAAGATGTATGGTGCATGCGGAATTCGGTCAGGTCCCATGGAGTCAGAAAGGAATATGGGTGTTGGTGTGGGTCTAATAAGCCATTTCTTTCTCTGAATAGTCTCTCCTACAATGCCTTAAAGTTCTGCTTTTCTGACTGTAAAACATGCCCACTGCAGACAATTTTTAAAACACAGAATAGTTTATCAAAGTAACTGATATTATTATCCTATAATTATGCATTTGATTAGTCATAAGTAATACATAAATATTTATATATAAATGTTTAATTATAATTGATTATTATGCTAATGGATGATTATAATACCAATTACAATTCATTTTAATCAAAGTTAATTAAATTATAATAACTAATCATTCCATAAGTCAGAGTTAGCTACTGTTGCAATCTGTGTTCAGATCTTTCAGCATACACATACTTTAACATTAAATAATGACCATTTCCACAGGCAACTCAAAGTTCCTTCTAAGGACTCTTCATGGTCTCCCAACATCCTGCCATAAGGTTCACTCCTAGGACCATGTGAGGTTCTGTTGTGGAATACTTTCAGCTCTGTCCCCTTCCCTGGGATCACTCCACTTCCTGTATTGGAAGGAATTGGTCCGTCATGGAAGTGGACACATGGTATCGTGATTAAACAGGGGCCGGAATAAAAAGGCAGGCGTGTGGAAGAAACAGAGCTCATCACAGAAGGAACGGAGTATGAAGAATGGAGCAACCGATCACCCCAGGACCAAGGTCAAGGGAACACAGTGCGATAATATCTTTTGCATCAGGAATCATGATTAAACTGTCGATTATGATCCTTATCAATAGCCCTTGCTGATTCTGTAAATGCCCTTGTTTCCCCGTCTATATTCTAATCGTCCTTCAAGATCAAAGTCAAGACTATAAAATGTCCCTTGAGTCACGGCACATGACGAAACATAATGTCTGAGCTCCTTTCACCTGCTGTTCCATCCCACCGAGGAGAAGTTAGCATTTGACAATATCCATGCTGCCTTCACATTTTGCAGCTACTGCCAAACTCAGAGCTAAGGACACAGCCCAATTTTAGTAAGAGGTCGGCAATTACTCTGATAAATTCATCAGGAACACTTTTTTCCCAGGTATTTGGAACATTTCCCCGTTCATTCATTTTAGATTTCACCTGGACTGCAAGAATGATCTCAAACGTGTCCCTGTGTCAGACATCATCCCTCCTAATTTTCTGAACTTCTAAATTCAGATAATTCAGCTGCAACAGAAGGAACGTAGGGCAGGAAGGGGCAGCCTCAAGTTACATTTGATGACTGACTGCTCCCTGAACCTCCAAGTTCTGGCCACTCTGTCCCTTTGAGCTTCTGTTCATGCCCAGGGGTGCCTCCCACCAGATGGGTGCTCCCTCCCTGGGAGCACCCGGGCTCCTTGTAGAAATGGCGCAGAGGGTTCCGGGAATTTCCTCTGCAGAAGCACAGGGAGGGGAGAGAGTGACATTCTGCTGGTGCAATGAAACATGAGGGGCAACACAAAAGCCAAGAGTGGGGTCCCCTGTACATTTCACCAGGATGGGAACCCCAAGATTTCTGGGGTTCAAAGACTCCTCCTGATTCCTAAAGATGCTGCCCATGCTTAATAAATCACTTTCAATTCATTAAAGAGCTAATTTTTAAACTTGCAAACAAGTGATTTTACAAATGAATTGTTTCTGGAGTTAAAATTGTCCTGCAAGCCAACATCATGCTTCTATGGGTGTGCTGAATAGCATGGAATTTTTCTTTTCATGAATCATAGAGTTTTCATGCCTATATGTATTCCCCACAAAGGTGACTATTGTCCCTTCCATATTATCGTGATTGTTTTAGGTCCCCTTTCAATATCCATTCCAAACACATGTTCCCTGAATGATGTTACTTAAATTTAACATTATTATGTCTTCTGCCAACCTTCATCTTAGGAAGGAACCATTTTCTACAAATATCACTCATCACTTTCAGACAATGACATATATGTACAGAACTTTACAGAAGTGCTACAGGAGGAAAAAAATGCATGTCTAGCAAGCTATTTTTACCAAAAATGTCTCCCTCTTCATTATAAACCAGAAAAGGCTTAGATGCAGCGTTTATCTAGCTCAGAAAATCCTGTTAAAAATTCAGAAACTAAAGAAACCCTTCATGAACCCATGAGAAAAGCCAGTGCCAAACTATTTTTCACCAAACTAGCATCAGTGTGGAGCGTCTGGTCACAGATGTTACCTGAGTCCCTGAGTACGGCAAGGTGAACGGTACAAGGACAAAAGTTTACAGTCAAGGATAAACCCAAGGTGAAGCTCACAAGTTAAGCATGAAATGTAGACACAAGCAGCACAACCTGAGAATAAAATAAGCAAATGGAGTCAGCCACGTATTAACAAGCTAAGTTTCTATGCCCACATTTTATTCATATATGCGTATACCTAGAAATAAACCTTATAAAATTCTTTTTCAATAACTGCTTTTTTAAAAAAATTGCTGTATCTTGTTCTTCAAAAGCTAGAGTTCTAAAGATTTCAATACTATCAGCATTTGGATCACACTGGAATTATTTCAGAATCCGGTAGGAAGAGGACATTCATTTAGCATGTGAAACACCTTTCAAAGTCACCATTCTCTGTCACTCAGGCACATGTGGCATGCCAGCAGACCGGCTGGCATCTGCATAAAATAGTATTTCAAGACCACGAATAATCCGATGAGCCAAAGAGCAAGGTTACTTACAGCACTTGATAAAATGAGAGTGAAACATCTTTCCATCTCAGACAGAAATCTTGCTACGGGTTCCAGCATTCTCTTCGGCTACAACTGTCGTCCCCAGGAAATGCATTACTGAGAGCTCCTACTCAGGTGGCACTTTACCGCGGGACGCATTACTGAAGCGAGGCTCAGTTCCACGGCCGTGCAGAAAGCTCCCGACTCATTCTCATTCAGCAGCTGGAGTTCAGATCGCGTCCCCCGAGGCTCTGGAGCCACCACTGCTGCACGTGCTATTGTAGCCCCTTGATTGACAGGGCTCCTGGTGCCAGGAACCCAGGAATAGTCGCGGCTAATTGGTCCTCACAGATACCCCACCTTCCGCCGGCTCCGAGGTGTGCTGCAGTGCGGCTCTCTCTCCCGGTCCTGCCTGTTAATGGCTTTCAGTAGCTTTCAGATGAGGGGGCTGCAGAGAAGCGACTGCAGGAGGGACCCTGAATCTCATTTCTGCACGCTGTCCATGAGCCAAATGTGACCAGATTCTTAGCTGGTCCTGAGCTGATTATTTTTAGTTGCCACCAGTTGCTGTGTGTGAACAGAACATTGATAGTGGCATCTCAGAATAACCACCTCCTAGAATCACAGGTCTTAGGAGCTGCCTCTCCTAATGAGGAAATTGCATTGTGCTTCTCAATCCATCTTGCTGGTTTTCTACGCAGAATGTGAAACTTAAAGGATCCACAAAAAGCTTTTGGTTTGCAACGCTTTACAAATTTAGGTTTGCTGCTACCTCTGCAGACTGCAGTGAATGCCACTGTACAAGCCGGCAAAGTAATTCTCACTGAATTGGATTCAGGAAGAAGGATGTGTATGATCTTCAAGGGTTATTGCAATAAAAAAGTATAAAAATATCATATTCACAATGCAATAGCTACATGAACCAAAGAAAAGGTCATTTATAAGTCGCTTATGAATACAACATAATTTTTAAATTAATTTTTTAATGATGATCTCAAAAAGAAGTTGACATAGTCAAGAAGCTGTGTTTCAAATTTTGAGGGCGTGGGAAGATGAATATAAACAATGTACATCCTTCTAAGACAGAAGCTTAGGTCTTAGGTTCCCTTACTAAGCTAAACTCAAAGAGTAACGCCATTATTAAACCCAAAGATTGTAAAATTCAAGTCTATGCAACAAAGACCATAACTTAGATGACAATCGAGGAATCATTCTATTTTTGGAGTACGACACAGAAGAACGAGTTCAAGGTTTCGATCAGAATGGCCTGATTTCATATTTAGATTCTATCCCTCACCATGGTGTCAAACTGGACAAGTGATTTGGCTTCCAAGAGTCTTAGCTTCCTCACCTACAGATGGCAAGTACAAGTCTTAACCTTTGCTGTGAAGGTCCGAAAGATGTATATACAAATTCTAGTTGATATCATTGATTTTCAACAAAACGGGAGCATCAGCAGTAACAAGGAAGTGACTGACATTTAGCTATATACCAAATGACTACTATAGACACTTGAAGTGGTTTCCCCAAGAATTAGAATGAGGCTTTCAGTCATTATCATCAATGCATAGTCCTCATTTATTCGTTCATTCCGTATTACTTACTGAAAGTCATTGTGATCAAGTCACCATTTTAAGTGCTTTTCAGGAATTAAAAACATGTCTAAACCATACCCTTTATATACATGGATTATAGAGTCTACTGTCTAAGATTTCCTTATGTGTTTTGAAATGATTTCTTATAAAACTATAAAAGACAACTACATGTATCAGCTTCCAGCAAAGAACAAAAGTCTCTCCTCTTACTTTAACACAAGTCTTCACATACACACATAGTAATACGACTTTATATGAATATCATTCAGTGTCTCTTTGGGGAAAGTACAGCTGATCTTGATACAGCTGTCCCCTCCTCTGAACAAAAGGTGATGTGTGTTATCTATATAACCTCCATTTCTTTGTTTTCTGCAAATTGCACATCTCTACATAATACATACTCAACATCCTAAGTGAGTCCTATGATACCATTTATTCATCGAAAGGAAAAAAATATAATGTATGAGTCAGAGAAGCATGGTATATGCTTGGCAAAGAAAATATGAAGAAGTGATTGAAAATATGATTGAGTTGAGCTTGAAAAATCTATTATTAAGTAACTTAAGCCATGCCTCCTACAAGAGCTCTTGTGTGTGTGTGTGTGTGTCTGTGTGTGTGTGTGCACATGCGTGCTCAGTAGTATCCAACTCTCTGCCTCAGCCATGTCCAACTCTTTGCAACCCCATGGCCCACCAAGCTCCTCTGTCCATGGGGTTCTCCAGACAAGAATACTGGAGTGGGTTGCCATTTCCACCTCCATGGGATCATCCCAACCCAGGGATTGAACCTGCGTCTCTTATGTCTCCTGCATTAGCAGGCAGATTCTTTACCACTAGCATCACCTGGGAAGCCCTATAAGAGCTCTTATTAAAGTCTTCTGTGAGAATTATCATCTTTCCCCATAGATCAGGGGCTCATTACCAAATGTGCTTATTATGGATTCATTACATAAACATTTGACAAGTCACTGACTCTTGCTACTTGAAGTACATTGGGAAAGGTGACTTCATCCTTGCCCTCAAAGAGTTTATAATCTGGTGAAACATATGCAATCAAGTTAGGACAGTGTAGTGTACTAAAAACTCTATGACAAGAACTGTGTGTAGGAGCAACATCCAACCTACTTTTGGGTTAAATGAGACTATCACCAGAAAGTTATTCTTAGCTTTATCAAAATACTTAGAATCTGGTTCATATGGATTTTTTGGTTTATAATAGATTTTTATAGTAAATATAAAAAACTATTATAATCAATATATAATCTATATATAATAAGTCTATTATAATTTGGTTTATAATAGATCTTTTCAGACTGAACTCAATCATATTTTCAATAGTATACTTTCTTTGCCAGGCACATACCATACATCTCTGACTCTCATACATTATATTTTTTTCTTTTTGATGAGTAAATTGTGTCATAGAACTCATTTGTCTTAAGATGTTTGTCAAGTATGTATTAGGTAATACACAATATTATGTATTATGAACTGTAGATACATCTAATTCTCCTTGATTAAGAGTTTCTCTCATCTTTTCTTCTCTCAGAACCCAACACTCATGCTCAAAACACTAGTAGAATTACGTTTAACCACACAGAAATATATCTTTATATTTTCCATCATTATCAAACAAAACGTAGCTTCTATTACAGGCATGATAACTGAGGAAAAATAAATTTGGCTCTATTCACTTCACTTCCTTTATAAAAAATAATGAAAAATACTGGTAATTTACAACTGTTTAAATTCCTTGATCTCTGCCCAACTCTACAAAACTTAATTCAGTGTTAGAAAGTCACATGGACCACATTGGGGTCCTCTGAGTCTGATATAAGAAATATAACAGAAGAATCGGTGACGATGGAGGCAATAAAGACCTAGACTGGGTTAGATATAATGTTAATGATTTATTTCACAAGAATATGTCATTAGGTACAAAAGGAAATTCCACATTTGAAAGTTATTTTTCATTGCTACAAAACTTAAAGGCTAGTAACGCATGAGGATTTGATTATCATTCAGAATTTATGGTGAACAATTGTTCTCACTGAATGTCATGAACAATATTTCAAAAGCAATTTGGAATAATAAAGAAATTCATGTTTCTCTTTTATACACCAAACATCTGCTCACTGTTCATGCTAATTCTGATTTTTTTAAAAAATGGCTTTTTTTTTCTTTTAAAGGTTAGCATCATTATACCAGGTTTTTTTTCAAATAAGTCTGAACTATTTCCAGAAAAACAACAACAAAAAAGAAATATGAAACTGGAATGATTCTAATGACAGACAAGTACTTGCTTACTATTAAATATCTTTAAAAGTGGGATACATGTGACACCAAGCTTCAAAATAGTTTTTCTCATGAAAACTCATAGGTGAAATACCCATTTAAAATCCTATTTGGCGGCATCTGTCATGCCGGACTTTGTGCAGATAATTCCCAAATCCAACACTTCTGCATTTTTTTCAGAATTTAGTCAATGGTAGAATTAAAACTCAATTTTATAGAAACCACCAGTTTAGGTAGGGTACTATAAAAATTCCAAATGAGGCTATAAATCACATGCACAAATTGTTAGTTAAGCAACTGCAAGTCCTGGGACAAAGTCATCTTTGTTTCTGCTGGAATTGGTCAGGGGCTTAAAAATATTAGACTTCGATGAAGAAAATCACAGACAGGTTTAGGAACCTTAATCCACAGGTAATCAACCTCCACAAATGTCTGGAAACCTAATTTATAGCATCGCCCATCACAAATAATGAATACTTCTGAATGATGGAGTCGAGGTCTTCTCTCCTGAGGACAATAATCTGGGTTAATCATTTAGGACCCTATAAGGTTAAATGGTCCAAAGGCTGTGAAGAAGGAAAGCCCCAAGTTTTCAAGAAGAAAAGCTGTAAATACACTCAGTTCTTGCTAGACTTTCGCCTCACTAGTCATCCCCCCTGCCCCTCAGGACCAGGATCGAGCCTGCCTTGCCTGACTGATCAGACCCCAGCCTCTCCATGCGTGCTCCCTTCCACAGTCTGCTGACTGTTGGAGCCAATGTGGTTTTCAATCAGACCATTCAACCATTGGCAATCAGATTTCAGGTCTCCTCACCTTCAAAACAGCCTCAGAAGTCTCCTTCCAGAACGAGCGGACATTTAACTTAGATGTGGACAATGGTGGGGCTAACAGAGGAAAGAATTTACAATATGGATCTGAATGGCTAGAAGAGAGAATAGAATAATGTAGACCACCCTTTCTGTGTCAGCATAACAGTGAGGACGCAAACCCAGCTGAGCACGGCTTGAGGGTCTAGATGTGGATATGTACCATAAGGGACAGAAAATGTTCATCAGCATTTACACTAATATTTTCATAGAGGAGCAATGTAAAGTAAAAAAAAAAAAAATTACAATTTTGAAATTGCCCCACAAAAGATTAAAAATTAATTTTTATGCAATGCAATAGAGCCCACAGAATTCTCTAGGCAAGAATACTGGAGTGGGTAGCCATTCCCTTCTCCAAATATATACATATATATGTACAGTGCTCAGTTGCTCCAGTTGTGACCAGCTCTTTGTGACTGTAGCTTGCCAGGCTCTTCTGTCCATGGGATTCTCCAGGCAAGAATACTGGAGTGCGTTGCCATGACCTCCCCCAGGGGATCTTCTTGACCCAGGGATTGAACCAGCGTCTCCTGCACTGCAGGCAGATTCTTCACCACTGAGGCACTGGGGAACCCCACATATATATTGAACCAGAAAAATAGATAACATATAGAGAGACAGATAAGGATGCCGCTATACACACAGGCTATATGGATGCTCAAATTGATTCATAAGGGCATCTGGTTACCACATACCTTTTGTGATTTTTTTTTCTCACTAATTACAACAAAATACTTTGAATTCTAATGTGCTGTGTGCTTAGTCGCTCAGTTGTGTCCAACTCTTTGCAATCCCCATGGAGCCTGTCAGGATCCTCTGTCCATGGGGATTTTGCATGCAAGGAATACTGGAGTAGGTTGCCATGCCCTCCTCTAGGGGAACTTCCCAACCCAGGGATTGAACCCAGAGCTCCCACATTGCAGGCAGATTCTTTACTGTCTGAGCCATCAGGTACCTAGCAAGGGAAATTTGTAAAACCTTCACAAATTCATTCACTTGGATTTTGACAACCACTTTCAAATCTCTCCAGCGTATGTTACGACTATCTAGGCTGACTTGCCCATTTTCAGACATTGTTTCACCTCCCCAAGTGTGACCTTGCCAACAAGAGTCTGCATATCTTAACTACAAGTACGCAGTGGACAGTGTCAGCTTGTGTCTGTATGACTGCACCTAAGTGTGTGTGCACAGGTGCATGGACAGGAATGACGAAGTCCTCTCCACCTTGTTCTTCAATCCCCTTGGAGCAGTGAGCCACTCTGTAACTGGGGGAACAAGCACAGGAATGACACTCCACTGATGATGAGTAACTATGGACATCAGCGATGGGCCAACTCAGAGCTAGATCTGGGACAGGAGGGTCAGATAATTGGGCGGATCTGTACACAACTGTCAACTAGAAGACAATCAGCTAAAGTATCGGGTTGGCCAAAAAGTTCATTCAGGTTTTTCGTAGCATCTTACAGAAACACCCAAACAAACTTTTTGGCCAACCCAATATTTAGATGACCTCATATATGTCAATTTTCCTGAAAAGGATGAAAGGAATTTTGAGACAATTAAATCTGGAGGCTACTTTACACTTTCCCAGTTTATATACATTCCTTTAAAAAATGTCTCATAGAAAACATCTCCTTGTCTACAATTTAACCACCCATGCACTTATCCACATACATAACAAGTTACTTGTTCACTTTGTATGCATCCTTTGATATTCACTTCAAACCCATTTAACCTAAAAACCCTTCTTGGCTGATGTTGGCTAAGTAAGTCCTGGCCTTACCTTGAACCCTCTGCTCCCTTTTCCATGGGACAGTCCATCTAGCCTCTGATAATACAATGCTTTAATATATTTTTTACTTGTATCACAGAAAAAGCCTCTTTTAGTAAATAATTACTTATTTGAGGTATAGACTTTCTAATTTTCTTATTCCCTATGAAGGCTAAAACATCAATGAACACTCAAGGGTCATCAAATGAAGAAACAGAGAATTAGAAATACTCTAATGCATCTTCTGGGGCACTACACGTAACCTCAGAGGAATATTTTATTCAATGCAGGATTATCAAACAACTGGGAAAACATTACTATACTTGAGAAAGGAGAAGAGGTGAGAGGTGGAGTGGAAGATAAGCCTTCTTCGTGTGAGTGTAAAGATACAATAAATTTATTCAGTTGCCTTTTCAGTTCCCTACGAAGGCTTCTTTAAAAGGCCTTATAAGATGATTTGAGGGCAAGTTTAAACACTGATGACTTCCTTCTTCCAAATAAACTCCCTGGTTTCAGATTTTACCTTTCTTGTTTGTTTTTTAGTTATGTTTTAACTGGAGGATAATTGCTTTACCATGTTGTGCTGATTTCTGCCATATAACAACGAGAATCAGCCATGATTATACACTCACCCCTCTAGGTCATCACAGAGCACCGGCCGGGCTCCCTGGTTACACGGCAGCTTCCCACTAGCTGTGTGTTTAACACGTGAGAGTGTATACATGTTAACGCTGCTCTCTCAATTTGTCCCACCCTCTTCTGCCCCTGCTGTGTCCACAAGTCCTCTCTCTAAGTCTGCATCTCATTCCCTGTAAATAATAGGTTCATCAGTACACTTTTTCTAGATAAAGAAGATGTGGTACGTATATACGATGGAATATCACTCAGCCATCGAAAGGAAACAAATTTGAGTCAGTTGTGAGATGGATGAACTGGAGCCTGTTACACAGATTTCACTTTAGCTTTCAAAGGATAATGTATGGTCTCTAAACTGGGCAAGGGGGTGGGAGGCATGCGGACAAAATGTTAACAGTATTTTAAAGTGATTTGGAAAAAAAAACTGTATGGTGAAATATCCAAATCCATAAATAATATTATTTCCCAAACTTAGAAACTTAATTTTTTTTGAGAAATTGCAATAGAACTCATTGTTTGGGAACAGATCTCCATAACTGTTTGCACGTCTACACAATCTGCTCTGCAGGGCAAAGGGCATCAGCCACTTTGGTTTAAGGATAATTGCCTAAAAACACTCCTGGGAGGCTAGGGATGGGGTAGCTCTGGGGAGATTTGGAGAATCATCTCTCCAGACTCATCTGGTTATATTTGAAGGTGATGGAGATGGAGACATCCTCCTCCCTCTCTAGAGGTCTGCATCCTGTGTGTGTGTGTGTGTGTGTGTGTAGATGGGGAGAAGTGCCCAAAGTCTACATAAGCTTTGTTTTCTAATTCTCTCCAAACCCACTGTAATAAGGGGCTTCCACTGCATTTTTTGGTGGGGACTGGGGCTCAGGAAACCAGCACTGGGATGCTGTGTGAGAACACAGTCTGCTCTCTGATCCGTAATCCATGACCTCACATTTCTCGCAGAATCTGTCTCTGCTCTGCCTTCTTTTTTCTTTTCCTCTTTCTCCCCATCTTCTCCCTCATCCCCTTTCTCCCTCTCCCTCCTTTTCATGTCTTTGGATGATTGGAGAACCTTCTCAGAGTTAAGCAATAAAGACATGGCCATTCTGCCAACCTTGGGTGAAGCTGATGAAATGCTAGGAGGATGGTGCCTCCTTTGCAGCACCAAGGCTCCTGCAGTGAGTGACCTAGAGAGGTGAAGGTGGAGAAGAGGCGAAGGCGGGTAAAGTGAGGTGGGGACACAGGAGGACAAGAATCTGACCCACGGCCCCTCCCTGTGCCCCACGCCTTTGTCCTCAGCTTAGCTGTGCCTGACTGCTTCATCGCTGCAACGCCCCCCGCCTCTGCATCCTATTCAGGTTTATTTATGTCCACTGTGGGCTTTCTCTCAAAACGCTAATATGATGCTAACCAAATGATGTTTACTCTTACACCTAGAGTATCCATCATGGCAGACACTGCAATGTGGGGTCAGTCATCCATAAACGCACAAAAGGGTTTAGAAAAGATTTACAGATAGAGTAGGACATTATAGAAGGGAGAGGGGGTATATCTTTATATGTGGGAATTAAGTGGGTAGAGAAGAATGGACTTTTTAGATGCTTATAAAGCATCTAAGCTGGAGCACCTTTAATAGAATCGTTTTTCAATTTAATAGATATATGCTGGCAATCATATGTAAGCTGTTAATAGTATAGAATAATTTCCAGAGCACCAAAGATGTTGATACACATCTCTAGACCCCAATATGGAGGTGTTAATTAAGTGGTTTAAGGTAGGTAACAGTGTGAAGAAATATCACCAAAATAAAAGTCTCACATGAAGCTGATGGGGGATATTTTGAGGGTGTCAAATTACAGCTCTTGGTTTAGAAGAAGTTCAATAGCAGGTTAAAACTAATTTATGATGATAGAAGTCTTTAAAGTGAAGTATTGATGGAAAAGGAGCATAAGCGAACTTTCTAGAATGATGAAAATGTTTCCAAGTTGATCAGGATTATATAAGTACAAATATATAGAGATATAAGGGTATATAAAGATTTACTGAACTGTAAGATTTGTGCATTTTACCATATCCAAGTGTTTCTCTAATTATATCTAAGATTTTATTTTTAAGTGTCAAAGAAAGTGAAATAGTTCCTAATACAGCAGCAAGAGGTAATAGCAAAAGAAAGATCTCCAAGGTGTATAAAGCTAAGGCAATTCACCTGACATTTATTCATTTAACAGCCACTCACTGACAGGCTACATACATCATGTTTCATCCTCGGGGCCAGGCTTATTTAATCTGGAACCTCATAAACTCCCCGAGACTCTCTGGAGAGGGTGCACAGCTTTTCAAAGGGGTCCCTGACCTCCCCAAATAAAGACCACTCTTGAGACTGACGGAGAACAGCTAGCAGATTTTAAACAGATGAGCTAAATGTTGAAATTTCTCTGAAGGGCAAACTTGAGGGAAACAAGATGAGTAACAGGGAAGTAAATTAAAAGCTCTTATTAAAAGCCCAGGGTCTTCCCCAGTGGCTCCACTGTAAAGAATCTGCCTACAATGCAGGAGTCCCTTTCAATCCCTGGGTCGGGAAGATCTCCTGGAGAAGGAAATGACAACCCACTCCAGGGTCCTGGCCTGGGAGGTCCATGGGGACAGAGGAGCCAGGTGGGCTGCCATCCATGAGGCCACAAAGAGTCGGACACGACTGAGCAACTGAACACAGAGGGGACAGAGAAGGTTTTCAGGAAACAGTGATGCTGAGATTGCCAGGATGGGAAGTGAGATTCAGCAGGGGAGAAGGGAGACCAAACTGGCCACCACTGTCTAGCTGCTTGCTCTTCAGTGAGGTCCTGAACAGACAGCAGAGGAGGAAGACGCAGAGGAGAGCAGGGAGGAGAGGTCTGGGGGAAGGTCAATAAGCTATTCTCCGGAGACAAAAATGTAACCAAGCAGGGCCCTAAGAGACCTTCTGAAAACAGAGCTCCCTCCAGCATCCTCCGCCTACCTCCCATCTGTAGAAAACCTTTAGCCCCCTAGGCTTTTATTCTAAAGGATAAATTTAACCAAAGAAGTGATGAATAAATGAAGATTTGATCCACAAAAGAGTGCACTGAGTAATGCAATGATATAAATCAATATAACTTTCCAAACAGGGAAAACTAAGCCATGACATTTTCTGTTCTTTTTTTTTTAATTTAAATTCACATTCAGTAAGTAAAATTAAAGGGAGGAAATTAGGCAGCCTCAAATCTATTCAGGAAGAAGATTTCATAGAATCTGATGGATTCCTTGATGGTGGGTTGGGAGATTGCAGAAGTTGAGATCTCTGTGCCTGCCTAGGACATTTTGAGGACCACGGTGAGGGCTACAGACATCAGGATGAGCTCAGAGACAGTCTATTTTAGGATGAGGTGGCTTCCTGATCTTTCAGGGAAGCATGAAATAGGGAATGAGTCATTTCAATCTACCTAGGAAGGAAGAAAGATAAGGAAGTCCAGATTTCAGAATAGCATACACTGGTCAGAAAAGGGAAATGCATGTTTTAATTTTATAATAGACTGCCCAGTATGGAGGTAGACAGCTGTAGACAGTGCTGTCTTGAAACGAAACCCAGAACAATCTGAATGCCTCTGACAACCACTCAGGCACTTTCCATGTCTTTGGATTTGCCAATTATGGACATTTCATAAAAGGAATCATACTATATGTGGCTTTTTGTGTCTGGCTTCTAAACTTGGCATAATATTTTTGCAGCATGGAACAATGCTCTTTCCTTTATATGGTGGAATAATACTCCATGTGTCTGTGTGCGCTCAGTCGTGTCCAACTCTTTGCAACCCCATGGACTGTAGCCCACCTGGCTGCTCTGTCCATGGAATTTCCCAGGCAAGAATACTGGAGTGGGTTGCCATTTCCTCCTCCAGGGGATCTTCCCAACCCAGAGATCAAACCCATGTCTCCTGAGTCTCCTGCATTTCAGGCAGATTCTTTACCACTGGGGCACCAAACAGTGGATTGGAAGCCAAATCCACTGTATGGACAGACATTTTGCTTCGCTGTTTCAATTGATGGATATTTGGGTTGCTTCCACTTTTTACTATTATAAATAATATTTCTATGAATCTTTATGTATAGGTTTTTGTTTGGACATTTTTTTAAATTATCTTGGGTAATATGCTGGAAGTAAAAGTGAAAGTCGCTCCATCGTGTCCGACTTTTTGCGACCCCATGGACTTTACAGTCCATGGAATTCTCTAGGCCAGAATACTGGAGTGGGTAGCCTTTCCCTTCTCCAGGGGATCTTCCCAACCCAGGGATCGAAGCCAGGTCCCCTGCATTGCAGGTGGATTCTTTACCAGCTGAGCCACCAGGGAAACCCAGGGAAATAGTATATGCCTACTGGTAGAATTTCTGGGTCATATGATAACCCTGTGTTTAAAATTTTGCATAGCAACCAAACCGTTTTCAAAGTGGGTGCGCCCTTTAACGATGATACCAGCAGGGTACTAGAGCTGTAAGTTCTTCACAGACTGGTCAGGACTTGACACTATCTGACTGACTTTTTTATTTTAATCATTCTAGTGGATGTTGAGTGTAACTTGTAGTTTTGATTTGCATTTCCTTACTTTTTCTAGTAATGTTGAGCATCTTTTCATGGGCTTATTAGTCATCTGTATGTCCCCTTTTAGGAAAAGTTTATTCAAGTTCTTTGCCCACTTTTTAATGGGGCTGTTTGTCTTTTCATTGTTGAATTATAAAAGTACTTTATATATTCTAGAGCAAAGCTCCTCATCAGATATATAATTTTCAAATATTTCCTCCCATTATGTGAGTTGTATTTTCATTTCATTGTCTTGATGGTTCTCTTTCTACAACATAGTTATTCATTTTGATCTATGAAGTTTATCTTTTTTGACTAATGAGTTTAGTCTCATATCTAAAAACAACCATTGCTAATCCAAGGTCATAAGGATTACAAGGTCACATTACTTCAATGTTTCATCCTAAAAATTTTATCATTTTAGCTCTTACATATAGGTCTGTGGGCTTCCTTGGTGGTTCAGACAGTAAAGAAACTGTATTCTCCCAAAATACAGGAGATCCAGGTTTGATCCCTGGATCAGGAAGATCCCCTGGAGAATGTAAAGGCTCCCCACACCAGTATTCTTGCCTGGAGAATTCCATGGAAATATGAGTCTGGCAGGCTACAGTCCATGGGGTTGCAAAGAATCAGACACAACTGAGCAACTAACTCTTCCACTTTTCTCTTTAGGTCTATGATTTAAGTTAATTATTGTATATGCTGTGAAGTATAAATCCAGCTTCATTCTTCTGAATGTGGATATTCAGTTGTCTCTACACTATTTGCTGAAAAGCCTACTGATGCCCCATTGGACGGTCTTGACAATCTTGTCAAATACTGACCACAAAGGTAAAGGATTTTCTCTGGACTCTTGATTTCATCCCACTGATCTATATATCTACGTTTTTTCTAGTACCATACTGTCTTGAATACTGCAGCTCTGTAGTAATTTTGAAATGGAAAACATCAGTATTGTTCCTCTTCAAGATTGTTTTGGCTAGTCTGGGCTCCTTGAATTTAAATATTAATTTTAAGCTCTAATTGTCAATTTATGAAAAAAGGTAATTTTAATAGGAGTTGCATTTAATCTGTAGACCAGTTTGTGGAGCACTGACATCTTTTCAACATTAAGTCTTTTTGATCCATAAACACAAAATGCATTTCTGTTTATTTTAGGACTTCTTTAATTTTTCTCAACAATGATTTGTATTTTTAAAAACACAAATATTGCATTATTTTGTTAAATTTATTCCTAAGTATTTCATTCTTTTTGATGCTATTTCTAAGTGAAATTGTTTTCTTAAATTCGTTTTTGGATTGTTCATTGTTGCCTTATAGAAATACAACTGATTTCTGTTCACTAATTGTTTATCCTGTAAATTTGCAAAACTCACTTATTAATAATGTGTGTTGGGAGGGAAGAGATTCCTTAGATTTTCTATATGCAAGATCAAGTTTTCTAAGAATAGATCATTTTACTTCCTCCTTTGCAATCTCAGGGCTTCCCAGGTAGCTTAATGGTAGAAGAATCCATCTGTCAATGCAGGAGATGCCAGAGACATAGGTTTGATCCCTGGGTGGAAAAGATGCCCTGGAGGAGTAAATGGCAACCCACTCCAGTAGTCTTGCCTATTACTGAGTTAAAGTGATGAGAGAAAATATCTTCTTGATCTTAGGGATGAAGCTTTCTGTCTTTTACCATTATATAATTTGAGTTGTGGGTTTTTCATAGATGTTCTTTATCAGGTTGAGGAAATTTCCTTCTACTGAGTATTTTTATCATGAAAGTGTTGTCAGATTTTGTCAGATGTCCTTTCTGAGTCTACTGAGATTATCATGTGGTCTTTGTCCTCTGTTCTGTTAACCGCACATTGATTTTCATGAGTTAAGCCAACCTTGCATTCCTGGGATAAATCCTACTTGGTCATGGCATATAATCCTTTTTATATATTTATGGATTTGATTTGCTAGTGTTTTATTGGATCCTTTTCTTTTTATATTCATATGGGGCTTTTGTGTAGTTTTTTATTTGGAAGGTTTTTGTGTGGTTTTAGTATTGGGGAGATACTGTCTTCATAGAATGATCGGGGAAGAGTCCTTTCTCTTCTAGCATGACACTAAGTTTTGAGAGTGTTTTGTTACACATTAAAGCCCTAACTCACATGAACATAATATGCTGGCATAATAACTTCACTGGATGTCAAGAATTAAAGAGACGGAAGGAGTAAAGACGCATTTTAGAAAGTCTCAAGCATATCCAGAAATGAGGGCATATTTCGATGCCATCACTCATTTACATATTTCCAATGTTTTTACAGGCAGAATGTCAAATCCAGAAGAAATATGTAGATTTTCCCAGACATTCAAATGTGTCCTACTATATTTAGAAAAAGCGGAAAACAAGTAGCTTCACGTTTTCGTCAAATTTATTTGTACTTTAGCCATTCTCAATGTGTCCAAACTACTTTCTTGACCTTTAGACATGTCCATAATCAATCCCACCTTTCCAAGCTATACCCATTATTCAACAACTTTAGTCAAGTTTACTTGTGGGCCCTTTCAGCTCCACTCCCTAAATAGTATATCACCTTCAAATGTGCAGTGCTATTTCTTGCTTCAGAGTCTGTCTCCGAATCATCCCCTCTCCTCATCCTGGCTACTTCTCCATAAATTGTATCCTAGTTTAATTTCGGGACCCAGTTAAAATAAGAACTACCCTTTCTTAGTTTATTTTCTCATTCAGCAGGAGAGACAGGGTCTACTAACAGAGGAGAAGAACACGAAACGTTGCTTCTGATTACCGACTGTACATGCCCTGCAGTCTAAGGGTAGAGGGCAGAACGTAACTGGAGGATCGGTTGTCATGGACTCCAGTCCCTACCTCAGTTCTCCCCACCTATCCAATCTCACTGCCTCATACCCGATAGAACTGCTTTCTTGAGCTCCCCTATGTGTGGGTTAAGGATAATCTTGGCATCCATCACTTGATACGCCATTTATTCACTTGCTTGGGAGCCTTCTGTGAAATCCACATATGCAAGGACCATGTCTTATTTGACATTTTAACCTAGCTACTGTACTTGGGGCATGTTAAGTGGTAAATTAGAACAGTGCATTCAGTTCAGTTCAGTTGCTCAGTCATGTCTGACTCTTTGCGACCCCATAGACTGCAGCAGGCCAGGCCTCCATATCCATCACCAACTCCGGGAATTTACTCAAACTCATGTCCATTGAGTCCGTGATGCCATCCAACCATCTCATCTTCTGTCATTCCCTTCTCCTCCTGCCTTCAATCTTTCCCAGCATCAGGGTCTTTTCCAATGAGTCAGTTCTTCACATCAGGTGGCCAAAGGATTGGAGCTTCAGCTTCAACATCGTCCTTCCAATGAATATTCAGGACTGATTTCCTTTAGGATGGACTGGTTTGATCTCATTGCAGTCCAAGGGACTCTCAAGAGTCTTCTCCAACACCACAGTTCAAAAGAATCAGTTCTTCGGCCCTCAGTTTTCTTTATGGTCCAACTCTCACATCCATACATGACTACTGGAAAAACCATAGCTTTGACTCGATGGACCTTTGTTGGCAAAGTAATGTCTCTGCTTTTTAAATAGTGCATTAGAATTCTTTAAAATTAAGGTATTCCTCTGTCAAAACTGCACAGATAGTAACTAGAACTATCTCATGTCTAAGGCCCAAACATACCATTTCACATAGAATCGTATATTTTAATATAATGATCAGCTAGAGTAAACCCATAATTCAAGTATATTAAAAACTTCTGTATCTGGCATCAGCAGCTTATGTGTGTTCCCTTTTTAATCCTTGAAGATTCCTTCTTTCCTGAGGCATTCATTCACTCATTGAACAAGCAGTGTACAAGATATGGGACTACAGGATGAGTAAGTTTCATTTCGTGTCCAGAGGAAGCTTCAGAAGAATCAACTAAATAGGCAATTAAAACATTATAATGCTCAGTTGTATCCATAAACTAAACCTTACGGTTGATTCAAATCTCTGCAAAGATGCTCACACATGCATGTGTATGTGTAAAAAGTAAAGCATATACTTTATCAGCATAGATCACCTGCTTTCTATCTAGCTCACCTGAATACAGAACTAAAACATGAAAACTTGTCAGACACAGATACATTTCTGTTCCACACCTCTCGTCTCCTTTGTTTAATAAGTACTATGCCTGAAATGACAGAGGATGAGTTGGTTGGATGGAATCACTGAATTATGGACATGGGTTTGAGTAAACTCCGGGAGTTGGTGATGGACAGGGAGGCCTGGCGTGCTGCAGTTCATGGGGTCGCAAAGAGTCGGACATGACTGAGCGACTGAACTGAACTGAACTGATGCCTGAAAACAGCAGTTTAGAATTGTGGGTTTTGACTCCAACTCTGAGATATTTAGGTAAGACGGGTGTCACCTAGCTGTTTGTCTTCTCCCAGGCTCCTTGTGCTCAACTGTCATGTGGGATGGAGACCTTTGCTAGACTTCTCTGAGGTTTTGCAGAGAGAGGGCACAAGTTCAAGTAGAATTTTTGAGTCCCTAAATCATAAATGTGATTTATATTTTCCCTGATCACTAATTACTAACCGAAATCCTGGACAGGCACCAACATTATTTATTCTGGTTTTATGTTCTTTAAATGGCCTTTTTAAAAAAGTTGTCCTCATATGGGAATCTCTAAAGATTGTAGTATTCAGATTTTACACGGCTCTTGGTGAGGCAGATGGTAAAACATAAAAGTTGTTCTGATTTTAAATTGAACTGAGTCCAACACTGGCTACATGTCATTTTTCTAGTTGTTCCAAATTAATTCCTTTCTCATTTGTCTCAGTGTGACTTCCAACTTGGAACTTTTAAATGATTAATTTGATTCATTGAATTGGTGCTTTTTAAAGTTTCGTCTGCATGTGTGTGCTTTCTGTGATTGAATACAGGTGAAAACAACAGACGAGGTCCACCACCCAAGTCTTTGAAATTAGAAAGCTAAAGTGTTACTTTGTGCATATCTCTTTATATCTTATATTGACTTACTCTTACTTACTTAGCTAAGTTATATGGATTTTTAGATCACTAAAATGATACATCTTTCAAATTTAGACAGAAGATATGACATTTTTTTTCAAAATGACATATGTGATACCTAATGGATATCTTTAATTTTTAAAGTTCATATACGAATTCATCACTCAAAACATCATGGCGTTTGCGCCCCTGCTGGTTTTCCTATCACATTTTTTAATTAAAATTAGTCAATTTTTAAATGAAGCATCTGGAAATGAACGTCCAGCAGATCTTTATTTATCTGGAGGAAAAAATACTCTAACATATCCAAAGTTAAAGAAGAGCAGATGCTTGCTTTTTAACTTTCCACCAATTCTATCTGCTCAGCTCTCTCAGCTTTTCTCTTTGCTTTTTCTCAAGGTCACCAGTGCCCTGTGCGGATAGCACAGCCTTCACTTATCAGAGCCTCCGCCAGATCTCACAAAACAGAAGCCAAGAGTGGAGCGAACACAAAAAGGAAGATTTGCTGCGAACTGCGATGTGAGTGCGGCTGAGACCGAAGGCCCGCAGCTTCAGCCCAGAACTCCCGCATCAGCATCTTTCCACACACATTCAACATCTTCCTTGCAGTATCACTGCTCTGCACGGCCCTTCCTAAACCACTGCTGTGGCCTTATCTGCCCCTCCCACAAGGTGAACCAACGCAGGGGGGATGGGCAGAAGAGCCCTGTGCCCCACAACACACCCACACGCCCCAGAAAGCACCGTTTGGAAGAGCAGTCCAAGAAACAAATCCCTGCACACCACAGTCATTAAAGGAGAACCCGGAGAGAGGCAATGGTCCGATCAGACAAATGGCAATAAACGCGGCGGGTGAACAGAAAGGCCTCCATCTAGTGATCATGAACTTGACATGATCTGACACATGGGCCAGTCTCTGGGCTAAGCCCTTGAGGTGCTTTCTCTCCTTTTATCTTCACTATTAGTCGCTTAGCCATGTCTGACTCTTCGAGACCCCATGGACTGTAGCCCACCATGCTCCTCTGTCCATGAGGTTCTCTAGGCAAGACTGCATTGCCATTCCCTTCTCCAGGAGATCTTCCCAACCCAGGGATCGAACCTGGGTCTCTCGCACTGCACATAGATTCTTTACTGTCTGAGCCATCAGGGAAGTCCCTTTATCTTCACATATTTTAAGTTCTTGTTTAACACATACTCATTACAACCTGTTCACAGATGAGGAAACAGTGACTGTTCAAGGTCAAAAGAGAATAAGGCCTGGATATCTGTTTTGGGCAAAGCAGTCTGTCCAAAGCTTCATGGGAATTTGATTCTGCTTATCCTAGTGAAGTGAAAGTCATTTAGTCGTGTCTGACTCTGTGACCCCATGGACTATACAGTACACAGACCATGGAACTCTCCAGGCAAGAATACTGGAGTGGGTAGCCGTTCCCATCTCCCTATTGCTCCCATCTACTTTATGAATTACATTCATGACTTTATTTGTGAGAATGTGAGTCCTTGTATTCAATATACATGACTTTCTGGCATGCCACACGATTTCAAGCCCGGTGTTTCTCTCCCCAGCATCCCTGCACGCATCCATCATCTGTCATTTCCAATTACTATTAGTGGTGTTAATTCTAGCCCATCTGCTTAATGATATGGTGTAATTTCATGAGACTTCTTCTCAAATGACTATTTATCTTAGGATGCCCATCAGCATTGCTACATTTTTCCTACAGATGGTAGGGGTCATCATGGCTTGTATTAAAAACACAGAAAGCATTTGCATCCGATTTAGTTCAGATTTCACACCATATTCATATATATATATATATATATATATATATATTTGAATTCGAGACAAGGAAGGAGAAGTGACATTTCCATCTGAGCAAACACAGCTAAAACTTGACTTCTGCTGGATCCATCCTGTTCAAGTCCTTCTCTGATCTCCCTCTAGCGTCTCAACGCAGTACTGCAGCTACTCAGCTCCACAACTTCAGGACTCCAAAACTGTTCCTTCCTTTATTCATCAACCAGCACCCCGGGGCTCCCTCTGGGGGCCCAGCATCCACTAGACCCCTGCTCTGTGGAGCCAGCAGCCTCTCGCAGGGTGGGCATTAAGGACCCAGTACTCAACTACCTGAGAGTGTCCCTGGACACCTTTTATTGCTTGGGGCTCCCTGTCTGTGTGCCCACTTGGTGGGGCACTTTCTGCCTGGTGGAGAGACTCAGAGCTCAGCTGTTTATGTCATAGCAGCAGAAGACTGGCCAGGCCAGGTGGGGACGCAGCCCCCAGAGAGGACACCCAGGAAGAAGAGAGAGGCTCCAGGGAGGCTCCATAGGTACACCCCGAGAGAAATTCAGGAGACCACACAGAGAGGAAACAACAGGAGCCTGGGGGGCAGAGATGGCTGGACGTTCCCAGGCTGGCCCAGGACAAGGTTCTCGTTGTTAGAGAGTCAGATGTCCCCAACCTGCTTTCTGGGAAAATCAGGAAAAACAAAGGCAGTGAGGAAGACGGCTGAGGATGACTGTGCCAGGGTCACACAGGAGTCGATGACCTTCAGTGGTGCTGCAGAAGACTCTTGAGAGTCCCTGGGACAGAAAGGATATCAACCCAGTCCATCCTAAAGGAAGTCAACCCTGAATATTCATTGGAAGGACTGATGCTGAAGCTGAAGCTCCAATACTTTGTCCACCTGATGCAAAGAGCGGACTCATTGGAAAAGACCCTGATGCTGGGAAAGATTGAGGGCAGGAGGAGAAGGGGAGGACAGAGGATGAGATGGTTGGATGGCATCACCGACTCAATGGACATGAATTTGAGTAAACTCCAGAAGATAGTAAAGGGCAGGGAAACCTGGCGTGCAGCAGCCCACAGAGACTGGACAACGACAACAACATAAAGAAGTCCTCACACAGGCTCCATTTTTGACGCTAATTTTGGGTAGGGGAGGCGTCGCTTTTTAAATGCCGTTTCCTACATAGAATGGGCAGACAGGCGCAATGATTTATTCGGTTTACACACAGGTAAGTACATAAGCATTTAGATAAAATTTGTGAAAAATCCTGTCAAGGTCGGGAATAGGACAACAGGAAAGAAAATAACAGAGAAGTGTAATTGGATTGGACTGTGAGAGGAGGGGGTTCTGGCCAGGTCCGGCTGAGAAGCGGCTTTGGGATGAGATGGGCTTGATGGACAGGTGTCAGTGGGGCGGGGATTCCTGGTCGCTGCAGTCCAGGACGCAGGGAGCGTGACGGCAGGTTATTAATAGGTGAGCCGAAAAAATACCGAGGCGGCTTCCACGGAAGAGGAAGGAAGATCCGTGAAGGTTACAGGCCGGTCGTGCAGGAACTGCAAATGCCTGCTAACAGGCCTCTAATGGATTTCAGTAAATACAAGGTCATGTTTAAACACTGCCTTAGGCTGCCTCCCAGGACTCACATGTGGAAGGGAGGCTCCAAACCCGCGATGGAAACTAACATCCGAGTTTCCAGAAATGTGCAAAACGGAAAGGGATAATTATCGATGGTTAGACTCACAAAATGCCATGGGAAAGAGATCCTGACTAGCTGAGAAAATCAAGGGGAGCTTAATGCTGTTTACACTGTTTATTTTAAAAATGGGCCGTTTTTAGGCATTCGGAGATGGAGCTCTAAGATCAGAAAACTGTGGGCAAGGCAGCAGAGGGAAGAAAAGCTCCCACTCACAGAACAGCCAGCGGGTAAAGCCTGGCCGCGCAGGAGGCCGTGGAAGACAGAGGAGGGGTCCTCGGGGTCCGACACCATCGCGCTGTGCACCGCAGCTGAAGGACACGCCAGCATGCAGAGTTCAGTTTCAGAAAGTTCCAGGGGGTACAGAGAGGGGGTGGGGATGCCTTTTCAGGTGAGAACCACACATCTAGGGGTCTGGGGGACCCATTCACCATCAGAGAGACATTAAAGCGCAGGGTGACTGTGGGGCGTCAGAACATTTAAAGGTGTTTCTTCCTTCACATAGAGTAAACGAGATGAGAAGTATTCTTACTACATAAACAAAAGGATCCACTCTTAGACATATGACTAAGACAGCCTCCTGAGAAACACAGGCAACTGTGTTCTTGGCGCTGAGGCTGTGTGCGAGTGTGCTTAGTCGTGTTGGACTCTTTGCGACCTCATGGACTCTAGCCCATCAGGCTCCTCTGTCCATGTAATGTTCTAGGCAAGAATACTGGAGTGGTCACCGTGTCCTCTTCCAAGGGTTCTTCCGGACTCAGGGATCGAACCTGCGTCTCCAGCATTGCAGGCAGACTCTTTACCAGCTGAGCCACAGAGGAAGCCCACCAACAGCTGCATTTAGCTGTGAAGTATAATTCTTTCACAGGAGTCTGTACTGTACCCATGAGTAGGTCCTTTGACAAATGAGGTTAATATGTAATTATGATATAGGACCATGATATAGGATGCAAGGAATTTGCGTATAACCAGAACCCAAGTACTATTACCAGACATGATTTCTTTCCTGTAGAAAGTTATCCTGTCCATTGATAACTGCTGGAGAAGTAGAAATGTTTTTATGAGGATTACAAGTTTCAAAAGTGCGTTGTCTTGCTGAGGTCTCCCAAATCCACCCATCCGTGTAGATGTCAACCAATCCACCTCTAAATGCACACATCATTTCCTCAGCCTTATTGCTGTTAGTTATTGCAGTTGTTAGTATTTTAATCCATCCCTGGTCTCCCAGAAAAAGTCTCAAGAGTTTTGGTAGAGCAGATCTTTTCCACGAAAATATTTTTAGCGTCCCTTAAAAGACTGCATGTGGTACGTGTAGGTCTTCAACACATTCACTGAAAGTATTTGTTGTATCAGTCAAGGGTCACTAGTGATAAAGGCGAAAAAAAAGATTTGGAAAAAGAAGGATCAGCCTTGGCTTAAAAACAAGAAAATTGCATAAAAATGGATGTCAGGTTTAGTTGGAGGGTTGAATAACTGCTTTTGTCCCTTTAATCCTGTTCCATCATAGCCACTGACCTGCTAAATATAGCTAATTATAGCCAGTGCCGTGAAAAATAAGCTATTCAAATGAACTTACGTTGAGAGAAAATTAACACATTAATCCAAAGAAGTTAATAGCATGTTTTAAAAGAATGATAAGTAGTTTCAAATAAATTTAAAAGCATCAATCAATCCAAACATCAACAGAAAGTGACGGTCAATAATTCAAATAATGTAAGTAAAAGATTCAATACCTAACATGACAAAAATGAAAAAACAACAAAGTTATATATTAAATAAAGAAATAATATTATAGATTAAGATCATAATTTTTGCCTCCTTTGGCATATTTTAGAAATAAAATACAAATAATCTCAGAGCCAATAAGCAGTATTCCTATTAGGAAGAGTAGTCTATTTAGGGCTTCACAGACTGATCACAACATTTTGGGATGATATAAATATTTACAGGATTTTCTGTAGTTAGGAGAATTAGCCCTTTCCCCTACCTTCATTCCCTAACACACTCACAACACACACCAAAGCTGTCTGGGCTAGTCTGGACAAGATGTTTCAGGATATTTCACAATACCCTCTTAGAATATATCCTCTGGAATAGAGGTAAATCCTTTGCAAGTTCTTCTAGATGCTGAGTCTAAAATTCTCATTTATAGATATTGAAACTCAGCAAGAGCCTGTGGGGTCCTCCCAGGTGCAAAAGCCCCTCCATGTCCCTTGCCTCTTATTTTTAGAAAAACTGAAGTCTCCCAGGCCCCCTTGAGTCACAAAACAGCAGGCTCAAGCAGTTAATGATTAGGACAATGGAGTCACAGAACCTTCAGTTCCTCCCTGAAGGACTTGGATAACAGTGTCTCATGTACATTCCTGAGTTGCATTGCAGATACCGTAACTGCCGCCAAAGGGGAAAAGCTAACTGCATGCTGACCAGACTGCAGTCACGATGCGAGTGGCTCCATCTTGAGCAGTACTGAACCTACGGAATAGGAACAAGCTGACCCTGGAGTGGAGATCACCTTCTTCACTAGTTATTGTGGGGTTTTATCTTCTAGTCCAGGGGATTATAATCGGCACAATGACTCTTTGCAAAGAATTACTTTTTAAAAAGTGGGTAATGAGATGCCTCTTTAGAATCTCAGCTGGCACTTAAGAGAACCAACAAAGCACCTTGTCAGATCCTTCCACTCCAAGAATCCTTCAACACCCATGCTCAGCTTGAAGAAGTTCCAGAAGAGGGACCTTTGTGCCTTTTTCATAGAAATGGAAGGGAAGTCGGATGGCAGGGCCTGTCACTGAGGTGGTGAGACTGGAACTGGGGACTCTTGGATCCGCAGCATTGCCCAACTCTATGTCTTCTTTAGCATATGGCTGTGATCTTGTGCTGACTACCCTGACTTCTATCCCAGTTCACCATAAGCTGAGCTTAGCTTGTGGCTGATGGACAACACTGCTGATGCAAATCAAGACTGAAGATGAGCTGCTCTGTGGTCTTTACCTTGTTCCTCAGTCTTCAGGACTAATCTCAAGTGAACCAGAGAGTCATGACTTACTTAAGTTCCAACAGCAAGCCAGACTTGATGGCTACTTGCAGTCTAGTGATCAAGACAATTGTCTCTAACCCTCCCCGGCATGTAGGCAGCCAACTGTTCTTTCCTCTGTATAATCTCCAAGCAAAACCTGGGGAGTTGGGAGTTGGTTCTTTGGACATGAGTCCACCTTCTCCCCAGGACTGCTAGCTTCCTCAATAAAGTTGTCATTCCTTCCAACAACACTTGTCTGTCAGTATTGGATTCCTTTTTAATTAATTTATTTTTATTGAAGTGTAGCTGAGTTACAATGTTGTGTCAGTTTCAGGCGTACAGCAAAGTTACTCAGTTATACATACATATATACCTATTTTTTTCAGTTCTTTTCCTTTATAGGTTATTATAAAATATTGAGTATAGGTCCCTGTGCTATGCATTAAGTCCTTGCTGGTTGCTGCTCTGCTGTTCAGTTTTGACTCTTGGTGACCTCATGAACGATAGCCCATCAGGTTCCTCTGTCTATGGGATTTCCCAGGCAAGAATACCAAAATGAGTTGTCACTTCCTTCTCCAGGACACCTTCCTGACCTAGGGATCGAGCCTGAGTCTCTTGCATCTCCTGCACTGGCGGGTGGATTCTTTCCCACTAGTGCCGCCTGGGAAGCCTTGTTGGTTACATATCTTATACAGAGTAGTGTGCATGTGTTGATACCAAGCTCCTGATCCTCCCTCCTCTTTGGTAATAACGCTTGTTCTCTGTGTCTGCAAGTCTGTTTTGTGTGTAAGTTCACTTGTATCATTTTCTTTAAGATTCCACATATAAGTGGTATTATAAAATATTTGTCTCTCTGTCTGGTTTACTTCACTCAGCATGACAATCTAAAAGCATTATTTCATAAGCAATATTCCATTGTATATATACACCACATCTTTTTTACTCATTCATCTGTCAATGAACATATAGTTTGCTTTCTTGAGTGACCAGCAGCCAAATCTGAGCTTGGTACCAGTGCTTTTTGTAGACCCTTTCTTTCACTTTCAAACCACATGTTACTGAAGCAGGGTTTTCCTTGCTGTTTGAAATACAGAAGGAAATATGGTGTGAACAGTGGAGGTCTTTCCAGGTTCTTTCTCTTGCAGCATTCCGTTCCCTCAATTAAAGGTAAGGGGTATTTTTTAATTAATTAATTTTAATTGGAGGCTAATTACTTTACAATATTGTGGTGGTTTTTGCCATACATTGACATGAATCAACCATGGGTGCACATGTGTCCCCCGGTCCTGAACTCTCCTCCCACCTCCCTCCCCATCCCATCCCTCAGGGTGGTCCCAGTGCACCAGCTTTGAGTACCCTGTTTCATGCATCGAACTTGGACTGGTGATCTATTTCACATATGGTAATATACATGTTTCAGTGCTATTCTCTCAAATCATCCCACCCTCGCCCTCTCCCACAGAGTCCAGCAGTCTGTTCTTTACATCTTACTTCACTCTGTATAATAGGCTCCAGCTTCATCCACCTTATTAGAACTGGCTCAAATGCATTCTCCTTAATAGCTGAATGATATTCGATTGTGTATATATACCACAACTTGCTTATCCATCTGTCTATCAGTGGACGTCTAGGTTGCTTCTGTGTCCTGGCTATAGTAAACAGTGCTGTGATAAACACTGGGGTACACGTGTCTCTTTCAATTCTGGTTTCCTCAGTGTGTGTGCCCAGCAGTGGGATTGCTGGGTCGTATTGCAGTTCTATTTCCAGTTACACACCTGTGTTACATTCTCTTTAGGTTCACCTACAAATTCAGTTAACAAGAGAAGCTTATAAAAGCTGAGATGGAAAATCAAGTGGTACAAAATGAAAGTTCTTCTAAAAAATACTGAATTATTTTCTGGAAGATCATTCTTCAGTATTCTCCAAAATATTGCAGGGCCAAACCATCCATTTATAATGTGGCCTTTACTTAACATTTCAAAGCCAAGACAGAGGAGATTTTTTTCAAAAGCAAGACTCCCCACCCAAGTTACAATATATAGCACATTTTTTTTTCCTGTGTTTGGTGACATTTTAACGTTTCAGCTTATTAGTGATATATTCTATGACTGCTTTGGTTTTGAAAAATACTAGATGGGAGGAGATTTAGTCCTGCCAAAATACATCAAAATCCTACTGACACCTTAAAATCCAAACATACAGTTTCAAGATTGGAATTATATATAAAATGACTACCAGAATCAGCTAAGAATATCCACAAGGGGCAGAGAAGTAGAAAGCCACTGGTAAGACGCTGTGAGCCTGTGTAGGGAAGGAGGGTGCAGAACACAAATGAAAAGGTCACACTTTCTCAAAATGACCTAAAGGCCAAGTAACCACTCAGTGGAGTTAGCTTAGCTCATAGCTAAATTCTAAGCCGTGTGGGAAATAGGAAAATACCAAAGCAGACTCAGCATAGCGTCAGGGAGGGGGTCCTGGTCTGGGATGCAGAACAGCCTGTGGGTCCTGGGGATCGTTCCACCATTTCCCTGGTACACAGTCTCCAAATACACACTCTACACAGGAGCTGAGCATCACCTCGAACATGAAAAATTACTACACTATCATTATTAACAAATAAGACCTGTCCCCAAACTGAGTTTGAGGCGACCCTACAATTTACAAGTCTCTAAATGTGAAAGAATTATTTTCCCTTTGTTTTCTATATTCATGACCCAAAATTATGTCCCTATTAGTTTAAAAAAAAAAAAAGACTATTGGGAGAGAACCCACTGAAAGATCAAATAATTTTCTCCGACAATGGAGTGCAACTATTACAATAAATAGGAGAAACTTCTCTCAGATTGGTTTTATGAAGCTTTCTCATTTTCTGCTTTTTACAACACAGTCTAAAGTCCCTCAAATACTCATTTCAAAAGCTTGTAATTCAGTCTCAGTGCCCCCATGGGCTACATTCTCCTAAGGAACAACGTGCGTTGAAAGGAAGGACAAGTTCACAATTATCTCTGAGCTGCCTCTCAAAAAGTGGTCCTTTTTTGGTAGATTTTTATATGGGTCACAACACCTACATGCTGAGTTCAAAGTCATCTAAGAACCACTCAAGTAAAAAAGGCCCTCTTATTACATTTTTCTCTCTCCATATTTCTTTCCATTAAAAAAAAAATCTTCTAGAGAGAAATGTACCACAGCTCCTCAGTAGCCTGCAAAAAATGACTTTTTAAATAAGATCCGTTGGAAAATAGAAACTTGAGAAAGCTGATTTACTTATAAAATGATAGTGAAATGAGTAAAAGGCCGGCATTTAAGCAAGACCAATTTCACCGTCAGAGATCTGTCATGGGCTCCATGTACTAAATGCTCAAAGCAGCAGACACGAAATAAAAGGAGAAAAAAAACCAGGGCTGCCACTGATGCAGTGGTTGCTAAGTTTCCAGCATTTCTAGTTAAAAGCACTAAAATTTCTATCAGAAAGTTAAGTGGTCCAGCCATGCTAGAAGTCGAATGGACCATTTTTTCCTCCACATGACACGTGTTTTTCTAGTTCCACTACTTGAGTCCCTCCTAGGGAACTCTTTTTCAATGTAGTAAATATAGTAGAGAACATTTTGAAAGATGACACAGAACTTCAACAATCCAAAGTCTTTGAGTGAAACAGGGCTCACAATAGCAGTATGAATAGTATGATTCAACAAAAGAAAAGGACCAGCTACTTCTGAAAAGCTAAATAGCATTTTATGCCCCTTCCACGCATGATATGCTCACAGCTCGATGAAGCAGGTAAAATGTTACAATTGTCCGCATTTCATAGGAGGACAGAGCTTAGAGAAGATGAGCAAATTAACCGATGTCAAAGATCAACAAATACAGAGCCAGAATGTGAACCCAGTTCTGCCTGACATCACTGCAAACTCTTAAGCAACTTTTGTTCCTCAGTCCACACTCCCAGGGCAAGGTTGCCAGAATCTCTGCATTGGAATCAGAGAACTAGAAAACGTAGTCTTAAAAAGTCAGGAATTAGGGCAAACAGGAGTAATTAGAGAAAGGCTTACTTTGTTCACTTGAATAATTTTGTTTGTAAAAGCAGGTTCTGTGGGGGGCAGGATGTCTGGGCAGAGGAAAATGCAAATAGATGGCCCGATAGCCGCACAGAAACACCAAGAAAATGTTCCGAAACTTGGAATAAAGTCTGCTTCAATCACAAATACATTTTCTTTTGTTGACTTTCCTATCCATGATATACCATGTTAGGAAAAAAAAATCAAAGGAGTCTAATGCCATTTCTGAACCCTCCTCACACAACAGCAAGAAAATATGAATATTTTTGCGAGACAACCAGAAAATTTGGGGCTTCCCAGGTGGTTCAGTTGGTACAGAATCTGCCTGCAATGCGGGAGACCGCATGGAACAGGAGATCTGGGTTTGATTCCTGGATCAGGAAGATCCCCTGGAGCAGGAAAGGGCAACCTACTCCAGGATACTTGCCTGAGAAACCCCATGGACAGAGGAGCCTGGCAGGTCCCAGCTCTTGGGGTCACAAGAGTTGGACTGAGCAGCGAACATCTTCATTCTTCAGAAAATTTTAGTAATTGGTGGAAGAAGCAGTCTTGAACAAAAAGGAACCATAAATATTTTAGCCCCCCTTCCCGTAGGAATTCACAGAAAATTCTGAAAAGGTATCTGATCTCCTACATCACTGAAGAGGGGGATTTTAGTTAATTCTATTCATGCACTGATGCCAAGTATATTCATTGAGCACTCATCATGTCTGTGATGCTCCTTACCGGGTACCACTCCATCTTAGATGTGAGTGGACTGCGGCCTACGTCGGAGGCCAGGAAAAGAATAACTTAGAGGAGCACAGCCCTGGCTGCTGCCCAAGGCCCCCACAGGAAGGAAATGGCCATATGAGGAGCAACTAAACCACAAGGAACTTGGTTCAACAATCCCGTTGATCACACACGCAATATTTCCTGCTCTAGTTCTCAAGGCAGAGCCTAAGTCAGGCCAGAGAGGCTGTTTTAGGTTCTGATGAAGAAAAATAGTGTAAGTGGAGATCACAAGTGTCTCTTCAAATCACAGAAGGAATCAATACACACTTGTCCATCCCTGCCTATTTTGCCATGAAAACCATTTTTTAATGAAATGACAGGTCCAGCAACAAAAAGGGATACATAACAATTCACATATGATAGTACCAGTTAAACAAACAAACAAACAAAAAACTTGAGTAATCACTTTAATAGCAGCCTCTAAAATGTTTTTCTCAATTATAGAAAGATAATTCACTTGTGGTATGTGCTATAAATTTGGTATTTCATAAAAAAATCAGTGGCTCATGCAGTAAAAAATCTAACTTCCAATGAAGGAGATCCAGGAGACAAGGGTTCGATCCCTGAATCAAGAAGATCCCCTGGAGGAGGAAATGGCAACCTACTACAGTATTCTTGTTGGGAAATCCCATCGACAAAGGAGCCTGGCAGGCTACAGTCCATGGGGTCGGAAAGAGCTGGACATGACTGAGTGACTGAACACACACACACACACACACACACACACACATGTACATATGGAAACACAGACTCTTTCTGAACCAATGCACTGATACAAGTGAGAATTTTACTAACCTTATGTTAGAGATAACAAATCTGGTATTAGAGAAAACAAAGACATTTGTATTCTACCAGCACTCATTCAGTAAAAAAACAAGTCAACTCACAGGACAATCTGAACATGCTCTAAAATCTCAGTGAATTTGGGAAGCATGTCAGCCCAAGTTCCATGCACATGCATGCACGTGTGCATTCACACACACACATACTCAGTCCCCCACTGTTTATTTTGTAGAATGCCACAAGATGGCCACACGAAAGCGCCATCCCCTTGAAGCCTGGGACCTGTGTCTGATTTGCTCTTGTCTTACCCTGGCGTCTGGCAGGTGGTAGGTGCTCAGTAAACATCTGCAGAACAAGTGAATGAAAGTGATGCCGATACTGATCGCTGCCCACCTTCTTCATCCATGTCCCTGATACAGCTCTCCCCAGCATACTAACGACGAGCTCAGCCTGCACTGAAAGCACCCCTCAATCAACGAATATTCTCAAAGGCTGAGCAGCTGTGTCTCTGGGTAAGGAAACAATAGACCACTCAAATGGGAGTCCATTCTAAAGTAAAGAACAAAAGGGATAATAAAGAATGAAGACTTCATCTTTCACATGGTGCATCATATTTCTAAACACATTTACACCATCATGGAATATGCATAATATTAATTGGTCTTCCATTTCAAAACCCATCCATTAGGCACAGAAGCCTTAATAATGCTTTTGAAACGCTGTGTAACTTCTATACACCTTGAACACGACCACAAGAAACTGCCAATTTTATAGGTCAGAGGCCGGGGCATGTCAGCAATTTCATACTCCTATTAACTCCAAACTGATCAAAAGTAAAGTGTGGCTGACAGAAACTGGGAAGCAGGGAGAGGATGGCAGCTCAGGAAAGGGTGGGAGAAATAACTGTATTTTATAAAATGGGGAGTTCAGAAATACTCTCTGTGGCTGACAGAACCACAGATGCAGATGAGGTGTGACTATGTTTTTCTGAGGTTTCAGTGGTAAATGACCAGGAAAGAAACTAAAAATAACTGTGCATTTATTTTTTTATTTATATTTATTATTCTATACATATATTCAACTGAGTGGGTGAAAGGGAGCTGGAGGAAGGCATAAATGAGGTACATGATGAACTAAATGGTTAACTATCAGCTGGACATCAAGGGACAATGGAAGTCTTTACACTTCAGTTCAGTTCAGTCCAGTCGCTCAGTTGTGTCCCACTTTTTGTGATCCCATGGACTGCAGGATGCCAGGCCTCCCTGTCCATCACCAACTCTTGGAGTTTACCCAAACTCATGTCCATTGAGTCTGTGATGCCATCCAACCATCTCATCCTCTGTTGTCCCCTTCTGCTCCCACCTTCAATCTTTCCCAGCATCAGGGTCTTTTCCAATGAGTCAGTTCTGCACATCAGGTGGCCAAAGTATTAGAGTTTCAGTTTCAACATCAGTCCTTCCAATGCATATTCAGGACTGATTTCCTTTAGGATGGACTGGTTGAATCTCCTTGCAGTCCAAGGGACTCTCAAGAGCCTTCTCTAACACCACAGTTCAAAAGCATCAATTTTTTGGCACACAGCTTTCTTTATAGTCAAACTCTCACATCCATACATGACTACTGGAAAAACCATAGCTTTGACTAGATGGACCTTTGTTGTCAAAGTAACATCTCTGCTTTTTAATAGGCTCTCTAGGTTGGCCATAACTTTCCTTCCAAGGAGTAAGCGTCGTTTTATTTCATGGATGCCATCACCTTCTGCAGTGATTTTGGAGCCCCCCAAAAATAAAGTAAGCCACTGTTTCCACTGTTTCCCCATCTATTTCCCATGAAATGATGGGACCAGATGCCATGATCTTAGTTTTCTGAATGCCGAGTTTTAAGCCAACCTTTTCACTCTCCTCTTTCACTTTCATCAAGAGGCTCTTTAGTTCTCCTTCACTTTCTGCCATAAGGGTGGTGTCATCTGCATATCTGAGGTTGTTGATATTTCTCCCGGCAATCTTGATTCCAGCTTGTGTTTCTTCCAGTCCAGCGTTTCTCATGATGTACTCTGCATAGAAGTTAAATAAGCAGGGTGACAGTATACAGCCTTGACGAACTCCTTTTCCTATTTGGAACCAGTCTGTTGTTCCACGTCCAGTTCTAACTGTTGCTTCCTGACCTGCATACAGATTTCTCAAGAGGCAGGTCACGTGGTTTGGTATGCCCATCTCTTTCAGAATTTTCCAGAGTTTGTTGTGGTCCACACAGTCAAAGGCTTTGGCATAGTCAATAAAGCAAAAGTAGATGTTCTTCTGGAACTCTCTTTCCTTTCTGATGATCCAGTGGATGTTGGCAATTTGATCTCTTGTTCCTCTGCCTTTTCTAAAACCAGCTTGAACATCTGGAAGTTCACAGTTCACATACTGTTGAAACCTGGCTTGGAGAATTTTGAGTGTTGCTTTTTTTTTTGAGTGTGTGAGATGAGTGCAACTGTGTGGTAGTTTGAGCATTCTTTGGCATTGCCTTTCTTTGGGATTGGAATGAAAATTGACCTTTTCCAGCCCTGTGGCCACTGCTGAGTTTTCCAAATTTGCTGGCATATTGAGTGCAGCACTTTCACAGCATCATCTTTCAGGATTTGAAATAGCTCAACTGGAATTCCATCCTCTCCACTAGCTTTGTTCTTAGTGATGCTTCCTAAGGCCCACTTGACTTCGCATTCTAGGATATATGGCTCTAGGTTAGTGATCACACTGTGATTATCTGGGTCATGAAGATCTTTTTTGTACAGTTCTTCTGTGTATTCTTGCCACCTCTTCTTAATATTTTCTGCTTCTGTTAGGTCTATACCATTTCTGTCCTTTATTGTGCCCATCTCTGCATGAAATATTGCCTTGGTATCTAATTTTCTTGAAGAGACCTCCAGACTTTCCCATTCTATTGTTTTCCTCTATTTCTCTGATCACTGAGGAAGGCTTTCTCATCTCTCCTTGCTACTCTTTGGAACTCTGCATTCAAATGGCTATATCTTTCCTTTTCTCCGTTGCCTTTCGCTTCTCTTCTATTCTCAGCTATTTGTAAGGCCTCAGACAGCCATTTTGCCTTTTTGCATTTCCCTTCCTTGGTGGTGGTCTGCATCCCTGCCTCCTGTACAATGTCATGAACCTCCGCCCACTGTTCTTCAGGCACGTATATGTAAGTGTTAAGTCATTTCAGTTCGTGTCTGATTCTTTGTGACCCTATGGACTGTAGCCCACCAGGAGCATCCCTTGGACATGTCCTTCTCCAGAAGATCTTCCCGACCCAGGGATGGAAACCACATCTCTTACATCTCCTTCACTGGCAGGCGAGTTCTTTACCACTATCACCACCGGGGAAGCCCCGTGGTACACACGTACAACTCAGCCACAAGAAAGAATGAAATAACATTATTTGCAGCAATGTGGATAGACCCAGAGATCGTCATAGTAAGTGAAGTAAATCAGAAGGAGAAAGACAAATATCATATGATATCACCCATGTGTGGAATCTAAAGTACGACACAAGTTAACTTATCTACGAACCAGAAACAGACTCACAGACATACAGAACAGACATGTGGCGGCCAAGGCAGGGTTGGGGAAAGAAGGATTGGGAGCTTGGGATTAGCAGATGCCAACTATTATACACAGGATGGATAAACAACAGAGTCCTCCTGTATAGCAGCGGGAACTATATTCAACATCCTGTGATAAAGCATAATTGAAAAGAACATGAAAAGAATGTATATACAACTGAGCCACTTGGCTGTGCTGCAGAAATTAACACATTACAAGTCAACTATACTTAAATGAAATAAATTTAAATGAAATAGACAATGTCTGCGTAAATCCACTGCCGTCCTGTAACGGTGTTAGAATCTGGAGGTAGCTCCCTAAAAACTGAAAACAGAATCAGACATGGTTGTTGTCTCTGGAGTGCAAAACTAGGTGAATATATGATGGGGCCAGAGATGATGGGTTTTTACTGTGAGCCTTTCACTTCCATAACAGGCTTCCGTGGAGGCTCAGATGGGACACCCAGGTTTGATCCCTGGGTCGGGAAGATCCCCTGGAGGAGGGCATGGCAACCCATTCCAGTATTATTGCTTGGAGAATTCCATGGAAAGAGGAGCCTGGCAGGCTACATTCCATGAGTCGGACATGATTGAGTGACTAACACCTTCACTTCCACTTGGTTATTTGAACCATGGTATGTACCATTTTGATATAAACATATTGTTAGAGAGTAATAAAAATGCCTAACTCAGAGGATGAGATGGGTAGATGGCTTCACCAACTCGATGGACATGAGTTTGAGCAAGCTCCAGGAGTTGGTGATGGATAGGGAGGCCTGGATTGGAGAAGGAAATGGCAACCCATTCCAGTGTTCTTGCCTGGAGAATCCCAGGGATGGGGGAGCCTGGTGGGCTGCCGTCTATGTGGCTGCAGAGTCAGACACGACTGAAGGGACTTAGCAGCAGCAGCAGCAGCAGCAGGGAGGCCTGGCATGCTGCAGTCCATAGGGTCATAGAGTTGGACACGACTGACCAACTGGACTGAGATCATGAGTTTGTTGTAAGTATGTAATAAGATCACACATAAAGGCCTAGCAGAGTCTGGAATTCAGGAAGCATTAATAAATGGTGGCTATTACCTTTTAAGTTATTGTCAAGGTTGAAAAATTCAGACCATCTAGATGCTAGAATCCTACAAAAAATACACCAAGTTTTGTGAAAACAAAGAAAAATGTGTGCAATTTTAAGTCACCCAATACACCTTACAGCAACATTTAAAATGGATGTTTACTTGTTCCTCAAGATGAAAAGTCATGATTTTCTACTACAAGCTTCAATCTTACGTCAATCAAGCATGAGAATTTGCCAAAGCATTTTTAACTGAGAAAATCACCTTCTTTCTTCCTCTGTCTTTCAGAACGTTGCCTATCTTTCCTTTTTGAAGGTGTGATTCCCTAAGGAAGACTTTCAGAATTCAGTTGTTATTTCCAGGTTTAAGTAGAGGTAAGATTTTCAAGAAAGGGACTGCATTAAACGATATTGAGTCTAACTATCAAACAGCAAAAACAGAAACCAAAACAAACAAAAAGCTTTGATAGCGAAATACACACATTCTGAAGTTCCAATAAGGGACTTAAAGTCAGCTTGTGGACAACGCAGGGTTAATTCTGCAGGAGTTTTCCCTCCTCTCCTAATAGGAAGAGTGAACTAGAGTTGACCCACTTACCAGTGTGGACCAGAGGCTCCGCCCAGGAGGAAAGACAACCTTCGCCTACCTCTCCTCGGCCTTACTTAGTCTCAGGCTTCCGTGGCGGCTCAGCTGGTAAAGAAACCAGCTGCAGCACGGGAGACCTGGGTTCGATCCCTGGGTCGGGGAGGTCCCCTGGAGAAGGAGTGGATACCCACTCCAGTGCTCTGGTCTGGAGCATTCCATGGACTGTATTCCATGGGGTTGCAAAGAGTTGCGTGATGGCACGCCTTTCACTTTGTCACTTACAGTTAATTACACCTGGTCACTGATTTGCACCCTCCACGCCCTGCCCCCGCCTCTACCGCCCACCCCAGGCAGCTGATGCGGCCATTCTTGTAAGTCAAACCGTGACTTTTTTTTTTTTTCTTAAGTCATTCTAGAAAACAAAGCAGCTCAATATGCCCTAAGGCAGCCCCAAATTCAGTTCCACAGCCATCAGCCACTGTTCTTCTATGACTGTAGTACAGATCTTTAATTCACAGGAAGAGAAGAATTAAGTCTGCTCAGGGTAAGAAAAAAACACTGAAGTCTTAAATTTGGTAAAGGACTCTGGCTTGAGCACTACTTTTAATCTCCAGACACACTCATAGGAGCCAGTGTGATGAACATCAAAATCAATACAATGATAAAGTTAAAGGTTTACCAGTAAGACAAGAGTGAACCTGAGGGGAGTTGGGGGAAGAGGAGGGTGGCGATCATAGCTTTGTTTACTGAAGGGATCAGAGGCAGATTCAGTGTCAAAACACTCCACAGGAGGTGGACAGGAGCTGTGATGGCACCGTGATTGGACAGCCCATGTCCAGAGGCGGGAGGAGGGCTTCTTAGAGGCCAGATTTAAGACCAGGCTTCTTAGAGAGCCAGTGGGCTTCCCTGGGGGCTCAGATGGTAAACAGTCCTGCAGTGATGGAGGCTCAGGTTCAATCCCTGAGTCGGGAAGATCCCCTGGAGGAGTGCATGGCAACCCACTCCAGTATTCTTGCCTGGAGAATCCCATGGGCTGATGAGCCTGGTGGGCTACAGTCCACGGGTTCACAGAGTCAGACAGACTGAGCGACTTCACCTTCACTTTTCAGAGGCCAGATAAGCTTCCTTCCAGTAAAAGAATGTCACCATCTTAACCGCAATGGTTGTTTTAATCACTTGGGAGCATAACCTTGTATAATATTCAAAACTGTTTTGAGGAAATTTTTTGAAGGAAAAAAAAAAAACTAAGAGCCAGCTCTGAGTCAGGACCAGACATTTTTCTAGTCATGTCAGGCTGGGGAGATTTGACCTGATTCCATGAATCCATTCCATTCTGTAGAAGGAATTAAACAAGCCTATGAGACTTCTATGAAAAACTGAAGCAAGATTAATAATAAAATATGAACTACAGTTTTCCAATCTGACTGTACAAGCTCCTGGTCCCTGAAAGAAGTAAATTTCTGTGTAAAACAATGAGCTGATTAAAAAGGAGAGATGAAATGTACATGAAGGACAAATTCTCAAGAGAAGTCAAGACTTGATGTTTTTATCTCAGAATTACCCACACGGTCAAAGTACCCATGAAATATACAGACTGAATATATTTTAGAATTCAAAGTCTGGAAAGGAATAAATTACTTTTTTTATATATATATAAGTTACCCTGACTTACCTTTCAACAAAAGCAATCCATAACTGATCACAAAGAAGCAAGAAAAATTCCTTTTCTTCAAGGAAAAGGAACCATAACATCACAGAATTTTAGTTTAGAAGGGGACTCGCTAAGGACTAGTCCCAACTCTTTGCCAGCACAAAGATCCCATCCAGCCCAGGACTGAATGTTTCTAGTAGCTCATGACTGTCATATGTCAGATGGTGATGGCCCACGACCAGTCACGTGCTCCATAACACAGCGCTGGTGGAGCCTAAGGGAACTAACCAAGCTGCATTGCAGTGAGATGTCAGGCCCTGCATCCCAGAGCTGTTTGAAAGTGATCGGTACCCCAGTGTCCCACTGGGAGACAAGTAACGGGGAATTCCAGGATGGGTAAATCAGAGCTCATCTCCCAGTATGGATGCCCACATGGTGAGGGAGGACTAGAATAAACCAGCTGGGATTCAGAAGCAGCTCAGTTAGCCAGAGGGTGACAGAAGCAAGCGTGGGGGAAGGTGGAAAGAAAAAGACAATGCCTCCAGACAGACCACCAGGAACACTCCTGAAGTGAAGCAGGTTTGAGTGGCACGCACGGCACGGAGGGACAGTGCACACGTCATGGGCTGCAGAGCATCTCAGCAAGAGGGGCTCGTTAAAGGACAGGCGGCGGAGTTGGGGAACTTTGGACTGGGTTCTAGGATCTGAGATTTTTTTCTGGATCATTTGATGTCAAGATGTTGGGTTCATTCTGTGCTTGGTCTCAATAAATCATATCCCTTAAGAGGGAGGACTGGGCAAGACTAAAGATGTAATTGTTCCAAAAGCAGCATCACCGACATTGACCAGCGTGAGAGATGTCCTTTCGTTTCTGTGGCTTGAGGATGTTTGTGTTTTTGTCTGTATTCACACAGGACAATGGAAGGACCTTGTTTTTGTCTCAGTCCACCACAGATGCAGGGTCTGATATTGATATTCGGTAAGTGTTTATGTTCATCAGAAGAAGACCCTGGGCTGGCAGTCGGTACCACGAAGCTCCTGGATGGCAGGGGCTCCTTTACTCTTCTCAGAGGCTGGGAGGGGGTGTGGGGTGAGGTACTTCTGCTGGGCAGGGGGCTGGCTTGCTGGGATGCTTGGGAGCCGAACTGGGAGCCGCAGACACCCCAGCCGGTAATATTCTAAGCGTGACTCCAGCTCAGGTTTGAGAGGAGGGGATACCCACTGACCTTGAGCGAGAGTGGGTTTAGTGGAATCCTAGGCAGGGTCAGAGGAAGGCAGGGGACTGGGCTGGAGGTAACAAGTCGCTTACTAGCTGGTCCCACCCAGGCCTGTCCCGAGTTCTAGGCAAATACTTCCCAGTGGGTCAAAGTTGGCCACTTTGTAAACCACAGTCCGACTCCTCATTGTTAAATACACAGGAAAACCATATCTGCCAGGCTTCAAATTGTAAGGAACACACTGTACTCTCCCGTCCTTAGTGGCGTCTTGGACGGGTCCAGATCAAAGATTCTCAGTAGCACTCACATCCATCTCTAGAGCTCTGCCTTCAGGTAAGGAATTTCCCAGAAGCCACTACCAGTTCTCTGTCCCATTGGACTAACCCAACTCCAGCATCCCTTCTGTACCCTCCATAAAGCTTACATCATGCAGTGCCATATGTTTTGATCTTAAATCCTCCTCTAGAACAGTTTCTTGAATTTGAGGCTTGAGAACTTTATTTTATTCTCTTTGTTTATACTAAATAACTGCTAATAAATCCTTCACCATGAGTTGTGGGTCATCTAAGCATAATAGTCACCTCTACTCAACTACTCTCCATTTATCCATAGGTCTCAAGAGAGAAAATATTACCCTATTAGATAACATTGAAATGTTAGTTTAAGTATCGGCTTTCACATGATACAAAGTACAAGATGTTTTATTCCATCCATGTTCACAAAACTACCAAAAGAGGTTATCACCCAACTAGTTCAGTTTAAGCATAACTCTGTAAAGGGAAGGTATATTATTTTTCTGGGGGAAAGAGTACAATGGCTTACAAGTGTAAATGAATAATTACATAAAAGCCTTCCATTTCAGGAGATCAAACCAGTCAATCCTAAAGGAAATCAACCTTGAATATTCATTGGAAGGACTAATGCTGAAGCTGAAGCTCCTTGGCCACCTGATGGGAAGAGCAGACTCATTGGAAAAGACCCTGATGCTGGGAAAGGTTGAGGGCAGGAGAAGGGGACGACAGAAGATGAGATGGTTGGATGGCATCACTGACTCAATAGATATGAGTTTGAGCAAATTCTGGGAGATGGTGAAGGACAGGGAAGCCTGGAATGCTGCAGTCCGTGGAGTCACAAAGAGTCAGACACGACTGAGCAACTGAACAGCTTCTATTTCAACAACAGCATACTTTGTTCCTTTATTAAAAAAAAAAAAAAACAAACAACATTTGCCATGAAGCCCTGTTGAAAATGACTACACGCTTCTCACAAAGCACCTAAGATAGGAAGGATCCTATGTAGTAAAGGGTATGCCACCCCAGACTATGACCACGGGAGTTCAGGACATGGCACCCCAAAATGTGTGACTGTAATTTGATCATTTTACAAAACAGCAGATTCAGCTGGAGCTCCCTCTGAACCCCCTGATCTGCCTCAAGACAGATCCTCTAAGGAAGATCCTCCAAAGGAAACTCACTAGTCATAAATCCCCCACCCTCCAGCCCCTGGAGTCTCACCCACCAAAAGGTGGACCCCACACCCAGGCAAGCTCTGTCCGAAGCTTCCCCACCTCCCACCAGTTCTAAGGCCCATTCTCCTTCCTAACAATCACCGAGACCCCCTGAGGCCTCCGCCCTCCTCCCCTTCCCCTAGTAAGACCTACTGGACCCTGAATTCTAAGCCGCCCCCAGCCCCTGGGTTGCTCATTCCCTCCCGGTGTGTAAGTGACCTACAGTTAGTAAACTTCTGTTTGTTTTTCTCCTGTTAGTCTTTTATTAAAGACGGTCTCAGCAAACAACTCAGGAGGGTGGAGGGAAAATTCTTTTTCCTCCCTACAGCAGCTCAGCACACACACACACACACACAGGATTTGCTCCCTTAAAGATTAGTCATCTTATGTCTCAAAAGTGGGTAACCATCTTTTTATTTCTTATTTTTTACATTTTAACGAAAATGCTTCTATTCATAGAGTGCAAACATTGGCAGGCTGGTGGCTTTCCTTTCCAGCGAAAAAAGTTCTCGTGAGTGGACCAGTAAAAATAAAAAATAAAAGAACACAGGAAATGCTCTTTTTCTTCTCCACACTCAGCCATGTTGCACTCAACGTCAGGACCTCTTCCAAATTTGCTAGAAAAAGACAGAATCAAGAGCCAAATAAAAGCCTATTTAACTTCTTTTTATTTGAAACTTCAAAGTAGGTCATTTGCGCAGTGAGAAGGACATGGGAGAAGAAAGAGAAAGCCGTTAACATACAAACGAAGGCTGCACAGCAGTGAAACCCACATCCAAGCCCTCCTTTCTCCCGACACCACACTGTCCAGCATCGTCAGGAAAAATAAGTCCCACAGTCAGTCTGGTTGTTATGTCTCCTTCCAGTCCTGGTGAAAGGCCATTGACTGGAAGCTGAAGAGGAGAAAGTAAATAGCCTGGCGCTCAAAACCCAAAGATGGAAAATTAACCATTTATGAACCCAAAAGCCAGACTTATCTTTCAAAACCCAAGCGAATCCATATTTTCTGTCGAACTCAGGTTTTTAACTGTTTTCCATTCTGTGCAGGAAAATATACTGTACTCATCCACTGACTGCATTCCCTGGGAGACTGAAGAACACATTCATTTCAAAAATTATGTTCATGGCTTGGGCCACCAAGTTGCTGCTTTGGGGTACCTCCCCACCCCTCCAGGCCAGGCCTCTCAAACCACAGGGCAGCACAGGAACCACACAGGGGTCTTGTTCAGAAGCTGTTGGGACTCAGGACTCCGGGCTCAGTACCTGCACTGGCTTCTCCAACCGGCCCCAGGTGATGTCAGCGCAATGGCCACCCACTGCTGGGCCCAGAGAAGTAAGGAAAAACCCAGGAACCTGTGATCCACACCCAGGACTCGGTGTAAGTCCTTGGGTGGTACAAACTGAACCTCTTGATTTTCATAAAATCCAACCAAAGACCGCAACGTGCTGGACCGGTGTCCTAGGGCCATGGTCACTAAGGGCCTGAGCTGTCTGGCTTACAGCACCAGAGAGTCCTTCCCATTGTGACTGGAAGCTAGGGATCCAAAATCGAGGCACTGGCTGGCCATGTGACCACCAGCACCTCCAGGGGAGAATGGCGCCCGTCCTTCCGGTTTCCGGTGTGGCCGGTGGTCCCCATGCTCCCTGGGTGGTCTGTGCATCACTCCAACCTCCATGGCCATCTCCCCAGGGCCTTCTCGCTTTCTGTCTCCTCTGCCTCTGTGACCTTACACAGCATTTTCCTCTCTGTGCAACCTAGCGCCCAAATCCCCCTCTTTGTAACTTATGATTTCTTTATTATTATTTTTTTTTTTGATGGCACCACGCGGCAGGCGGGATCTTCCCTAACTAGAGACAGGAACCCTCCTCTCCGCACTGGAAGTCCACAATCTCAACCACTGGGCCACCAGGGAAGTCCCTCAGTCCTCTCTCAAAGACCCCAATCATTGGATTAGAGCCTACCCAACCTCATCTTAACCAATTACGCCTGCAAACACCCTATTTCCAAATAAGCTCACATCCACAGGTACAGGGGTTATAACCTCAACACACCCTAGGGACACGACTCCACTCAAAATGTGTGGACAGCAGAGTCTGCTGCTGCTGCTGCTGCTGCTACTGCTGCTAAGTCACTTCAGTTGTGTCCGATTCTGTGCAACCCCATAGATGGCAGCCCACCAGGCTCTCTGGTCCCTGGGATTCTCCAGGCAAGAACACTGGAGTGGGTTGCCATTTCCTTCTCCAATGCATGAAAGTGAAAAGTGAAAGTGAAGACACTCAGTCTTGTTTCTCCACACTGATGACTCATTAGAATCACCTGGGGAGTGTTCACAATTACACTAATTAAACCTGACCCTCGGGGTAAAACCCGGCATTCCTGTCTTTAAACACACAGCATTTCTAGTGCACAGCAAGGGCTGAGACCCACTGCATAAGAGTCAGGTTACTGTATAGCTCTTTGTGAAAATGTGAAATACTTAAAAAAAAAAAAAATTTAGCATGAATTAGAGAAAAATCTACCGGTAATTTAGTCTACGCTAAAAATACGCTGTTCAAAAAAACAGAGACATTTTGATAATACTCTTCCAGAACCCAAAAGTTTCTCATCCACATAATTACAGATATTTCGTGAAAGCATTATCCACTCAGTCGTGTCAGACTCTTTGCAATCCCATGGACTGTAGCCCTCCAGCCTCCTCGGTCCGTGGAATTCTCCAGGCAAGAATACTGGAGTGGGTAGCCATTCCCTTCTCCAGGGGATCTTCCCGACCCAGGGATCAATCCCACATCTCCTGCACGGGCAGGCAGCTTCTTTACCATCTAAGCCACCAGGGAGGACCAGTAGATATTTGGTAATTTCTTTCAAATGGACATAATAGAGATTATGAAAGTTACTCATTATAGACATTGAGAAATACAAGTACAGGGTTAAAGAAGAAAAAAGCATATGAGAGAATAAAACTGAAGACATGTGAACCTGGGGAGTTACTCTGCCTACGTTCTCGACATCTTAACACAGTTTTCAAGTCTCGTCCATGGTGCTCTCTAATTTTGCTCCAAAGGGACTATAATAAAAGACTATTAGGTCTATTCCCTCCAAGTTGATCCCAATTTTCCAGAGTTATGATTTCAGAAAATACTTGAAATGGCTTCTAAATTTCTTAAGTAGATAGATGCAATTTCTGGGTTAAAAAAAGAAGAAGAAAAGAGAAACGGAAGAATGAGGTATTTAATATACATACAGTCAGCCAGGAGCTCTAGAAAATATTTTGGAAAAGCTTAAATGGGTAATATTGCGTGTCACACACCCAACCACGAAAGGCCTAGAAAGGGAAGACCTGTTTCATGTCTGCAAGAGGTAAAATGGAACTCTTTGCAAAAATCACTCATGACTACCATCAAAATACCTTCCTCACTCAGCATCCTCCCGAACCCTGCTTTTGCTGTAAACTTTCTAGTTTGGGGTGTGGGCTGTTGTTCTGGAAGGGAGGCCGTGTCTGACTTCTGTCTCCCTTTGAACAGTTTGCGTAACTTTCTGATGAATGTAGATAAGGGGCTCCCGCTACAAGAACGCTGCAGACCAAGCCATATTTCCTGTATGCCACTTTGCTCCACAGACTCCTCTGTTTCACGCTCAGCAAGCAATGAGGCATGTCTGTGATCAGCATGGCCTGGGAAATAGCCACATTTGTCAAAGTACAAATTAGGAAAACGTCCCTTTCCCAAACAAGCAACTGATTGTAACACACAGGTGGTGTTCCTTTAAGACATGGGATTTTGAGTAGATTGCGTTTAATCCTCTGAGAAGCAGAGAGCAAATTCCATACCCAGCAGGACCTTTACCATGAAAGGGCTTCCCAGGGGGCTCTTCTGATAATGAATCAGTCTGTCAACACAGGAGACTCAGGAGACATGGGTTCAATCCCTGGGGTCAGGAAGATGCCCTGGAGAAGGAAATGGCAACCCACCCCAGTATACTTGCCTGGAGAATTCCATGGACAGAGGAGCCTGGTGGGCTACAGTCCATGGGGTTGCAGAGAGTCAGACAACTGAAGACAGACAGACACACACACACAGAGTTCATGGGGTCACAGAGAGTTGGATAGCTAACACACACACATGTACACACACACACACACACACACACTTCAGGAGAAAGTCCTGGAAACCAAAGCATCATTCTGAAAAGTACTGGGGAGATCTGAATTAACTCACATTAAAAAATTAGGAAAAAGATTTAGGTCTTCCTCTTATCCTGGAATGGCCTTAATAGTACAGAGAAAACATATTGAAACTATACTACTGAATCTAAGTGATTTACAGTCTCTCAAAAGGAAACAATGAATATGCATTAGTTCAATAAACACATGGGGAATGCTGGAAGCATTTAAACAGCTTCACTTGAGTCTAACAGCGTAACATACTGAGCCTGCTTCATGTGTTGCCCAGGGCTACCCCCTGAGACACAGCAAAAGAAGAGTAAACCCTAGTGAGAGCAGGAAAATGAGAAATACAGATATTACACCCAAAAATAAGCAAGAAGAAAGGTGGAGGTTTACAGGGAGAAAAAAATTAAAAAAACACCTCAATTACTGAAAACAGCTTTGAACAAGAATCAGACAGTAATAGAGTTTGAAGATTTTGTTCCATGTGGCTTATATTGAATAGTTTCAGTATGTTTTTTTGCATGCCACTAAGGACATTCCAGAATAAGATGAATACTTACAACGTTTCCTAATTTTTGTACTGTAAGTTCAGATCCCCCAGTACTTTTAAGCCTGATGTTTTGGTTTTTCAGGACTTTCTCCTGAAGGTATGTGACTATTTCAGATTCAACTTGCATATTATATGCAAGCTACATTGTATATGACTTAGGGTTCTGACGGTCCCAAAAAACTTCAACCAACATCTCTAATGATATTCACATTCCTAGGATGTGATTCTACCTTTAGGTGCCTTAGGTAACATACAGCCTACAGAACACCCCTCTTCCCTCTGTGAAGTATGCTCATCCACATTGGTGGCATTGTGACCACAGTCAGCCTGGAGAATTCTATTCCCACCTGTAGAGATGGGAGTTCCCCAAGAGTACATGCTGCTGCTAAGTCGCTTCAGTCATGTCCGACTCTGCGACTCCAGAGACGGCAGCCCACCAGGCTCTCCCGTTCCTGGGATTCTCCAGCCAAGAACACCGGAGTGGGTTGCCATTTCCTCTCCCAATGCATGAAAGTGAAAAGTGAAAGTGAAGTTGCTCAGTCGTGTCTGACTCTTAGCGACCCCATGGACTGCAGCGCATCAGGCTCCTTCGTCCATGGGATTTTCCAGGCAAGGGTACTAGAGTGGGGTGCCATTGCCTTCTCCAAGAGTACATGACCTAGTCCCAAATATGGATGTGCTGCTTGTACTTCCTATGGTCACATAATTGAACTAAATAAGCAGAGAAGCTGGAGAAGGCAATGCCACCCCACTCCAGTACTCTTGCCTGGAAAATCCCATGGATGGAGGAGCCTGGTAGGCTGCAGTCCATGGGGTCGCTAAGAGTCGGACACGACTGATCGACTTCACTTTCACTCTTCACTTTCATGCATTGGAGAAGGAAATGGCAACCCACTCCAGTGTTCTTGCCTGGAGAATCCCAGGGACAGGGGAGCCTGGTGGGCTGCCGTCTATGGGGTCGCACAGAGTCGGACATGACTGAAGTGACTTAGCAGCAGCAGCAAGCAGATAAGCAGTACAAATAGAGTTTTCACAATGAAAACTAAGCTTAATATTCTGCAAACAAAAAGCTGCCCAAATGAATACTGTACAGTTAACTGGGGGACAAGCAACTTAAATGCTTGAGGGGAAATCCATAAAACCTAGAAAAACCTCTGCATTCAAATTGTTGGGTGTGTGTCCTTCTGTTCTGGTTTAAGAATTTTAAACCTAGAAATCACAGGGCACGTAATTATGAGGGTGATTAAGAGAAGACAGACTCTTGAACAATCCACCAACCTGTGGATCTCTACCCAGGAAAGCCCTCCATCAGAATGTTCGGGTATATGTTTTCAATTAAGTATTGCAGTATATGCAAACCATAGCATTAATCATGCTCAGTCACTCAGTCTTGTCCAATTCTTTGCAGCCCTGTGGACTGTAGCCCGAACAAGTTCCTCTGAGCCTGGAATTTTCCAGGCAAGAATACTGGAACGGGTTGCCATTTCCTACTCCAGGGAATCTTTCCGACCCAGATTCTTTACCACTGAGCTACCCGAGACTAAATGTCTAAATGGCTTCTAATTTGAGTTATTGAGTTTGTCCCAAAGGCACTGGTGATTGATGGAAAGACTCCACATGACCTAGGGAAAAGATACCAGCAACATCCCCATCAGGGTGGACATACAGTCTTAACTGCAAGTCATGAACTGCATGGAGCACGGGCCTCCACTGTGTTCCAGGTCCCAAGAAGCCTGCAGGCCCGTGGACCCCTCTCCCCTTTGCATCTCTAATGGGCTGTGTGGGACCCACCTGGTCTCTTCCCTGGCTCCCCAGCCCCACGAGTAACTCTTCCAGGCAGTATGACTCTGTACTCCCTGCTTCCCAAAAACAAGTCCCTGGGGCACAACAGCGCTGTCCTGAATGTTTCCTAAAGTGAAGAAAGTGTTAGTCGCGCAGTCATGTCTGACTCTTTGCAACCTCATGGACTGCAGCCCACCAGGCTCCCTGCCCCATGGGATTTCCCAGGCAAGACTATTGAAGTGGATTGCTATTTCCTTCTCCAGGGATCTTCCTGATCCAGGTGTTGAACCCGGGTCTCCTGCATTGTGGGCAGATTCTTTATCATTTGAGTCACCAGGGAATCCATAATGTTTCCTAAGACCCCAGGAAACCAACCCTCCGTCTCTTCGGTACTGCAGCTCTCCACACGAGGCAGCATGAGCTCCCTGAGACCACCCCAGCGGCCCCACAACAACACGTGACCCAACACTTTGGCTTGGATGACTTTCCTGGACATGATCCACTTTCCTCGTGAGTCCAGCTCCTCAAAAAGGATCCAGGGATTGACCACCAGCCCCCGTGAAAGAGCCTAAACTCTCCTCTCTGCCCCAGCTCCACAGAGAAAAACAGGGTCAGAGAATCTTCTGTCCAGCACCTCTAAGCACCATGACTTAGAGGGGAAGGGATGAGAGAGAGTGGGGGTGTCAGCCAGTAGCTGCTGGGAGACAGAACCACACCAGCTCGTGTCTCCAGGGACTTAGGCATAAAGTATGCAGCCATGACCCCTAGCATCTGGGGAGAGGCTTGAGAGTGGGTGTTGGTGCTGAAACCAGGATCCTAGAGAGAAAATGCTGCCTGCAGTCACTAGCATGTTGAAAGGAGCATGAAAAACTGGAATGCTAGATTATGCTCCAGGAAAGAACTGCCAAGGCTAATATCTCTATGTTAAAATCAACCATCTGATTTTTAAAGGAATATTTGCATCCTAGGGCTTCCACCTACATACAATTTTGTAGCCAATGCCTGTGGAAAACTCAAGTGTTTGTACCTTGATTTTAAGTAAGTCCTTGTAATGTTATTTAGCCTCTAAACTGAAATATCTATATCAAAGGAGATATATAGCTTCTTTGTAGCTTAGAAATAAACATTAGTTCAGTTCATTTGTTCAGTCCTGTCTGACTCTTTGTGACCCTATGGACTGCAGCACACCAGGCTTCCCTGTCCATCACCAACTCCCAGAGCCTGCTCAAACTCATGTCCAAAACTGGTGTCCATCAAATCAGTGATGCCATCCAACCATCTCATCCTCTGTTATCCCCTTCTCCTGCTTTCACTCTTTTCCAGCATCAGGTGGCCAAAGTATTGGAGCTTCAGCTTCAGCATCAGTCCTTCCAATGAATATTCAGGACTGATCTCCTTTAGGATGGACTGGTTGGATCTCCTTGCAGTCCAAGGGGCTCTCAAGAATCTTCTCCAACACTACAGATCAAAAGCATCAATTTCTCAGTGCTCAGCTTTCTTTATGGTTCAACTCTCACATCCATACATGACCACTGAAAAAACCATAGCCTTGACTAGACGGACCTTTGTTGGCAAAGTAACATTGCTGCCTCTTAATATGCTGTCTAGGTTGGTCATAGCTTTTCTTTGAAGAAGCAAGCGTCTTTTAATTTCAAGTCTTCAGTCACCATCTGCAGTGATTTTGGAGCGCAAGAAAATGAAGTCTGTTCATTGTTTCCCCATCTATTTTCCATGAAGTGATGGGACCAGATGCCTTGATCTTGGTTTTTTGAGTGTTGAGTTTTAAGCCAGCTCTTTTACTCTCCTCTTTTATTTTCATCAAGAAGCTCTTTAGTTCCTCTTCACTTTCTTCATACATTAAATGAAGAGCAATTGGAAAGTGATTTAGACTGGATCTTAATCAATAGATGATGTTATCATTTTGATAACATCAAAATGATATCTAGCCACATAGATTCTAGCCACATAGATTAACTATATAATTTCTATACATGCAAAATTCTCCACATTGATATGGAAGAGAACATGTACACCTCTATTTTCTTAAAAAAATACCAATTTTGGTTTTATCCCCTAAAAACAAAATCTTGGTTCTTTCTCACATCTCCAGTCGAAGTTACACACAGTCAATGTCTTCAAGACATTGTGAAAAATTCTGCAGGAGATGGGAATCCCAGACCACCTGACCTGCCTCTTGAGAAACCTGTATGCAGGTCAGGAAGCAACAGTTAGAACTGGATATGGAACAACAGACTGGTTCCAAATAGGAAAAGGAGTATGTCAAGGCTGTATATTGTCACCCTATAAATAGGGTGCATATAATAAATAAATTTAACTTATATGCAGAGGACATCATGAGAAACACTTGGCTGGATGAAGCACAAGCTGGAATCAAGATTGCCGGGAGAAATATCAATAACCTCAGATATGCAGATGACACCACCCTTATGGCAGAAAGTGAAGGAAAACTAAAGAGCCTCTTGATGAAAGTGAAAGAGGAGAGTGAAAAAGTTGGCTTAAAGCTCAGTATTCAAAAAACTAAGATCATGGCACCCAGTCCCATCACTTCATGGGAAATAGATGGGGAAACAGTGGAAACAGTGTCAGACTTTATTTTCTTGGGCTCCAAAATCACTGCAGATGGTGAGTGCAGCCATGAAATTAAAAGACGCTTGCTCCTTAAAAGGAAAGTTATGACCAACCTAGATAGCATATTAAGAAACAGAGATGTTACTTTGCCAACAAAGGT